>NC_141876.1:294593746-295215913 GCF_056163025.1 Triticum urartu | reverse complement strand
CCACTGATGGAGACTCATCCAAAATATGGGCAGACTCGATGCGGAGCAGTCGCGTGCACTGGGAAGCAACGCTCTCTCGGCTGTCGCGCTATTTCAAAGCCGGCACAATGAGAGGTCGCCTCCGCTCTGGCCGGGCATTAATGCCGCACTGACGCTTCGGAGCGACGCTGACCATTTCACGCTAGAAGCGCACGCCGGCAAGGGAGGGGGTTTGGGTCGACCAGGGCGGTCAGACGCGTGCGTGGCGGTGGTATTGATTTTGAACCGTTTCAGGTGTAGTACTGGTAGTTTGCAAAACTACTCAATTATTGTACTGAGTTTCCAAAGAAATTGTGCTAAAAAACATTACTTGCAATGCATGCATGTGTGACCAATGACCAATAAAAAATAGTACATGCACTCACGATTTAACGGACATTGTAATCCCAACATGTGATGGGAACTCTAAATTTGAATTTTAAACTTATAAAATGAAAAAATTCAACACAAATAAACAGGAAGAGAGGGAGTATACCGTAGGATGTGTCCCATACGAAACAAGTCCCTTGGTTTGTCATCACGAAGATGTGGTTAGAAAGGAGCACAACATCTTCGTACTCGTATGACAACATATCAGTCGCAGAAAACATGCTCCACCTTTTACCGCCGTGTGCAGGGTTCGTTAAAGCAATCGTGATGTCGAACACCGCGATGAGAGTGTAATTTTTGTTTGCGGATGACCTTATCTGGGCTTCCGGGATTGTTATATTCTTCAATCTCACCGTGGTTCCATCGTACCAATTCAGGCGGTGGCCCGTTGCATGGCTGATCCTAATGTTCGACAAAGGTTCTACGGGAATGGTGTCACCGTTGTAAATGTTGGGCAAACTGATGTTGGTACTGTCCCGTACATATGCAAACCAATCTCCACTAGCACCAAGCCTAAGCTATGAAACAGTGAGCAGCAGGGGAATTGGGAAATGGACATGGAAGTAGTCTTTAGAATGCATTTACTACGTGATCAAACTCATCACTTACCTGCTCATCGGACAAAATCCTAGTGCCCCTCAACGTCGGCATCTCAAGGGGCGTCAACTTGCAACTACAACCACGCCGCGTTGGAGAGACCCCCAAGGAAATATTCTCGTGCGTTGCACGTAACATCAAGATACATTTGTATGAGTAGTTTATTTTGTGAGAGAAAATGATAAATGAGGGAAGGCCTTATTTGCAAATGTGGAGAGGGGTGTGGGTATGTTTTTGCAAAATTGCCGTAGTTTTCTTCCTATCCGTCAGTTATAAATCGGACGGCCTATATTGCAGGATGGTAGGCACACCATCATCACCAACTCTCTTTTTATAAGAGTAGTAGAAGAGAGATAGACATATATAGATTATTATTATTATAAGAGTAGAGATAGAGATTAGGGAGCTGGCGGGTGGTTCGTTGTACGACACGTTCACGTCCATCCACTAGCCCGAAATTAAAGCATGCACGACATTTACAGCAACTGGGAGTAGATGTTTCCCGGGTGCACGGACCATCGCGGACTAGCGGACCTGGTCGCCCTTTTCCGAGCACGCCTTCGACAAGTACGTGCATGCAAATCTTGCGTGACCAAACCGTGCGAAGCTTGGCGGTAGGCTGTCGAACTGCAGCCTGCATGTTGCAGCCATGTCATTCACATGCAACCTAAAGGCCAATTCATACTCCGCTGGACTATACTGTACGACCATGCATTGTTTCGCACGAATGTTCCTTGGAGCTCATGCTGCAACTGCTGTACTCCATAGCCCGCTTCCCTTCTCCTTCCTCTTCCATCGCCCGCACATGTCCGCGGGAAGCGACCAGTTAACTCTTATATTTGAGTGCTAGCACAAAAAAATGCATGCATGACCACTAAAATTTCCTTTCTCTAATCTCTATGAAATAAAGGTGGCGTGAAACTCAAAGCCCTTTAAGTCTGAGTATATAATGGAAATCATCGTCCTTCTCCGGCTCCGCTTTTCCCGTGTCATCGTCCTCCTGTTCCGGCTCTGCGTCGTCATTCTCCTCCTCCGGCTACGCGTGCTGCTCCACCTCCGATGCCTCCTCGTTTGGCTCATGCTAGTCCGGACTCCGAAGGCAGGGCAGCTATGAACCGGGCTTCGTGTCGCTTCCAGATTAAAACGCCGCTCTCTCGGTAGTATGGCGTATGTCGTTACCTTCGGCCGGGCCATGGCTATCGGGCGACGGCGACCAGAGAAGAGGCGGCGGGAGGGTAATGAATGCAGCTACTCTTTGGGTTCGCCGTCCGGCTTAAATAAATGCACACCATCACATGTACCCACAGGTGCATAAATTGTAACATACGGGTTTGCTTAAGGGGGTGTCACGTAACTGGTATGTGTATGAGATTCTGAGAGACAAAGTGTGTGTGTGCGACTCTACTCTTCGGACATGTAGTCAACCTTTTGCATCGGGATATAGGTATAATGGTATTACACTTTTAGCTAGTGATTTACGTGGACATGTTAACGTGGTTGCGTAAAAAAATATCACTTGCTGCTCGTGATTTTTGTTACATAATTATGAGAAGTTCGCTAACTACTAAAGTAAAGTGGAATTTGTCCATGTTATACAATTAAATTAAGGTGATTGTTTACCATACGGGTAAGGTTGGACGAATGGTGGTAGTAACAAATGCTCCGCCTAGAGCATGTGTGTGTGAGATGGAGTTTTAGTGCACCTGAGTGTGGGTGGGTGGGTGCATGTGTGTGTGTGAGTGCATGCGCGCGCGCGTGTATTTGTTTGTGTGTGAAGCAGAGTCCTCGGTGGCAAAAATATTTTAAGTGTGTGTGGCTTCACTGTAGAGAGGTGATGTGTATGGCAGAGGCCACCAACGAGGGGGCACAAGAGAGAATAGTCTTGTAGAGAGGTAAGAGAAGGCGTATGCGCATGAGAGGAGTCGACATCGAGAGAATGTGTTTGTTCAAGAGACACCGAGGAAGAATACTATATATCGATGGTGCATGTAGGCGGGAATTATACGAAGGGATGGTCGTATTGGTTTCGGGGATATAGGTGAAGAGTGAGATTGGGGGTAGCTAGAAGGAGATTGTTAAGTGTGAGTGTGTGTTTTACCCATCCAGGCGGAAGTTATGTGCACATAAGAAACGAACGATTCGATGTGGGCTTAGCGCTGAGGGTAATTAACTATGTATGGAGACATAGGAGACCTTGAATGTGCATGTGCGAGAGGTACACATGTATATGTGGGATGTGTGTGTGTGCCCGCACGCATAATCGAGATAAAAGAAATAAGACATAAGCCATCAGATCAACGACATGTGAGAGACGGATTGGTATGAAAATATGCATGCATGTGAGAGTGCAGTGAAGAAGACCTGATAGCATGTGTTTTTTTCTTTAAGAGATAGTGGCGTGGGCCAGAGCATGCATCTATGGCGAGCAAAGGGAGCGAGACACAACGATTGTGCAAAAGAGATCAACAAATAGATGCATGTATGAAGATACATATACAGTGTGCATGATAGGAAGTAAGAGTGCGTGCGAGAAAGAAATGTTGACGGAGAAACTACAGAAAGATAGAGATATAGAGATGCTAGCTAGAGGGACATCGTCTAGTTTGAGTGTTGGAGATGACCGCCAAGTAGTTTAGTGGGTGAAGTTATGTATTTGAGAGAAAGATAAAAAGAGGGCACATGACTGCATGTAGAGAGAAACATATATAGTGTGTGTGATAGGAAGAAAGAGTGAGGGCGAGAAAGAAGGTTGATGGAGAAACAGATAAATAGAAAGATAAAGATGCTATCTAGTGTGTGTTAGAGATAAGAGTCGAGTGGATCAGAAGGGTAAGTTATTTGTGTGGGGGTGAGAGAGATAGAGAGAGGGTGCATGTGAGTCACATACAAACAAATATCATAGAGAAATGAGATCACGACATACAGAGTTTTGTGTTTGTGAGAGAGAAAGATATTTCACAACAAGAGTGATAGCTAGAGAGACATATAAGGGAGCGCGAGATATCTCTAGGGAAAGAGAGTGCATGTGAGCGACATACAAGAGAATGGTGTAGAGATATGAGACCTGATGACCCACAAGTATAGGGTGTAGAGAATTGAAGCTCTTTTTGATAAGTAAGTGTAACACCCTCGATGCGACTATATCTCCCACGTGTCGAGGCATGACTTAGAGGCATAATCGCATTGAAGGCATATGTCTCAAGTTAGGCAATCTTCACAACATCCCATGTAGTATAAATAATAAAGGGGAGATAACATAGTTGGCTTACACTCGCCACGTCAATCAAGTACATAAATAACATTACATCATTCAAACACTCATGGCCCGACTACGGCGCCAAAATAAAAGATAACCCAACATGCGACACGGTCCCGATCACCCCCAACTGGGCACCACTACTGATCATCAGGAAAAGACACGTAGTATCGTTGAGAGTCCTCGTCGAACTCCCACTTGAGCTCAAGCGCGTCACCTGGAGCGGAATCATCAGGCCCTGCATCTGGTGTAATAGTAATCTGTGAGCCACAGGGACTCAGCAATCTCGCACCCTCGCGATCAAGACTATTTAAGCTTAATAGGTAAGGCAAGGTAAAATATGTGGAGCTGCAGCAAGCGACTAGCATATATGGTGGCTATCCTGTTCGCAAAAGAGAGCGAGAAGAGAAGGCAAAGCGCGAACGCATAACTAAAGAGGGCAACCTGCAGCAAGCATTACTCCAACACCGTGTCCACTTCCCGGACTCCGTCGAGAAGAGGCCATCACGGTAACACACTCAGTTGATTCATTTTAATTAAGTTAAGGTTCAAGTTATCTACAACCGTACATTAAAAAATTTCCATTTGCCCATAACCACGGGCACGGATTTCGAAAGTTCAAATCCCTGCAGGGGAGTCCCAACTTAGCCCATGACAAGCTCTCACGGTCAACGAAGGAATAGACCTCCTCCCGAGACGTTCCGATCAGACTCGATATCTCGGTTCTTCAAGACACTTCGACAGGTTAAAACAAGACTAGCAACACCGCCCGAATGTGCTGACAAATCCCGATAGGAGCTGCACATATCTCGCTCTCAGGGCACACTCAGATGAGCTATCCATACAACTAAAACCAAACCTCGAGTTTCCCCGAGGGGGCGCTGCACAGGACTCTAGTTTGGACCAACACTCAGAGGAGCACTGGCCCAGGGGGGGCTAAAATAAGATGACCCTCGGGCTCCGGAAGCCCAAGGGAAAAAGAGGCTAGGTGGAAAATGGTAAAACCAAGGTTGAGCATTGCTGGAAAAGCTTTAATCAAGGCGAACTATCAAGGGGTTCCCATTATAACCCAACCGCGTAAGGAACGCAAAAATCTGGGAACATAACACCGATATGACGGAAACTAGGACGACAAGAGTGGAACAAAACACTAGGCGAGAAGCCGAGCCTTCCACCCTTTACCAAGTATATAGATGCATTAAGATAACATGGCAATATAATGATATCCCAACAAATAAAATAATGTTCCAACAAGGAACGGTCTCCAATCTTCACCTGCAACTAGCAACGCTATAAGAGGGGCTAAGCAAAGCGGTAACATAGCCAATCAACGGTTTGCTAGGACATGGTGGGTTCGAGGTTTGAAATGTCAATTTGGGAGGCTTGAAAGAAAGTGGTAGGCATCGTAGCATTGTCATAGCAAAAGAGCGAGCATCTAGCATAGAAAAGATAGTAGTGATTTCGAGGGTATGATCATCTTGCCTGCAAATTTGTCAGAGTTGACTGGATCCTCGAAAGCAAACTCAACGGGCTCCTCGTTAGCAAACTCGTCTCCCGGCTCTACCCAAACAAGACGAACAAGCAAACGGAACACAATCAACCACGTGCAAAGCTCAAACAATATGATGCAAAGATGGTATGCTATGCGGGATGCGATGCGGGATGCATATGCAAGATTTGACAAAGGATGCAAGAAAATGGCCTCAACTTGGGAATCCAAGTGTGCCACTGGAAATATGAGATGAAATCGCTTGAAAACGATATAAAGAACGTCGGAATCGGAGTTACGGTTTGGAAATGGCAAGCAATTCAAATATGACCACGTTCTGCGATTTACAGTAAGTAGCCATCTAAATGCAATGAGATGGACATGCTACATCATTCAAACATGACAACAAAATACATGGCAGGGATGCATTCATGATGCTTAACAAAAGTCTAGCACTGAGCTACGGCCAATTCATCAATTAACAGGTTCAAACAAGCATGGCAAAAATGCATATGACAAACAGATCTCAGACTTAGTGAAATTAACACTTGTCTGGAATTTCAGATCAGGTAGCACTCTTCGGAGCATGAAAATTATATTCTACAGGACCTGAACATGGCAAATTAAAGCATGGCATGGAGCTACTCAAAGATCTTAACAAAAGTCCCTTAGTGACCTTGAGCCAAAAGGTATCAGAAAATACAACTACAAGCATGTGAACATGGTAAAAACATAATTAGTTCTCAGACTTGGTGAAAACTGGAACATGCTGAAACAGATATCAAGTAGGCATGTTTACGAGCTCGATGGACTCACTACGGAGCAAGTCATGACAATATGAGCATACACCCATCAAGAATACACAAAATACAAGCTATACATGGCAAGAACAATAACATAGCATGCACGGATCAACTACAACATCCTTGGCAAAATCTCTAACAAGTAGACAATCTGCCCAGATTCACGAAATAGCAAAAGTAGAGCTCGATTGACTCAAGCTAGGGTGCTCTATAATTGCAAAACAAAGACATGGATGGATAGAGCACTACAATATTAACAAAACATCCTTACTGATCATCCTCAAAAGAGGCACGGATCACTAGGAAACAACATGAACATATGGCCGTATGAGATAAACAACTCAAGGACTTAGTGGAAATGCGAAGTCCCAGAAATCAGAATTACCAAGTGCCTCACTTTGCAATATCGTGCTAGTCACCACACACATCAGAAAAATACATGGGTTGCACCTCTAGAAAGATGGCAAAACCCTTAACAAAACATATGTAGAGCTCATGGGCATATCATGCACACATTAATCATGGCAAAAATGACAAATATCTAAATGGAGTAGCAGATCTGACAATTATCTCAAGTAGCATCTTCTAACAACATTTCGGGCATCAAGATGAACTCAAATAAAAATGATGCAATGGAATGAAATGATGTACTCTCCGAGCCGAACATTTTAATATGCTATATGCCCAAAACGGAGCTACGAATGCAGAGATATAGCACGATGAACATGGCAATATGAACTAGGGTTTCAGGCAGAAAAGTCAACCGAGGCACTCTCAGATCTGGATCCAGATCGTGCACGGGAACCGATGCTTGCCGGAAATACTGTTCGCCAGAGTGGACTTGCTCGCCAGAGTGGGCTTGTCGCGGGGAGGAGGACGAGGCCGGCCGGGTGGACGCCGGAGTTGGTGACGGCGGAGGCGGGCGCGGTCACCGGAGTGGCCGCGGGTGGAGAGGTGCGGCGAGGTCGGTGGGCGGCAGAGATCCGGCGGTAGCTCGCGGCGGCGCCGGTGACCGGACTCGAGGGAGGAGGCGGCGTGGTGCGAGCGAAGGCGTGGGCGCGGGGAGGCGGAGGAACGGGCCGCGGGGGGCCTCCCGCGGGCTCGGGCGGGCCGGCGCGGCGGCGGCGATGTGGGCGCCCGCCCGGGACAGGTGGCAGCGCGGGATTGGCGGCGGCGGATCGGGCGGACGTGTCCGGTCCGGTTCGGACACGTCCGGCGGCGAGGGGAGCTGAGTTTAGGGTTTCGGGGGAGAAGGAGATCCGAATTTCAGAGGGGGTCTATTTATAGAGGTAGAGGGAGCTAGGAGTGTGCAAATGGGGTGCGGTTTTCGGCCACGCGATCGTGATCGAACGCTCTAGATGATGGAGAGGGTTTTGGTGGGTTTTGGGCCAAAATGGAGGGGTGTTGGGCTGCAACACACACGAGGCCTTTTTGGTCCCTCGGTTAACCGTTGGAGCATCAAACGAAGTCCAAATGGTACGAAACTTGACAGGCGGTGTACCGGTATTAAACCAAGGCCGCTTGGCAAGTCTCGGTCCAATCCGGAAATGTTTAATCTCCACACACGAAAGAAAGGTAAAAATGACCACCGGAGGAGAACGAAGCGCCGGAATGCAAAACGGACAACGGGGAAAATGCTCGAATGCAAGAGATGAACACGTATGCAAATGCAATGCACATGATGTCATGATATGAGATGCATGACAACGATAACAACACACGGAGACAAAAACCCGAACCCAAGAAAATAAAATAACTTAAGGCCGGAAACGGCAAGAGTTGGAGTCCAAATTGGGTAAATCATATCCGGGGTGTTACAACACTCCACCACTATGAAAGGATCTCGTCCCGAGATCTAGGACTAAAAGAACGCCGGGTATTCGGAACGGAGGTGATCCTCGCGTTCCCAGGTAGCTTCACGGTCGGAATGGTGTGACCACTTGACTTTGAGGAATTTGATTGACTTGTTGCGAGTCTTGCGTTCAGTCTCTTCAAGAATAGCAACTGGGTGCTCACGATAAGAGAGATCTTCTTGGAGCTCAATGTCCTCGAAGTTGACGGTGCGGTCAGGAGTCTTGAAGCACTTTCGGAGCTGAGAGACATGGAACACGTCATGAACATTTGCAAATTTTGAAGGAAGCTCGAGTTGATAGGCGAGGTTGCCTCTCTTGCTGACGATCTTAAAAGGTCCCACGTATCTGGGGGCAAGCTTCCCTTTGGTACCGAAGCGACGAGTACCTTTCATAGGAGAGACGCGGAGGTAAACATGATCTCCGATCTCGAAAGCCAAATCACGGTGCTTACTGTCATAGTAGCTCTTCTGGCGGGATTGGGCTGCTTTGAGGTTATCTCGAATGACTTTGCACATTTCCTCTGCCTCTGTGATTAAGTCATTACCCAAAAGCTGACGTTCACCGGTTTCAGACCAGTTGAGAGGGGTACGGCACTTCCTGCCATACAGAATTTCAAATGGGGCCTTGCCCGAACTTGCTTGAAAACTGTTGTTGTAGGAGAATTCAGCATAAAGAAGACAATCCTCCCACTTCATGCCGAAGGAGATCACACAAGCCCTGAGCATATCTTCAAGAATCTGGTTGACACGCTCGACTTGACCGCTAGTTTGAGGATGGAAAGTTGTACTGAAGCGGATGTTGGTGCCCATGGCCTTCTGAAAAGAATCCCAAAACTTGGAGGTAAAGATGCTGCCATGGTCTGAAGAGATCACTTGTGGAATACCGTGCAGAGAGACAATACAAGAGGTATAGAGTACCGCCAATTGAGCTGCAGTGATTGACTCTTTGATAGGCAGAAAGTGAGCCACTTTAGTGAGTTTGTCGATGACAACGAATATAGCATCATTGCCACGCTTGGACTTTGGAAACCCAGTCACGAAGTCCATTTCAATGTGGTCAAACTTCCATTCTGGAATGGCAAGAGGTTGGAGGAGACCAGCTGGCCTTTGGTGTTCTGCCTTCACTCTTCTGCAGACATCACACTCATTCATGAATTGAGCAATCTCACGCTTCATTCGAGTCCACCAATAAGCCTGCTTGAGGTCCTGATACATCTTCGTGCTCCCAGGGTGGATGGAGAGGAGAGAATTGTGAGCCTCGTTCATGATCACTTTACGAAGTTCACCTTTGGGCACAACAATACGATCCTCGAAGAAGAGAGTATCCTTGTCATCAAGGAGGTAGCACTTGTACTTTGGTTGACTCTTGGCAATCCCAATCTTCACCTTTTCCACCATAGCATCAAGAAACTGGGCTTGGCGAATCTGGTCTTCCAAGGTAGGAGAGACTTGAAGGTTGGCGAGGAAACCTTGAGGAACAACTTGCAGATTAAGTTTGCGGAAAGCTTCACAAAGCTCGGGTTGATAAGGCTTAAGAATCAGGCTGTTGCAATAAGCTTTCCTGCTCAATGCGTCAGCAATCACATTGGCCTTGCCTAGAGTATACTCGATACTCGGATTATACTCTTGAATCATTTCGACCCATCGAGTTTGTCTGAGGTTGAGATTAGGCTGAGTGAAGATGTACTTGAGACTCTTGTGATCAGTGAAAATGTCCACTTTTCTTCCCAATAAGAGATGTCTCCAAGTCAAAAGAGCATGCACAACTGCCGCCAACTCGAGATCATGAGTGGGGTAGTTCTTCTCATTGGGCTTCAACTGGCGAGAGGTATAAGCAACAACTTTCTTCTCTTGCATCAATACTGCACCAAGACCTTGGAGAGAGGCATCACAAAAGACCTCGTACGGCTTTGATTCATCAGGCAGAGTTAGAACTGGAGTAGTGATCAATTTCTCTTTCAAAGTGTTGAAAGCAATGTCACACTCCGGAGACCAAACGTACTTGACGTGCTTCTGGAGAAGATTTGAGAGAGGCTTCACGATCTTAGAAAAGTTTTCAACGAATCTTCGACAATAGCTTGCGAGACCGAGGAAGCTACGGAGTTGCTTCACGTTCTGAGGAGGTTCCCAATTCACAATTGCAGACACCTTCTCAGGATTCACGGCAATGCCCTTGGCAGAGATGATATGACCAAGATAAAGAACCTCATCGAGCCAAAATTCGCACTTGGAGAACTTGGCGTAGAACTTGTGTTCCCTCAACTTATCGAGTACCAAACGCAAGTGCTTGGCATGATCTTCCTTGTTCTTCAAGAAAACCAGAATGTCGTCGAGATAGACCAAAATGAAGTCATTGGTGTAGGCGTTGAAGATGAAGTTCATCATGCAAGAGAAAGTCGGAGGAGCGTTGACGAGGACAAAAGACATGATAGTGTATTCATATGAACCATAGCTTGTTCTGAAAGCCGTCTTGGGAATATCTTGCTCACGGATTCGAATCTGATGATAACCCATACGGAGATCAAGCTTGGAGAATACTTGGGCACCTTTGAGTTGTTGAAATAGCTCGTTGATGTTGGGAAGTGGGTACTTATTCTTGATAGTCTTCTTGTTCAATGGACGGTAATCAACACAAAGTCGGTCCGTTCCATCCTTCTTCTTCACAAAAAGAACACCACAACCCCACGGAGAAGAACTAGGCCGGATGAGACCCATTCTCTCTTGAATATCGAGTTGCTTCTTCAGCTCCTTCAACTCTTCAGGTCCGAGCTTGTAAGGACGCTTGCACACTGGTTCCGTGCCAGGCTCAAGATCAATAACGAATTCAACTGGCCGGTGCGGAGGCATTCCTGGAAGCTCTTCTGGAAAGATGTCTTGATATTCGCAAACGACTGGAATTTGCGAGATGGCATCGAGTTCACCCTTCTCATTGAGAGAAAACAGACGGATGGTATCATCACGAGCGGCAAAGACAATTACATCCTCAGACGAATGAGTCAATTGAATCTGCCTGGCTGCATAGTCAAGATGTGCCCAAGCCAATCCATTCCGAGAATAAGATCAATATCTGAGTCACCCAGAACAATAGGAGAAGCTAGAAATTTGTAGTCGCCCAACCTGATACTAATATCCGGGACGCAGAAATTAGCTGTCATTTGCTTGCCCGGTGACACGATTTGCAAGGAATTTTGCAGATACTGATAATCGCACGCATACTTCGATGCAAAAGGTTTGGAAATGAAACAATGCGATGCACCAGTGTCAAAAAGAACTTTTGCAGGGGCATCGTTAACATGAAGGTTACCCATGATGACATCTGATGAGTCCTCTGCCTGAGCTGCGTTCATCAAGTTGACCTTGGCATGCTTGGGGTTATGCTTGACCACAGCTGTACTTGCCGATCTGACAGGAGGAGGAGGAGGAGGAAGACGCCTCTGGTTGAGACACTTGTTGGCATAGTGACCCTTCTGTTGGCACTTGTTGCACGTGACCTCTGAAAGCGGACGGTGGTACGGAGCACTCGATCTTGGAGCTTGAGACGAAGTCTTGTTCTGAAAGCCAGGGTTGGGTGGGTGGTAAGATCCACTGCCACCTTTGCTCTTCTACTGATACGGCTGACGAAACGGAGGAGGAGGAAGCCAATACTTCTGCTGCTTGGCCACTTGAGTAGAGGAAGAAGGAGTAGCATCTCTGGCTCGCTTCTTGGAAGCATCACACCTCAGTTGAGCGGCCTCTTGCTTCAATGCCATGTTGTAGAACTCATCGTACCTCAAGGGCTCGAAGAGAACAAGAGCTAGCTGGATTTATTCTCTGAGACCACCCCTGAACTGGTATATCATGCTCTTCTCATCAGGGACGTCCTGCTTGGCAAAGCAGGCGAGCTTCTGGAACAACTTGTTGTAGTCATAGACAGACAAAGAGCCTTGCTTCAGGTTGCGGAATTCCTCACGCTTGCTTTCAACCACGCTCTGGGGAATATGATGAGCTCTGAAATCTTGACGGAATTCATCCCAGGTAATTACACGTCCACCTCTGGAATCCTTGTCCTACTGGAACCATTCTGCAGCTTGATCTTTGAGTTGGAAGGAAGCGAACTTGACGAAGTCCTCAGGCCTGACATTACTGCACTCGAAATGCTTGCACAGATCCACAAGCCAATCGTCAGCATCGTTGCCTCAACACAATTGCTGAAAGTCTTTGGCCCGTTAGCAAGGAACTGGTTGAGTGTAGCAAAGTGATTCTTATTGTTGCCTTGGTTCCCTTGGTTGCCTTGATTGCGCTCTTGGAGAATTTGCATGATCAACTGTGTGTTTGCATTGGTTGCGGCCATCACAGCTTGCCATGCCTCCGGAGGAGGTGGAGGTGGTGGCGGATCTTGATTCTGATTCTGACTGGTGCTCTTAGCGGGAGCCATCCTGAAGAGGTTGACCACCGTTAGCACATAGACATATAAAATGAAGTTGAATCCAACGGAATGAAAATTGCAACATAAAGTCTTCACATCCGAACGAAATGAACGAATGCATTCCTCTTGAAATGGTCACATATCCATAAATTGATAAGCCACTTAGAATTTAGGTAGAGAAATAAATCAACAAGGTACGGATCAAGAACGAATACTCGGTAAGAAATCCCAATCTCAAACCAAATATCCGTGGAAGAAGAACTAGAGCTACAAGAATTCCCACCTATGAAACTCCCGAACCTTTTCGGTTATGCAATCAGGTGTTGGGGATACAGGGGAAGCATAATATCTCACCCAAATCTAGCAAATCCTACATCCGGCTGTATCCATCCTACAACACATAACCGAGAAAACTTTGGAAACCATCTACCTCAACCTTCGAAAAGCATCCGTTATACAAGTTATGGCGATACTCCCGAACTCTCGCCCCAGTACTGGGTGGCGTCAAGGTTATCTCACCAACGAACTGCATAACAGAGATTCTCGATGTCGGCGTACTAAACTATGGTATTCCAGAACTACAACGATAAAATTGTGACGACAACACCTCAGAACTCAAATCCCCGGGACAGTTCCACAAAACCCCTAACATGAGGCACCAAGACAATGTTCTCGTCATAAAACCATCGGAACGATTCCAAGATACCCGCGTGATCCTAAAAAAATTTAGTGAAATTTGAGAAGAGAAGAGTCAAAACTCTACGTCAGGATGCCTTACCAGAGCGACGAGGAGACTGGGAAGTTAAAAGAATTCCTAAACTCTCCGATATATAATTCCTAAATGACTCAAAACATTTTTCTAGACACAACTCGGCCGCTAAAAACGATCAAGCAATGGGGCTCCTAAGGTCGGGGATGGCTCTGATTACCAACTTGTAACACCCTCGATGCGACTATATCTCCCACGTGTCGAGGCACGACTTAGAGGCATAATCGCATTGAAGGCATATGTCTCAAGTTAGGCAATCTTCACAACATCCCATGTAGTATAAATAATAAAGGGGAGATAACATAGTTGGCTTACACTCACCACGTCAATCAAGTACATAAATAACATTACATCATTCAAACACTCATGGCCCGACTACGGCGCCAAAATAAAAGATAACCCAACATGCGACACGGTCCCGATCACCCCCAACTGGGCACCACTACTGATCATCAGGAAAAGACACGTAGTATCGTTGAGAGTCCTCGTCGAACTCCCACTTGAGCTCAAGCGCGTCACCTGGAGCGGAATCATCAGGCCCTGCATCTGGTGTAATAGTAATCTGTGAGCCACAGGGACTCAGCAATCTCGCACCCTCGCGATCAAGACTATTTAAGCTTAATAGGTAAGGCAAGGTAAAATATGTGGAGATGCAGCAAGTGACTAGCATATATGGTGGCTATCCTGTTCGCGAAAGAGAGCGAGAAGAGAAGGCAAAGCGCGAACGCATAACTAAAGAAGGCAACCTGCGGCAAGCATTACTCCAACACCGTGTCCACTTCCCGGACTCCGCCGAGAAGAGGCCATCACGGTAACACACTCAGTTGATTCATTTTAATTAAGTTAAGGTTCAAGTTATCTACAACCGTACATTAACAAATTTCCATTTGCCCATAACCGCGGGCACGGATTTCAAAAGTTCAAATCCCTGCAGGGGAGTCCCAACTTAGCCCATGACAAGCTCTCACGGTCAACGAAGGAATAGACCTCCTCCCGAGACGTTCCGATCAGACTCGGTATCTCGGTTCTTCAAGACACTTCGACAGGTTAAAACAAGACCAGCAACACCGCCCGAATGTGCCGACAAATCCCGATAGGAGCTGCACATATCTCGCTCTCAGGGCACACTAAGATGAGCTCTCCATACAACTAAAACCAAACCTCGAGTTTCCCCGAGGGGGCGCTGCACAGGACTCTAGTTTGGACCAACACTCAGAGGAGCACTGGCCCAGGGGGGGCTAAAATAAGATGACCCTCGGGCTCCGGAAACCCAAGGGAAAAAGAGGCTAGGTAGCAAATGGTAAAACCAAGGTTGGGCATTGCTGGAAAATCTTTAATCAAGGCGAACTATCAAGGGGTTCCCATTATAACCCAACCGCGTAAGGAACGCAAAAATCCGGGAACATAACACCGATATGACGGAAACTAGGACGACAAGAGTGGAACAAAACACTAGGCGAGAAGCCGAGCCTTCCACCCTTTACCAAGTATATAGATGCATTAAGATAACATGGCAATATAATGATATCCCAACAAGTAAAATAATGTTCCAACAAGGAACGGTCTCCAATCTTCACCTGCAACTAGCAACGCTATAAGAGGGGCTGAGCAAAGCGGTAACATAGCCAATCAACGGTTTGCTAGGACATGGTGGGTTCGAGGTTTGACATGGCAATTTGGGAGGCTTGAAAGCAAGTGGTAGGCATCGTAGCATTGTCATAGCAAAAGAGCGAGCATCTAGCATAGCAAAGATAGTAGTGATTTCGAGAGTATGATCATCTTGCCTGCAAATTTGTCAGAGTTGACTGGATCCTCGAAATCAAAGTCAACGGGCTCCTCGTTAGCGAACTCGTCTCCCGGCTCTACCCAAACAAGACGAACAAGCAAACGAAACACAATCAACCACGTGCAAAGCTCAAACAATATGATGCAAAGATGGTATGCTATGCGGGATGCGATGCGGGATGCATATGCAAGATTTGACAAAGGATGCAAGAATATGGCCTCAACTTGGGAATCCAAGTGTGCCACTGGAAAGATGAGATGAAATCTCTTGAAAACGATATAAAGAACGTCGGAATCGGAGTTACGGTTTGGAAATGGCAAGCAATTCAAATATGACCACGTTCTGCGATTTACAGCAAGTAGCCATCTAAATGCAATGAGATGGACATGCTACATCATTCAAACATGACAACAAAATACATGGCAGGGATGCATTCATTATGCTTAACAAAAGTCTAGCACTGAGCTACGGCCAATTCATCAATTAACAGGTTCAAACAAGCATGGCAAAAATGCATATGACAAACAGATCTCAGACTTAGTGAAATTAACACTTGTCTGGAATTTCAGATCAGGTAGCACTCTTCGGAGCATGAAAATTATATTCTACAGGACCTGAACATGGCAAATTAAAGCATGGCATGGAGCTACTCAAAGAGCTTAACAAAAGTCCCTTAGTGACCTTGAGCCAAAATGTATCAGAAAATACAATTGCAAGCATGTGAACATGGCAAAAACATAATCAGTTCTCAGACTTGGTGAAAACTGGAACATGCTGAAACAGATATCAAGTAGGCATGTTTACGAGCTCGATGGACTCACTACGGAGCAAGTCATGACAATCTGAGCATACACCCATCAAGAATACACAAAATACAAGCTATACATGGCAAGAACAATAACATAGCATGCACGGATCAACTACAACATCCTTGGCAAAATCTCTAACAAGTAGACAATCTGCCCAGATTCACGAAATAGCAAAAGTAGAGCTCAATTGACTCAAGCTAGGGTGCTCTATAATTGCAAAACAAAGACATGGATGGATAGAGCACTACAATATTAACAAAACATCCTTACTGATCATCCTCAAAAGAGGCACGGATCACTAGGAAACAACATGAACATATGGCCATATGAGATAAACAACTCAAGGACTTAGTGGAAATGCGAAGTCCCTGAAATCAGAATTACCAAGTGCCTCACTTTGCAAGCTCGTGCTAGTCACCACACACATCACAAAAATACATGGGTTGCACCTCTGGAAAGATGACAAAACCCTTAACAAAACATATGTAGAGCTCATGGGCATATCATGCACACATTAATCATGGCAAAAATGACAAATATCTAAATGGAGTAGCAGATCTGACAATTATCTCAAGTAGCATCTTCTAACAGCATTTCGGGCATCAAGATGAACTCAAATGAAAATGATGCCATGGAATGAAATGATGTACTCTCCGAGCCGAACATTTTAATATGCTATATGCCCAAAACGGAGCTACGAATGCAGAGATATAGCACGATGAACATGGCAATATGAACTAGGGTTTCAGGCAGAAAAGTCAACCGAGGCACTCTCAGATCTGGATCCAGATCGTGCACGGGAACCGATGCTTGTCGGAAATACTGTTCACTAGAGTGGACTTGCTCGCCAGAGTGGGCTTGTCGCGGGGAGGAGGACGAGGCCGGCCGGGTGGACGCCGAAGTTGGTGACGGCGGAGGCGGGCGCGGTCACCGGAGTGGCTGCGGGTGGAGAGGTGCGGCGAGGTCGGCGGGCGGCAGAGATCCGGCGGCAGCTCGCGGCGGCGCCGGTGACCGGACTCGAGGGAGGAGGCGGCGCGGTGCGGGCGCGGGGAGGCGGAGGAACGGGCCGCGGGGGGGCTCCCGCGGGCTCGGGCGGGCCGGCGCGGCGGCGGCGATGTGGGCGCCCGCCCGGGACAGGTGGCAGCGCGGGATTGGCGGCGGCGGATCGGGCGGACGTGTCCGGTCCGGTTCGGACACGTCCGGCGGCGAGGGGAGCTGAGTTTAGGGTTTCGGGGGAGAAGGAGATCTGAATTTCAGAGGGGGTCTATTTATAGAGGTAGAGGGAGCTAGGAGTGTGCAAATGGGGTGCGGTTTTCGGCCACGCGATCGCGATCGAACGCTCTAGATGATGGAGAGGGTTTTGGTGGGTTTTGGGCCAAAATGGAGGGGTGTTGGGCTGCAACACACACGAGGCCTTTTTGGTCCCTCGGTTAACCGTTGGAGCATCAAACGAAGTCCAAATGGTACGAAACTTGACAGGCGGTGTACCGGTATTAAACCAAGGCCGCTTGGCAAGTCTCGGTCCAATCCGGAAATGTTTAATCTCCACACACGAAAGAAAGGTAAAAATGACCACCGGAGGAGAACGAAGCGCCGGAATGCAAAACGGACAACGGGGAAAATGCTCGAATGCAAGAGATGAACACGTATGCAAATGCAATGCACATGATGTCATGATATGAGATGCATGACAACGATAACAACACACGGAGACAAAAACCCGAACCCGAGAAAATAAAATAACTTAAGGCCGGAAACGGCAAGAGTTGGAGTCCAAATTGGGTAAATCATATCCGGGGTGTTACAACACTCCACCACTACGAAAGGATCTCGTCCCGAGATCTAGGACTGAAAGAACGCCGGGTATTCGGAACGGAGGTGATCCTCGCGTTCCCAGGTAGCTTCACGGTTGGAATGGTGTGACCACTTGACTTTGAGGAATTTGATTGACTTGTTGCGAGTCTTGCGTTCAGTCTCTTCAAGAATAGCAACTGGGTGCTCACGATAAGAGAGATCTTCTTGGAGCTCAATGTCCTCGAAGTTGACGGTGCGGTCAGGAGTCTTGAAGCACTTTCGGAGCTGAGAGACATGGAACACGTCATGAACATTTGCAAATTTTGAAGGAAGCTCGAGTTGATAGGTGAGGTTGCCTCTCTTGCTGACGATCTTAAAAGGTCCCACGTATCTGGGGGCAAGCTTCCCTTTGGTACCGAAGCGACGAGTACCTTTCATAGGAGAGACGCGGAGGTAAACATGATCTCCGATCTCGAAAGCCAAATCACGGTGCTTACTATCATAGTAGCTCTTCTGGCGGGATTGGGCTGCTTTGAGGTTATCTCGAATGACTTTGCACATTTCCTCTGCCTCTGTGATTAAGTCATTACCCAAAAGCTGACGTTCACCGGTTTCAGACCAGTTGAGAGGGGTACGGCACTTCCTGCCATACAGAATTTCAAATGGGGCCTTGCCCGAACTTGCTTGAAAACTGTTGTTGTAGGAGAATTCAGCATAAAGAAGACAATCCTCCCACTTCATGCCGAAGGAGATCACACAAGCCCTGAGCATATCTTCAAGAATCTGGTTGACACGCTCGACTTGACCGCTAGTTTGAGGATGGAAAGTTGTACTGAAGCGGATGTTGGTGCCCATGGCCTTCTGAAAAGAATCCCAAAACTTGGAGGTAAAGATGCTGCCATGGTCTGAAGAGATCACTTGTGGAATACCGTGCAGAGAGACAATACGAGAGGTATAGAGTACCGCCAATTGAGCTGCAGTGATTGACTCTTTGATAGGCAGAAAGTGAGCCACTTTAGTGAGTTTGTCGATGACAATGAATATAGCATCATTGCCACGCTTGGACTTTGGAAACCCAGTCACGAAGTCCATTTCAATGTGGTCAAACTTCCATTCTGGAATGGCAAGAGGTTGGAGGAGACCAGCTGGCCTTTGGTGTTCGGCCTTCACTCTTCTGCAGACATCACACTCATTCATGAATTGAGCAATCTCACGCTTCATTCGAGTCCACCAATAAGCCTGCTTGAGGTCCTGATACATCTTCGTGCTCCCAGGGTGGATGGAGAGGAGAGAATTGTGAGCCTTGTTCATGATCACTTTACGAAGTTCACCTTTGGGCACAACAATACGATCCTCGAAGAAGAGAGTATCCTTGTCATCAAGGCGGTAGCACTTGTACTTTGGTTGACTCTTGGCAATCCCAATCTTCACCTTTTCCACCATAGCATCAAGAAACTAGGCTTGGCGAATCTGGTCTTCCAAGGTAGGAGAGACTTGAAGGTTGGCGAGGAAACCTTGAGGAACAACTTGCAGATTAAGTTTGCGGAAAGCTTCACAAAGCTCGGGTTGATAAGGCTTAAGAATCAGGTTGTTGCAATAAGCTTTCCCGCTCAATGCGTCAGCAATCACATTGGCCTTCCCTGGAGTATACTCGATACTCGGATTATACTCTTGAATCATTTCGACCCATCGAGTTTGTCTGAGGTTGAGATTAGGCTGAGTGAAGATGTACTTGAGACTCTTGTGATCAGTGAAAATGTCCACTTTTCTTCCCAATAAGAGATGTCTCCAAGTCAAAAGAGCATGCACAACTGCCGCCAACTCGAGATCATGAGTGGGGTAGTTCTTCTCATTGGGCTTCAACTGGCGAGAGGTATAACCAACAACTTTCTTCTCTTGCATCAATACTGCACCAAGACCTTGGAGAGAGGCATCACAAAAGACCTCGTACGGCTTTGATTCATCAGGCGGAGTTAGAACTGGAGTAGTGATCAATTTCTCTTTCAAAGTGTTGAAAGCAATGTCACACTCCGGAGACCAAACGTACTTGACGTGCTTCTGGAGAAGATTTGAGAGAGGCTTCGCGATCTTAGAAAAATTTTCAACGAATCTTCGACAATAGCTTGCGACACCGAGGAAGCTACGGAGTTGCTTCACATTCTGAGGAGGTTCCCAATTCACGATTGCAGACACCTTCTCAGGATTCATGGCAATGCCCTTGGCAGAGATGATATGACCAAGATAAAGAACCTCATCGAGCCAAAATTCGCACTTGGAGAACTTGGCGTAGAACTTGTGTTCCCTCAACTTATCGAGTACCAAACGCAAGTGCTTGGCATGATCTTCCTTGTTCTTCAAGAAAACCAGAATGTCGTCGAGATAGACCAAAACGAAGTCATTGGTGTAGGCGTTGAAGATGAAGTTCATCATGCAAGAGAAAGTCGGAGGAGCGTTGACGAGGCCAAAAGACATGACAGTGTATTCATATGAACCATAGCTTGTTCTGAAAGCCGTCTTGGGAATATCTTGCTCACGGATTCGAATCTGATGATAACCCATACGGAGATCAAGCTTGGAGAATACTTGGGCACCTTTGAGTTGTTGAAATAGCTCGTTGATGTTGGGAAGTGGGTACTTATTCTTGATAGTCTTCTTGTTCAATGGACAGTAATCAACACAAAGTCGGTCCGTTCCATCCTTCTTCTTCACAAAAAGAACACCACAACCCCACGGAGAAGAACTAGGCCGGATGAGACCCATTCTCTCTTGAATATCGAGTTGCTTCTTCAGCTCTTCAACTCTTCAGGTCCGAGCTTGTAAGGACGCTTGCACACTGGTTCCGTGCCAGGCTCAAGATCAATAACGAATTCAACTGGCCGGTGCGGAGGCATTCCTGGAAGCTCTTCTGGAAAGATGTCTTGATATTCGCAAACGACTGGAATTTGCGAGATGGCATCGAGTTCACCCTTCTCATTGAGAGAAAACAGACGGATGGTATCATCACGAGCGGCAAAGACAATTACATCCTCAGATGAATGAGTCAATTGAATCTGCCTGGCTGCACAGTCAAGATGTGCCTTGTGCTTAGAAAGCCAATCCATTCCGAGAATAAGATCAATATCCGAGTCACCCAGAACAATAGGAGAAGCTAGAAATTTGTAGTCGCCCAACGTGATAGTAATATCCGGGACGCAGAAATTAGCTGTCATTTGCTTGCCCGGTGACACGATTTGCAAGGAATTTTGCAGATACTGATAATCGCACTCATACTTCGATGCAAAAGGTTTGGAAATGAAACAATGCGATGCACCAGTGTCAAAAAGAACTTTTGCAGGGACATCGTTAACATGAAGGTTACCCATGATGACATCTGATGAGTCCTCTGCCTGAGCTGCGTTCATCAAGTTGACCTTGGCGTGCTTGGGGTTATGCTTGACCACAGCTGTACTTGCCGATCTGACAGGAGGAGGAGGAGGAAGACGCCTCTGGTTGAGACACTTGTTGGCATAGTGACCCTTCTGTTGGCACTTGTTGCACATGACCTCTGAAAGCGGACGGTGGTACGGAGCACTCGATCTTGGAGCTTGAGACGAAGTCTTGTTCTGAAAGCCAGGGTTGGGTGGGTGGTAAGATCCACTGCCACCTTTGCTCTTCTGCTGATACGGCTGACGAAACGGAGGAGGAGGAAGCCAATACTTCTGCTGCTTGGCCACTTGAGTAGAGGAAGAAGGAGTAGCATCTCTGACTCGCTTCTTGGAAGCATCACACCTCAGTTGAGCGGCCTCTTGCTTCAATGCCATGTTGTAGAACTCATCGTACCTCAAGGGCTCGAAGAGAACAAGAGCTAGCTGGATTTCTTCTCTGAGACCACCCCTGAACTGGTATATCATGCTCTTCTCATCAGGGACGTCCTGCTTGGCAAAGCAGGCGAGCTTCTGGAACAACTTGTTGTAGTCATAGACAGACAAAGAGCCTTGCTTCAGGTTGCGGAATTCCTCACGCTTGCTTTCAACCACGCTCTGGGGAATATGATGAGCTCTGAAATCTTGACGGAATTCATCCCAGGTAATTACACGTCCACCTCTGGAATCCTTGTCCTACTGGAACCATTCTTCAGCTTGATCTTTGAGTTGGAAGGAAGCGAACTTGACGAAGTCCTCAGGCCTGACATTACTGCACTCGAAATGCTTGCACAGATCCACAAGCCAATCGTCAGCATCGTTGCCTCAACACAATTGCTGAAAGTCTTTGGCCCGTTAGCAAGGAACTGGTTGAGTGTAGCAAAGTGATTCTTATTGTTGCCTTGGTTCCCTTGGTCGCCTTGATTGCGCTCTTGGAGAATTTGCATGATCAACTGTGTGTTTGCAATGGTTGCGGCCATCACAGCTTGCCATGCCTCCGGAGGAGGTGGAGGTGGTGGCGGATCTTGATTCTGATTCTGACTGGTGCTCTTAGCGGGAGCCATCCTGAAGAGGTTGACCACCGTTAGCACATAGACATATAAAATGAAGTTGAATCCAACGGAATGAAAATTGCAACATAAAGTCTTCACATCCGAACGAAATGAACGAATGCATTCCTCTTGAAATGGTCACATATCCATAAATTGATAAGCCACTTAGAATTTAGGTAGAGAAATAAATCAACAAGGTACGGATCAAGAACGAATACTCGATAAGAAATCCCAATCTCAAACCAAATATCCGTGGAAGAAGAACTAGAGCTACAAGAATTCCCACCTATGAAACTCCCGAACCTTTTCGGTTATGCAATCAGGTGTTGGGGATACAGGGGAAGCATAATATCTCACCCAAATCTAGCAAATCCTACATCCGGCTGTATCCATCCTACAACACATAACCGAGAAACTTTGGAAACCATCTACCTCAACCTTCGAAAAGCATCCGTTATACAAGTTATGGCGATACTCCCGAACTCTCGCCCCAGTACTGGGTGGCGTCAAGGTTATCTCACCAACGAACTGCATAACAGAGATTCTCGATGTCGGCGTACTAAACTATGGTATTCCAGAACTACAACGATAAAATTGTGACGACAACACCTCAGAACTCAAATCCCTGGGACACTTCCACAAAACCCCTGACATGAGGCACCAAGACAATGTTCTCGTCATAAAACCATCGGAACGATTCCAAGATACCCGCGTGATCCTAAAAAAATTTAGTGAAATTTGAGAAGAGAAGAGTCAAAACTCTACGTCAGGATGCCTTACCAGAGCGACGAGGAGACTGGGAAGTTAAAAGAATTCCTAAACTCTCTGATATATAATTCCTAAATGACTCAAAACATTTTTCTAGACACAACTCGACCGCTAAAAACGATCAAGCAATGGGGCTCCTAAGGTCGGGGATGGCTCTGATTACCAACTTGTAACACCCTCGATGCGACTATATCTCCCACGTGTCGAGGCACGACTTAGAGGCATAATCGCATTGAAGGCATATGTCACAAGTTAGGCAATCTTCACAACATCCCTTGTAGTATAAATAATAAAGGGGAGATAACATAGTTGGCTTACACTCGCCATGTCAATCAAGTACATAAATAACATTACATCATTCAAACACTCATGGCCCGACTACGGCGCCAAAATAAAAGATAACCCAACATGCGACACGGTCTCGATCACCCCCAACTGGGCACCACTACTGATCATCAGGAAAAGACACATAGTATCGTTGAGAGTCCTCGTCGAACTACCACTTGAGCTCAAGCGCATCACCTGGAGCGGAATCATCAGGCCCTGCATCTATTGTAATAGTAATCTGTGAGCCACAGGGACTCAGCAATCTCGCATCCTCGCGATCAAGACTATTTAAGCTTAATAGGTAAGGCAAGGTAAAATATGTGGAGCTGCAGCAAGCGACTAGCATATATGGTGGCTATCCTGTTCGCAAAAGAGAGCGAGAAGAGAAGGCAAAGTGCGAACGCATAACTAAAGAGGGCAACCTACGGCAAGCATTACTCCAACACCGTGTCCACTTCCTGGACTCCGCCGAGAAGAGGCCATCACGGTAACACACTCAGTTGATTCATTTTAATTAAGTTAAGGTTCAAGTTATCTACAACCAGACATTAACAAATTCCCATCTGCCCATAACCGCGGGCACGCCTTTCGAAAGTTCAAATCCCTGCAGGGGAGTCCCAACTTAGCCCATGACAAGCTCTCACAGTCAATGAAGGAATAGACCTCCTCCCGAGACGTTCCGATCAGACTCGGTATCTCGGTTCTTTAAGACACTTCGACAGGTTAAAACAAGACCAGCAACACCGCTTGAATGTGCCGACAAATCCCGATAGGAGCTGCACATATCTCGTTCTCAAGGCACACTCAGATGAGCTCTCCATACAACTAAAACCAAACCTCGAGTTTCCTCGAGGGGGCGCTGCACTGGTCTCTAGTTTGGACCAACACTCAGAGGAGCACTGGCCTAGGGGGGGCTAAAATAAGATGACCCTCGGGCTCCGGAAACCCAAGGGAAAAAGAGGCTAGGTGGAAAATGGTAAAACCAAGGTTAGGCATTGCTGGAAAAGCTTTAATCAAGGCGAACTATCAAGGGGTTCCCATTATAACCCAACCGCGTAAGGAACGCAAAAAACCGGGAACATAACACCGATATGACGGAAACTAGGACGACAAGAGTGGAACAAAACACTAGGCGAGAGGCCGAGCCCTCCACCCTTTACCAAGTATATAGATGCATTAAGATAACATGGCAATATAATGATATCCCAACAAGCAAAATAATGTTCCAACAAGGAACGGTCTCCAATCTTCACCTGCAACTAGCAACGCTATAAGAGGGGCTGAGCAAAGCGGTAACATAGCCAATCAACGGTTTGCTAGGAGATGGTGGGTTAGAGGTTTGACATGGCAATTTGGGAGGCTTGAAAGCAAGTGGTAGGCATCGTAGCATTGGCATAGCAAAAGAGCGAGCATCTAGCATAGCAAAGATAGTAGTGATTTCGAGGGTATGATCATTTTGCCTGCAAAGTTGTCAGAGTTGACTGGATCCTCAAAAGAAAACTCAATGGGCTCCTTGTTAGCGAAATCGTCTCCCGGATCTACCCAAACAAGACAAACAAGCAAACGGAACACAATCAACCACGTGCAAAGCTCAAACAATATGATGCAAAGATGGTATGCTATGCGGGATGCGATGCGGGATGCATATGCAAGATTTGGCAAAGGATGCAAGAATCTTGCCTCAACTTGGTAATCCAAGTATTCCACTGGAAATATGAGATGAAATCGCTTGAAAACGATATAAAGAACATCGGAATCGGAGTTACGGTTTGGAAATGGCAAGCAATTCAAATATGACCACGTTCTGCGATTTACAGCAAGTAGCCATCTAAATGCAATGAGATGAACATGACACAGCATTCAAATATGACAACAAAATACATGGTAGGGATGCATTCATGATGCTTAACAAAATTCTAGCACTGAGCTACGGCCAATGCAGCCATTCACAGGTTCAAACAAGCATGGCAAAAATGCATATGACAAACAGATCTCAGACTTAGTGAAATTAACACATGTCTGGAATTTCAGATCAGGTAGCACTCTTTAGCGCACGAAAACTATATGCTACAAGACCTGAACATGGAAAAGTAAAGCATGCCATGGAGCTACTCAAAGATCTTAACAAAAGTCCCTTAGTGACATTGAGCCAAAAGGGATCAGAAAATACAATTGCAAGCATGTGAACATGGCAAAAACATAATCAGTTCTCAGACTTAGTGAAAACTGGAACATGCTGAAACAGATATCAAGTAGGCATGTTTACGAGCTCGATGCACTCACTACAGAGCAAGTCATGACAATCTAAGCATACACCGATCAATAATACACAAAATACAAGCTAGACATGGCAAGAACAATAACATAGCATGCACGGATCAACTACAACATCCTTGGCAAAATCGCTAACAAGTAGACAACCTGCCCAGATTCACGAAATAGCAAAAGTAGAGCTCGATTGACTCAAGCTATGGTGCTCCATAATTGCAAAACAAAGACATGGATGGATAGAGCACTACAATATTAACAAAACATCCTTACTGATCATCCTCAAAAGAGGCACGGATCACTAGGAAACAACATGAACATATAGCCATATGAGATAAACAGCTCAAGGACTTAGTGGAAATGCTAAGTCCCTGAAATCAGTATTACCAAGTGCCTCACTTTGCAAGCTCGTGCTAGTCACCACACACATCACAAAAATACATGGGTTGCACCTCTGGAAAGATGGAAAAACCCTTAACAAAACATATGTAGAGCTCATGGGCATTTCATGCACACATTAATCATGGCAAAAATGACAAATATCTAAATGGAGTAGCAGATCTGACAATTATTTCAAGTAGCACTCTTCTAACAGCATTTCGGGCATCAAGATAAACTCAAATGAAAATGATGCAGTGGAATGAAATGATGTACTCTCTGAGACGAACATTTTGATATGCTATCTGCCCAAAACGGAGCTACGGATGCGGATATATAGCACGATGAACATGGCAATATGAACTAGGGTTCGGGCAGAAAAGTCAACCGAGGCACTCTCAAATCTGGATCTGGATCGTGCACGGGAACCGATGCTCGCCAGAAATACTGTTCACCGGAGTGGACTTGCTCGCCGGAGTGGGCTTGTCGCGGGGAGGAGAACGAGGCCGGCCGGGTGGACGCCGGAGTTGGTGACGGTGGAGGCGGGCGCGGTAACCGGAGTGGCCGTGGGTGGAGAGGTGCGGCAAGGTTGGCGGGCGGCGGAGATCCGGTGGCAGCTCGCGGCGGCGGCGGCGACCGGACTCGAGGGAGGTGGCGGCGCGGTACGGGCGAAGGCGCGGGCGCGGGGAGGCGGAGGAACGTGCCGCGGGGGCCTCCCGCGGGCTCGGGCGGGCTGGTGCGGCGGCGGCGATGTGGGTGCCCGCCCGGGATAGGTGGCAGCGCAGGATTGGCGGCGGCAGATTGGGCGGACGTGTCCGGTCCGGTTCGGACACGTCCGGCGGCGAGGGGAGCTAAGTTGAGGGTTTCGGGGGAGAAGGAGATCTGGATTTCGGAGGGGGTCTATTTATAGAGGTAGAGGGAACTAGGAGTGTCCAAATGGGGTGCGGTTTTCGGCCACACGATCATGATCGAACACTCTAGATGATGGAGAGGGTTTTGGTGGGTTTTGGGATAAAATGGAGGGGTGTTGGGCTGCAACACACACGAGGCCTTTCCAGTCCCTCGGTTAACCGTTGGAGCATCAAACGAAGTCCAAATGGTACGAAACTTGACAGGCGGTCTACCGGTAGTAAACCAAGGCCGCTTGGCAAGTCTCAGTCCAATCCGGAAATGTTTAATCTCCACACATGAAAGAAAGGTAGAAATGACCACCGGAGGAGAACAAAGCGCCGGAATGCAAAACGGACAACGGGGAAAATGCTCGAATGCAAGAGATGAACACGTATGCAAATGCAATGCACATGATGACATGATATGAGATGCATGACAATGATAACAACACACGGAGACAAAAAAAACCCGAACCCGAGAAAATAAAATAACTTAATGCCGGAAATGGCAAGAGTTGGAGTACAAATTGGGTAAATCATATCCGGGGTGTTACAGTAAGAGTGTCGAACCCAACGAGGAGTAGAAGGAAATGACAAATGGTTTTTAGTAAGGTAGTATCTGCAAGTGCTGAAATTGTAAGTAATAGAGTAATTTGATAGCAAGATAATTTGTAACGAGCAAGTAACGATAATAGTATCAAAGGTGCAGCAAGGTAGCCCAATCCTTTTGAGGCAAAGGGCAGGCCAAAACGGTCTTTTATGATAAGCAAAGCGTTCTTGAGGGTACACGGGAATTTCATCTAGTTACTTCACCATGTTGGTTCGATTGGTGTTCGCTACTTTGATAGTTTGATATGTGGATGGACCGGTTCTTAGGTATTGTTCTTACTTGAACAACCCTCCTACTTATGAAGAACCCTCCCGCAAGCATCTGCAACTAAGAGAAAAGTATTAAGAATAAATTCTAACCATAGCATTGAACTTTTGGATCCAATTGGTCCCTTATGGAATAGCGCATAAACTGGGGTTTAAGCTTCTGTCACTCTCACAACCCATCATTTAATTGCTACTCCACAATGCATTCCCTTAGGCCCAAATATGGTGAAGTGTCATGTAGTCAATGTTCATATGACACCACTAAGGGAATCACAACATACATACTATCAAAATATCGAACACATATCAAATTCACATGATTACTTGCAACATGATTTCTCTCATGACCTCAAGAATAAAAGTTACTACTCACAAATGATAATCATGCTCAAGATCAGTGGGGTATTAAATAGCATATTGGATATGAACATATAATCTTCCGCCAAATAAACCATATAGTAATCAACTACAAGATGTAATCAACACTACTAGTGACCCATAGGCACCAATCTATAGTTTCGGTAACAAGATTGAACACAAGAGATGAACTAGGGTTTGAGATGAGATGGTGCTATTGAACATGTTGATGAAGATTGCCCTCCCCAAGATGGGAGAGTTGTTGGTGATGATGATGACGATGATTTCCCCCTCCAGGAGGGATGTTCCCCTAGCGGAATCGCTTCGCCAGAGGGCAAAAGTGCTCCTGCCCAAGTTCCACCTCGAGACGGCGGCGCTCCATCCCGAAAGTCCTCTCCTTATTTTTTTCTACGTCAAAATGACTTATATACTAGAAGATGGCCACCATAGGTGGGCCTGGGTGAGTGAGGGAGTCCTGGACTAAGGGGTCCTCGGGCGTCCGGCCTGTGACCCATGGGTCGGACTAATGGGCTGTGAAGAACACGAAGACCGAAGACTGCACCCGTGTCTGGATGGGACTCACCTTCGCGTGGAAGGCAAGCTTGGTGACCAAATATGTAGATTTGTTTCTTTGTAACCGACCTTGTGTAACCCTAGATCCTCCTGGTGTCTATATAAACCGGAGGACTTAGTCCAGAGGAGAGAGAGATATTCATTACCATAGCCATACAAGCTAGACCTCTAGGGTTTAGCCATTACGATCTCGTGGTAGATCAACCCTTGTAATACTCATATTCATCAAGATCAATCAAGAAGGACGTAGGGTATTACCTCCATAGAGAGTGCCAGAACTTGGGTAAACATCATGTCCCCTGTCTCCTGTTACCATCGACCTTAGACGCGCAGTTCGGGACCCCCTACCCGAGATCCGCCGGTTTTGACACCGACATTGGTGCTTTCATGGAGAGTTCCACTGTGCCGTCCTCAAAAGGTTTAGTGGCCTCTTCAATCGTCAACACTGACACTGTCCAAGGAGAAACCTTCCTCCCGAGACAGATTTTCGTGTTCGGCGGCTTCGCACTGCGGGCCAACTCGTTTGGCCATCTAGAGCAGATCGATAGCTACGCCCCTGGCCATCATGTCAGATTTGGGAGCTTGAACTACGTCGCAGACATCCGTGGAGATTTGATCTTCGCTGGATTCGAGACTGCGGCGATACCTCCTGGTCACCTCGATGAACATGACCCAAATCTATCATCGGACCACATTCAGGAGATAGCTCCTGTAACTGCTTTGGCCTTAGATCCGGAGCATAAGGCGCCATCTAAGGACTGGAGGTTCAACCCCACCATGGAGGCCACAGATTCCCCTGTGTTGGAGCCGCACATGGACTTAAACTCACACAATATTTGTGTCACCGGAACCACGGACTCGTCTTTGGGTGTACGTTCCGAACCATGTGAGTCCACGGATGATGAACTTGATCGTTTATCGATCTTCGAGATCAGCACCGCAGACATCTTCCAGCACTCACCCTTGGGCGATGTGCTAAGCTCGTTAAAGAACCTATCCTTGGCGGGGGACTCACAACCGAATTATATCCGTTCGAACTAGAAGTTGATGACAGGGAATTTCGCTTCCCACCCGCCACCCACTTTATAGCCACTATCGAAGACTTAACTAACAGGGAACTAGAAGTGGATAACGATGCCGGAGAAGAAGAGGCCCAGGACCCGCCGTTCACCGGACGTTGGACGGCCACTTCCTCGTACGATGTGTACATGGTGGATGCACCAAAGGAGAGTAGCGGCGATGACAAAGAAAATCTAGTTGAGAATAAACCTCCTGAGACACAGCAAAAATGCCGGCGTCCTCGGCGCCGCTCTAAGTCACGTAGTTCAAAGGACAGCAATACCGGCACCAGAGAAGACAATACTCCGGATGATGCCGAAAACAATGAAGACCTTGTCAAGGTAACATCCGAACAGGAGGAGCAAGAAAACGGGCAAGCCAGCCCCGAAAAACAGGCCAGGACCAACGACTCGGAGGATGGTAGTTATCATCCGCTCTCTGAGGATGAGGAAAGCCTCGGCAATGAAGATTTCATCGTGCCTGAGGAACCTCTCGAGCAGGAGCGCTTCAAGCGCCAGCTAATAGCCACCATAAGGAGCGTGAAAAAGAAGCAGCAACAGCTTCAAGCTAACCAAGATCTGCTTGTCGACAGGTGGACTGAGGTTCTGGCAGCCGAAGAATACGGCGTCAGACGCCCAACCAAGAGTTGCCCAAAACAAAGATTGCTACCTCAGTTCAACGAAGAGGCACCGGAGCCCATATTTCCCTCGCGTAATGCGGCCCACCGAACACTATGAGGTCGGGAGAGTGCGACGGACCGACCACCTCGTGGTCGGGATAGAGCAGCAACTCCAGCCGAACAACAGCCCACCCCGCCGCCATGAAAAAACAGAGACAAAACAGTTCGGGGTCATACACACGACCTCCGGCAGACCCTGGATACTAGAGCAGGATATACCCGATCGATTTACGTATCACGAGGATGTTCCTCGACACGTGATGATGGATACCTATTCGGACGTGACAAACCTAGTCACACCCGAGCCGACAACCGCAGACGGACTCCATCGGAGCTAGTTCGCGACGCGACCCGATATAGAGGTGCCACACACCCTCTTTGCTTCACCAATGAAGTAATGGATCACGAATTTCCCGAAGGGTTCAAACCCGTTAACATTGAATCATACGACGGAACAACCGACCCCGCGGTATGGATCGAGGAATTTATTCTCCATATGCACATGGCCTGCGGAGATGACCTCCACGCTATCAAATACCTCCCACTAAAGCTCAAAGGGCCAGCTCGGACTGGTTAAATAGCCTACCTGAAAACTCTATCGGCAGCTGGGAGGACTTGGAAGAAGCCTTCCTTGACAGCTTCCAAGGTACATATGTCCGGCGACCAGATGCCGATGACTTAAGCCACATAGTCCAACAACCTGGAGAGTCATCCAGGAAATTTTGGGCTAGGTTCCTAACCAAAAAGAACCAGATCGTCGACTACCCGGATGCCGAAGGTCTAGCGGCCTTTAAACATAGCATCCGCGACGAATGGCTCGCCCGCCACCTTGGCCAAGAAAAGCCGAAATCCATGGTAGCCCTCACGGCACTTATGACCCGCTTTTGTGCAGGTGAGGATAGCTGGCTGGCCCGTAGTAAAAATACGGCCAGCGACGCATGCCCCTCTGAGGCCAAAAACGGCAACGGCAAGCTCCGACGTAACAAACACAAACACGGAAGCAATGGTAATAATACCAACGACTCTACAGTCAACGCCGGATTCAGCGGCTCCAAGTACAACTAGTGGAAGAAACCACACAAGAGAAACAATCAGTGACCATCTAGCCTAGACCGCATACTCGACCGTCCGTGCGAAAGCCATGGCAGCCCAGACAAACCAGCCAACCATTCCAATAGAGATTGCTGTGTTTTTAAGCAAGCCGGCAAGTTAAATGCCGAGAACAAGGAAAAGGGATCGCAGAGCAAGGACGGTGATGAGGAGCCCCTGCAGCCAAACACAGGGGGATAGAAGAAGTTTCCACCTCAGGTCACAACGGTGAACATGATATATGCTACACACATCCCCAAGAGGGAGCGCAAGCGCGCACTCAGGGACGTCTACGGGATAGAGCCAGTCGCCCCAAAATTTAATCCATGGTCGTCATGCCCGATCACTTTTGATCGCCAGGATCATCCAACCTGTATCCGTCATGGCGGTTCAGCCACACATGTCCTGGACCCAATAATTGATGGGTTCCACCTGACGCGAGTCCTGATGGACGGGGCAGCAGCCTCAACTTGCTCTATCAGGATACACTGCGCAACATGGGCATTCATCCATCATGGATCAAACCCACAAAGACTACCTTCAAAGGAGTCATACCAGGTGTAGAGGCCCGCTGTACGGGCTCAATCACACTCGAGGTTGTCTTCGGATCCCTGGACAATTTCTGAAGCGAGGAGTTAATCTTCAACATAGTCCCCTTTCACAACGGCTATCACACACTGCTCGGACGGACCACATTCGCCCGATTCAACGCAGTGCCGCACTATGCTTATCTCAAGCTCAAGATGCCCGGTCCACGTGGTGTCATAACAGTCAATGGAAATACGGAAGGATCCCTCTGTACCGAAGAGCACATAGCTACCTTAGCAACAGAAGTACAGAGTGGCCTTATCAAGCAGAACCTTAATTCGGCCACCGAGCCCTCGGACACCATCAAGAGGGTCCAAACTACCCTGTAGCAGGACAGCTCGGCTCGTCAGGAGCTAGACAAGCAATTCGTCCTCGGCTCAGTCCTAGTCAAGTAGTGGCATTCGCACCACGCGTACATAACTACACACTCAAAATTCCATGGGCATCGACGGAGGCATAGCTAGTTTATGATCCGCAATTTGGCTAGACCGCCTCGGACACTCATACTTTCACTATTCACCTTTTTTCTTTTATCTTCCCTTTTTTATAGGCCTTTTCTGACGGCTTGACCATCGACTCTTTTCGAAGGATAAAAACACCAAGACAACAAGAAGCATGGACGTACTGGAAAAATCTTAGATGGTCTCTTTAACGACCCCTTTACCTATCTTCAGGACCCATACGCAACTCTCTCTTGGTGAAGGCATAGTAAATAGCCTTTCTGCTTATTTCACTACTTGTATAAATGCGCTTTAACGCACCAATGAAATTATAATAGAAACAATTTGCGGCCCTTATTTTCCCGGCTCTAGCTTACCACTTGTTATTCTTTTTCTTTATTTTTGACTTTTCCTTTCTGGTAATCCTATCAGGTAACACCTGTACACTCGGGTGCACTTCAATTTTGAAGGGGCTTCATAGCACCCCACACGATGGCAACAAAAGTCCGAACACTTTTTATAAGTATAGTTTGGCACCCCGAATTTAGCATTATATGCATTGGCTCCGAATCATGTCTTTGGTCAATAGTTGGGTTCCCCGGCTCCTATGCTTGCTACCTTACGTTGCGCTATATCGGCTAAGGTAGTAAAGGGAGAACTACTGTGATTGTGCCTTGGTTTATAAAAGGAGCACCTCAGTAGAGAAATCTGAAAACTGACTGTCATGATGCGGCAAGAGCCGGTCAACTGTTCGGAGGATGCAAATCGTTGGAGATTTCTTCCGCATCACGCGAAGGATCGGTACTTCCCGATTAGATGCTTGCAGCACTCTAGCTCGGATACTAGGGGCTGCGCCCATGTTTTTATTGTGAAGCTCCTATGGCTAAGTGAGGGCGTTAACGCCGCATAGTCTGATTGCCTGGTTCTTTGCGCTAAACAACTCCTTCAAGGACCATATAATTGGATCAAGATTGTTTAGATTACATCCCGAACACCTCCATACTACCTACGTGGGGGCAGAAGCCAACGACTGGAAAACCATCAGATTTCTCATAACCCAGCTGCACAGGAGGAAAAATTTAAAAACATAACAAGCATTATATTGCAAACTGCTCTGTTCTATTATACAAGGTAGAAGGGACTTGAATACATTCATTCAAAGATAGTGTCCTGCACACACTATGTTGCTACAATGTGAGACCCCTCTAGGACATCTGCAAAATAGCGCTCGGGTGTGCGGTGCTCCTTGCCTCCGGCAGCCCCTTGATCAGCTCGACGGCGTCCATCTTTGCCCGCCACATCTTGCAGCGGGCGAAGGCCATGCGTGCACCTTCAATGCAGGCCGATCGCTTGTCGACATCCAGCCGAGGACAAGCATTCACCAGCCGCTTCACGAGCCCGAAGTAGCTGCCGGGCATAGCTTCGGCTGGCCATAGATCGATTATCAAATCCTTCACGGCTAGCTCGGCCACATTATGCAGCTCCACTAGCTGTTTCAGCTGATCGGTGAAGGGCACGGGATGCTCTGGCTCAAGATACTGCGACCAGAACAATTTCTCCGTGGAGCACCCTTCTTCGGCTCGGAAGAACTCCGAGGCGTCGGACACACTGTGCGGCAGATCTGCGAAGGCCCCTGGAGAACTCCGAATCCAGTTTAGTAAGAAATACTTCTTCTTTATATCTTTGCTGTGCATTTCTAAATGCCTTACCCGCCGCGATCTTCATGGCCTCTTGGATTTCCTGGAGGGTACCCTGGGCTTCAACCCAGGCCGCTTCTGTGCTTTGAGGAGCCTTGGATAGTTCGGTCTCTTGAGTTGAAACATCACCCTCCAGGGTCTTGCACTTCTTCACCGCATCCTGGGGCTCTTGCTGGACCTCGTTCAGCCAGGCCTTCAGCTTCTTGCGAGCGGCCTGCTCCTTGACGGCTCTCTCCTCGGCTTCGGCCAGGGCCGTTTTCAGGGCCTCGACCTTGGTCGTCGCCCCTACACAAATAATGACACTATGGTCAGTATACATCATTTACTCTTTCCAAATATATCGCGAGCCATTGCATACCTTGCTGGTCTTCCAGCTGCTTCCTCGCATGGCCAAGCTCTTCTTCGGCCCGCTCCAGTTTCTGCTTTAGTCCGGAGACTTCGGCAGCATGAGAAGTCGCGGCCAGTAGCGACCCCTGCTTATTAACATCAGGCACACTTCGTTAGTTTCCTGCGAAATTTAATTGATCCTATGTCCGGCTTGTCTTTCAGAACACTAGACAATGTCTCAGGGGCTACTGCCTATGTGGAGATTTTCTCAGTTAAACGCCGCTTACCTCAAAACCTGTCAGCAAGCCACTACAGGCTTCGGTCAATCCGCTCTTGACGGACTGAACCTTCTCAATCACCGTCCCCATAAGGATACGGTGTTCTTCCATAATGGAAGAGCCTCACAATACTTCCAACAGATTATCCGGTGCCTCTGGTTGGACAGAGGTCGCTGGTGGGACGTGCGCGCCTCCTTCTCTTGATGGAGGCTGCTTGTCGGACTCCGGGGCCATATGGGTGTCCGGATCCATTCCCAGAGGGGGGCCGAATCGAGTACGGCCCACATCATCAGTCTGCACGGGTGCTTGTTCCCCATGTGTCCGGTGGCCGAGGTATCGCCCTCCGGTGCCGCCTTGACGGCCTCCCGAACCTCTCCCTGGCCTGGTAAGGTCCTTTGGGACAGCACCTCGACGTCTCCCTGGGCCTTGGGAGAGTAAGCGGCCGGCAGTGTCTCGCTGACCATCTCCTTTGAGTCTAATGAGCCTCTTGATGAGGATCGCTGGGAGCTATCATGGGCCGGACTGCCATAGCACAATTAATCATGTCAATACGACAAAGAGGAGAGGTTAGATTTATGGGCATGTACGAGTCTTAGCACTTACGATGCGGCCCAAGGCTTACTGCGGGGGAGTCGCTCCGGACTGCTGTCGACGTCCCATGCGAAGCTGCCCACGAGTGGGCCTTTCCCCTTCTTGGGAGCCTCCGCCTCCAGAATTGTGGAGGCCACCCTCTTCTTCCTCCCTCCATCAGAGGGAGAGTCGCTCTTCTCCTCCTCATTGTTGTCGTCTTCGGCGACGGAGGAATGGGTCTTGTCTTTGGATGTCGCGTCCGAAGCACCCTTGCGGCGGGGGCCACTCCGGACCCCCTTGGCCTTCCCCGTGGCCTTCTTCGCCGACGCAGTATTGGGCGCCGGCACCAGCATCTTCGCCCTCTCCATCCAGTCCTGAAGAAGCAATGATAATAATAGCTTAGATATCATCCTTGAAACAAGCAAGTAGGTGATGTGTTAAAAATAACATACCTCGTTGGCGAGGTGATTGATGTCGTTCCCGCGGTCCGAATCCATGGCCGGCGGTGTCTCGTTGCCCTTGAAGAGAAACTTCTAGGCATCTTCGTGAGAAGTTTCGAAGAGCCTCTTCAGGGTATGGTGCTTCTTCGGATTAAACTCCCATAGAGCACGGCTTCGGCTTTGGCACGGGAGAATCCGGCGAACTAGCATCACCTGAATTATATCGACAAGCTTGATATCCTTGTCCACCATACTTTGAATGCGCGTCTGCAGCGCTATCAGCTCATTTGACGATGACCAATTCGGTCTCTTCTCAACCCACGAGGTGAGCCGCTTTGGAGCGCCGGAGTTGAATTCGGCAGCGGCGGCCCAGTTTGCGCCGCAGGGTTCTGTGATGTAGAACCATTGTTTCTGCCATTCCTTGACAGTCTCCACGAAAGTGCCTTTCGGCCAGGAGACATTAGTCAGCTTCCTCGCCATGGCACCTCCGCACTCCGCGTGTTGGCCATCCACCACCTTCGGCTTCACATTGAAGACCTTGAGCCACAGCCTGAAGTGGGGTTGGATGCGGAGGAAGGCCTCACACACGACGATGAACACCGAGATGTTGAGGAAGGAGTTCGGGGATAGATCATGGAAGTCTATCCCGTAATAGTACATCAGCCCGCAGACGAAAGGGTGGAGTGGAAACCCTAGCCCACGGAGGAAATGAGGTATGAATACCACCCTCTCATTGGGCTTCAGCGTGGGGACGACTTGCCCCTGGGCTGGAAGACGGTGGGTGATTTCCTTTGCCAGGTACCCGGCCGCCTAAATCTCAGTAATATCCTCCTCCTTGACGGAGGAGACCATCCACTTGCCTTGACCTCTAGATCCAGACATGGTTGAGTGCTAGCTTGAGTGGGAAGAAGATGAGAGCTTGGGCGCTGGAGCTCAAGAGTGAAAGGTCAGAGGAAGAGAGAAGGCGTGGGAGAAGAAGGGGGAATCCTTATCCCCTTATAAAGGCAGTGAATATCGAACGCCTCCCCACTCGCCTATTCCCAAGGGCTGTGTAAACAGGCACGGTTGGGTTTCCCATGCCCGAATTGATGAAAATACCACAATAAGGGGACACAATTTTTGCTTTGACAAGACGTGCCAATGGCAACCGCGTCTCGAAACATGGAGCGGCAGACGAAAAGCGGTTCGAAACTATGACCGGGCAAATGGGATCTCATATTACAAAAAGTTGTCAGCAGATTGGACTCGTGGAAAATTATATTCCCTCTGCGATTGTGTGTTGTGCGTGTGTTACAGGTCCGGGCACAATCAATACGTCCGAAGACTATCTTGGATGTAACGCCCCAAAACCGGAGCTTCAGATGCCTTCCAGGGTTTCCGGGTTTCGTCGTGTGTTTTGTTTGGTTCGTTGCATTCATCCTTGCATCATGTGCATTGCATCATGTCATGATGCAACCCGTTTTAAAACTCAACTAAATAAATTGCATGGATCTTCGATCCATTTAAAGCGAGGGAATTCACATGGTGATTCTCTTTATAACATATCCTCCCAATATTAGGGAGATATATAAAAATATTCCATTCATGTGGAATTACCTTGACACACTTGCAACATATTTCCCCATGCCTTTGTCCCATGCATCATCTCCTTCTCATTTCCTTTTATTTCCTGTCTTTTGCAAGTCCCATTTTCCCCTTCTCTATTAATGTCCATTCTTTTCCTAAAAATTCAAGACCGTGCCAGGACCACCTCCTCCAATTTTCAGATCTTTTGGACTTGTTTTCGTTGGATTCAAAAATGGCTCAAGTTTGAATCTAATTCAAACTTGAATTATTTTTCTCTCCTGGAAAATGCCCAAACAAGTTTATTCAAATCCTTCATAATTCCTCAAGTCTAGAAATTTTCTCACTTTTTTCAAATTCATCCCCACCATCCCTGACCTTTTTCCCTTTTGACGGCTGTCTATTTATGGGCAGTATTAAAAGAAAAGGAAATAGGGTATAAGAGAGAGAGAGAGCCCAACCAAGATCTAGGCCCATCTGCGCCTAGGCTCAGCCCCCTTCTCTACTAGGCAGGCCTCCAAGGCCCAGCCTGTGCCCTCCTTCTTAACCTAGCGCCAGGCCTACCTTCTCCCCTTGCGCCGCCACAGGAGAGCTTCGCTCTCTCCCGATCCCCTCCTTCTCGTTCCCTTCCACCGCCAGCCTCGCACGCGCTGCCCGGCCCCATCTCCCTCTCGATCTCTCCCTCACTCGCTGCCTCTCCTTCCCTCGTCCTCCTCCCGACCGCTCCACGCCAAGAGCAGCACCTCGCTCCGCCGCCGCTGCCTCTCCCATGCGCCGCCACCTACCCCGCCGGCGACCAAAGCCACCGGAGTGCCGCACACCTCGCCCTCGCGTCTCCGGCGCTCCTCGTCGTCCTGACATGGCGCCCGCATCTCCCGTCGTACTACACCAACGCCGCCTCCAGCGACCCCTTTCTCTGCCGGTCGCCGCCGACGACTTGCACCTATAGATGGCAGCAGCGCCGCCCCGGCGCACCTCGTCGCCGGAGAACCACCAGCACGACACCAACAGCGAGCCCACCTCCTTCGTCCATTCCCTGTCGCCCCTGCCCCAGTTGCAGCCATGGCGCCACCACCTCTATCTGCAGCCGCCCCTGCAGCTCCTCCTCGACCTCGCCTATGCGACATCCCCTAATGCTCCGTGCATCCAGCCGGAGTCAAACCCTCCTGCCCGAGTCCCCTGCATCAGCCCCGGTAGCCGGTGTTCCCTGTCGGTGGTCTCCGCTGTCCTGTGCACCTCGGCTTGCTGTTGCCATTGCTGTCAAGTCAGATGACTACTGAACAAGAATTATCGCTAAGTTCCATTGTTAAAGATGTTGTCAAGTTTCCCTGGTTTCGGCAAACACCATCCCGCAAGCGCCAAGTACCATGATGGCCCTTGAATAGTTCGGATTAGACAAGTCCGATGGCGCGCTTGTACAACTACATTGTCGAGACCGAGACCGGCAAGACCGACTACACGAAACTGCCAAGTGCCTCGATGCCGCATAAATTCCTTCTTGAACGTGTACGACTACGTGGATTCGTCAAGACCCTCGTGTACGAATACCCCCGATGATGCGTCTAGTACCTCTACCGATGACCCGAACACCATGACTACGTGTACCGCTACCGTCACAAGAATCGAGACTGGCAAGTCCGAAGACGCAAGTACCACTCCGAACCATGTACGACTACCGTCGCCGAAGGCCCATGTACGCCTATCGTCGCCCCGAAGTCGTTGGATTCGACAAGTACCTCTTCGAAACGACCGAGTTACACTACCGTCACTATACCGTGAGTTCCACTACCGACCACCGCTAACACCTACGGACATGTACAACTACAGTTGCCCGAAGAACCGTGGGTCACAAGACTCGTGTACGACTATCGCGAGTACCTCTACCGTCGCCATGTACCACTACTTCCACTACCCTCGTCGTGGACCAATTGTCCAACTACTTCCGTCTACATCCCTTTGAACCCGAACCGTCCCGAACCGCGCACTTCGAAGGTATAACCGCTGAGCCGATGACCCCGTGGTTGAATGCTTGCGATGTACGAGATGCACCCTTTTGTTTGCACCATGTCCGATGTGTCTCTCGCATCCATGCCATCAACCCGTGGGAACCCGGTAACCGGGATCACCCCACCATCTTTTGCACACTCCCGCCACACTTTCTTTTGCACCGACGTCTCAATGTGTTGTCAAAACCGGAACATTGCCGTGGCACCGTTTTGTTATCGTCGCCGTGGCACCCCTTTTGTTTCCACCGCGATGAAAAATGCCTCATATCTTATCATGTTAACATTTTCATAAACTTGCATATGTCATCCGCATCATGATAACAACTTTTAATCGTTTAAAATTGTTGTTTGCATTAATTACTAAATGCATATGGGGATTTACCGGATTTGTTGTTTGTTATATCCGGCCCATTTAAATTGTTTAGATGGTATAGTTTTGTTATGCTTCACCTCTTTCCATGTTAACCAACATTTAATTTTGTTGAGTACCTAACCGGGAGTGAACTAGATAATTGATGTGGTGTTCCGACAATATGCAACCCGTTGCATATTGAGCTCCACTTAACTTGTAGTATTGTTTGTGCACTTTGCCATGCCATGAATCATTAAACCGGACATGCATCATACTTGATTGTGCACCATGCCATGATTATGCGATGGTTGTTTACTATGTTCTTTGCTTCTTTCCAGGTTGCTTCTCTCATTAGCTTCGGTTCTATTCTGGAGTTGTGAGGTTTTGTTCTACTACGTCCGTTTGTCTTCTTCACGGACTCGTTCTTCTTCCTTGCGGGATCTCAGGCAAGATGACCATACCCTCGAAATCACTTCTATATTTGCTTGCTAGTTTCTCGCTCTATTGCTATGTCGCGATACCTACCACTTGCTATAACATGCCTCCCATATTGTCCTGACAAGCCTCTAACCCAGCTTTCCTAGCAAACCGTTGTTTGGCTATGTTACCGCTTTGCTCAGCCCCTCTTATAGCGTTGCTAGTTGCAGGTGAAGATGGAGTTTGTTCCATGTTGGAACATGGTTATTGTTGGGATATCACAATGTCTCTTATTTTATTAATGCATCTATATACTTGGTAAAGGGTGGAAGGCTCAACCTTATGCCTGGTGTTTTGTTCCACTCTTGCCGCCCTAGTTTCCATCATACCGGTGTTATGTTCCTTGATTTTGCGTTCCTTACATGGTTGGGTGTTATGGGGACCCCTTGACAGTTCACTTTGAACAAAACTCCTCCAGCAAGGCCCAACCTTGGTTTTACCATTTTCCACCTAAGCCTTTTTCCCTCGGGTTTCCGGAGCTCGAGGGTCATCTTTATTTTAAACCCCCGGGCCAGTGCTCCTCTGAGTGTTCATCCAACCTGTCTGCAGCCGGTGGTCACCAGGGGCAACTCTAGGTTGGTCTACCAGAATCTTGGACAATCCGATGTGGCCTAAGAACGAGATATGTGCAGCTCCTATCGGGATTTGTCGGCACATTCGGGCGGCTTTGCTAGTCTTGTTTTACCATTGTCGAAATGTCTTGTAACCAGGATTCCGAGTCTGATCGAGTCTTCCTGGGAGAAGGAATATCCTTCGTTGACTATGAGAGCTTGTGATGGGCTAAGTTGGGACACCCTTGTAGGGTTTTGAACTTTCGAAAGTCGCGCCCGCGGTTTTGGGCAGATGGGAATTTGTTAATATCCGGTTGTAGAAAACCTGACACTTAACTTAATTAAAATGCATCAACCGTGTGTGTAGCCGTGATGGTCTCTTTCCGGCGGAGTCCGGGAAGTGAACACGGTTCTTGTGTTATGCTTGAACGTAAGTAGCTTCAGCATCACTTCTTGATCACTTATAGTTTCTCGACCGTGCTTTCCTTCTCTTCTTGCTCTTATTTGCGTAAGTTAGCCACTATATATGCTAGTGCTTGCTACAGCTCCACCTCACTACCCTTTCCTACCCATAAGCTTAAATAGTCTTGATCTCGCGGGTGTGAGATTGCTGAGTCCCCATGACTCACAGATTACTTCAAACAGTTGCAGGTGCCGATGATAACCGTGCAGGTGACGCAACTGAGCTCCATTGGGAGCTCGATGAAGATCATGTTCGTTGTGTTGTATCGTTTCCTTTCGATCAGTAGTGGAGCCCAGTTGGGGTTATCGGGGACCTATTGCATTAGGGGTTGTCTTTCTTTATTTTGGTTCCTTAGTCAGACCTTGATTGTATTCTGGATGATGTAATGCTATATTTATGTATTGTGTGAAGTGGCGATTGTAAGCCAACTCTTTATCCCTTTCTTATTCAGTACATGGGATGTGTAAAGATTACCCCTCTTGTGACATGCCTACTATGCGGCTATGCCTCTAAGTCGTGCTCCGACACGTGGGAGATATAGCCGCATCGTGGGTGTTACATTGGAGTTCGGAAGGAGGAACCCGCCTTGCAATGTCGAAGACAGATCTACACGCCAAATACCTTGTCATTGAAGCCAGGTTCAGGGGCTACTAAGGGAGTCCTGGACTAAGGGGTCCTCGGGCGTCCGGCCCATTAGCCATGTGCCGGACTGATGGGCTGTGAAGGACACAAAGACCGAAGACAGCACTCGTGTCGGATGGGACTCTCCTTGGCGTGGAAGGCAAGCTTGGCGACCAAATATGTAGATTCCTTTCTTTGTAACCGACCTTGTATAACCCTAGATCCTCTCGGTGTCTATATAAACCGGAGGACTTAGTCCGGAGGAGAGAGAGAGATATTCATTACCATAGCCATACAACCTAGACCTCTAGGGTTTAGCTATTACGATCTCGTGGTAGATCAACTCTTGTAATACTCATATTCATCAAGATGAATCAAGCAGGACATAGGGTATTACATCCATAGAGAGGGCCCGAACCTGGGTAAACATCGTGTCCCCTGTCCCCTGTCACCATCGACCTTAGACGCACAGTTCGGGACACCATCGACCCCCTACCCGAGATCCACCGGTTTTGACACTAACAGTGAGCACAACCCACCAAGGGGTGCTTGGGCGCCCTCTTGCACCCAGGTGGGTTGTGCCCACCTGGTGGGCCCCCTCTGGTAGTTATTTGCTCCAATACTCTTCATATATTTGATAAAAAAATCTCCATTAAATTTCAGCTTGTTTGAAGTTGTGCAGAATAGGTGGCCCAATGTAGCTTTTCCAGGTCCAGATTTCCAAATGCCGGAATTCTCCCTCTTTGTGTGTACCTTGCATATATCAGAGAAAATGCATTAGAATTACTCCAAAAAGAATTATTATGGATAAAAATTTCATAAATAACAGTAAGAAAACATGATGCAAAATGGACGTATCAACTCCCCCCAAGCTTAGACCTCGCTTGTCATCAAGTGAAAACCGAAATCGAAAAACATGTCCACATGCTTAGAGACAGAGGTGTCGATAAAAATAAAATACGAACATAGAAGCATCATGTTCATTATTATAAAAACAACAAACTTAAACATAAAACTTTTATCAAAGAACTTTGATCATAGACTTCTCATGAATAAGTGATAATTCATCACACTATTGAATTATAAAGAAAAACTCTATTAAAAACCAACAAACTATGTTCTCAGTCAACTTTACAACTACAATTCATCATCTTTTCAGGAAGGGACACGTATTAGAGCCTTTAGGCAAGTCCACATACTCAAACATAATATAGTTTTCTATGATTGCTAACACTCACCGCGTACTCATGAGCAAAACGTTTCAACCGGACACATAGAAAGATAGGGGTTTATAGTTTCACCTCCCAACATATTCACTTCAAGGGTGATGTCAAAAATAATAACTCATGCTACCTATATTCAACTGGACATATGTTCCTAGATCTTTCCTCACCACAAGATGCTTGCCAAAGGAGAAAAATAAAAAGGAATAGAAGGAAAACTTTGACTCTTTTAATAAAATTAAATATGTAAAGGTAAAAGATAGGCCCTTCATAGAGAGAAGCAGAGGTTGCCATGCGCTTATTTTTTTGTATGCTCAACCCCTTAGTGCAAAAGAACGTCATGTTGCATTGCCCCTTGTGATAGCGACCTTTATTATGCAGTCTGTCACTTTTATTCTTCACCATAACAAGTTCGTGCAATGCTCAATTTTCTCTTGCACTAAATGATCTCACACTTTTAGAAGCAATTCTTATTACCTTTTTGCACCGATGACAACTTACTTGAGGGATCTTGCTCAATCCCTAGGTAGGGGGCAAGCACCACATGTTCAAGGATCCATGACAATATGACTTCTATGTGAATATAAACAAACATAAACCATTAAGTTGTCTTCCTTGTCCAATGTCAACAATTTTGGCATATAATATTTTGATGAGGGCTCACAAGCACAAAATATTTCTAGGTTAGTATATTTATATGTGTATCTTCTCTTCCCTTATTAATTCTTTCATGAGTTGCATCATTGACTAATGCTATATTTGTCAATCTCTAATAAAATTTTCTACTTATACTTTTCCTTATGTAGTGTCATCACCTACCAAAAGATACTATGATCTTTTTGATTTATTTCCTTTCTTTTATTTATTTCCTTTGTTTTATTTATTTCCTTTATCTTTTATTTATTTATTGGAACATGAAAGTAAACAAAGCAAAAACTAAAACTAAACTTTATTATATATCTCGCACACGATTACAAGGATAGATCACTAAGCAAACTCTCGAAAAGAAAGGATGGAACTAAACCTTTATTCATCTAAAGCAAAAGATCGAACTAAAATAAGTAAAGGAAAAAAGATAGTGGGATGATATGATACCGGGGCACCTCCCCCAATCTTGGCGGAAGCCATGGAGGGTGCCAATACCCAATACTCAATACTCCTTTGGTGAGAAGAAGGTGATGGTGATGAAGTAGTAGTTTCCAATATAACCATGAGTAGATCCTTCAAGCCTTGGATATCCCTAAGGGCTTGATGAATTAGCTCACAGTTTTTCTTCACTTCTACCATTATGTGTTTATTCTCTGGGCCCCAAGGGTTTGTTCCTGCACTCCTTTCTCTTGGGCGAGATATGTCCCAATCGGACGGTATGTGCCTAGGCTTGATGAATTAGCTCACAGTTTTTCTTCACTTCTGCCATTATGTGTTTATTCTCTGGGCCCCAAGGGTTTGTTCCTGCACTCCTTTCTCTTGGGCGAAATATGTCCCAATCGGACGGTATGTGCCTACGAGGAGTATTCTCGAACCCATAGTTATGAATCAAATTGCGAAAATTGTTATGATGCAACCTATGTAAAGGCCTTCTTGGTGGGGTTTCTTCTTGCACTTCGAGGCTCTCTTCATTACTTGACTGTATCATAGCTTGATGAGGATTCGGATGAGTGGAGATGCTGGCCAATGTCCCTCTCTCGGAAGCCGGAGAGCCAATGTCCTTCCTCCATATCAACTTCTTCAGCTTCCTCTCTCCATAGATCCTCCTGAAATAGCTCTGCATCTTCTTCTCCGTTGTTGGAGGGTGACGAAGACATGATGCCTGACTCAACAGATCTGACCTAAAACAGCAAGAAAAGAAAACAGAGGTTTTCTCCATGATACGGTGATCAACAGGTTCAGGAAGTGTATATAGATTTTTTTATCCTGGGGGACAAGCAAACGGAAGAAAAATGGAGTCCGGAAGGTGTCCCAGGTGCGCACAAGCCACCTGGGCGCGCCCTGGTGTCTTATGCCCACTAGGGTACGCTTCCCGGTAGCTTCTTAGTTTCCTATTTTTCTAAATATTCCAATACTGGCAAAAAAAGAATTTGCGGATTTTTTGGAGTCCGTTTACTTACTATATCACGTACCTCCTTATTTTCACAATTCTGGTGTGTTCCGGAAGGACTCTTTTATGTGTTCTTCCGGTGTCATAGTTTGGATAATATTACTTTCACCATTAATGGGCGTACCTGAGATATAATGTTTTATTTGTTTCCCATTGACAACCTCCGGGTTAGTACCTTTGGCATTATTTATTTTGATGGCCCCAGACTGATAAACCTCCTCGATAACATAGGGTCCTTCCCATTTTGAGAGGAGTTTTCCTGCAAAGAATCTGAAATGAGTGTTGTACAAAAGAACATATTCTCCAAGTTTAAACTCACGCTTTTGGATTCTTTTGTCATGCCATCTTTTAAATTTTTCTTTGAATAGTTTTGCATTTTCATAAGCTTGGGTTCTCCATTCATCTAATGAGCTAATATCAAATAACCTCTTTTCACCAGCAAGTTTAAAATCATAATTAAGCTCTTTGATTGCCCAATATGCTTTATGTTCTAACTCAAGAAGAAAATGACAAGCTTTACCATAAACCATTTTATAAGGAGACATACGCATAGGATCTTTATATGTTGTTCTATAGGCCCAAAGTGCATCATCTAATTTCTTAGACCAATTCTTCCTGGACCTATTGATAGTCTTTTGCAAAATTAATTTTATTTCCCTATTGCTAAGTTCAACTTGACCACTAGACTATGGATGATAAGTGTCGGCGTCCTAGGAACGGGGGTACCCAGACTAGCCTGCCTGCGGCCCGGAGTGTGGCTCCATCAACGGCCCGGTATGGTCCAGCTTCAGCAGCGATAACTCAAGACCCTCGCGAGGGGCCAAGCCTCACAAGGCGGCCGACACCAAGACCTCCCTAGGGGTAGCCACACTAGGCTGGATCCCGAGGAGTGGAGATATCTATGTAAGGGGCACCTCGCAAGGTTCATGTGACATGAGCCATGATGACCAAGGCCAGGCGGGCGCCAGCGGGCGCAGTGTACCAGTTTCCTCTTTAGTGCTAAGGAGGCAAGTGCAGGCGACGAGTCCCAAGGCATCATGCAAAGGTTTCCATATCGGTGCAACAAGACCAAGACCAGCAGGACGACATGATGGAGGTCATCACGGAGCCCACAACAGTGTCACCACCAGAGCCTTTGGTAGGCGAAGACTACTTTTGTCAGGATTGGTTGTACTAGTTGTACCCCTTCAAACTTGGCCTTTGTGGGATCCCTTACCGCCTAACATTTGGGAAGAGGACCAAGGCCACTATAAATAGGACCTAGCCACCACCGTAAGAGGGGGGCGATGGACAGATCATTCAAATCACCCTCTCAACCACCAGCTGATCGAGCTCAAGAACACCTCAACTCCGGAGGCTTCCCATCCATTGTACTAGTTCATCCTCAGCCCCTCGAGGCAATCCACCCACAAACTGGAGTAGGGTATTACACCGCAAGGTGGCCTGAACTAGTATACACCGCAAGGTCGTGGAATCATTGAGTGAGCGAGTTAGGGAGAGAGTGTTCTTCATGCGCACCCCAGAGTTCGAACCTCTCAAGGGTTTGCTGGAACCCGTAATCCAACATTTGGCGTGCCAGGTAGGGGTGCGCTAAAACCTCTCTTCCATTGATTGACACACCACTACTGCACCGCTTTCGTGGCTAACACTTGACGGGCTCGTGCTGAGCGTCGAACCGCTCTCAACCCTCGCATCGCCTAGACGGCGCTTGTCGGCGGGCCTCCCCGTCGCTCTTCATCACCTGCTGCCAACGCCACCACCGGCCCGGTGGGGAACGAGTAGCAAACTTCATCGCTGCACCCCTTCGTGCGAAGGGACGGACGCACCGCCACCCCGCTGTTGACTCCACCCGGCTCGTTGTCCCACCCTCGCCGTGGGCCCGCGGACGCGCAGGCTGCACTGCTCCTGGTGCGTGAGTTCCCGCGCTACCGCCCCATCGGCGATCTCTACGAGGATTGGCTGGACCGCATCGCCGAGCTCGTCGGAGCCGCTGGGGGCTTTCCTGCACCGTCCCTTTCACTACCTCATCCGCCTCCCGCAACGGGCGACATAGCCCATGGAGCACCTCCATCACCTCCACATCAATATGTTGCCCTCGGACCAAGACGCGTGGCCCCGTAGCGCGACCCACCACGTAGGGCACCCACATGAGAAGAAGGAAGCTGTAGGGAAATCCCGCGGTCGCAAGAAGATGCTCGTCCACTCCTAGCACCACCACGTCAAGACCGCGCGGCGCCTACAGCGGCAGCGCGTGGGTACCAAGACTAGGCTCCACCTCCACGACGGGCTCCAGTCACCACCGCGGGCTGCCAAGCCTTCACCCCCGAGCCGCGCAGCGTTGTCTGGCCCGACAAGTTCAAGCCCGATCTGCCTCCATGCTATGACGGCACCCCTGACCCTGCTGAGTTCCTGCAGCTCTATGAGCTAAGCATCGAGGTAGCCAACGACGACGAGAAGGTCATGGCGAACTGGTTTCCATGGTTCTCAAAGATGGTGCGCGCTCGTGGCTCCTGAACCTGCCCGCGGGATTGATCTCCTCCTAGGGTGAGATGCACGAGCATTTCATCGCCAACTTCCAACGCACTCGAGACCGCCCACCTGTGTAGGATCGAAAGTATGTCTAGAGGGGGGTGATTAGACTACTTGAGCAAATAAAAATCTAGCCTTTTCCCAATTTTAGTTCTTGGCAGATTTTAGCAACTTTGGACAAGTCAAGCAATCTTAACACAATTCAAGCAAGCACGCAAACAGTATATGAGCAGCGGATAGTAAAGCATGCAACTTGCAATAGTGTAAAGGGAAGGGTTTGGAGGATTCAAACGCAATTGGAGCCACAAATGTTTTTGTCGTGGTTTCGATAGGTGGTGCTGTCGTACATCCACGTTGATGGAGACTTCAACCCATGAAGGGTAACGGTTGCGCGAGTCCACGGAGGGCTCCACCCACGAAGGGTCCACGAAGAAGCAACCTTGTCTATCCCACCATGGCCATCGCCCACGAAGGACTTGCCTCACTAGCGCTAGATCTTCATGAAGTAGGCGATCTCCTTGCCCTTACAAACTCCTTGGTTCAACTCCACAATCTTGTCGAAGGCTCCCAAGTGACACCTAGCCAATCTAGGAGACACCACTCTCCAAGAAGTAACAAATGGTGTGTTGATGATGATCTCCTTGCTCTTGTGCTTCAAATGATGGTCTCCCCAACACTCAACTCTCTCTCACAGGATTTGGATTTGGTGGAAAGAAGATTTGAGTGGAAAGATACTTCGAAAGGCTAGAGATCAAGATTCATATGGTAGGAATGGAATATCTTGGTCTCAACACAAGTGTAGGTGGTTCTCTCTCAGAAAAATAAGTTGGAAGTTTAGGTTCGTTCTGATGGCTCTCTCTCCGAATGAAGAGGTGGTGGAGGGTATATATAGCCTCCACACAAAATCTAACCGTTACACATAACTTCCCAAACTCGGTGGGACCGAATGGTTAAACTCAGTCGGACCGATTCCACAAAGCTAGTGACCGTTAGGGTTTTCGGTGGGACTGACATGCAACTCTGTAGGACCGATATGACTAGGGTTAGGGCATAACATAATCTCGGTGAGACCGATTACACAAACTCGGTGAGACCGATTTTGGTAATAAGCTAACCAGAGAGTTGGTCAGGTAAACTTGGTGGGACCGATCGCTCATTTCGGTGAGACCGAAACGTTACAAAGGGAAAACAGAGAGTTTACATTGCAATCTCGGTGGGACCGATCGCTCATCTCGGTGAGACCGAAATGTTACGAAGGGAAATAGAGAGATTACAACCCCATCTCGGTGAGATCGAGATCCCTATCGGTGAGACCGATTTGCCTAGGGTTTGTGGCAGTGGCTATGACATTTGAAAGTCGGTGGCGCCGGATAGGAAGAATCGGTGGGGCTGAGTTTGACTTTTGGTTTAGGTCATATGTGGATGTGAGAAAGTACTTGAGGGTTTTGGAGCATATCACTAAGCATTTTGAGCAAGATCCTCATTAAGCAACACCTCATCCCTCCTTGATAGTATTGGCTTTTCCTATAGACTCAATGTGATCTTGGATCACTAAAATGGAAAAAATAGAGTCTTGAGCTTTGAGCTTGAGCCAATCCTTTTCCCTTAGCATTTTGAGGGGTCCACTTTTCTCATCCATGCCATGCCAATCATTGAGCTTTCCTGAGATATTAATATTGAAATAGCATTAGCTCAATGAGCTATATGTTGTTAGGAATTACCAAAACCACCTAGGGATAGTTGCACTTTCAACCTGCCGCTGGTACATCCATCGTTTCAATAGTGTTCGACTCAAGATTCCCAAGGTAACGGACGAGGCCATCATCTCAGCATTCTCTGATGGTGTCCGTGATGTCAATATGAAGGAGGAGCTCGCCATACACGAGGACCCGTGCACTACTCTGGAGATGTTCAACATGGTGACCAAGTGCACGAGAGCTAAGGAGGGACGCCATTCCCTCCTCGAGCTTCCAGCTGCCTACCCAGAAGACAACAAGGCCAAGGCCAAGGACGCGAAGCGCAAGGGTACTGCCATGCTCGCGGCGGAACCAGAGACGAAGCACGGCTGCGGCCACCGCGAGTCATCCAAGGCCAACCGCACATTCTGCGCCTTCCACAACGTACACATCCACAACACCAACGACTGTCAGGAGCTCAGGGCCATCCATGATGGGTGCTTCAAGTGGCGCCATGAGCGCAACGACCGAGGATGCGGCCATGGAGGAGGCAGAAGTGGACGGTGCTGGGAAGACCGCGGCCCCCGCCAGGAGTGGCATGACTGACCTCGTGAGGATCGTTGGCAAGACCAACCTCACGAGGGTGCCTAGAGGGACCAGCCTCGTGAGGAACACCCTCAGGACAACGCTGGCCTCCCTCTGCTGCCGCCACCACCAAGGAGGAACAACTACCACCACTAGGACGAGGGGGAAGGGGGCTTCCAGGAGCCTCGCGCCATCTCCTGCTTCCTGGTGGCGCCCAGGCCCCATCCTCCTAGCACATCTTCAAGCACTTCGCTCGTGAGGTGAACGCGGCCCTCCTCGGGCTCAAGGCCATGCGCCTGCTGAGGTAGTTCAAGTACACCATCGTCAACAGCGGGGTCCCTCCCGATGCACTGCTCGCCCATCATCACCAATGTCCTCGTCACCAAGACCCTCATTGACGGCGGTGTAGGGCTCAATGTCCTTTCCGTTGAAATGTTCGACTACCTCCAAGTGCCATATGATCAGCTGTCGCCAACCAGGTCATTCTCAGGAGTCACTGACGGCTCCACCACCCCGATAGGGCAAATCCTCCTCCCTGTCACCTTCGGCAAGCGCGACAACTACCGCACTGAGCTCATCGACTTCGACGTCGCCCACATTCGCCTTCCATACAACACCATCCTTGGGTACCCGGCCCTGGCCAAGTTCATGGCAGTGAGTCATCATGGTTACAAAGTCCTCAAGATGCCACAGAGCCGCTGCTTCATCACGATCGCTTGTGAGGAGAAGGATGCGGTTTCCTCTCTAGAGCGCGCCTACCGGGTTGTGGCGGCTGAAGACCCGGACAACGAAGGCGCCATCTGCCCTCCCGAAGTTGTCCCCAAGAAGAAGAAGAATCTGTGCAGCCAAGAGCCTCAAGAGAGCGGTATCTCCATGGGCACCACCACATTACCTGCGCCCACGGATGGGGCACCTCCCTCCCTTGCATAATAAGGTGCGCTCGGTGCCCTCCTTAGGATGGGCTCGGGGGCTCTCTGTTGGAGGGTCTCTGACTTAGCCAATGTCACTAGGGAGGCGATCGGGCACCACGTGGAGGCATACTTCGCCACACGCATCCCTCATGAGGGCACAAGGCATGGAGTGCCTGGTGCTTAGGAGTTCAACACCAAAGTGACCGAGGAGCTTCAAGACGCGAGAACCATGCGCGGCGATCGACGTCCACTACCTGGCGCAGCTCCTTGTCTTGGTGAGGATACCGAGCTGCGCGTCTGCATCAACATCCCAGGGCTCAACATCGCCGCATCCCAGGAGCGTTTCTGGCCTTCGCGTGTTGGTCTATGCAAGGGTCCAACTCACAGCTATGTCCGCATGCCATTCGGCCTGCCGAACGCGGTTGTCACCTTCCAGCGCCACTTGCAGAGCGTTTTGGCGGCTCAGGAGGCCATGCATCACGCAGTCCTGGCAGAGATGGCAACGGTTCTTCATGAGCCTCCTGGCCCCCCAAGGCCTCCCGAGGTTCTGGACCCAGGCGACTCGTGAGGAGCAACTTCTTCAACATGCGTCTTCAGCTACTTCAACATGCCTCCAGCAATGGTGCCAGGTGACTCTTTCCAATTCATTCAGTTGGGGGTGCCCCTCGGGTAGCATTATCCCCAAGTCGCTCAGGCCTGTCCCTGTGAGCTGTGGAGTAGAACTGCATGATGAGCTCATCATTCCACTTTGTGAGCTTCTGAGCCACAAACTCATCGACTCCACACGCCTTGAAGCTGTCATATACACCAGGGAAGTGATCCTCATTTTCCTCAATGAATTTCCAATCAACCCATCTCATGTCACACACTATGGGCTTCCTGTCAAGTAGGATAGTCTCATAGAAGTCCTGTTGTTTCTTGGTATGGAACCTGTAGTCCACAGCAGTTCTTCTTCTAGTGGCATATGGATCTGACTCTCTCCATAGCCTCAATCCTGGATCCTTCCTTATCTCCATGTTCTGAGCTACTGGATGAGCATCAATGTGATATGGAATTTTTGGCTTCAACTTCCTCAAGACATGTGACTCATCATCTTCTTCTTCTTCCATTACAGCTTTAGGTACTGGGGCCTTGTTCTTCTCCTCAGCAGGGATGTTCCTGGTGCTCCTCTTTGGTTTTGGCTTTGGAGCTGAAGCAACAGTCTTAGGAGCAGTCTTAGGCTTAGATGGAACAGCCCTTGCCCTTATAGCATCTCCCATAAGCTTTTGAGCTTTGGGTGCTGGTGCTGCATCCTCTTCCTCTTCCTCTTCTTCAGAGTCTTTCATTATTGAAGATCTCCCAAGCACTCTGGCAATGGTCTTCTTGACCCTCTCTTTCCTTTTCTTTTCTGCCACAACCTGCTCTTTGGGTGCAGATCCCAAAGTCTCTTGAGTGGATGTTCTAGCTTTTGACATGGGAGCTCTCTTGGCAGGAACCTTTTGCTTCATCCCTGGCTTAGTGGTAGCAGCTGTGCCATCTTCCTTTTTCAGGACTTTCCTCTTTGAGGTGGCCTCTTCCTCAGCAGCCACATAGTCATCATCCTCTGAATCTGAGGTTTTCTTCTTTCTGGTCCTGGTGGCTGCCTTAGGCAAGTTACTACGTGTGCTCCTGCTTCCATCATCTGAGCTACTGGAGGGACTAGTGCCCTCACTCATCTGAACCTGCTCCTCAGATTTGTTCTAACTGTCACTCCTGTCTGACATGATACTAACACTCACAGCAGACCCTGTGAATAGATTATAGATGAGGTAGAGTGGATGAGCATCACAAAGTGCAGAGGTTTTTGCAAAAGAACGAATCAAAAACTTAGTTTTAGTTTTCCACGGAGAGCATTTCGGATCTACCGATTTGAAATCTCGGTGATACCAAAGCAGTTGTTGGAACCTAAACTAGTGAACTCGGTTAGACCGAGTCACAGTTTGGTGGCACCGAGACTGCTAGGGTTTCACCGATTCGCAATTCTAGGTCAGACCGAGAATCACATGTGCAATGGCCTGAGCCAAATCGGTGGAACCGATTTCAACAACTCGGTCGGTCCAAGATGGTTTCGGCGGAAACCTAACCCTAAATTTTCAATCCTCTTCTAAACTACGGAGTGTTTTCATTGGATAGAGTGTTCTCAATCATGGCAGGATACATGGCAAAACAATGTGTTGGGGAATCGGAGTGAGAACAGCAAAAAGATCAAGTCCATACCCTAGTTCGGCGATGGACTCGCTACGGCGGCAACGGCGGAGACGATCCCATTGACGGTGGCGGAGACCAGTGACTGGAGGCAGCTGGCGACGAGGAGGATGATCCGGAGACCCAGGGAGGCAGAGCAGGCTGAGCGCGGGCGAAGAGGTTAGGAAAGTTTTCCAAACTTTGGCCAGTGGGTATATATAGCCTGACCCTGTCGGTGTGACCAAGTGGAATAACTCGGTGGCACCGAGATTCATAACTGCAAGCAGTTACTACAACTCGGTGTGACCGAAAAGTTCAAATCGGTTGCACCGAGATTGAAGCCTAGATCGACTTAGTGATCTCGGTATGACCGAAATGGACGAATCGGTCAGACTGAAATGCACAAAGAAGTTTTGGAAGTTTAAGTCTATGACGAATCGGGGACTCCGAGTGCTCCTCACACAGAGTGGTTCGAATCTGACTTGATCAAACTTTGTGATGCAGCATGAATAGAGTTTAAGACGAGAAGATCATAGATAGCTAGAGAAGGTTCTTAGGCATTCTTGTACATCCACTTGTCAAGAGAAAAAGAAACCAACCAATCAAAACAACAAGTGGATGACCTCGAATGAGTAAATTATGCAACCAACATGCTCACACAATAAAATGACAAATGAAATATGTGGCAAATCATGCACAAACAATTCTAGCATCTATCAAGCAATTGGCGATGACTAGGTCATCTATATATGAGTATATTGACTTAGGAGTCAAATGAGAACATTTGATCATAGGTCATACTCATCGTTTAAGCACAAGTGGGGTTACCACTTTTACATAAAGTGTTGTTGTGTTCACACCATTAGAGTTGCTTTAGCTCAATTCTTAGAGTAAAGCTCCCCCTAGATGTGAGATCCCCCCTAAGAGGGATGAACTATCCTTGGGTTTTGTCGATGATGACTTCATGTAGGTGTTGAAGATGTGGATGCTCTAATTTGATGTAGATTATTTGGAGCTATCCTTTGGAGTGAGTTGCACTTTCAATACCTACAAGGGTTAGTCCCACAAGGAACAAACAAGGATATCCATAGACATAGAGTGATGCACACCCAAGATGATGTCTATGAGAGCATTAGGTTACCTTGTCCCTTGTCTTACCAAAATGATAAGAGTGAAGTATGTTGGCAGAGTAACCCTCAAGAACTCTCTAGTTCTTCTTCTTAGGGATCCACACCATCTTGATGGGAATCCTCGGAGTTGTAGTTGTACTTGATGAAGTGGAACTTGATGTACTCTTGGGAACCCACTTGACCAAGGCCTAAGGAGCTTCTTCAAATGCATCAATTTCCTCTTGAAGCTTGTCCTTGCCTTTTTCCTTGTGGTCTTGTGGTGGAAGATCATCTTGAGCTTGTGTCCCTTTGAAAGAAGTAGGATCATACTTCTCTTGTTGAGGAACAAACTTCATCTTGGGGTATTGATCTTCTTCCCACTCAACTCCATTGGCATTGAACTTTCGTTCAAAACCAGTACCTTGATTCTTCCGGCACCTTCCTTGCTTGCGTACAAATTCCTCGAATTGCTTACTCCCGGCAAGGCTCTTGTAAACACCATTCTCTATGATTCCCTTCAATAAGCTATTTTCTTGCTCAAGTGTAACTTGGCTAATAGAATCATTAGTGGAATCAAGAGAACTACTAGAAGCAACAATATTGGATTTAGCATGATTATTGTTACTACTAGAGGAAGAATCCTTCTTGTTCTTGTTACTAGACTTGACTTGAGGCATGTAAGTGGATAAGAGTAAATGCTAGGAAATGTAAGAAGAAATTTTCTTGCGAAGATCATCATTGATCGCCTTGAAGAACTCATGCTCTTGCTCAAGATTGAGCTTCTCGAAACGTAATTTCTCATGAGTCCTTAAAAGTTCTCGATGATCTCCTAAGATAGTTTCATGAGCTAACTTAAGAGTGTTTAGTTCTGTAGTTAGAGACTCAACCTTCTCCTTATCATTTTCATTCGTTTCATCTTGATTAGCATGATTAATTGACGTTTCATCATAGTATTCATCACTAGAGTTGTCAACAAGTAAATCATCATCACCTAACAAGTCATCTTCATCACTATTGAAATCAACATACTCGGGGTGTGATACCTTTGGACCTTTGGCCATGAAGCATCTTCCAATTCCTTCATTTGGTGAATCAAATATGTCGTAGGAGTTGGTTGACATAAGTGCTAGAACGGCAACACCTTCATCTTGAGTATATTCGGAGTCGGAGTGATAGCTTCTCTCGGAGTGATTGTCGGAGTCGGAGCCGGATACCCATTCACCAACATGAGCTTGATGTCTTCGTTTTGTGTAGCTCCTTGATGACTTGTCCTTCCTTTCCGAATCCTTGCTTCTCCAGGATGTTCTTCGTTCATAACGATCATCTCTACTCCTTCTTTCTCTTGATGATGATTCTTCTCTTCTACTTCTTCTTTTTGGAGAATCTTCTCTTCTCTTGTAGGGCGCCGTGCACTCATTGGAATAGTGTCCGGGTCTTCCACAATTGTAGCAGTTTTGCTCTCGACTAGAAGATCTTTTGTCATTGTAGGACCCTCACTTGGAACTACTCTCTTTGCTTCTACCCTTGTAGAACTTGTTGAAGTTCTTCACCATTAGACTCAATTCTTCATTGAAGGCTTGTTTCTCACTTGATGACGTGGGAGCTTCACATGAGGCTTTGTAAGCACCACTTGACTTGTTATGGAGCTCCTCCTTATCCTTGAGTGACATCTCATGAGCAACAATTCTTCCAATGACTTCCGTTGGCTTGAGATCTTTGTAATTTGGCATCATTTGGATCAATGTCCATACGGTATCATATTTTCCATCCAAGGCTCTTAGGATCTTCTTGATGATGAATTTGTCAGTCATCTCTTCACTTCCTAAGCCGGCAATCTCATTTGTGATAAGAACAAGCCTAGAGTACATTTCAGCGACACCTTCACCATCCTTCATTTTGAACTTGTCAAATTTACTTTGAAGCACATCCAACTTGGATTCCTTGACGGAGTCGGTACCTTCGTGCATATCAATCAAAGTATCCCAAATTTCCTTTGCATTCTCAAGACGGCTGATTTTGTTGAATTCTTCGGGGCATAATCCATTAAAGAGGATATCACAAGCTTGAGCATTGTATTGTAGCATCTTCAATTCTTCCATGGTAGCTTCATGGTTCGGTTCTTTCCCATCAAAGAATTCACCTCGCAAGCCAATACACACAATAGCCCAAACGGCGGGGTTATGTCCAAGAATATGCATTTTCATCTTATGCTTCCAACTAGCAAAATTAGTGCCATCAAAGTAAGGACCTCTACGGTGGTAATTTCCCTCGCTAGACGCCATACTCTCCTAGGTTGTGAAACCAAGGCTATGACCACCAAAAGCTATGGAAATCAAAGCAAATGGAGACCAAAGCTCTGATACCACTTGTAGGATCGAAAGTATGTCTAGAGTGGGGGTGATTAGACTACTTGACCAATTAAAAATATAGCCTTTTCCCAATTTTAGTTCTTGGCAGATTTTAGCAACTTTGGACAAGTCAAGCAATCTTAACACAATTCAAGCAAGCATGCAAAGAGTATATGAGCAGTGGAAAGTAAAGCATGCAACTTGCAAGAGTATAAAGGGAAGGGTTTGGACGATTCAAACGCAATTGGAGACACGGATGTTTTTGTCGTGGTTCCGATAGGTGGTGCTATCGTACATCCATGTTGATGGAGACTTCAACCCACGAAGGCTAACGATTGCGCGAGTCCACGGAGGGCTCCACCCATGAAGGGTCCACGAAGAAGCAACCTTGTCTATCCCACCATGGCCATCGCCCACGAAGGACTTGCCTCACTAGGGGTAGATCGTCACGAAGTAGTCGATCTCCTTGCCCTTACAAACTCCTTGGTTCAACTCCACAATCTCGTCGGAGGCTCCCAAGTGACACCTAGCCAATCTTGGAGACACCACTCTCCAAGAATTAAGAAATGGTGTGTTGATGATGAACTCCTTGCTCTTGTGCTTCAAATGATAGTCTCCCCAACACTCAACTCTCTCTCACAGGATTTGGATTTGGTGGAAAGAAGATTTGAGTGTAAAGCAACTTGGGAAGGATAGAGATCAAGATTCATATGGTAGGAATGGAATATCTTGGTCTCAACACAAGTGTAGGTGCTTCTCTCTCAGAAAAATAAGTTGGAAGTGTAGGTTTGTTCTGATGGCTCTCTCTCCGAATGAAGAGGTGGTGGAGGTGTATATATAGCGTCCACACAAAATCTAACTGTTACACATAACTTCCCAAACTCGATGGGACCGAATGGTTAAACTCGGTCGGACCGATTCAGCAAAGCTAGTGACCGTTAGGGTTTTCGGTGGGACCAACATGCAACTCGGTAGGACCGATATGATTAGGGTTAGGGCATAACTAATCTCGGTGAGACCGATTACACAAACTCGGTGAGACTGATTTTGGTAATAAGCTAACCAGAGAGTTGGTCAGGTAAACTCGGTGGGACCGATCGCTCATTTCGGTGAGACCGAAACGTTACGAAGGGAAAACAGAGAGTTTACATTGCAATCTCGGTGGGACCGATCGCTCATCTCGGTGAGACCAAAATGTTACGAAGGGAAACAGAGAGATTACAACCCCATCTCGGTGAGACCGATTTGCCTAGGGTTTGTGGCAGTGGCTATGACATTCGAAACTCGGTGGCGCCGGATAGGAAGAATCGGTGGGGCCGAGTTTGACTTTTGGTTTAGGTCATATGTGGATGTGAGAAAGTAGTTCAGGGTTTTGGAGCATATCACTAAGCATTTTGAGCAAGAACCTCATTAAGCAACACCTCATCCCTCCTTGATAGTATTGGCTTTTCCTATAGACTCAATGTGATCTTGGATCACTAAAATGGAAAAAATAGAGTCTTGAGCTTTGAGCTTGAGCCAATCCTTTGTCCTTAGCGTTTTGACGGGTCCACTTTTCTCATCCATGCCATGCCAATCATTGAGCTTTCCTGAAATGTTAATCTTGAAATAACATTAGCTCAATGAGCTATATGTTGTTAGGAATTACCAAAACCACCTATGGATAGTGGCACTTTCAGCCTGCAGCTTGTGACCTGCAGAAGTACATCGATCGTTTCAACAGTGTTCGCCTCAAGATTCTCAAGGTAACGGACGAGGCTATCATCTCAGCATTCTCCGATGGTGTCTGTGATTTCAAGATGAAGGAGGAGCTCTCTATACACGAGGACCTGTGCACTGCTCTGGAGATGTTCAACATGGTGACCAAGTGCACGAGAGTTGAGGAGGGATGCCATTCCCTCCTCGAGCTTCCAGCTGCCGACCAAGAAGACAACAAGGCCAGGGCCAAGGACGCGAAACGCAAGGGTACTGCCATGCTCGTGGCGGAACCAGAGACGAAGCACGGCTGCGGCCACCCCGAGTCATCCAAGGCCAACCGCCCATTCTGCGCCTTCCACAACGTACACAGCCACAACACCAATGACTATCAGGAGCTCAGAGCCATCCGCTATGGGTGCTTCAGACGACGCCATGAGGGCAACGACCGAGGATGAGGCCATGGAGGAGGCAGAAGTGGACGGTGCTGGGACGACCGCGCCCCCCGCCAGGAGTGGCATGACTGACCTCGTGAGGATCGTTGGCAAGACCAACCTCGCGAGGATGCCTGGAGGGACCAGCCTCGTGAGGAACACCCTCAGGACAACGCTGGCCTCCCTCTGCTGCCACCACCACCAAGGAGGAACAACGACCACCACTAGGACGAGGGGGCTGGGGGCTTCCAAGAGCCTCGTGCCATCTCCTGCTTCCTGGTGGCACCCAGGCCCCATCCTCCCAGCACATCTTCAAGCAGTTCGCTCATGAGGTGAACACGGCCCTCCCCAGGCTCAAGGCCACGCGCCCGCTCAGGTAGTCCAAGTACACGATCGCCTTCAGTTCGTCCGACCAGCTCAAGTGTGCGGCAACTGCCGGCACCCTCCCGATGCTCTTCTCGCCAATCATCAGCAATGTCCTCGTCACCAAGACCCTCATTGACGGTGGTGCAGGGCTCAATGTCCTTTCCGTCGAAATGTTCGACTGCCTCCAAGTGCCATAGGATCGGCTGCAGCCAACTAGGTCGTTCTTAGGAGTCATCGACGGCTCCACCACCCTGATAGGGCAAATCTGCCTCCCTGTCACCTTCGGCAAGCGCGACAACTACCGCACTGAGCTCATCGACTTCGACGTCGCCCACATTCGCCTTCCATACAACACCCTCCTTGGGTACCCAGCCCTGGCCAAGTTCATGGTAGTGACTCATCATGGTTACAATGTCCTCAAGATGCCACAGAGCTGCGGCTTCATAGCGGTCGCTTGTGAGGAGAAGGACGCGGTTTGCTCTCTAGAGCGCGCCTACCGGGCTATGGCTGCTGAAGACCCGGACAACGAAGGCGCCATCTGCCCTCCTGAGGCTGTCCCCGAGAAGAAGAAGCTGCACAGCCAAGAGCCTCAAGAGACCGGTGTGTCCATGGGCACCGCCACATTACCTGCACCCACGGATGGGGCACCTCCCTCCCTCGCATAAGAAGGCGCGCTCGGCGCCCTCCTCAGGCTCGGCTCGGGGGGGGCTCTCTGTTGGAGGGTCTCTGACTTAGCCAATGTCACTAGGGAGGCGCTCGGGCACCATGTGGAGGCATGCTTCGCCGTACACATCCCTCATGAGGGCAAAAGGCATGGAGTGCCTGGTGCTCAGGAGTTCATCACCAAGGTGACCGAGGAGCTTCAAGACACGAGAACCATGCGCGGCGATTGATGTCCACCACCTGGCGCAGCTCCTTGTCCTGGTGAGGACGACGAGCTGCGCATCTGCATCAACATCCCAGGGCTCAATAGCGCCGCATCCCAGGAGCATTTCTGGCCTTTGTGCGTTGGTTTGTGCAAGGGTCCACCTCATAGCTATGCCTGCATGCCATTCGGCCTGCCGAACGCGGTTGTCACCTTCCAGCGCCACCTACAGAGCGTTTTGGCGGCTCAGGAGGCCATGCATCACGCAGTCCTGGTAGAGATGGCGACGGTTCTTCATGAGCCTCCTGGGCCCCCAAGGACTCCCGAGGTTCTGGACCCAGGCGACTCGTGAGGAGCAACTTCTTCAACATGCGTCTTCAGCTACTTCAACATCCCTCCAGCAACGGTGCCAGGTTAATATTTCCAATTCATTCAGTTGGGGGTGCCCTCGGGTAGCATTATCCCCAAGTCGCCCAGGCCTGTCCCTGCGATGTGTATCATTTTGCATCTTTTAATCCACTCTGTTGGGGGCGCCCCTCGGGCTGCATCATCCCCAGGCCGCACGGGTCTATCCCTACGACATGTATCATTCTTACATTTTTTCCAACTAGCTTGCCTCCTCCCATGAGTTACTTGATGATTATCGCTTACTTACTTGTTGCCCTTCGTAGCCTCCCGTGTTGCTGACCTACCTCCTACTCATCCCGCAACGGGGGCTAAACATGCTGGCACGGCGCTTGTGCTCGGGTCCGTCCATGCAACGCTGACAAACCTGAGGCATCGACCTCTGGCTCGCGGCCCGCCCTGCGCAAGTCAGCTCACCAGATCCGCAGTGCCCTCATGTTCTTGCGGAAAGATCAGCGGCGGACAGCATCTGCGGTTACAAGATGCATTCTCCCCTCGAACTAACCCGTAGGGATCTACGGAGCTTGGCTACGGGTGGCCTGACCGGCCGCCCTCCTTTCACGTGATTCGCTTGTGCGTTAAAGGGGGAGCTCCTGAGCACCGGGCCTCAGGAGCTCTTACTTACTCTCTAGCCCTCACCCCCTGGCCTTGAGCACGGCATCGTGACATGTCATACCAGCGGGGATGAGCTTGCTTGAGGGTCGGGACCCAAGGACGCAGAGAATTTAGATGAGCAAGGAAGGGGGAAGCCGGCATGAGCCTCACCTTGTAACACTTGGCAAGGAACCACCTCGGACCTGACAAGATAAGTCGCATATTTGTGTTAGCACGACGTCGCAATTGGAATTCTCAGTTCGACCAGCCTTGCTCTGGAAATGCTGCCTTCCATTTCTGCCTTTGGGATGCTGGTTGCATGCCAAAGTGGATCTCTTGAGCATCGCGCCTTAGGAGCTCTTACCAGACCATGGGCCGCTCACCTCCTAGCCTTGACCACGGCATCACGACCTAGCATACCAGCGACGGTTGAAGCATGCCTGTGGTCTGGGACCTGCCAGCGTAGAGCGCTAAGCTACCACGAGGACGAAAAAGGGGACAGTGCCAAAGCAATATATGCAACCACAAGTTTTATAGTAGGAATAATAAACACCGGAGCAAAAGCATTATAGTTTCTTTACACACCCCGACGGGGTTCATCTCGATTCCTTGTAGGGAACAAAGGAAGAAAAAACACCAAGGAACCCTGACTACAGACGTCTCCACCGACGCCATCATCAATAGTGGGCCACAAGGGGCCAACACAAACCCCATCCACTGCTATGCTCCGGGCACGACGAGAGATCGGTGGAATGTATTTGTTGTCGCTCGTCTCCGGAGACTCGTCAAGCTCGGGAGATTCACTGGACTCCCAGGAGTTGTCGCTGCTGCTGGAGGAACTGTCAGCGGGGCTGGGGACGGGCTGAGCGCCTGTTGCTGCGCCATCCTGGCAGCCCCCTCCAGGGCAGCACTCCAGGCGGCGGCCTTCCACGTCGATGACTTTGAAGAACATCATGGAGGCACTGTCGTATTCAAAGTGGATGGGGAGGGCCCCTCCGCGCAGCAAGCGCGGGCGACCTCACCCCATCCACGAGTCATGAAGATCCGGCCCGGGGAGACGACTTCGACCTCCGCCCCCGTTGCCGGAGTGCTGCACTCGGCGTGCTATAACCACAGCTCGAGCGGTCCTCTCGGCAGCATCTCTTCAGCAAAGAACTGTGGAAGCCTGATCCATGTGCGCGGTGGCATCGCCGCCCACAACACGAGCTCGTGCGAGGAACCCTCGTCGTGGGTTCATGGGCCGGTTCTCTTGCAACCATAGCATGGCTACCACGGTCGTGGCGCGGGGTGCTGCCTCCTCCTCCGGAGCCCTGCATTTGCGCGTACAAGGGGAACGGGTAGCCAGGCGGTGGCCGCTCGTACCAAGGCCTCGTCACCTCCAGCCTCACGCCGACATCGCGGGAGCGGCCCATCCTCTCATTCGGTGGGAGTGGCCCCGGTTCCTTGCGGGGGCTCTTTCCCTTCTCCACGGCGGAGAACCTCCTAATCTGTGCCATGAGGGTAGCGGCAAGATGGCGAAGCAAGGTGGAAGAAGAAGGAGCAATCGACAAGAAGGCAGAGAAGAGCGAGGGGCCCCGCCCCTCTCCTCATTTATAGCCTAGGGGAGGCCAACCGCCAGCCTCCACGATCGCACGTAATGATGATTTTCTTCTGCATGCAGCAGGATCTCATCAAGTCGAACGGTTGCCGAGACAACATGGGGAAGCGGAGGGCCCACACCCCATCAATCGCCATGCGTCAATCAAGGCCGCAGGCGGTTGGGGCCCATGGCGCTCCGCACATGCCCTTTAGCTTCACCTCGAAGCCATGTTTGAGCGCGCCTTGGGCCCGGGGGCTACTGTCGGCGTCCTGGGAATGGGGGTACCCAGACTTGCCTGCCTGAGGCCCGGAGAATGGCTCCATCAATGGCCTGGCACGGCCCAGCTTCACCAGCGATAACTCAAGACCCTCGCGAGGCAGACGACACCAAGACCTCCCTGGGAGTAGCCTCACTGGGTTGGCTCCTGAGGAGCGTAGATATCTATGAAAGGGGAACCTCGCGAGGTTCGCATGACGTGAGCCATGACGACCAAGGCTAGGCGGGCGCCAGCGGGCGCAGTGTACCAGTTTCCTCTTTAGTGCTAAGGAGGCAAGCATAGGCGAGGAGTCTCGAAGCTTCAGGCAATGGTTTCCATATCTGTGCAACAAGACCAAGACAAGTAGGACGGCAGGATGGATGTCGTCATGGAGCCCACAACAGCATGACCACCAGAGCCTTTCACAGGAGAAGACTACTTTTGTTAGGATAGCTTCTACTAGTTGTCTCCCTTCAAACTTTGCTGTTGTGGGATCCCTTCCCGCCTAACATTTGGGAACAGGACCAAGGCCACTATAAATAGGACCTAGCCACCACCGTAGGAGGGGGGGATGGACTGATCATTCAGATCACCCTCCCAACCACCAGCTCATCGAGCTCAAGAACACCTCACCTCCCGAGGCTGCTCGTCCACTATACTAGTTCGTCCTCAGCCCCCCGAGGCAATCAACCCACAAACTGGAGTAGGGTATTACACCGCAAGGTGGGCCGAACTAGTATAAACCCCCGTGTCTCTTGTTCTTTGGGTTCATGGAGCTAGGCCATGGAATGGTTGAGCGAGCGAGTCGGGGAGAGAGTGTTCTTCGTGCGCACCCCATAGTTCGAACCTCTCAAGGGTTTGCTCGAACCCGTAATCCGACAATAAGGTGATGCAATTCTATGGTTAACATCATACTTGGCAAGCATTTTATGGAATGCACCATGAATAAAGTGTGAACCACCATCAGTCACTAAATATCTAGGGACTCCAAACCTTGGGGAAATAACTTCCTTCAGCATTTTAATAGAGGTGTTGTGATCAACACTACTGGTTGGAATAGCTTCTGCCCATTTAGTAACATAATCAATAGCAACCAAAATAGGTGTATACCCATTGGAGGAAGGAAAAGGTCCCATGTAATCAAATCCCCTAACATCAAATGGTTCAACAACAAGTGAATAATTCATAGGCATTTCTTGATGCTTACCGATATTACCTATTCTTTGACATTCATCACAAGATAAGACGAACTTACGGGCATCCTTGAAGAGAGTAGGCCAATAAAATCCAGATTGGAATACCTTGTGACCAGTTCTATCTCCAGCATGATGCCCTCCATAAGCTTCAAAGTGACATTTCCGTAGGATTTGTCCCTGTTCATGCTCATGTACACAACATCTAATAATACCATCTATTCCTTCTTTATAAAGATGTGGGTCATCCCAAAAGTAATGTCTTAAATCATAGAAGATTTTTTTTTCTTTTGTTGATATGTAAATCTAGGTGGCAAATATTTAGCAATAATGTAATTAGCATAGTCAGCATACCAAGGAGTACTATGAGCAACATTTATTGCAGCTAAATGCTCATCCGGAAAATTATCGTCAATAGGTAGTGGGTCATCAGGCACATTTTCAAGCCTAGATAAATTGTCAACTACGGGGTTCTAAGCTCCTTTTCTATCAATGATATGTAAATAAAATTCTTGTAACAAGAGAACCTATCGAATAAGTCTAGGTATAGCATCTTTCTTTTCCATAAGATATTTAATAGCAGCATGATCAGTGTGAAGAATTACTTTGGAATCAACAATATAAGGTCTAAATTTATCAAAAGCAAACACCACTGCTAATAATTCTTTTTCAGTAGTAACATAGTTTCATTGAGCACTGTCTAGAGTTTACTAGCATAATGAATGACATTCAATTTCTTATCAACTCTTTGTCCTAGGACAACACCAACAGCACAATCACTAGCATCACACATAATTTCAAAAGGCAAGATCCAATCAGGTGGTTGAACAATAGGTGCAGAAATTAAGGCATTCTTGAGTGTTTCAAAGGCTTCTAAACAATCATCATGAAAACAAAAGGAATATCTTTTTGCAAAAGATTCGTAAGAGGCCTAGAAATTTTAGAAAAGTCTTTGATAAATCTTCTATAGAAACCAACATGACCTAAGAAACTACGAATACCTTTTATATCTTTAGGACATGGCATTTTCTCAATTGCATCAACCTTTGCTTTGTCCACTTCAATACCTCTTTCAAAAATTTTATGACCCAAGACAATGCCTTCATTAACCATAAAGTGGCACTTCTCCCAATTCAAGACAAGATTTGTGTGTTCACATCTTTGCAAAACTCGATCAAGATTGCTTAAAAAATCATCAAAAGACTTCCCATAAATAGGGAAGTCATCCATGAAAACCTGAACAATCTTTTCACAAAAGTCAGAGAATATAACAGTCATACATGTTTGAAAAGTAGTAGGTGCATTACATAAACCGAAAGTCATACGTCTATAAGCGTATGTTCCAAAGGGACAAGTAAAAGTGGTCTGTCTTGATAAGGTTGAGAAACATGTATTTGTGAAAAACTAGAGTATCCATTAAGGAAGCAAAAATGTGTGTTCTTAGACAATCTTTCAAGCATTTGATCAGTAAAAACCAGAGGGTATTGATCTTTTCTAGTTGCTTTGTTTAATTTTCTAAAATCAATTACCATTCTATATCCTGTAACAATTCTTTGTGGAATAAGTTCATTGTTATCATTACAAATAACAGTTATACCTCCTTTCTTAGGGACAATGAACATGACTTACCCATCTACTATCAGCTATAGGACAGATTATACCTCCTTTCAATTTTGGATTTAACTGACGTTGCTGATCAACAAGGGGCTTAACATCGGCTTCCATATTAATTTTGTGCTGACATAGAGTGGGACTAATGCCCTTTAAATCCTCAAGTTTATATCCAGTAGTAGCTCAGTTCTTCCTTAGAACTTTCAATAATCTTTCTTCTTCATGTTATGAAAGGTTAGCCCTACTAATAACATGATATATCTTCTTTTCATCAAGATAAGAATATTTCAAAGTGTCTGGCAATTGTTTTAATTCAAACACAGCATCATCTTTAGGTGGAGGAGGACCTCCTAGAGTTTCAATAGGCAAATTGTGTTTAAGCAGAGGACGTTGTTCAAAGAAAATCTTATCTATTTTGTTTCTTTCATGCATATGTAAATCATTTTCATTGTCTAGCAAATATTGTTCTAGTGGATCAGTAGGAGGCACAACAATTGAAGCAAGACCAATTAATTCATCTTTACTAGGCAATTATTTTTCATTAAGCTTTCTCTACTAAACTTGGAAAAATTAAACACATGAGACTCATCACCAAAACTAACAGTGACAGTTTGTTTCTTACAATCTATTTTAGCATTAACGGTGTTCAAGAAAGGTCTACCAAAGATAATGGGGAAAAAGTCATCTTGTGAGGAACCAAGAACAAGAAAATCAGTAGGGTATTTTATTTTCCCACACAATACTTCTACATCTCTAATAGTCTCAATTGGTGACATAGTGTCTCTATTAGCAAGTTTAATAGTAACATCTATGTCTTCTATCTCTACAGGTGCTATGTCATTCATAATTTCTTGATATAAAGTGTAAGGAATAGCACTCACACTAGCACCTATGTCACATAAACTACGATAACAATGATCTCCTATTTTAACTGAGACAACGGGCATGCCAGCAACAGGTCTATGTTTATCCTTTTTATCAGGTTTGGCCATTCTATTAGCTTCTTCACAGAAGTAAATAACATGCCCATCTACATCTTCTTCCAAGAGATGTTTAACCTTAGAAATACTAGGTTCTACTTTAATTTTTTCATCAGGTTTAGGTGTTCTAATATAACTTTTGTTGACCATAGTTGAAACTTTAACATGTTCCTTTATCCTAACAGGGAATGGTGGTTTCTCAATATAAGCAGTAGGAACAACGGGATCAACATTGTAAAGTATAGTTTCTTGTTTAACTGGCAAAGGTTCTTTAATTTCTTATTTAATAGGTGGGTGATATTTAAACCACTTCTCTTTAGGGAGATCAACATGAGTAGCAAATGATTCACAAAAGGAGGCTACTATCTCAGAGTCAAGTCATTTAGTGCTAAACTTTTGAAAAGCATCGGCATCCATAAAACATCTAACACAATAATACTTAAGTTTAATAACTGACTCTTTACCTTCATTGAGTTCTCAATCCTCAGAGTTTCATTTAATTCTTTCCAAAAGATCCCACCAGAATTCAATAGTCTTCTTCATAAAAGAACCAGCACAAGAGGTATCGAGCATGGTTTGATCATTACGAGAAAGCCGACCATAAAAGTTTTGGATAATAATTTCTCTCGAGAGTTCATGAATTTGGCATGAATGTAACATTGACTTAAGCCTCCCCCAAGCTAGAGCGATACTTTCTCCTTCACAAGGCCAAAAATTATATATATCATTCCGATCACGATGAACTAGATGCATAGGATAAATATTTTGATGGAACTCCAATTTCAAACGATTCCAATTCCAAAATCCAATATCATCGCATAGCCTATACCATGCCCATTATTTTCCCTTAGAAGATAAAGGGAAACCCTTTTGCATAACTTCATATCCGGGTAAACCTCCAAGCTTGAACAATCCACAAATTTGTTCTACATATATCACGTGCATATCAGGATGTTCGGTTCCATCTCCTGCATAAGGATTAGCTAGGAGTTGTTCTATCGTACCCGAAGGAATTTCATATTGAATATTTTCAGTAGGTGCAGTAGGTTTAGGGGTTGCTAATTGTGGTTCCGGTCGAGGTGAAGATACCCCGAACAAACCCCTCAAAGGATTGTTTTCCATAGAAACAAGTGACGATAAATTTCAGCACACTATATAAATGTTCCCTTACCAAATTCCACTTACCAAAGGCGCTTCACTCCCCGGCAACGGCACCAGAAAATAGCTTGATGACCCACAAGTATAGGGGATCAATTGTAGCTCTTTTCGATAAGTAAGAGTGTTGACCCAACGAGGAGCAGAAGGAAATGACAAGTGGTTTTCAGTAAGGTAATGTCCACAAGTGCTGAAATTGGAAGTAATATAGTTTGATAGCAAGATAATTTGTAACGAGCAAGTAACGATAATAGTTTCGAAGGTGTAGTAAGGTGGCCCAATCCTTTTGAGGCAAAGGACAGGCCAAAACGGTCTCTTATAATAAGCAAAGAATTCTTGAGGGTACACGTGAATTTCATCTAGTCACTTTCACCATGTCGGTTCGATTTGTGTTTGCTACTTCGATAGTTTGATATGTGGGCGGACCAGTGCTTAGGTGCTGTTCTTACTTTAACAAACCTCCTACTTATGATTAACCCTCCCGCAAGCATCTGCAACTACGAGAAAAGTATTAAGAATAAATTCTAACCATAGCATTAAACTTTTGGATCCAATCGGTCCCTTACGGAATAGCGCATAAACTGGGTTTAAGCTTCTGTCACTCTCACAACCCATCATCTAATTGCTACTCCAAAATGCATTATCTTAGGACCAAATATGGTGAAGTGTCATGTAGTCGACGTTCACATGACACCACTAAGGGAATCACAACATACATTCTATCAAAATATCGAACACATATCAAATTCACATGATTACTTGCAACATGATTTCTCCCGTGACCTCAAAAACAAAAGTAACTACTCACAAATGATAATAATGCTCAAGATCAGAGGGGTAGTAAATAGCATATTGGATCTGAACATATAGTCTTCCAGCAAATAAACCATATAGTAACCAACTACAAGATGTAATCAACACTACTAGTCACTTACAAGCACCAATCTATAGTTCCACTAACAAGATTAAACACAAGAGATGAACTAGGGTTTGAGATGAGATGGTGTTGTTGAAGATGTTGATGGAGATTTCCCTCCCCAAGATGGGAGGGTTGTTGGTGATGATGATGACGATGATTTCCCCCTCCGGGAGGGAAGTTCCCCCGGCGGAAATCGCTCCGCGGGAGGGCAAAAGTGCTCCTGCCCAAGTTTCGCCTCGAGACGGCGGCGCTCTATCCCGAAAGTGCTCTCCTTATCTTTTCTAGGTCAAAATGACTTATCTACCAGAAGATGGGCACTAGAGGTGGGCCTAGGTGAGCACAACCCACCAGGGCGCGTCTGGGCTCCTTGGCACGCCTAGGTGGGTTGTGCCTACCTGGTGGGCCCCCTCTGGTAGTTATTTACTCCAATATTCTTCATATATTTGATAAAAAAAATCTTTGTGAAGTTTCAGTTTATTTGCAGTTGTGCAAAATAGGTGGCCTGACGTAGCTTTTCCAGGTCCAGATTTGCAGCTCCCGGAATTCTCCCTTTGTATGTGTTTCTTGCATATTATGAGGGAAAAGGCATTAGAATTGCTCCCACAAGCATTATTATGGATAAAAACATCATAAATAACATTAAGAAAACATGATGCAAAATGGACGTATCAAGACCCTGGGAGACAGAGTTTGTGTTTGTTTGTGAGAAAGAGATATTTAAGAGGAAGAGTCGTACCTTCTCATACCTAAGGAGTGCAAGACATCTCTGTGTGAGAGGGGGTGTGCGAGTGACACATAGGGGAATAGTAGAGAGAATTGAGACTCAGGAGACTAAGTTTGTGTTTGTGTGAGAGAAAGTGATTTCACAAGGAGAATCATAGTTAGAGAAACATAGCAGGAAGCGAGATATACTTAGAGAGAGATAGAGTGAAGGTCGAGGGAGAGAGTACGGTCAGTGCATTATGAAGATTGAAGATGATTGTTGACATACAAGTAGCACGAGAGATACCCGAGAGACAATGAAGGTGTATAGGTCTAAATAGATATATAAGCATGAGTGATAGCTATATGAGACGAATATCTAGAGTAAATGGGATTCAAATATTGAAACTAGAGATCACGACATCGATAATATCATAATGAAAATTTGTGTATCAAGCATGCATATTCATTTGAATATGGGGACACGTGTAATGTTATATAGTTTATCAATATTAGTGATCCATAGATTCTTTAATTAGAGACAATGCATGGTCTATATGCAATTAATGTCTAAACGGGATTACACTATATGTTGCATGTGTGAAACACATTATACATGTTCGAGAAGTAAAAAAACCCCAAATTAATTGGAGACAGTTAGCGAGGAATGCATACATTGGATTTCAACATAAAGTGGTTTCAAATATTTGAAAATCCAAATTAAGATGGATCCAACCTTATGAATCTGAGATCATGCCATTTGTAAACCATATTTTTGTATAAAGGGTGTGTGCTTTTGAAAGTATAGAGAAAAAATGATGTATATAGAATTTTATTCCAATTGAAAATGGAACCTGCCTGAACAAAAATAGAATGCAAACTGGAGTCAATTGAGTTGGCATGGCAAAACGTGCACTCTTTCTCTGCAAAAATTTGAACGAAGCGGGGAAAGTCATAGTAACTGTCCGAAACCAAAATCTGCGAGATGGAAATTACTGCCTATCCTTGACATGCAAAGTCTATCGGCTCGATTTCTATAGGTTTTGATACGGGTAGGCTTGTAATTCCACTCAAACGTGACATAACTGCCTCTTCCTCTCACCTCCCCGGATTCATACACGGTGGGTGCCAAAACACTATGTCTCCTTGACCAAAATCGCCTCCCTCCCTGATTCATACACGGTGGGCCCCAAAACAAACTCCCGTCGGCCGAAATCCATGTCGGCAAATATTCGATGTATGCGAGATGACCGTTCTATACCCAACCGACTAAATTGTTGTGATGTAGGAAATTTTAAACAGGGGCTAAGTTTGTAAATTTCCTCGCATTTGAGACAAGTGCGCCCTGAAGACATGGTTCCCCCCTTCCTCTCTCCCTCCATTTCGCCATTCGTACACCATGGGCACCAAAACACCCTCTCCACCCCAGCATCCTCCCTCCGCCACCCATCCACTATCATCCTCCTCCACCATGCCGGAGCTGATACCCCGATGCCGTCGTCCATTTCAAGAGATCAACCTCTCTCATCCATGGCTTTGAGCCAAGATCCTTGCATCCCGTCCTCTCGCTTCATCCCTGCCCTCGTCCACCTTGCCGAGGCTGCTCCTATGACCGTCTCGTCCACCGTGCCGGGATATTTCCCCCGCCGCCACCGTCTATCCTCCTAGATCTGCTTCCACGCCGCCGACAGCCACCGCTACCGTAGCACCGTCAAATTCTCAGCAGATGCATAGATGGCGCAGCCATAGAGGCGGTACTCTTTCGTATATGCTCAACTTATTTATCGCAGCAAGAAACTAGATTGCCACTGCTTTACTGTGATTTCTTATCCATCACTTACTTGCTTGTTCATTGAAAGCAAACATTGGTTGCAAAGTTTCCTTTGTCCGGTTTGCACCTTCAGATCCGCCATGGCACTCTCAACACTAATGCTTATGGTTTTCCTATTTTACATTCCACACTAGTTAAATGATAGTAGACTAAATTTCAAAATTGGGTCAGTCGATTTTTGAGAGCTCGCTGGAGTTCACCGGAGGGAAGGAAGGGGCTCACCAGAGGGCTTCCCCATTATCTATCTTAGTGTTTCGGGTGGGGACAAGGGTTGTGGGGGGCTGTCGTCGGGCTATGGTGGGGCCTCAATGAAGCTAAAAAACATGCCATTAATAATTCCAAACTTAGTTGCTCAAATACGAATCTGATATGATGCTGACATGTACTAAAACAGAGAATGTTTAATTGGTCAGTTAATGTTCCTACTTTATGTTCGAAAAGCATATGCGCCACATATCGAGGGATAGCAGGAAGTTGTGTTCTTTATGCGCTCTGGTTCATTATGTGTTGCCAACAAACATTTTATTATCCAAAATCTGCTTCCTCTTAGTTTGCATGCTCCTCTTCTGTTCTTCCTTTGTAAGTACTCTCTTCGTACCTAAATATAAGTCTTTGTAGAGATTCCTCCATGGACTACATACGGAGCGAAATGAATGAATCTACACTCTAAAATGTTCTATATACATCCGTATGTGATCCATAGTGGAATCTCTAGAAAAATTTGTATTTAGGAACAAAGGGAGTATAATAGTTGTACATTATGTTCTTTGTAGTGAAGAGGAGCAGGGACATTTGCAGTGTACAGGTCTATTCAGTCGCTTGTCATGGACGCATTCAACTCTTCGTGTTGGTCTTCATGTCGATTGTCATGGACGCTTTCAACTCTCCGTATTCGATCATATGTGTCGCCTTCTAGAGTTAGACTAATAGTAATAGTATTGCGCCTTTAGTTGTAGAGAGATGGTATGCGAAGCCTTTCTAGCCGTACCGGCAATACTAGCACATATATTCCAGCAAGTTCCACTTTCCTGATTTTACTCCTGATGCTTAGGGTTTTACCATTATATCTACACTACGATGTGCGTAGGTGCTTTGTGTCCTACCAGCAGCTGTCCACCCTTTAAAGCTAAATAACACACCAATCATATGTCCTAAGGTTCTTCAAATATGAATGTGATATGATACCGACATTAGCTAACAAACACACATTTAATTGGTTAGCTAATGCTACCACTTGAGTTTCCAAATGCATGTGGCCACATATAGAGAGACATCATGGAATTGCATTTCTTTGGGCGCTCTGATTCATCATGGATGGGCAACCGACATTGTATAGAAATAAGGGGAATCTCAATAATATGCTTCCCCTTCTATTCTTTAACAAGTTCTTCTTTTGTTTTTCTTTAGTAAGTACAGTATGTTCCTTGTCAGGAAGAGGAACAGGGATATCTGTAGTCGACAACTCTATTGGGACAATTTTGCTACATGATTTTGCACTTCGAGTTGGTCTGCCATAATATCCCGGAAATGGTAGGAGCCGCGCAGTCTTTGATAGAATAAACTGATAGTAACAGTTGTGCGCCTTCAGATGAATAGAGATGGCATGTAGGTGATCGATAGGCTGCATATTAGTACCAGCAAAACCCTGTATTTTCCAGCCAGTTCCTCTTTCTCGATTTATTTATGGTGGTTATGGTGTACCCCTATTGTCTACACTATGATCTGCCTACTAGCTCTATGCTCTCGTTATCATGGTTTGGCAATAAACTTCCTATACGGTATATTATGAACCTATCATCTGCCAACTATCCTTACATCTGGAGCTCCCAACAGGGAGCTTATTTTTTTGTGTAGTTGTGCCAGATTATATTAATCTACTCACCATATTACAAAACACATGGGCTCTCTCATCAGAATCCAGTGATAACACACAAGGGTTTACAAGGAGCCCCTATTATATTAGAATATCCTCTGCATTACAAAGATAATCTCACTACTATTTATGTTCACATGCTTTTCAGATATTGTACATAATCACAGTGAATATAAGAATGCGCACATCAGAAGAATATTGCGGAACATTTCAATGGTAACAAACTTGGCAAGAAGGGATTGAGGTCCATTGTGGATGCAATGAAACCCATATGCTCCCGACCTATAGATTCGTATTCAGAATATGATCCTAATGACTATTCTAAGCTCAAGGAGTCGAAGGCAGATGTCCTATCTGTTCACCCAATAACGAGCATGTTCTAATTTGGCAAGGCTTTAGTGGTTGCACATATCTTGCCTTTGGTGTCTTGCATTTCTTTTGCTTCGTTGCACCACCATCTTCTTAGTTTCCTCATGATATATATGAAGATGCCATGCCCATCCATTATCAAAACCTATTCCATTTGTCGTCATACCATGTTTTTTCATTTAAATGATGTTCTTGTGTTTCAGACATCCAAAAGGAAGAGGCTGATTGCAGAACCTGAAGGAGTACAAGAAAAGTCCTTGAAAAAGGTGGCACTATCGGAGAAATCACATAGCACCCACGTATATTGGCAATAGAACCGGCACCACAAACCCTAGGATATCGCAAATATGCTGGTCATTGCTTTGCTCTTGTGAGTACCTATTGTCCTATCGCTGTCCTTACATTCATACCTGGTGGATTATGTGACATCATTGTGCATTATAGCTTTCTTATCCACTGTTCGCTCCAAATTATCAGATCTATATTATTGCTTAAATTAATATATAATAAACCCAATGCTTATGAAGAAATTTAGTTATGCATTGTTCTTGCAAGCATCTGTTGTCCTTCATCACTGCACTTATATTTGTCAGCTAGTTCTTCATGTACACTTTGCAGCTTATTTTCCCTTGTCCTCCATTTTCTACACATCATATCTACATTTACTCTTGCCAAAATATTGAATAAAACCAATGTTACTAAAGAAGTTTAGCTCCGCATTGCTCTTGTCAATGCCTTTGCCTATATGTTGTATTTACATTTGTACTCTGCATGTTAAGTTAAATAATCGCCATTTGTTCCTATATTTTCACATCTATATTTTCTCTTAACAAAATGTAGAATAAAGGCAATACTCTTGAAGAAGATCCTGCGGTAAACTTCTTGAATTGCCCCCCATCAATATGGGCAAGTGCTTTATAGAGCCTTTCTTCACTACTAATGTAAGTTTGTCCTCCTCAAGCCTTCAAACTTTGTTGTGCATATTTGGATAGCTATGAGTGCAAATGCTGTTTATTTTTGTCGTCTGCATCAAATTGCCTGTTCAATGTTTATAAACAAGTACATAAACATAAGTTTTTCCTTCTCAATTTCAGTCTTTAGTTGTACAACCTAGTTCCTTATTAGTACCATGTAGATTAAACTAAACATACCAAGTTATCTTCTTTAGCGCTATGTGTATGCTTATGCTCTTGATCTGTAATCCAGTGGTGTGGTGAAAGTACCAACAACAGCACAATATCATATCCTGCTATGTCTCAACTATGAGCAATGCCATATTATATTAATGTTATTTAAGTCGTGTCTCTTTATTTACCAACCTGAAATGGTATAAATTGATAGTACACTCACCATTCATGCTTATATGTTGTTTAGAACTACATGTATGCTTGTGTTCTTGATCTATAATCCAGTGGTCTGGTGAAGATGGCCGCTCCTGCACAATGACATTTCCTACCGTCTTAACAATGAACAATGCCTATCATTTTAATGCTATTTTAAACCGTGTCTCTTTATTTCTAACAAATAAATGAGATGAATTGACAGCGCTGATGCTTATACATGTAAAACCTGTTATCCACCTACTTGTTCCTCTTTCAGGGTGACAGAAGTGCTGCTAGGAAGAACTGCCACAATGATAGTGAGATGAACTCATTGTCATATATTCCAGAGAACAAGAAACACACCTCAAGGGTAGGGATAGAACCACAAAGTCATATCTTGATGTAGTGTCAAACTTACTCAGTGCCACAAGCTCGATGTAGTCGTCACCTAAATCTGTTCGTCTTCTATGTTTGAAATTCAAGCAGAAAGACACGTTTCGACTAAATCCAACTGGAACCCCAATCTCTATGCAAGATTAACCATAAGTACAGGATGTCTATTGATGCCATTCAGCTTAAGTTGGTGAATATAACCGTCAAAAAAGTGCAGTCTCATCAGGTTGCTAAGCTGCTTGCGCTGCAGCTCCTGGGCCGGGCTAACCTCTCCTGAACTGTGTTGAAGTGCTGTCGGTTCTGTCTATTATTTTGTTGGCCTGTTAACTTCCACTGGTGGCGACCTTCCTAGTTTATGGAATATACTATCTGGTTGCCCTTTATTATCACTAGCGGCGAAGTATGATGCCCAGGGGATGTAATATGCTATAGTTTCTTTGGTGTATAGTTTAGGTTTATTCGTCATCACGACGCTATAATTTATTTGCTGTTTCTGCTGTCGTTGCTCTGCGAAAAGGTCGTAATCTTCAATCGGTTCACAATGAGCCAATAGGTTAGGTTTATAAAATAATAGTTACTGTACTAAGACTGGCCGGTCGCCAATCGCTAGTACGGGCCGAACTATGGGCCTACAATCATCTTGGGCCATTAGTTAGGTCCAGTATTAATCTGGTGCACTATTATTTTGTGTCCTTTAAAAGGCCAAGTAAACCGCTTGCCTTAATTGGGCCGGAAAATCAAATAGGGTTTTAACAGGTTGCAAACTAGATTCAACCTTAATTGTGGCAAACAAATCACGGGCCGACAGCGTACCGTAATATAAATCGGCCCATTATTGGCCCATTTGGTTGACGGGCCATAAACAGGGTGAAATGTTTTTGGGCCTTGGCTGACCCAATTACATGATGGGCGGGAAGCAGGGCGGATGTATAACAGGCCAAAATTAGGCCCATCACTCTAAAGGGCCTTTAACTGGCCGGTAGGCAATTTGGGCTAGAATGTATCCACGAAGACTACGGGCCATTAAGAGGTCGAAACTAACTACAGACCATAATTAGGCCCAGGTGCAACTCGGGCCTTTAAATGGTCGAAAGTGAAATAGGGCCGAAAGCGGCCCATATGTAGACCGGGCCGCTGACAGGCCGAAATTAATATCGGGTCGAACTATTAAACTGGCCATTAAGAGGATGGGGAGCAAATCAGGCCCCTAATGGGCCCAATGGCACACTAGCTACTAAAAGGGCCATATCTGTTATGGGCCATAATTTGGCCCAAGAAATGAAAGTCAGTTAATGGGCCAGATCAGGTATGGACCATAATTTGGCCCAAACTATTGCAGGCTGTTAACGGGCCGGATTTGATATGGGCTATAAACTGGCCCAGAATATTGTAGTCATTTAGCGGCCTGTATCTGATGTGGGCTTGTCAGGACCCCGATTCTAAGTCACATCGATCTAGCCTGTAACACCTCATATCACTTTGCGGCCTCCCGCACGGTATTCCCACGGGTGTCGCCTTACCATTGCCCGGGACCGTTTGCGCCTTTTGGCTCACGTATATGATAGTGTCACTAGCGTCCATATGACAGAGAACCCGGGCCGACATGACTAGTCATGAACCTAAAGTGGCACTAACTTACGGGGATAGGCATACATGAATCAACATCGAGCATGTCGGTTAGCAGCGTGCGAATCCGGGCTGTAGCACTGGGCTAACAGGACTCCGGGAACTCGGGCTGTAGCAGGCTAGGAAGGACTCCGGATGTCACCGCGTGACATTTCCCCAAAGGGACAGACACAGGAACAAAGTGAATCACATGCCGGCCAGTCAAGTGTTCCGGAGCAGTAGTGCTGGGCTAGCAGGACTCCGGTGAACCGGGCTGTAGCGGACTACTATGGCTCATGGAAGCACAAGACTACATTTCCCCATAAGAGAGGCTACCATGGATAAACAACTAGGTTGTCGGATCCCACACATACCAAGCATTTCAATCATACACACAATATGCTCGATATGTGTAAATACAACATGGCATCACAACATAACTCTACGACTCAAGTATTTATTCATTAGGCTCCGAGGAGCGAGATATTACAAACATGGGTCTCATGACCCAACATATAGAGCATACAAGCAACAAGCACATGCGGAAGCTTATCTTGTCTGAGTACAGACAACTACAAATGAAGAAGGCTTAGAAGCCTGACTAACTACAAGACCCTCCCAAGGGTACAAGATCGTAGCTGAGGTAACAAGCTAAATGTCGAAGTCCATGTGGAACTACTAACGAGACTGAAGTCTCTCTGCAAAACATAAATTAAGCAAACATGAGTACAAATGTACCCAGCAAGACTTACATCAGAACAAACTACATATGCATTTGTATCAACAAGGGGTAGTGGAGTTTAACTGTAGCAAGCCAGCTTTGACTCGGTGGCTATCCTGAACTATGACTGCAAGTAACTCTTTTGAGGTGGCGCACACGAGTCCACATATTCACCATATCAATACACCACTATGGATCCGCTCCCGTCTCCCTACGAGAACACCATCCACAGCACTCACGCTTATCTTGCGCATTTTAGAGTATCCACTTTCACTTGTCTATGAACTATGCAAGGGGTCCAAGTTTCCATATCCGAGGAATCCGGCTATTCGAATAGATAATGATAACCCTGCAGGGGTGTACTTCTTCACACAAGCTCTCGCCACTTATCGCCCTGTACACGTCATGTACCTAGGCAACCTTCAAGCGGAAGCCGGGCGATGGAGTCAGCCACGACCTGACTAACCAACAAGTCTCTAGTCCAGGTTTATCGCCTATTCGGGTTCCATCCGCAAGGAGATCCGGCCGGGGTGTCGCTCACGGCCCCAAACGATGTGTGCAGGGTTCCCAAGCCCACCATCTGGGTGCCACTTGGTACACCGTGCCATTGTGCCTAGTCTGTCCCAAGCCCACCTGTACAGGGTGCCACTTGGTAGACTACTAACACTACCTACAAACACCAGAAACTAGTTGCAACTCCTGGACAGCGATCGAGTTGATTAATAAGCCGGGAGGGTCCGAGTTACCGGAACCCAATGTGTGGTAGTAACTGTTCATGGATCACAAACACAGAACTCAGTTCCTGAGAACGGCTACAATGAGACAACCCACCATGTACTCCTACATGGCCTCTCACCGCTACCTTTACCAAATCGTGTTCACACACTTAGCTCTCAACGGTAGGACATGTTCACCACGTTCCAATTCATTCCCGATGAATCAGACCTGACTCAACTCTAAGCAGTAGCAGGCATGACAAACAAGCATGGATGAGTAGGCACATCAGGGCTCAAACAACTCCTACTCATACTAGTGGGTTTCATCTATTTACTGTGGCAATGACAGGTCATGCAGAGGAAAGGGGTTCAACTACCGCAGCATGTAACAGTTGAATCACTGTTGTCATAATGCAGTAAAAGAGAGCAAGAGCGAGAGAGTGGGATTGTATCGAAATGAACAAGGGGGGTTTTGCTTGCCTGGCACTTCTGAAGATAGTATAGCTCTTGATCGGTGTCATCAAACTCATCGTCGAAACAAGGTCTACTGAGGGGGAACGAACACCGGCAAACAAGAGGGCAGACAATCAATGCAATGCAACGATATGATGCATGTTCATGACATGTCAAGAATGTTATGATTTACACTAATGCATCTAGCAACAGTTTAAATGAAGTCCATATGAACTAAGGGTCCATATATATGCAAACACCATATTTAGCATTTAAAATGCCATTATCATGTTTTCAATTATACAGCATGTATAACTTAGTTTGACATGCATGAAAATGATACGGATGGATAGATTGCATTTTTCTGATAATTTTTCATATATAAATTATTTCATTTTGAGTTACGGTTTAATTTCTATGACATTTTTAAAGTTTTAGCTATTTTCTGAAAATAAATAAATCATTTAGATTTATTTTAAATCCAGAAACGCTTCATGACGTAAGCATCACGTCATCCTTGCGTCGGCTAGTCAAAGGCCAGGTCTAGGGTCAAACCTGACGCGCGGGTCCCGTACGTCAGTAGCACAATTTTAGTTAACTAACTAATTAGAGGTTAAATTAGCAACTAACCTAGCTTTGACCAGGGACTACGCCCACATGTCAATGACTCCAGGGAGTCAAAGGAACTAAGGGCGACGGCAGTCACGGCGGAGGGGCTCGGAAATCGCCCACGGGGCGCCGTTTTGAGCGTGGTTTGTTGCTGCAGCTTGCTAGCGCTCGCGCGCATCTAGTGGTGGCTGCGTTTGGGCGAAGGTTGGCCGGAATTGAGCCTGGCGACGAGCTCAGGCGGCGACGGCTACGGTCATCGGCGAAGCAACGGCTACGGCGTGCAAGCGAGGAGAAGGAAAGGGGGTTCGGACCGTGGCCTCACTGTGAGCACGATGGGCGGGTCGGCGAGCTTGGGGATGCACCGGAGCGAGCGGAGCGGCGAGGGAGATCTCCGCCGTCCGGGGGTGAAGATGACGAAGATGGCGGCGAAACGGAGCACTCCGGCTCATTTCCTTCGGCATGGAGGCGAGGTGCGCGACGAAGGAGCTTCTGAACATGCCGATGCGGCGAGAGGGGAACGGCGGCTACGTGTACGCGCGATGGCGGCCGGCTGTTGCTCTCGGACGGAGCTCGAGGAGGAGCTGGAGAGGGGGAGAGGGGCCAGAGAAGCAGGAGGAATACAGAGGGGCTCCAGGGCATCTCCAAGCACAGGATCAAGGAGAAGGACGGGCCTCCAGCGCAAAGCAGGAGGTGGCCATAGCTGTGCGTGCGTCGACACGCACCTGCTCCTACTGGCAGGAGGAAGACGACGCGGTGGGGGTAGGTGGGCTGGATTAGGTAGGTGGGCCGCCAGGTGGGCGCGGGTAATAGGCTCGGTGGCCTTTCACTTTTCTTTTGTTTCTGTTTTTCTATTTTGTTTTGTTTTGCCACTGTTTAAACTCAAAATAAATTCAAATCAGTGCCAAAACTTTCTGTAAATACTTATGTGGCTTATATGTACTTTTCCAATTGTACACAAGTATTTCTGAAACATTTGAAAATATATTCTATATATTAGGAATATAAATTCAAATTCAAATACAATATGATCTAATTTCAGTGCCCAAAATCTTCCTTAAAAATGTTCAATATTTTTGGTTTGGATCCAAAGCCTTGCCAAAATTAGCAAACATTGATGAGGGGTACTTTGGTTCATTGAAAGCATTTTTTACTAGACCTAATTGAATTTCAAAGTGCTAGGGTTTGATCAATCCCCATTTCAAATTCAAAATAATTTAAACATGATGCAACACATGACTAGCTAGCTCAGAGCATACCAGAACTAGGGATGTGACAGGGCTACAATAAGGTCCATAAAATGTTAGGCTGTTAATGGACCGACCCATTAGATTTGATGAAATCTTGTGGGCCTGTTCCTGGGCCGCCTTTAAAACCTATATGGGCCTCTATTGGGCCGTCTCACGTGTTAAGTTTCATTGATGATTCTTGTCAAAGGACGGTTGACATCTATCCAAATGCTGAGCCGACACGTGGATCATTGGCGAATGAGAATATTACATGTGGAAAATCGCCATTGGTTCGGGTTGTTAACGGGTTATCAGATCCAAACTGGAACCCGATAGCTTAACGGTGACCCGTTATGGTGGATGTAATGTGTCGGTTACCCTTGACGAAAGCACTTCCATAATGCACGATTTATCATCATGGAAGTGGACACTTCTGTGATGATAATTTGGGTAATGTCATGGAACACTTCTACGATAGCACAAGTATGACTATCTTGAGTTTTTCATAAAATCGTCATGGATGTACATGCATGATAGAAAACGTGACCTACTGTGACAAACACGCATCAGCACGGAAGTGTATTTTTTTAGTGAAATATAGGTTCACACACGAATGCATAATTAGATGCATAGGTACATATACTGAAGAACTACAGAAGCACCAAGTAAAAAATGATGAACCAGAGTTGTACAAAAGACTGTAAAGAGAGAGGCGTAAGACATTCAGGTTGTTAGAGAAGGTGAAGCGGAATGACCATATGGTGCCCTCCTCCATGCGCAGTGCTCGCACGACTCTAGGCCAACACCTTGAGATGGCTGCCCACCCATCCTTCACTATCCTCATTATGACTTCTCGACGCTCATTGTAGTCTCGATGAAATACTTTAACATTCATTGCATGTCCACCAATCATGTACTTTGCTTGACTAAACTAATTTGGGAACCACTATAAATGAAAAATATTTAAACATTGTTGTCTAACAACTCAATATGGGAAGTAAAAAGAGAAGGCTAGAAAGTTCGTAGTTGCCATCCTACAGCTACAGCTCACTTTTGTGTTGGATAGAGCGTAAACAAATAATTTGATTGCCATCATTTGTATATTTTTCCTAATAATCCTTATTAATTTTCTACCTTGATGCTGGTTCATGAATATCTCATTGCCCAATACAGAAAAAGTGTCGGTGTGTGGATCTTTGCCGATGACATATGTACCTATAGGCAACAAGTCAATATTAGAAGCTAAAAAGTGTCCAGGCATGGATTTATATGCACTACATTATGGAACGATGGGGGAGTACAAGCCAAGGGATGAAACTAACCTCGGCGGAAAATGCCGGCCACTCCCGTTGTTGTCCTGCATAAGTACATGGAAAGGCATAATAAATACAACAACCTTAACATCAACCAAATATAGCCAAGGTAAACAACATCATCTCCAAATGATAGCTTGAATGTATTGGTTTCAGCATGCTATTAAAGTTGATAAAAATGGAAGGGAATGTTAACTACAATAGCACTACAAAAAAATACACTTCCGTGATGATACGTGTTTGTCACAGTAGGTCGCGTTTTTTGTCATGCATGTACATCCATGAAAAATTTATGACAGAATCAAGATAGTCATACCTGTGATGTCTTAGAAGTTTTCCATGACATTACCAAAATTATCATCACGGAAGTGTCCACTTCCATGACGATAAATCGCGCGTCATAGAAGTGCTTTCGTCAAGGGTGACCGACAAGTGGCATCCACCATAACGGAACGCCGTTAAGCTATCGGGTCGGCTTTTGGATTCGATAACCCATTAACAGCCCCAACCAATGGGGATTTTCCACGTGTAAAATCATCATTGGCTAGAGGAAACACGTGTTGGCTCATCGTTGGGACATATGTCATCCACTCACTGGACAGAAGGCGCCTATGATACGTCGACATGTGGCACGGCCCAAGAGTGGCCCATTCCTGTGAAAAGGCCGGCCCATTTTACTTGTTCAAAAGCTGGCGGGCCGGCCCATGGAAAGCCTATTAACGGCCTGTTCGCATATAGCCCATTTACAGCCCGCTAACCCAAGGCCCGTTACGCCCTATCCAAATTAGGCCCAGTAGCGTCATCTGGGCCATCTAATATGATTCCAGCCCGTTTTCTCTTCTGTCCCATGTATAGCCCATGACGTCTTTCGGCCCATATGAGGCCCTTTGTAACTCTTGGCCCATTAGCGGCCCATGCTGAAACTGGCCCGTAATGAACAGTGTATTATTTACACCCATTAATGGCCCGTGGTGAAACTGACCCGTAATGAACAGTGTATCACTTTATACCCATTAACGCCCCGTTATTCCATTGGGCCATTTCCAGCCCAAGTTAACTTTCATCGTTTTGAGGGCCCATTTATTCTTGGGCTCATTTGTAGCATTTTGTAACTTACGGCCCGTTACTGTCATTTTCTGCTTGTGGGCCAAATTCAGCTCGTCGTTACAGTCGGCCTGTTTGTGGACCGTTAGTCTGTTGTCCCATTTTCATAGCATCGCCAAATACGGCCTATTAATGGCCCGTTATGGTCAGCCCATAAAACGTACGATTTCCATTAAAGGCCCGTACAAGACCCATAAATGAGTCGGCGGCCCATGGATCCTACAAGACATAGAAGGCCCATGGATCCTACGAGATGTAGAAGGCCCATGGATCCTACGAGACGTAGACGGCCCATGGATCCGATGGCCCGTGAAGGGCCATGGTCGGGCGAGTTGGCCCCCATTTGAACGATATAATATATTCAAAGAGTTATCCTACTCAATACTATCACCTCTAAAAAGCATACACTATACAACAAAGAGATCATGGCATAGAAAGGTAGAATAATCCTACACTATACAATAAAGAAATTACAGCCGATTATACCAACTGGGCATTATGGATTGGCACAGGTGATAATAAAGCATGTAGAAACAACAAATTACATACACTGGGCAAATACAGCTCATACATCATGGACGCGCATCAACTTAAATCCATTTGAACTATAATCTCTTCAGAAAATAGGATTGGCCGGATTCAGATAGCACAAATTTCAGCCTGCAAAATCTCCAATTCCTTCATTGTTACCTAAGTGTCTTGTTTCATTTTTTTGACTCCTGCATCTAATACCTGCATGTCCAGTCTCAACTTCTTGATTATACATTGGCAATCATGTACATGTTGTCTTGCCACCTCTAGTTGATGCTCGAGAACATCAGCACATTCCAATTCCAATCCATAATCATTCGGTAATGGCCATGCCGCACTGCTCGCAGATCTTTGTGTTGATGTCACTTCATCCTGAAATGTTTCTGTAAGTACACATGACTGGGCAAAAATATAGTTACAACAGTGAAGCAAACAAGACACCATTTTGTACTACATGGCAAAACAGGACTAACAATAATGTTACACGTCACTTTCAAAAAAAATGTTACACGTCCTGAAGCATAAGCAGGTGATATTTTAAAAATTATAAAAAAGATAGTCTGTGCAGCCTGCATACAGAAATCCCTCTTAGCTCACTAGAGGAGCATGATGTTAGGGCCCAATCGAAAACACAGACAAGTTACAAATTTAGACAACACGTTGCGTATAAGTAAGCAAGCAGTTGGCCATTCTGTGCCTGATTAAAGTCTTAGGGAGCATAATGAACAACAGAGGGTTTCATACGAACATACTACAGCAGGTAAAACTATGCAATCATTAGCGTAGTATAAACTAGATTGTGAGCCTCATGCAATAATAGTTGGTTAATAGACTTCAAAGCTTCAGGCACACTTCAGTAGAGTAATTAAATGGTAAGGCCTTTAATGATTATTTGGGCATCTCATTAACTGAGGACAAATAAAGCAATTGAAAAGAGAAAATTAACTATGCCTAAAACAAACAAGGAATTGAACTGTTGAGTTGCATACAGTGACTTACCTTAGAAGGTTGAAGAGGCTCAGCGCAGCTCCTACTTCTCTTGAAAGGCTCCTTCCTAACATCTTGTACTTGGAAATCCTCAATCTTATCTTCATTGCACCCCCTCTACAAGGTGACACAAACTAGTTACTCGTCTCCTTGGAAGATAAATATGCATACTTTCCAGTCTGTTAACACAAAAGGATGAGATTATAACAAAACAATACCACATAATAAAACATGCCGCATCTCTTGCACTTGCACACAATGAAATGAGCATTTACTATGTCTGCACTATGTAAAAACTAGGCATACCTTCGAACTGGATCTCCAGGTACTCTTGGAGATCCTACTGTAGTGTACAGCCAAAACTTTATGTCACCTATGAGTTAGACAAGGCCCCACTACAACAGCCCTTAGTGTTTAAATCATTGATAAGCTATGTTAGAGCGTTAGGTCAAGAATAGCAAGTAATCAACGCAAACAGTCCTAGTATGGCTGGCTGATGCAAATAAGCAATTGAACAGATGTGTGAGCAAATCTTACATATCAAGAAAATAAGCAAAGAAGGAGGCTTAAAGACCATCACTTGACTAACTAGATTTAAGGGGCATTTAAACATCATGTGCAATGTATGAACTAATATAAACATTGCATATTCCAGATTCTACAATGGAATGCACATGTATTAGGTTATGCCATGTATGATGATGCCTAAATGTACAGATAGCAGGCGGGAGTGATTCATCATTGCACACACAATTGAATTGCAAGTTAAGGGCCAGTTCGATTCCGCCTTTTCAGGGCATATTGTCAAAATAAACCATAAAAGATGTAAAGAAGTCATTTTTGAGTTATGGGCTTGGGCTTAACTAATTTCGCTTTGGAGGGGGTGTTTCGGGTAGAACCTCACTAAAAATTGAAGGGAAGGGGAATAGTGAAATGACTCTGTTGTCTACCTATATTACACTCAAAATGCAACTGCTGATGCTCGTGTCACACCTGACCCTCAAGTAAAAACAAACACGCAAGCATTCATTGCCCTGCCCGCTTGCATCTCCTCTCCCCTTTCCCTCTACCTCGATCCCCTGCCTGCAGCTCTAGGGTTCCTCCAGCGAGCCGTCGCCACTGGTCCCATCTGGCCTGGTCCTCGACGATGCTATGTCCAGCTAGGCTACATGGCCGGCGGGTAGGGGCAAATCTCCCTGGCTGCTCCTCCCTCTGGCGCCGCCCCTCATTCTCATGGTCTCCAGCAGCTGCTCCATTGTGGTTCGTCCAACGCACTACTCCGGCGGGCGCTGCACAACTACGACTGATGCCACACTGCGGCAGAAGGCACCTTATTCCCCCTCCCCTCCTCCCAGGCCATGGCCTTGAGGTGCTGTTGAAGGATGAGCTCATCCAACAAGGTGAGGATCTCCTCTGGTTTTTGCAAAATTTTCATTCTGATCCACTATACGATGAATTGCTATGAGCTGCTTCTGCTGCTGCTATATGATGCATTGCTATGACCTGCTCCTACTGCTGCTATACGATGAATTGCTATGAGCTGCTGCTGCTGTATGATGAGTTGCTATGAGCTACTGCTGCTGCCATATGATGAATTGCTATGAGATGCTGCTGTTGCTATATGATGAGTTGCTACAAGCTGCTCCTGCTGCTGCTATATGATGAATTGCTATGAGCTGCTCCTGCTACTGCTATATGATGAATTGCTATGAGCTGCTCCTGCTGCTGCTATATGATGAATTGCTATGAGCTGCTACTGGTATATGATGAATTGCAGACTGATGCTGCTGTATGATGAGTTGCTATGAGCTACTGCTGCTATATGATGCTTTCAGGTGGTGCTGCTATACGATAATAACCAGCCACTTGGACCATCGAATTTCAATAAATAATTGTTCTTCGTTTAAATTAGGAAATGGGATCTCTATGGAAAACATTGACCAAAGTAGATTGTGCCAGGTAGATGGTATCTTTGTATTTGCATTTTGAGCAAATAGTGGTGGTCTGTTTTCCTATCATATTAATTATTGCACTGGGTTCAATTTGTGATGTTTGCAAGTCAAATTAATTTCCATATGGGCAGCAAAATGAAAAAATATAATGCAATCTAGACTTTCCACTGATCATACCAAAGATAAGCTGAAAACGAAATGAAAAGAACTAGTTGGCTTATTACATGGAGCTTATAAGCACAGGTGCTTATTTTCTTAGGATAACTCATAATAACTGTCCCCAAGAAACTTGGCTAATAGAACTGGCATACAAATAAGATGTCACGATGATTGCAATGGAGGAGTGACGTACCATAGCACACTGTATAGGCTCACCACTGCCTCTCCTTTTTTGCGATGTTCCATGAAATTGCCACATACATCTTGTACTTTTTCATTGTGTAACCCTATCTGCAAGTTGACACGGCTAATTTCAGACATCTCTACATGATACTACATTGCATATCCCTTGCGCATATTTAAACCACCAATTAACGATTGTGTGCGTACCATAAACTAGCCATGACTCTGTATGCTGGACTAGCAGGCACTCTATGGGAGCCTAATGTAGTGCACTGGAATTCCTACATGCCACCTATGATTTTGTGTAATGTACTGCCCCTTTTCCTAAATATATGTCTTCGTAGAGATTCTAGTATGGACCACATACAGATGTATATAGATGCATTTTCGAGTGTAGATTCACTCATTTTGCTCCGTATGTAGCCTATAGTGGAATCTCTAGAAAGACTTATATTTAGGAACGGAGGTACGAGGTAGTATCATGTATGACATCTACATATCTTATTTAGCAGCCAGTAGTAGAAATCATTGTCTGCACAAAGGGATTACTGGTTGAAAATCCTAGCAAAGCACGCTAGCAGGCATAGAACAATACAAGAGAGAGGGACGCGCTTACAAGATCATAGCAATGCCTCAATCCAGGATCTTGGTTGGCCAAGCTGTTAGATCCAGAAGAAACATCGTCCTTGTAGTTTTTGCCAGCTGCATAACAGGTAACAGCGACCGGTTAGTATATTTGAAGTATATCGGGCAGGTGATGTTGGACGGGTTTAAAGGTGAAAAGTACCTAGGACGTGGTGGGTGCTTGGCATCTCTCCGGACAGTGGGAATCAGGTTAGAAACGTCGAGGGTGATGACGCTGCGCTGGCTGTTGGGGTCCGGTAAGGAGATCTAGAACCGTTGAGTAGGGTGTTTGTGGAGCGGCTCCGGTAGGGTGGACTACGGTGTGGGCGAAGTGGATCTGTGGCCGTGGACGAGGGCGTAGGTGAAGCTACTCCGGTGGTTGAATTAAGGATGGTGCCGATGACACGGATCTACGGCCGTGGACGGGGCGTCAGAAGCTGCTCTGATGGTTGGGTTAAGGATGGTGTCGACGATGTGGATCTGCGGCCGTGGACGGGGCGTCAAAAGCGGCTCCGGTGGTTGGGTTAAGGGTGGTGTCGACGATGCGGATCTGCGGCCGTGGACAGGGCATTAGAAGCTACTCCGGTAGGTTGGATGAGGGTGCGAGGAAGCGGATCTGAGGCCGTGGACTTGTGAGTTGGCAAAGTGGCCCCGGTTGGGTTGAGAATGGTATAGGCGAAGCTACTCCGGTAGGGTTGACGATGGTGTCGGTGAAGCGGCTCCGGTAGGGTTGAGGAAGGTGTCAGCGAAGCGGGTCCGGTAGGGTTGAGGAAGGTGTCGGCGAAGAGGATAAGAGGCCGTCGACGGGGGCGTCGGTGGGGTGGCTCCGGGGGTGTGGACGAAGCGTCTCCGGTGGGGAGTACTAATGAGCCGCTGTAGATGCGCGGCGGTTGATGAGAGTACCGGCGAAGCAGATCCGGCGCCGTGGACAAGGCCGACACTGAATATGTTGTGGTACAGTGGTGGATGAGCAGTCTACTTGTAGGTGGGAGGGGTAGATGCGGCCGCAGATGCAGATCCGGCGAGGTGGACGCCGCTGGCAGTGAATGGGCTATGGTATGCCAGTGGATGAGTAGTCTAGGGTTTCGAGAGGGGAGGGGAGAAAGGGCGATGAAGTACGGATGGCGTGATGTAAGATACTCTGGTGCTGTGGAGTTAGTCGTTTTTGCGGGAGGGGGAGAGGAAATGGGGGTGCCGTGTAGTGGGGGAACTGGAAGTTACCAAAGCAGCCCGAACCTATCATGTAGATGAGGGCGGTATTGTAACTGTTGGTCTCTGTGCACCAAGGACAAGAGGGGGATTTCGCATGCTAAAGACTAAGGTGGCGGAAATTTTTGAACGAGGCAGGAGATTTTGCCGCCCGCGGGATCGTTCGTATCCAATTTCAACTAATTTTGGACCATGCTAGCGGGAAGGTCATGCTAGACTATGTACACGAGGGACGCGTCTGTAGTTAATAACTGGTGTGAAGTCCACCCCAGAAAAAAAGACAATAACTCGGGATGATGCGCCGATAACCTGGACGTTCACACGGCCGCGGCCAATCATACGGGTGTAGTGGCGCGTTCACAAAAAAGGGATCGAACGCTTAGCCAATGTATTTCTCATGTAAATAGATAATTTAGTGTCATTGGTTATTTACTTTAAACATAATGCATTGACGTGTTAGTGTAGAGGCGCACAAAAAGAAATGGATATTATAGTCCGCTATTTAAAAGTGTTACCTCATATGATTACATAGCCTCCATTTCATAAATTGCGTACCCATTGAATTCATATATGAATATTACATATATTACATCAAAATAGAAACTTAAATCATCCAAGACTAATGAATTTGAATGCAAGAGTAACAATGGTGCATGTACTTGATAGATGAATTGGTTGTTTGAAGAAACATCACAGTAACTTTGGCATGCACAACTGAAAAGGTTTATTTAAATAGAAAAAATGTGATATGTGAGTGTCCAATATTTATAGCATTGAATCGATATTGTACCTTTGGCCACGATAGGAAGTAGATATTGACTTATGTTCAAGCGATGCACGTCCACGATCGCTAGATAGTGATACGTGAATGAATTGTGCAATCTCTCTCACACGCATACATATCTCATTTCCCTGTGGGCATCAGAATCACACACGCACACTTCGCGTATTTCTCTCCCTCCGTCAGGGTTAAATTCACCTTTCTACCCCGTCCTACAAGTCTCTCACACAGAAACACACACGCTCTCTATGTCTAACACGCCCACCCCTTTAATTCCGCCCACCCACAGCCACTAATGTCTCAAAGTATAATAATGTCTCTCACACATATGGTTTCTACCTATCCCTTAATATAGCTAGATATGTGTCACACAAACTCCTCCCTACTAGCAAGATGCCCATGCGTTGCACGGAACATCAAGATGCATTTGTATGAGAAGTTTATCTTGTGGGAGAAAAGGATGAACGAGGGAATGCCTTCTTTTCAAATGCGGAGAGGGGTGTGGGTATCTTTTTGCAAAATTGCCATAGTTTCCTTCCTGTCCGTCGGATATAAATCGGATGGCCTATATTGCAGGATGGCAGGAACACCATCATCACCAACTCTGTTTTTGATAAGAGTAGAGATATGTGAGTGTCACTACCCCCCACACACACACCCACACTTCCCAACACCAAAGAGTAGGGTGACACCTCGATCTTGATACATCTATCGACTGGCTTCTCTCTCAAACATACACACACACACACTAGCCGGCACCGAAGGAGTAGGGTGGCACATCGATCTTGATAATAATCTATCTACTCCTCTTTCAAACACACACACACACACACGCTAGTTGTGCCTCTGTGCCTACCGCGCACACTCTCGATACGTCTTTCTCTCCCCCCCAACAATGACAGCAGAAGGGTGACAACTCGATCTGATCATAATCTGTTAATTGGTTTCTCTCTCAAACATTGTGTCTCGGTGCCTCGCTCGGTAGCCCCCTTGATATGTAGACTTCTCGCGCGTGCACAACTGTAGTGACGATGACGCTGAACCCAGTCTGCCTTGTTTTTACCGGCCTCATGTGATAGTTTTCACCCTATTTTCTGTTAATTAACAAGGCAACCTTTTCTTTGTTACTACTAGTGAATCTGAAATCATTCGGAGCAGACATAAAATATATCACTTCAACCAAATTATCGCAGCAACTATTTAAAAAGAAATTAGCTAGCTACCCGTGCGTTGCACGGAACATCAAGATGCATTTGTATGAGTAGTTTATCTTGTGAGAGAAAAGGTTGAACGAAGGAAGGCCTTATTTGTGAACGTGGAGAGACATGTGGGTATATTTTTGCAAAATTGCCATAGTTTCTTTCCTATCCATTAGATATAAATCCAATGGCCTATATTGCAGGATGGCACGCACACCATCATCACCAACTCTATTTTCTACTCCCTCCGTCCGAAAATACTTGTCATCAAAATGGATAAAAAGAGATGTATCTAAAACTAAAATACGTCTAGATACATTTCCTTTTATCCATTTTGATGACAAGTATTTTCGGACGGAGGGAGTATTTGTCTTTTTAGAGATTTCAACAAGTGACTACGGTCAGACCTTACCAACATACTCAAAAAAGTAGTCCATAATTTTGATGTTACCCTCTTTTCTTGGCGGTGTAGTGCCATCTGGATACCTCATAAATAAATCAAGGACAAATCTGACCCCTTCGTGAAAAGACATACGGAGCAAAATGAGTGAATCTACACTCTAAAATATGTCTACATACACATCCGTATGTGGTAGTCCATTCGAAATCTGAAAAAGACAAATATTTAGGAACGAATGGAGTATATATAAGAGTAGACATGGAGATATATCTCCAGCATGGTCTACAACAAAAATGTGCTGGGCTGGTTAGCGCCGGATGCTCGCAACGCCATGACATGAGTTCGAATTCTGTCTTTTAACTTTGTATTTTTATATTATATATTACTCTACTTATTTAATATACACTTATTTCGCTACTGTACTGACAGTGGAACCCACAGAGTACTTAGAATACAAGATTAAGGATGGACTTGTTTATTTTTAACTTTCTGTACGAAGCTGTAGCCACCCTGCAAGTCACGTGTACACTGTACATGCAATTAACTTTTTATAAAGGGACAATGATACAGACAATTAACTCAAATGGATTGGATGTCACTTTATTATTTCCAGCATAAAGAGCATCTCCAACGGCAGCCGGCAAATTTCCTCCCGCTTCCTTAAGCGGAGGACGACATCAAACGCCAGCGGCATACATTTTTACAACTCTAACCAACCAGATGAAATTCGTGCAAACACAGACTGATTTCATATAAGCATGAAGGATTTCGTATAAAAAAGCCGGATCTTCATATAAACATGATGGATTTCATTACATTTACATGAACTAAGATGTGCCAATCCGGCTCTCTTGTATAATTAATACTCCCTCCGCCTGGAAATGCTTGTCCTAGAAATGGATGTATCTAGACTTATTTTAGTTCTAAATGGCTGCCCACGGATCCCTTTGTCTTCCTCATGTCCGTTAGACACTTGCGGGGTCGACGAAGGTCCTCGGAAGAGACGAAGCAGCAAAGAAACCACCTGAATACGCGGTCATCGCCTCAGCAGTGGCCTTCATGGGTCCCAAGTGGCGTCGGCCTCCCGTGTTCTACTTCTCCTCGATGATGGCGGCAGACACGGAGAAGCTGGCCACCGACTCGTCGCTCTCCACGCACCCGACTTATTTCTCTACCTGTATGGCACTGCCGCAGGCACGGGAGGCGCGCCCACAGACACAGGAGGCGCGACCACCGCAGACACTGGTGGCGCGGTACGACACGGCAGCGACGGCGCCCGTACTGGCATGCTCGCCGCCGTGTCGGCATGGAGCAACTCGCCACTCCTCATCGAGCTGAACTGGAGCGGCGAGTTGCTGAACCACGCGCCTGCTTTGGGCGGCAACTGGCTCCATCGGGCCAAGCAAGGTTGGTGAAGCACCGAGCAGCCTCGCCCGTATCCGGAGGGCTCGGCAGGCCACCCAGCCGGGTAATATGCCGGAGAACGGCCCATCGGAAGCCATTGGAAGAGTGGAGAAAATGGTGAAGGAGGAGATGGGGGAGCAGCGGAGGGGTGCGATTCTTGCCCGCTGTCTGTCTGGCCTTGTGTAAATAGAGGGCGGACGGTAGGAGCTTGGCCGGCGTCTGGCCTCGTTTAAACTGAGGGCGGACGGGAGGAGCTCGGCCGTTGTTGAGTTTAATTCCGGCCCGCTCATGAACGGACATGTGGCCGGAGTCGGATTCTCGGTTTTCATGGAGGTTTAGTGGAGGGGTTTAATGGAGGTGCCAGGCGTGCAGCGGGCAGCGCAGTACTATTCAATTTAATAGCAGTAATGAGCCGTCAAATCACAGAGGCCCACGCCTCTCGTGAAACCGACCGAGCTAGACTGCCCCGCCCTCTAGCCTTCTAAAAAATGTATATACTCCACTTTTGTACAGTAGTAGTATCGATGGATTGCGCCATGGAGCAAAACTTGAAATTAAAAAAAGGTGGTACATATAGAGAGGGAGTATTTGATTTGACAGCGGGCGACGTAGTTCCCGATACGACTTTAATGCAGACGAGGGAGGGAGTAGCGGTTCCCGAAATGTTGAATGGCCAATGCATCCTCCTTCAATTAATGCATGAGGGAAGTAATGGGAGGAGGTCCGGCAAAAGAGGCTGCACGATGTGAATGCAACGCAGTTTGCCCTCATTGCCCTCATATAAAGGCGCCCCTCCATTCCAATGCATCTACCACATCGTACACACCTAAGAATTTTCCTAAGCACCTACACTAAGCGCAAAAGAGCTCACTCCAGACCCATGGCGGCGATGCGTGTGAGCGGCCAGCAGCTGCGCCAGATGGTCCACGACGCCGGCCTGCGGCATGGCGCCGAGGATCGTCTCCAGACGGTGTTGGAGACCGGCTGGTGGATGGCCGCCGTCGATGCCAACTACGAACCTCAGTTGGACCAGATGATCATTGCCACCAGCAACAAGTTCACCGTCCTCAAGAAGCTCGCAGACGACATCGCCGTACTCCTCTATCCCGCGCGCTCAGGCTCCTTATTGCCTGCCACCCTAATCGGCCTCCATGGCCGGAACCTCTTTCAAACACTGGTGGCCCTGCGACTGCCCGCCGATGCCACGAAGAATGTCCCCCTGGAGGTTGCGCTCGCCGCGAGGTGCCTCGCCCTGCAAGAATTCGTCGACCTACACATCCATGTGTACGAGGAAATCATGTACGTAGGTATCTACAAGGCCAGTGAGGACGCTACGACGTTGGCCTTCCTCAACCGGCTGGAAGCCTTGGATGCCTTTGCTGAGAAGCACCTCGACCTCACCACAAAAGATGTCGCTCCTTAGACGCCGGTCGGTGGCCCGGAGCACTAAGTTGAGGAGGAGGACACTAGTAGAAAACGGAGCTTTAAAACCGGTTCGTAAGGGCCTTTAGTGCCGGTTCCATAACCGGCACTAATTGGTGGGCACTAAAGCCCCCCCTTTAGTACCGGTTCGGCACGAACCGGCGCTAAAGTGCCACCACGTGGCGTGAGCTCGCGCCCTGGTATGGGGGTTACCAACCGGTACTAAAGGTTTTTTTGATTTTTTTTTTGAAAATTTTGGAAATTTTTTTGATTTTTTTTTCGATTTTTAATTTTTCTGAATTATTTGGTGATTTAGTCTCTAATCACCTCTCTTAACTGCTCAAGTGTGGATCACTCATTCCAAATCATCTAACTTCCCGACCGGCCAGCGGCTGCGCCAGATGGTCCACGACGCCGGCCTGCGGCATGGCGCCGAGGATCGTCTCTAGACGGTGTTGGAGACCGGCTGGTGGATGGCCGTCGTCGACGCCAACTACGAACCTCAGTTGGACCAGATGATCATTGCCACCAGCAACAAGTTCACCGTCCTCAAGAAGCTTGCGGACGACATCGCCGTACTCCTCTAGCCCGCGCGCCCGGGCTCCTCATTGCCTGCCACCCTAATTGGCCTCCATGGCCGAAACCTCTTTCAAACACTGGTGGCCCTGCGACTGCCCGCCGATGCCACGAAGAATGTCCCCCTGGAGGTCGCGCTCGCCGCGAGGCGCCTCGCCCTGCAAGAATTCGTCGACTTACACATCCACGTGTACGAGGAAATCATGTACGTAGGTATCTACAAGGCCAGTGAGGACGCTATGACGTTGGCCTTCCTCAACCGGCTGGAAGCCTTGGATGCCTTTGCTGAGAAGCACCTCGACCTCACCACAAAAGCCGTCGCTCCTCAGACGTCGGTCGGTGGCCCGGCGCACTAAGTTGAGGAGGAGGACACTAGTAGAAAACGGAGCTTTAAAACTGGTTCGTAAGGGCCTTTAGTGTCGGTTCCATAACCGGCACTAATTGGTGGGCACTAAAGGCCCCCCTCTTTAGTACCGGTTCGGCACGAACCGGCGCTAAAGTGCCACCACGTGGCGTGAGCTCGCGCCCTGGTATGGGGGACCTTACCAACCGGTACTAAAGGTTTTTTTTGAATTTTTTTAAAATTTTGGATTTTTTTTTGATTTTTTTTAATTTTTAATTTTTTTGAATTATTTGGTGATTTAGTCTCTAATCACCTCTCTTAACTGCTCAAGTGTGGATCACTCATTCCAAATCATCTAACTTCCCGACCGGTCATCCATCCCTCTCACTACTCCAGCCCGAGCACGCTTAACTTTGGGGGTTCTATTCTCCTTCGTTTCCAAGTCTGCACTTGTTGTTTTCCTGACAATAGTAAGATGTCAATCCTATTAACCCTCAGGAGTTTAGCTTGAGCATGAAGTCACACATTTCACTGTGTGAGTTTGAAACTATTATTCTAAAAAATAGTAATTATTTAGTAACACTAATATTTCTTGAATAAGTTTGACCATAGTTTGACCATAGTTTGACCAGATTTGACCATAATTCAAAAAATTGAAATAATTATTTAGTAACACTAATATTCTTGAATAATTATGTAGTAACATTAATACTTCTTGAATAAGTAGTTTGACCATATTTAACAATTTTTTAAAAAAACTTAAATTTGACCATATCTTTTTTTCCTTTTGGAATTTGAGGATTCTAAAAAATTGCAAACAGGTCGTAGGCAGTCTCCATCGGATGCGGATTTTCATGCAAAAGTTATAGCCGTTTTACATTTTCCCTACACTTTTTGCAAAACATGTCCAAATTTAAGTTTTCAAATTTTCCTAACGTGTAGATGTAGTAATATAACTACCTCTCGAAGGATTTTACTTTTTGAAGTTTTTATCATTTTCTTTTGATTTTTTCAAAACTGAAATGGCGATACACGGGTGGGGGGTAGAGTTTGAAAGTTGCCCTATAGTGCCGGTTTGTGTTTTCAACCAGGACTATAGGTTAAGACTCTGTAGTGCCGGTTGGTGACACAAACCGGTACTATAGGTTAGAACTTTAGTACCGGTTTGGGTCACAAATTGTCAGTAAAGGTGCTCGTGGGGCCCTGGCCTGACGCCAGCCTGCCATCACCCCTTTAGTACCGGTTCGTGGCACGAACCGGTACTAAAGGTTCATTACGAACCGGCACTAATGCATAGCCATTCGAACTGGCACTATTGATCACATTAGTGCCGGTTTGTAGAACCGGCATTAATGTGCTTCACGTTTGACCCTTTTTCTACTAGTGGGAGGTCATACGTTCGTGGATCCATCTTTCTTCTTACCACCACTGCGATCGCATCATCGTGGCCTTAATTCTTATTGTGCTGTTGCATTCTCGTTCCAGTCAATACCGACATGTGCGATCCCTTTGCTTAATTATATGCATCACTGTAACTAGTACTCCATCCGTCAATTTATAAGTTGTGCTTACCTTTTCCATCACGTTCGTGCAACGCGCGAGCATGTTTCTAGAAACATTGGAATATGTCTATATAATCCGTATCTGATAGTCCATTTGAAATCCCAAAAAAGACAAATATTTAGGTACGGAGGGAGTAATATATTAGGAGTATATCAAAACAATAGTGATTTCTTTCAAGTTTGTGAACAAATACTACTATTCTACTACTTTGGATCCGTCGCAACGCACGTGCACATTGCTGGTAAAAGGAAAAGGCATGCCACGTTCGCGTTGCACCCCCACATGCCCGGGAATCGGGAGTACAACACGGCCCATCCAGCGCGACACATAGCTTAGGGAAGGCGTGTTGCCTAGCATTTTCACTTTCATGTGGGACCACCGTCGAGCAAACTGACACCTCGCCCGCCACCGGGTTGGAAAACAGAAACGAGGGGAAGATCTAGCTGTAGCACGGAAGCTAAGAAATTTGGTGTCGGATGGGGCTCGTTGATACCAAGTTTGTACTCCTAATACTATATTACTAGTACTACCACTATACAACTAGTAGGTACGTGCACGGCACAGCAACGTAGGAACAAAAAACGGGAAGATCTTGTTTTAGGTGATTTTTCTTTTTTTTCAATCAACGTAGTATGAATAATATGATGTGGGGGGCACCCATGAAGCTTATGTGGCTTGGTTGCATGGCTACGGAAGGTTAGAGAAAAATAAATAGATAATGTGTTTAGAGTGCACTCCACTAAATATATATACTTTGGATCAATTTCAACGGACCGACACATCTATATCTATACCCCCTATATAGTGTGTGAAAAACTTTGAAAGTTGGTCGTTGGATGAAGCCAATCCGACGGTACAAAGATGGCAAATCAGAGCACTACTGGCCGTTGGATATCATCCACCAGATTCTGCCACATGTATAATCTAGAAGACTCCATGGTAGAACTTAATTCATGACTAACTTTGCCACAACTAAGCTTAGGCAAAGTTATTAGTTCTTCAAAATGAGAGCCACAAGTTGGCAATCCTAAGGGAATCTTGCCACATTTTGTGTGTGTATGTCATGTGGAGCCTTAGTGTGGCTTGCCTAAGGTGAGGCTTGAACCAAACACTCACCTAAGTTAATCAAGCTTGCCAAACCTTACATTCCACCAGATTTTCCCACATGTTAGAATCCAGAAAGCTCCACATATAGAAGCATAATGCACAAACCACCAGAATCTCATGCGTGCAATGCACGTGTACCTTACTAGTACTAGTTGGTAGTAGTAAGAAACAAATTCCAGTTTTGGCACGAGCTCGTACTGCGGGAGCACCACAAGGCCTGCCGCAGGAGTTACATTTCCCTCTCGGGGCCCATGGGACCGAACTTCAGTGGCTTAGTGTCTAGCCTATGAGTCAATGACATGCGGACCTTAAATGCGGCTGGCCCACATGTCATTCTCATGGTGGTGGCGTGGTTCAGGACTTCCTCGTTCGAGATGAACCGGCCGGTGGTGGTGTGGCAGTGGCGAGGGTGCCACAGCTGGGCATCGGGGCATTACGAGGCGTAGATGGCCACACCGGCGGGTACTACCTGTAGTACATAAGTACTCCAGCTGAGTATTGATGCCCGGGACGAAATGTGTCACAGCCGCTGGATGAAAATTCGATGGTGCGGGAGTACGGATCGGAGCACAGTAGCGGAGCAGGCAAACCGCGTCCAATCGGGTGTGTCTGTGGTCGAAAGTTGATGGTTGCCGTAGTTCAGCTGGCACGCATGTCATGCACACAAAGGCAGAGGAGCGGTGGGGTCGAGAGGGATGAGGGGCACGTCGGGTGGCTGAGGATCCCCTGACGCGAACAATCCTACCATTCTGTCACTGGCATGTGCGACCCATAAGCGTGGGTCCCACCTATCAGCGAAGGAAAGGCAGGGCAAGGCAGTGATAGCCACGTCAGAGGATCCATGTCCACGTCGGGGGACGTCGTGCCGTGGGTTGGAGCGGCGTCGTGGGAATTGCGTGTGGGTGTGGAAGTGGTAGAAACAAGAAATGAGATGGCCGCCGTGGTTCAACTTCCATGGACAAGCTGTCATGTCTGCTGACACATGTATATCAAAACTAGAGTGTTTATATTTAAAGCACGTGACCAAGTACTATTATACTACTTTGGATCCATTGCAACGCATGGGCCAGCACATTGGTAGTAGTAGTGTCCATCTCTATCTCTAGAGGCCTTTCCTCGTTCATCCTTTTCTCTCACAAGATAAACTACTCATACAAATGCATCTTGATGTTCCGTGGAATGCACGAGGATGTTTCCTTGGGGGTCTCTCCAGTGCGGCGTGGCCGTAGTTGCAAGTTGACGCCCCTTGAGATGCCAACGTTGAGGGGCACTCAGATTTCCTCCGATGAGCAGGTAAGATGAGTTTGATCACGTAGTAAATGCGTTCTAAAGACTACTTCAGTGTCCATTTCCTAATTCTCCCCGTGCCCACTGTTTCATAGGTTAGGCTCGGTGCGAGTGGAGATTGGCTTGCATATGTACGGGAGGGTACCAACATCAATTTGCACAACATTTACAACAGTGACACCGTTCCGGTAGATCCTTTGTCCAACATTGCGATCAGCCATGCAACGGGCCACCGCATGAATTGGTACGATGGAACCACGATGAGATTGAATAAGATAGCACGAACCTTGCACATGGCGGTCAAAGGCGGACCATGCCGTCTGCGGCCGATTTGTTGTCGTACGAGTAGGAAGACGATGTGCTCCTTTCTAACCGCATCTTCGCGGTGACAAACCATGGGACTTATTTTGTATGGGACACATCCTACGATATACTCCCTCTATCCCAGTTTATTTGTTTTGAATCTTTTCGTTTTATAAGTTTCAAATTCAAATTTAGAGCTCCCCATCACATGTTGAGATTACAATGTCCATTAAATCGTTGTGTGCATGTATAGTAAAGAAACAAATCTCAAGTTTGGCACGAGTTCGTGCTGCGGGAGCACCACAAGCCCTAGCGCAGGAGTTACATTTCTCTCTCAGGGCCGTCGGGACTGAGCTTTGGTGCCTTACTACACCTACCTTTGAGTCAATAACATGTGGACCCGATAGGTCACTGGTCCACATGTAATGCTCCCGTAGGAAGAGGGGCAGTGGGGCCAAGAAGGGTGAGCCGCAGGTCGGCGGACGTGTGGTTTCATGGGTTCGAGCAGCGTCGTGGGAATCACGGGTGGTTGTGGTAGAAACTTGATGCTCGCCGCATTTTAGGTGGCCCACATGTCATGCACACAAAGGCAGAGGGGCGGTGCGGCCAAGAGGGGCGAGGCGCATGTCGGGGGGCGTGGTGCCATGGGTTGGAGAGGCCTTGTGGGAATCGTGAGATGAAACGTGATGGTCGCCGTAGTTGAACTTCCATGGACAAGCTATCATGTCTACGGACACATGCACTGCATACCAATCACTGGAAGGAGTAGCAGAGAAAGCTATATATGTGGATAAATAGTTCCTTATAGTCAAGCGGACCCACGCTACTACTCTGTTCCAAAGAAATGCACACCATCGAAATAGTCCATCTATATCAATATACACCGAGAGGGAATAATTTTTTTACAAGAGAGGAAATAGTTCATCCATCCATAATGCCCTCCTGCTGGTGCAGCCTTTTCTTCTTTTTCTTCTTCTTCTTCTTCTTCTTCTTCTTCTTCTTCTTCTTCTTCTTGTTCTCATTCTCTGTGGGAGACGGCTTCTCTACAAGCTCTTTGGACCTTGCAGCTATCTCAAAACTCACACGGGCATCGAGGGCAGCATATTTTATCGCTCGTACGTCAAGGGATAATTCTCCCATCCAGACAACCTTAATGCCACCATCTCATCACCCTTCTGAAGATTTGTACCGAGCACAAAATTTGCTACATTGAATAGGGATGGTGTCTGTTTATCACAATATTCTACAGGAATTTTGATTCTGGTTTGTAGGTCAGCGATGCTTTTCAAATCAAGGTTGTACGGCTCCAGCTTCTCTTTGTCCCCTTCGATGGCTTCCCCACAGAAGTATACGTCCTCCCGAGACAAGAAATCGTGAAGCTCACCTGGTATGGAGGGCGAGTGTATGATGTGGTACACCAAAACATCATCTTCGTGGCACAGCTGAAGGACGGCGGCGCGCTGGATCTTCCCAGGGGCACGCTCCGTGTACTCTGTGTCGAGAGCGATGACCCTCGTCTCTACCTTTTCGAGGGAGTTGGATACATTGTTGAACCACTGCCGAACAACCCTTGGGTGGACGGTGACGGTGGCAACTATGTGCATCGAGCCTTCGACGAGGACATGTTGGACGCTAAAAACCTGCATCTCGATCTCTTCCGCCATTTGGAACCGCTGGAACGGAGGGCTATGGTTTTCAGAATTAGGATTAGATGGCTAGTCTAACTGAAGTAGTAGATGATTATTTAAAGAGGTTAAAACAATGTGAACGCAGTGGGGTTTGGATGCAAATGAAGACGAAGGGGAGGTGAAGAAGCCGAGGAGAATCGGTTCCTGATGGAGAAGTAAATGGGAGAAGTGGCGTGCAGGCAGGTGATTAGACGGCTAGGTAGACTAAACGAAAAGGCTATGCGGGTAGACTGATGAGTCGTACCTGTTAGTGTACGTGCCCATCCTTCCTGATAGGTGGGACCTATGCAAACAGATAAAAAAATGTGTCATAGTTTTTTTTTGAGCGCGTGAGTGGGAGACACAACATTCTCTGGTTAAGGAATACTCCCTCCGTTTAGGTGAGTATAAGTCACCTTATGAAAATCAGGTTTTACCAAAACCTTTAGGCGTGGAGCATTAACTTCCTGCTCGATCCCCTCCCAGCCTCGTTAGCCAGCGTTCTCTTCATCTGCTGTCGTGTTCTACCTTTCCATTTTTCCTCTTCTCAAGTGTGGAATGATCTGCATGCCATCCTTGATGCACCAGAATGACCACTGCATGCATCACGGCAGGGCGTTGATTGGGCATGCACGAGAATTTGGTTAGTCCTGCCTTCGGTCGCTGCGTGCTGTCGCTCAACAGTGGCATGGCGGCGCTTGACGACCAGTTTGCAGGCAAAGTGCTGATGGTAACCATCAACGGCGACCGGCCTCCCGTCTCGCCGGACGACCTTGTCAAAGCTCTTGGCATTGCGCACGGCATCCAAATAAGTGACTTGCTCGTCAAAGTCTGTCCACCAACGGCTGATTTCTTCGTCAGGTTCCGGACAACTTTCGACTGCAGTCGTGTGTTCGAATCTTCCCGGCGTTTGTTCTGCGATGGCGCGCTGGTGAGCTTTGATCGGTGGCACCCAGGATGGGGCTTGGTGCCCTTTGAGCTTGAGTTTTTAACAAAGCTTACCTTCCATGGCATGCCTCGACCTGCTTGGAACAGCGAGTCCATGAACGAGCTTATCAACGACCTTGGAAGCGAGCTCGTAAGTATGTTTGTTCCTCCAGACAGCTGGGCTCTAACGGTTATGGCATGGATGAAGAAGTCGTCCACCATACCGAAGGTGATTGGTGTTGAGATACCGGTGCAGGAACCGGGGTTGTACTATTCGTTGCCACCAAGGCCACCGCGGACCCCATTAGGGATGTACCTGTATCCAGTGTTCGTGCATGTCGAAGAAGTTGTCAATCCATCAATCGAAGTCTTGCCGCCGCCGCCGGTGCCAGGGTCCATCGACGACGTCCATTACAGGAGTCAACATCAGACTTTTCCCGTGTTGCTTGGAACGATGGATGGCATAGGACCTACTCCATCGCACGGTGGAGGCCACTGCTTCTTTGGGAGAAGAGGCAGGGCTGGCTGCCTGGATGTGCTCTAATTTGAGGTAACAACTGAATCTTGTCAGATACTAGTTAAATATGAGCTATGGGTGTGAAGCACTGATATGCCAGTACATTTGATTGTGACCTGTTCTAATTTTGTAGCTGAACTTTTTTTAGAAAGGGTTGTACGTCAACTTAATGTGCTAGCAGAACTTATTGTGTTGTCTGTCTGTTTTCTTTGTACACCATTCAAGATATTTCCCCGTCATTGATAAAGACGATGAACCGTTATGTACGACTTCATTGGTTTCAACATAGCCCTTCCCGTAGTGATCCACTGCTTCCATCCTGATTGTGCCGCCTGCTTGAAATTTTTGTATGCTAGTTCAGTGTGCTATGATGTTATATATGATTGTGTCAACTATATAAGTTTTTACTAAGCATCAGCAATGCATATGGGTGAAAGATGTATTTACGAGCATCAACCGATGGGTCTCTCTCTCTATCTCTTTCTCTCTCTCACACACACACACACGCACAAGTGGGACCCGTTGAATTATTTATTTGCTCGTGACAGCTTTTAATTAGGTTCCACTGTAATCTAACTTTTTCTGAAGTTATTAAATGAGCTCAGTGACTTCAAAAAGTTGTACAGAAGCGTTGTTTGGGCCTTTCCGGTGTCACTGAATGTGGGCTGAGTAACCATGTTAGGTTGTACTATACTACATAGGCCTTTTTTTCAACATCAGCAATGCAACTGGGCCGACAGTTGTACACAATATCCGGGTCAACTTTCCTAGGAGGTATGCATTAGGCTTAATAAGAAAATGAACTTTAAGAAATAATAAATGGGATGTAATTATAATAACTGGACAGTTACTATGCACCAAACATGTAATTAGTTTGAAAAATATATTATTTTTGGAATTTGAAAATTTTAATTTCATTACTTGTTGCGCGCGCAATATTTCGTTGGATTTTAACGTAATACAACTTTATTTTGAAATTATATTTAACCTGACTAGAAATTTCGGATAAAAATATTTCGGATCCCATCAAAATGTGGGAATTTTTTTGAATTCTGTTTTGAGCGGTTGTTTGAAATTATTAATCGTTGTCCTAGCTAGAAGTTGGGCTATACTTTTACAAACTGTAAATGGGCTGTAGTAAATTCCATTAGAATTAAAAAAAATGGGTTGTACATTCTTACAAATCGCAAATGGGCTATATGTTCTCTGCCAAATCCTAGCTGTGGGCCTACTAAGTTGACGCGTACCAAGGGCTTTGTCAACTTAGTCAATATCAATGATTCTAGCTGAAGTGATCGTACGATGTCCATCCAACGGCCGTAGTGCTTCTTCTACCTCCGGTCTTCTTGCTCCAGCCGCCCAAAGCAGTGCCAGTCGTGTTGTGTGCTCCTGCCTCCTATGGCCGGCTATGATGCCGCGGAGGCCTCACCGCCCCGTACTACTCCCACCGCTGGCTAGGCCATCCCTCTACTCACCCACACCCCCTGTTATTCTGCGGCAACGGCAGCCTCACACCGCAGCCGAAACAGTGAACCCTCATACTCCTCTCCGCGCGGGCTTCCACTGCTGCGTCTTCCCCGGTTCCGCGTCGTCCCCTTCCTAGGCCTCGCCGTCATCTAGACCACCACCCTGGTGCTCTCGGCGCGGCGTGGTCAATGTGGTCAACGACCGACTTCCATCGGAAGAGTACTGTACGTGGAGAGGCTGACAGGTGGGTCCAGGTGGCCGCAAGGAAGTGCCTCCTTATTACGCGCAAAATAATTATTCCTCCACCTGACAGAAGGGACCCACCAGATGGGCCACCTTATTTCACGAAAAAAACGTTTCCCCCTGGCTGCTGGGACCCACCGGATGGGCCAGTGTATTTCGCGGAAAAAAATTCCCCCCGCCGTCAGCTCGGACCCATCGGAAGTGCCTCCTTATTACGCACAAAAAATGAATACTCCCCCTGCTTGCTGGGACCCACCATGGTGGGAGGCTGACTTGTGGGCCTACTAAGTTGACCGGGACGGGTCCTTTGTCAACTTTAGTCAATATGAACGATTCTAGCTCCAGTGACCGTACGATGTCCATCCAACGGCCATAGTGCTTCTTCAACGTCTGGTCTTCTTGCTCCAGCCGCCCAAAGCAGCGCCGGTCGTGCCGCATGCTCCTGCCTCCGGTGGCCGGCTGTGCTGCCGCGGAGGCCTCACCACCCCCTACTATTCCCACTACTAGCCAGGCCCTGCAGCGACGGCAGCATCACACCGCAGCCGAACCAGTGAACCCTCGTACTCCTCTCCGCGCGGGCTTCCACTGTCGCATCTTCCTCGGCTCCCCGTCTTCCCCTTCCTAGGCCTCGCCATCGTCCACCGCCCTAGTGCTCTCAGCGTGGCGTGGTCAACGTGGTCAAGGAGCGACTTCCATCGGACGTGGACTATACGTGGAGAGGCTGACAGCTGGGTCCACGGCCACAGCAAGGAAGTGCCTCCTTATTACGTGGAAAATAATGATTCCTCCACCTGACAGCTGGGACCCATCGGACGGGCCACTATATTTCGTGAAAAAAATGTTTCCCCCTGACTGCTGGGACCCACCAGCTACATCTTCGCACGCAAGGAAGTGCGTTTGGGCAAAAAAATGATTCGCCCCCCTGACTGCTGGGACTCGCCAGCTACATCTTTGCAGGCAAGGAAGTGCCTGACAGTCAGGACCCACCTGGTCGAAGCGTACGTAGCGTTGTCATTCTGGTCGCGAACGTGTATGTACATATATACTGGTGGATGTATAGGCGCGCACGTGTCATAGTAGAGGCGCGTAAGTGTCATAGTAGAGGCGCGCACGTAGCATGTACACGTACGTACAGCGGCCAGGGTGCAAGAAAGAAAATACGGCCATGTATGTGTACATACGGATGGGGTTTCGAAGGCCTACTCGCGCATAGGTACGGCCAGGGCTCGTGTACATGGCTGGGTCGGAACGAAGAAACAGCGTTGTCGTTGTGTTCATGGGGAGGCAACGGAATGCGTCGTGTTCATGGGGATGCAACGGAATGCGTCGTGTTCATCGGGAGGCAACGGAACGCGTGGGAGCCAACCGGCTGGGTCGGAACGGAATCTGTGGTCGTGTTCATCGGGAGGGCTTGGACGGAACAGGCGATGGAAATGAGGCCTGGTGTACCGCACAACAAAGGAAACGGACCTCCTACGTTCGGAACGGGGTCCTGTTGATCGGGAGGGGTCTGGCGTACCGCAAAACGGAGGAAACGGACCTCCTATGGTCGAAACGGGGTCTTGTTGATCAGGAAGGGTCTGGCATACCGCAAAACGGACGAAACGGACCTCCTACGGTCGAAACGGGGATCCTGTTGATCGGGAGGTGTGTGGCGTACCGCAAAATGGACGAAACGGACCTCCTACGGTCGAAACGGGGGTCCTGTACATCGGGAGGGTTGTGGTGTACCGCAAAATGGGACTCCACGGGATACTGTTCATCTCCACCGTCGACCTCCTCCAGCCTCCACGGGCTACCATCGACCGCCTCCAGCCTGCACGCGCTCCTGTTCATCCAGCCTCCACCGCGCGCTACTCCACCGGCTACTGTTCAACCACCCCTCCACGGGCACCCCTCCACCGTCTACTGTCCATCCAGCCCTCCACACACGGGGTCCTATTCAACCACCCCTCCACGGGCACCCCCCCACCGTCTATTGTTCATCCAGCCCTCCACCACACAACGAGGACCAGTTCATCCAGAGGCAACGCCACCGCTCACTGTTCATCCACCCCCCCCCCCACAACGCTCACTGTTCATCCCAGAGGCAGCATCGATCGGCTTCAGTTTGCAGCAATAGCGAAGGAATCGCTCGATCGGGTTCAGTTAACAGCCATCGATCAATCGCTCGGGTTCAGTAACGCGTAGCCTGCAGTGCAATCGCTTGGGTTCAGATAGTGCCCAACACCTCGCTCAGGTTCAGTTAGAGCCAATGCCTCGCATACACGTGCGTACGTGTATGAGAGAAACGCGCATCGCTTGGCCCCCGACCTCCCACTGTAACCGGGAACTCCCCGAAATTTTCCTCCCCCTCGCTTCTACCATGGTTTTTTCCGTCATGGACGACCCAAAGAATGTCATGCAGCTGTGTCTTCGGCCCGCCCAGGACGAAAATCCCATTTTCTATCATGATTTTTTGTCATAGAAGTAGGAGCCCACCACATCTATGATGATACCGGGTTTTGTCACAATTATCGTCACAGAAGTGTCATATGCATGACAGAAAAAAAATTCGTTCGGCCCAAAATGTCACGGATGTGTCTTTTTTTTGTAGTGTAGGCTTAACAACTACCAAATATTGTAATTCAAACTGGTATTGTTGAAAATGAATAGAACGTAGATCAAGCTTAAACATCACACTAGATAAATGTGTAAAACTGAAATAAATTAAAGGGCATGTATTAACTACACCAGGCATAATAGGAACCAAATATAGCCGTTCAAACTGGTATTGATGAAATCAAACTAGACAGTTCCGACTTGCACATAATGAACATCGCAATATCACATTGTGAATAACTAAAATTAACAAGGAATATATGATCTGTATAACAACAAAATATAGCCATTGAAAACTGGACATAGGCTCACTACAACCAACCTAACAAGCAAATACAGATAAACATGGCATATGCTTGAAAACTGGACAAATGCTCACTATAACAAACCTAACAAGCAAAAACAAATAACCAAGGCATCTGCTTGAAAACTAGACAAATTCTCACTTCAACCAACCTAACAAGCAAATACAGATAAACAAGGCATCTGCCTAATAACTGGATAATTGCTCACCACAACCAACCTAACAACCAAATACAGATAAATAAGGCATCTCCTTGATAACTGGACAAATGCTCACTACAACCAACCTAACAACCAAATATAAACAAGGCATCTACTCACTATAAACAACCAAATATATCCATTTATGAAATTGAAGTGGACAATTCATACTTAAACATCACATGGCCCTATTGAACATTACATTTTTGAATAACTGAAATAATTAAACACGACATAGTTAAAACATCGCATGGCAAAGCTACTACAACAAAGGGTACGGGTTGGCTACATAGAAAAAGTATGATTTGTTGATAGGATATTGATTCACTTGTCATGGATGGGATCCTTCCAGTTGGAAGAGCATAGACCCATGGTGCGCTCCTTGATGTCGTAGGTGGGCTATTTCACCTTGGAAGACCCTTTGTGGGTGCCCTCCTCATGGTCGTGGTCGATGAGATCTGACTTGGTAGTTGAGGATCCCAAGACACCATCATAGAACGTGTCCTTCAAAAATGATAAAATGGGCCCAATGATGTACAAGGATCACAAAACCTTGGCCGTGCGGTGGAGGAGATTAGCAGTAGGGCCTTCGAAGAGATCGACGACGGTTGAACTAGAGGGGTTGGGGATGGACCACTTAACCTGTGACATGGCCCATGTGAAGTTGTCATTGTTGACGAGCTTGATGCGGTAGCTAGCTTTCCCGAGATACAACAATATGCGAGCCTGCTAACGTGAAGCCTTCGACATGGCAATGTAGTCAATGTCCTCACCGGCTTCTGCGGTGAGGTGTTGCTCCGGATTGACATGTCGGGATGAATGGCGGCCACCTCGCCATCATCCACCGGACAGGCTATGATAGACATCTTTTTGGCCGTATGCTCATCGGGCTTAGGACGCGATTCTTTGGAGTAGGGGATGTGGATCTGGCAAGGAGGGACATCGCAGGCCTCATCTAAAAACTCAAGGCAGTGATGGTATGGAAATCATGGGGTGACCTTAACTTTATTACCTAAGCTAGGAGGCATGGGCTGACCAGCACGGGTTGGCGGCAGTGAGCTAGGGTTCAAGCGTGGGGGTAGTAGGGTGGACTGTGGAGGTGGTGGGGTGGTGTTTGAGGATACGCCACGACTACTAATTTTTTAGTAATGGTGGGTGGAGATGGTGGTGGGCGAGGGAGGGCAAAGGTTCAAATGCCTCGGCTACTGGAATTTTACTATAAGGTCAATGGTGGAGGGATGGGGGTGATGGTTGAAATACCGCTGCTACTAAAATTTGGGTTAATGAACTGAAGCAGGGCGGGAGCAACCAAGATCGCACACGGTCCGAAAATAATATGCATGTATGATAATAAGGAAAAGTGGCGGAACCGCCAACTTTTGAATCGCTCAAGGCGGGTAGTTTGTTTTTAGATTTCTAGCTAGCTTTGTCTATCGCACATGGTTCGTCCTAATTTTTGGACCCGGACATGGAATTCATCCTAAATAAACTTCCTGCCTTGATCTTATGCGGTCATGGTGATTTCAGCACACTAGGATCGCACACGGTTAAGCCAGTACCTCCACCCTTGCTCACGCTTGCGCAGTCATCATGATTTTACAGTGCACTAGCATCGCACATGTTTAAGCCAGTGCACCCGTGTCCGTTGCGTGTCATCCGAGTCTTCATATATAAAACCATCTGGTAGTAAAAAACGTGAGAGAGGGTCAGAAGACAACAACATCAACATGTGGCCCAAATATATATGAATGAAAAGGGAGGTGTGTGATGTTCAAATTCCCAATGCATAACTTTGACCGCAAGGGCCCATGGGTGGGTGCATCGTCGAAGATCGGTGCGAGGGGCCAGAAGACAACAACCACCTGTAAGTGGAAAAATATATGTAGGAATAATGGGTGTGATGTCTAAATAGACGATGCAAAACTTTGGTGGCACCAACCTCCCAAACCGGAAAGCCCCCCTTGGATATATCTATAATGACAATCTAAGGTCGTAGGTACGGTGGTTGCCCCACCCCCACTTCGTGTCGGCGGGACACATGCACCTACTCATACTTTGGTCATCCATCCATGTCGCCATGACCTACCATAAGATGGACTAGTGAGTCTATCGCTTGGTCAAACGACCACTATTGTTGTCGATCAAAAAGGGACAGAATACACCGCTTGGGCCAATACATTGGACCATCATCAAAAGCCACACAGGAGGGGAAACAAAACCAGCACCGCCTGCATGCGGCCCAAAATGATGTATGTTGTAAGGGCGATGTGTTTTAAATATCAAATAATGTCCAATTTTGATGTGGCGCCTACCTCTCGATATAGACAACCTCCATGAAATCTATGTAATTAAGGACGACATACATAGGGTACGGTGTCAATCCAGCCCACCAATTCGAGCGTGTGGGAGGGGATCCTGATAATGCATAAGCTTGTACTTTGCTCAAACTTGTCACCGTGACCCGCCCTAATACAAACTAGGAGGAATCTATTTATGGCCAAACCCCCTCGTTATCGGTCAAAGGGATGATATATATATAACCCATGGATCCCACAAATACGTGTGTTGTGTAAAATGGCACAAGGGAGACGGGGTCGATCAGAAGGTCATCTATACCCTCCATGCGTCCCAAAAATATGTATGGGTCGTGTGTGATGTGATCAAATCCCCAATGCACAACTTCGATGGAGCATCAACTACATTAGAGACGAACAACTTACCCCCAAGCCAAGTTCAAGACGTATGATGCTAGTTCCCTAACTTCGAGGTAGGGGGAGGTGGTATCCAACGCATGTGCTCAAATTTAATTTATTCTAACATGGCACACAGAGCAAGAGGAAACCCTCATGGTCAAGCCCTTCTCGTACGTTGGGTCAAAGGGTTAGATGAGGAACCCGTAATGGTCAAACCATTCCCGTACGTCGGGTCAAAGAGATAGATCATGTGGGCTCATAGATCTCAATCATTCTCCGATTTTTAAAAACAATAAATAAAAAAACATCATTTTACAAATTACCAAAACAGGGATCCCAATATTTATATAATCACATGACAGGTCACTACATACACATTTTGTAACGCCCCAAGACTGACGCTCTAGATGCTTTCCATTTAGTTTCATCGTCGTCGTGTATATCATATGTTTGTTGCCATGATCTTGATGAGTGCCATTGCCATATTTTGCTTCTTGCATCACGTTCATCTTATATTACATTGCATTGCACGATCCTTGCTTTGTTCTATGCTTCATGATGTGATGTGCCTCTTGTCATTCTATTGCATTGCATCATCATGCCTTGTTTTGTTCTATGCTTCATGATCATCATGCCTTGTTTTGCATATTTAAGTTTTGTAGTGTGTTCTTGTGTGACCCCTCTTATTCTTATCTCCACCTCATTTTTGTTCCATGCACATACCAGCAACAATTCATCAAGTTCACCCAAGTTTCTATCCCATCCAAACTTCTCCTTTTACTTTTCTTTCAATTATTTCTCTAGTGGCATTTTCTGCTCCAGATTAATGTTGACTATATTTCTATATTATCTACACCATGCCAAGACCACCTCCTCCCATTTTCAAGTCCTTTGGAAGTGTTTTGGTTGGGCTTAGGATTTATTCAAGCTTGAATCATTTTCAAACTTGTTTGAATTTGCAGTCTCTAAAAATTACCAGAGCATTTTATTCAAATGCTGCATAATTTCTGGTGTCCAGGGATATTTTGTTCTTAGACTAATTCTTCTCAAAACTCCTTGGCCTTTTCTTTTTCTAAACCTGGAGAGTCAAAGTTTCAGAAAAGAAGAAAATGGAAGGGGCCTCCCAGCAGCGCACCTTGGGCCTTTTCCCTCACCCGCAGCCCGGCCAAGCCACCGCAGCCCACCTGGCCCGACTCTGTTCACGGCCACCTGCCCCGCCGCATCGCCGTCTCTGTTCCATAGGCAGAGCGCTCGCGCTCGCACCGTGAGCTTCACAGATGCTGAGGTCGCCCGTCTTCTCCCCTCCTTTTTAAGCCCGCAGCCATGCCATAGGCTTTCCCATTCTCCCTCTCGTTTTCCTCCATCGCCGCCAGCTAGGAGGGCAGCTCCTCCCCGCTCCATCTCCTCCCTGCAGCCACCATGTCCGTCCCAAGCAAGAGCTCATCACCGGAGTAGGAGCATCGCCGGCCTTCCCACCGTCGACCCAAAGCACCTCAGCGCCTCCTCGAGTCTGTTCTGACGCCGATCCGAGCCAAGGACGCATTCCCCGACGTCCTCTTCATCATCTACTTCATCTTCTTCACGGACAACAAGTCCAATGGAGTTCCTCGCCTCCTACCCGTCGATATTCTGCGTCCCCAGACGCATCCGCATGTCATAGTTATACTAGGTATACCCAACTCCAATCCTGCTCGTTTCCATCGTGATTCGATCGCCGAAGTCTTTGCTAGATCCATGCCATCTTCGTGTTCTCGGTGCCCGACGAGTTCTGAATTTTGTTGTGTAGTTGCAGTAGTCGCTGTGGTTCCCCGCGCTTCGCCCCTGCTCTGAATCCTCTCTTGCACACGCCGCTTTGTTGTGCCACTCCCTGCTCGCCCCGACCTCGCCACCGCTCCCGGCAGCTTCGCCGATTGCCTCGCGTCGCCGTCGCCGGAGATGAGCCTTGCTCGTGCTCGAACAGGTCCTGCTGCTGCTTGCCCTACTTCTGTTCGCCGCGCGTCCTTTGCACACACGCCGCCCCTTTACTACAGCTTTGTGGGCACACCTCCATGCACATGCGCACGGCCACGCTCGATGCGAGCCCGTGGCCCTGCTGCGTCTTGCCTCGGCACCATGCCCGGGACGAGCTCAAGCTCATGCCCGAGCCAATCTCCTACAGCTGCTCCGCCTGCACACGACCATCCCGCAGCTGCTCAAGCATCCAAACCTGCATGCCCGCCGCAGGTTTTAGCCGTAGCCCCGCTGTTTCTAGCCACGAGAAACTGCTGGAGTTTTGCGTCCTCTGTTCATCCATGGAGGTCCAGATCGGGCCTTCGACCTATTTAAGATGTGCCATTCTCTTCAATTTCACAAACACACAACCAGCCCGACTGGTCAACCCATCGCGCCAACAGGAGGAGGTCCTAGGGTTGAGTCCCAGGAACCCCAATTTTTGCACTGTTTTTCGCTCTGCACACACACTGTCACTCGTGCCAAATCCTCGTGGGCCGCTCCAGGATCCTTCAATTCGGCCCGATTGTGTTTTTTTATCAGTCATGCGTTTTGCTATTTGTCTACTGCATTGCATATTTACAGATTTGCCATTGTTTTAAATTGTTTATAGCTAAATATCCATGCATCCAAATGAAACATGCCATATATGCATCTTGCTCAGATTTTCATGTTCTTTAACAGTATGCAACTTTCATCCATGTTTAAAATGTTTAAATTGTTGTTTGCAATTAATTTGCTCTAATGCCATGTTAAAATGCTTTATTTAATAACTAATTAACCGTAACTCGGTTTGTAATAAACTTTATATGTAAATGGGGTAGAAAAATGCATAGATTAACTTGGTGCACTTTATTTTCCTTTTTAACAACTCTAAAATATGGTTAGGGTAGAACAGTACCAAATTCATAATTTGCAAATGGGGATTTACCGGAAGTGTTTTTTGTTGTTTCCGGCCTCATCTAAACTTGCCTAAATAGTTAGTTTACTAATATTTCACCTCTTGCCTTGTTTAACAACATTTAATATTGTTGTGTACCTAAATGGGAGTGAACTAAATAATCAAATGTTGTGTTTCGTCAATATGCAACTCGTTACATATTGAGCTCCACTTAGTTTGTAGTATTGTTTGTGCACTTTGCCATGCCACGCCTCATTAAACCGGACATGCATCATACTTGATTGTGCATCATGCCATGTTTATGCTTGTTGGTTTACCATGTTGTTTGCTCCTTTCTGGTTGTGCTTCTTCTTGATAGTTCCGGTAACATCGTGTTTGTGAGGATCCGTTCGCCTATGTCTGTTTGTCTACTTCATGGACTCGTTCTTCTTCCTTGCGGGATCTCAGGCAGGATGACCATACCCTCGATATCACTTCTATCTTTGCTTGCTAGTTGTTCGCTCTATTGCTATGTCGCGCTACCTACCACCTGTTTATCATGCCTCCCATATTGCCATGTCAAGCCTCTAACCCACATTCCTAGCAAACCGTGTTTGGCTATGTTACCGCTTTTGCTCAGCCCCTCTTATAGCGTTGCTAGTTGCAGGTGAAGTTGAACTTTATTCCATGTTGGAACATGGATATTGTTGGGATATCATTATTATCTCTTATTTACTTTAATGCATCTATATATTTGGTAAAGGGTGGAAGGCTCGGCCTTATGCCTTGTGTTTTGTTCCATTCTTGCCGCCTTAGCCGTCATACCAGTGTTATGTTCCTTACGCGGTTGGGTGTTATGGGAACCCCTTGCTGGTCTTCGTTGACTGTTAGAGCTTGTGATGGGCTAAGTTGGGACACCCCTGCAGGGTATAAACTTTCGAGAGCCGTGCCTGCGGTTATGTGGCAGATGGGAATTTGTTAATATCCGGTTGTAGAGAACCTGACACTTGACTTAATTAAAATGAATCAACCACGTGTGTAGCCGTGATGGTCTCTTTTTGGCGGACTCCGGGAAGTGAACACAGTCTTGTGTTATGCTTGAACGTAGGTAGCTTCAGGATCACTTCTTGATCACTTCTAGTTTCATGACCGTTGCGTAGCTTCTTGTCTTACTCCTATTTGCGTATGTTAGCCACCATATTTTCTTAGCGCTTGCTGCAGCTCCACCTCATTACCTTATCCTACCCATAAGATTAAATAGTCTTGATCTCACGGGTGTGAGATTGCTGAGTCCTCGTGACTCATGGATACTTCCAAAAAGTTGCAGGTGTCGATGATACCAGTGTAGGTGGCGCAACCGTGCTCAAGTGGGAGCTCAATGAAGATCTTGGTCATTGTTATGCGTCTTCTCTGGATGATCAGTAGTGGTGCCCAGTTGGGACGACCGGGGATCTAGCATTTGGGGTTGTCTTCTTTTATTCTGGTTCCGTAGTCGGACCTTGATTGTACTCTGGATGATGTATGTTTACTTGTTATCTGCGTGAAGCGACGATTGTAAGCCAACTCTTCATCCCTTTTGTAACACCCCAGATGTAACTTGCCTTATCTGTATTCCAACTCTTGCCATTTTCGGCACTAAGTTATGATATTTCCTCGTTGTTGGGTTTTTGTATCCGTGTGTTTTGTCTTTGTCATGCATCTCATATCATGTCATCATGTGCATTGCATTTGCATACGTGTTCGTCTCATGCATCCGAGCATTTTCCCCGTTGTCCGTTTTGCATTCCGGCGCTCCTATGTCCTCCGGTGTCCCTTTCTACCTCTTTTCGTGTGCGGGTGTTAAACGTTTTCGGATTGGAACGAGACTTGCCATGCGGCCTTCGTTTACTACCAGTAGACTGCCTGTCAAGTTTCGTGCCATTTGGACTTCGTTTGATACTCCAACGGTTAATCGAGGAACCGAAAAGGCCTCATGTGTGTTGCAGCCCAACACCCCTCCAAAGTGGCCCAAAACCCACCGAAACCTCCTCCATCATCTAGATCGTTCGATCACGATCTCGTGGCCGAAAACCGCACCTCATTTGGAGCTTCCTAGCTCCCTCTACCTCTATAAATAGGTCCCTCCTCAAAATCCCGGGTCTCCTCCCCCTAACCCTAGATATTTTTCGCCGCCGCCGCCGGACAATGTCCGCCACCTAGCGGTCACACCGCCGCTAGCCACTCACCGGCGCCCACTTCACCTCCGAGGGCCCGAGTGCCCGAAGCCGGCCCTCCCCATCGCCGATCTGGGGCGCGCCCCGCGCGCCCTGGCTCCCTCGTCTCCTCCGCCCGAGGCGCCCGCTCACCGTGACGCCTTCGCGGGCTGCCGCCGCCGCAGTCCGGCTCGCCGGTGCCGTGCCGACTGCCTCTCCGCCGCCGGCCGCCCTCGCCACCGCGTGTCCATGCTACCCGGATCTCGCGCCAATGCCGCCTCCTCACCGCAACCTCGTCGTCCAGCCCTTTCCTCTCCGTCCTCCTCTTCCCGGCCGGCCACCGGAGCCCCAAGTCCGGCGACGTCCATTAGCTCCGACGACCTCGAGCTGCTAAAGTACCGTCGCCAGATCTGAGACCTAGATTGATCGGTTGACTATTCCCCTGAAACCCTAATTCCAGATTTTTTATGCATTCTTTGGCATGTCATAACTTCATCACCATTGCTCCGATTCATGCGTGTATCATATCAAAATGTTCGCCTCGACGATTACTTCATTTCATCTCACTGCATCATTTTCATTTGAGCTCATCTTGATGCCCGAAATGCTGTTGGAAGAGGGCTATGTGATGTTAGTTTCAGATCTGTTATCAGCATATGCACTTTTGTCATTCTTGCCATGATTAATGTGTGCATGCTATGATATTGAGTCTTGCATGTGTTTTGAAGTATGCCATGCCATCTTTACAGGGGTGTATGCCATGTATTTTTTTGATCTCTGTGGTGACTAGCACAAGCATGCAAAGTAGCTTACTTAATGTTGCTGATTTCAGGGACTTAGAAATATTCTAAGTCTCTGCCCTGTCCTTATTTTTATGCCATATGTTCATGTTGATTCCTAGTGATCCGTGCCTCTTTTGAGCATGATCAGTAAGGATGTTTTGTAGATATTGTGGTGCTCTATCCATCCATGTCTTTTTTTGCATTTATTGAGCACCCTAGCTTGAGTCAATCGAGCTCTACTTTTGCTCTAAAATGTTCCTGGTAGATTGTTAACATGTTTAGCAATTTTGCCGAGTTTGTTGTAGTTGATCCGTGCACGCTATGATGTTGTTCTTGCCATGTCTAGCTTCTATGCCATGTCTACTTGCTGGGTGTATTCTTAACTTGTCATGCAATGCCTCGTGGTGAGTGCATTGAGCTCGTAAACATGTCTACTTGATATCTGTTTTGCCATGTCCCAGTTTTTCACTAAGTCTGAATCTGTTAACGATAATTGCTATGTTCATGTGGTTGCAATTGTATTTTCTGATCCCTTTTGGCTTATGGTTAGTAAGGGACTTTTGTAGTGTGCTTTGAGTAGCTTCATGCCATGCCTTGCTTTGCCATGACATGTTCCTGTAGCATGTTTTTATCTTGCTCTAAAGATTGCTTCCTGATGTTAAATTCCTGACTTCTTGTTATTTTCACTAAGTCTAAAACCTATAATCTTTTGCACTTTTGCCATGCTTGTTTGAGCTTGCTATTGAGTGAATTAGCCGTAGCTCAGTGTTCATCTTTTGTCAAGCATCTTGAGTGGATCCCTGCCATGTATTTTGTTGCTATGTTTGGGTGCAGTAGCATGTTGTTTATGATGCGTTTAGGTGGTCTCGTGCTGTTAATCGCAGACCGGTACCATATTCGTTTTGCTTGCCATTTCCAAACCTTGCATCCGATTCCGGTGATATTTATATCGATTTCGACCGAAATCAACTCCTCTTTCCAGTGGCAATCTTGGTTTTACAAGTTGAGGCCAGGTTCAATCATTCCTTTCCAAATCATGCATATGCATCGCATATCGCATCCCGCATATCATTACCATGTCTGCATCATGTTGTTTGAGCATTGCACGTGGTTGATTGTGTCTCCCTTTGCTTGTTCTTCTTGATTTGGGTAGAGCAGGGAGAGGAGTACGTGATCGAGGAGCCTATTGAGTACGCTTACGAGGATCAAGCGAACGTCAACTCAGAGAACTTTGCAGGTAAGATGACCAAACCCTCGAAATCACTTCTATCTTTGCTTGCTAGATGCTCGCTCTTTTGCTATGCCTATGCTACGATACCTACCACTTGCTTATCATGCCTCCCATATTGCCATGTGAAACCTCTAACCCACCTTGTCCTAGCAAACCGTTGTTTGGCTATATTACCGCTTTGCTCAGCCCCTCTTATAGCGTTGCTAGTTGCAGCTGAAGATTGGAGTTTGTTCCTTGTTGGAACTTGTTTATTGTTGGGATATCATTATTATATCTTGTCTATTTTTAATGCACCTATATACTTGGTAAAGGGTGGAAGGCTCGGCCTTATGCCAGGTGTTTTGTTCCACTCTTGCCGCCCTAGTTTCCGTCATATCGATGTTATGTTCCCGGATTTTGCGTTCCTTACACGGTTGGGTTATAATGGGAACCCCATGACAGTTCGCCTTGAATAAAACTCCTCAAGCAATGCCCAACATTGGTTTTACCATTTTCCACCTAGCCTCTTTTTCCCTTGGGTTTCCGGAGCCCGAAGGTCATCTTTATTTAAACCCCCCCCCCTGTGCCAGTGCTCCTCTGAGTGTTGGTCCAAATTAGAGCCCTTTGCAGCGCCCCCTTAGGGAAACTCGAGGTTTGGTTTTAGTTGTATGGAGCGCTCATCTGAGTGTGCCCTGAGAACGAGATATGTGCAGCTCCTATCGGGATTTGTCGGCACATTCGGGTGGTGTTGCTGGACTTGTTTTACCATTGTCGAGATGTCTTGTAACCCGGATGCTGAGCCTGATCGGATTGTCTTGGGAGAAGGAATATCCTTCGTTGACCGTGAGAGCTTGTGATGGGCTAAGTTGCGACACCCCTGCAGGGATTTGATCTTTCGAAAGCCGTGCCCGCGGTTATGGGCAGATGGGAATTTGTTAATGTCCGGTTGTAGAAGACTTGAACTAAACTTAATTAAAATGAATCAACTGAGTGTGTAGCCGTGATGGTCTCTTTTCGGCGGAGTCCGGGACGAGAACACGGTCTCGTGTTATGCTTGATCGTAGGTTGTTCTAGGATCACTTCTTGATCATAGTTCATCGATCGTGCCTTTGCCTTCTCTTCTCGCTCTCATTTGCGTATGTTAGCCACCATATATGCTAGTCGCTTGCTGCAGGTCCACATCATACCTTTTACCCTACCTATAAGCTTAAATAGTCTTGATCGTGAGGGTGTGAGATTGCTGAGTCCCCGTGACTCACAGATTGCTTCCAAAACCAGATGCAGGGACCGACGATACCGGTCCAGGTGATTCAACTGAGCTTAAGTGGGAGTTCAATGAGGACTCAGGACGATACTACGTGTCTTTCCCAGATGATCAGTAGTGGTGCCCAATTGGGGCGATCGAGGACTATGTTGCATTTGGGGTTTATCTTCATTTTGGTTCCATTATCAGACCTTGAGTGTATCTGGATGAATGTAATGTTATTTGTGCTATTTGTGTGACGTGGCGAGTGTAAGCCAACTATGTATCCTTTTCCCTTATTGTATTACATGGGTTGTTGTGAAGATTACCTCACTTGCGACATTGCTTTCAATGCGGTTATGCCTCTAAGTTGTCCTTCGACACGTGGGAGATATAGCCGCATCGAGGGCGTTACAAGTTGGTAATCAGAGCCTTCCGCGATGTTAGGAGCCCCCCTGCTTGATCGAATTGTTGGCGTTTTGAGTCTAGAAAAATGGTATGAGTCATTTAGGATTATATATATCAGAGAGTAGGATTCTTTTTACTCCTCAGTCCCTTCGTCGCTTTGGTGAGGTATCATGACGTAGAGTTTTGACTCTTCTCTTCTCAAATTTCATTAAAAAAAATTTAGGATCACACGGGTATCTTGGAATCGTTCTGATGGTTTTGTGACAAGAACATTGTTCTTGGTGCCTCCTGACATTTAGGGGTTGTGGCAGTGTCCCGGGGAGTTGAGCTCCGAGGTGTTGTCGTCACAATTTTATCGTTGCAATTCTGGAATACCTGAGTTTCGCCGACATCAAAAACCTCTTTTATGCAGTTGTTGGTGAGATAACCTCGACGCCACCCAGTACTGGGGCGGGAGTTCGGGAGTATTGCCATAACTCGTATAACGGATGCTTTTCAAAGGTTGAGGTAGATGATTTCCAAAGGTTTCTTGGTTATGTGTTGAAGGATGGATACAGCTGGATGTAGGTTTTGCTAGCTTTGGGTGAGATATTATGCTTCCCGTGTATCCCCAACACCTGATTGCATAACCGGAAAGGTTCGGGAGTTTCATAGGTGGGAATTCTTGTAGCTCTAGAATTTCTTCCGCGGGTATTTGGTTTGTGATTGGGTAATCCTCACCAAGTATTTGTTCAGGTACGTACCTTGTTGTTTTATTTCTTCTACCTCTGTCTAAGTGGCTTCTCAATTTATGGAAGTGTGACCATTTCAATTGGAATGCATTCGTTCATTTTGTTCGGATGTTAAGACTATATGTTGCAATTTCGATCCATTTGATTCAGCTGGAATATATGTCTGTCAAGATGCTAATGGATGTCACCTCTCCAGGATGGCTCTTCCAACGCGCACGACTCCGAATCCTGATCTGCCACCACGACCTCCACCTCCGGAGGCATGGCAAGCTATGATGGCCACTACCAATGCAAACACGCAGCTGATCATGCAACTTTTGCAAGAGCGCAACCATGGGAATCATGGCCATGGCAACAATCACAATCAGTTTGCTACACTCAACCAGTTCCTCGCTAACCAGCCAAAGTCCTTCAGCAACTGTGTCGAGGCAACAGACGCTGATGATTGGCTCGTGGATATCTGCAAGCATTTCGAGTGCAGCTACGTCAGGCCTGAGGACTTTGTCAAGTTTGCCTCCTTCCAACTCAAAGACCAAGCTGCAGAATGGTTTCAGCAATACAAAGATTCCAGAGGAGGTCGTGTGATTACCTGGGATGAATTCCTTCAAGACTTCAAAGCTCACCACATTCCTCAGAGTGTTGTTGAGAACAAGCGTGAGGAATTCCGCAACTTGAAGCAAGGCAGCTTGTCTGTTTACCAGTACAACATCATGTTTCAGAAGCTAGCTCGTTTCACTAAGTAAGACATCCCTGACGAGAAGAGCATGATATATCAGCTCAGGGGTGGCCTCAGAGAAGATCTTCAACTTTCTCTCGCGCTTTTCGAGCCTCAGAAGTACGATGAGTTTTACAACATGGCACTGAAACAAGAGACTGCTCAACTCAAGTGCGATGCTTCCGAGAAGCGAGTCAGAGATGCAACTCCTTCTTCCTCAACTCAAGTGGCAACTAAGCAGCAAAACTATTGGCTTCCTCCTCCTCCGTTCCGTCAGCCTTATCAGCAGAAGAGCAAAGGTGGCAGTGGATCTTCCCACCCACCCAACCCAGGCTTTCAGAACAAGACTTCGTCTCAAGCTCCAAGATCAAGTGCTTCATATCACCGTCCGCTCTCGGAGGTCACGTGCAACAAGTGTCAGCAGAAGGGTCACTATGCCAACAAATGCTTCAATCAGAGGTGTCTTCCTCCTCCTCCTCCTCATGTGAGATCTTCTAGTACCGCAGTGGTCAAGCATAACCCCAAGTATGCCAAGGTCAACATGATGAATGCAGCTCAGGCAGAGGACTCGTCAGATGTCATTATGGGTAACCTTCTTGTTAACGATGTTCCTGCAAAAGTTCTTTTTGACACTGGTGCATCGCATTGCTTCATTTCTAAAACTTTTGCATCAAAGTATGAGTGCGATTATCAGTATTTGCAAAGATCTTTACAAATCGTGTCCCCGGGCAAGCAAATGACAGCTAATATCTGTGTCTCGGATGTTACTATCACATTGGGTGAATACAAATTTCTAGCTTCTCCTATTGTTCTGGGGACTCGGATATCGATCTTATTCTTATAATGGATTGGCTTTCTAAGCACAAGGCTCACCTTGATTGTGCTGCCAGGCAGATTCAATTGACTCATTTGTCTGAGGATGTAATTGTCTTTGTCGCTCGTGATGATACCATCCGTCTGATTTCTCTCAATGAGAAGGGCGAGCTAGATGCCATTTCACAGATTCCGGTCGTTTGCGAATATCAAGACGTCTTTCCAGAAGAGCTTCCAGGAATGCCTCCGCACCGGCCAGTTGAATTCGTCATCAATCTTGATCCTGGCACGGAACCTGTTTGCAAACGTCCTTACAAGCTTGGACCTGAAGAGTTGAAGGAGTTGAAGAAGCAACTCGATATTCAAGAGCGTATGGGTCTCATCTGACCAAGTTCTTCTCCATGGGGTTCTGGAGTTTTTTTTGTGAAGAAGAAGGATGGAACGGACCAACTTTGTGTCGACTACCGTCCATTGAACAAGAAGACCACAAAGAACAATTACCCACTTCCCAACATCAACGAGCTTTTTGAATAACTCAAAGGTGCTCAAGTATTCTCCAAGGTTGATCTCCGTATGGGCTATCATCAGAGTCGCATTCTTGAACAAGATATCCCCAAGACAGCATTCAGAACAAGCTATGGTTCATATGAATACATTGTCATGTCTTTCGGCCTCGTCAATGCTCCACCAACATTCTCTCGCATGATGAACTTCATCTTCAACGCCTACACAAATGACTTCGTCTTGGTCTACCTCGATGACATTTTGGTCTTTTCCAAGAACAATGAGGATCATGCCAAGCACTTGAGATTGGTGGTGGATAAAATCAGAGAACATCAGTTCTATGCGAAGTTTTCAAAGTGCGAGTTTTGGATCGATGAGGTTCTCTACCTTGGACATATCATATCTGCCAAGGGCATAGCGGTTAATCCTGAGAAGGTGTCTGCAATTTTGAATTGGGAACCACCTCAGAACTTGAAGAAACTCCGCAACTTCCTTGGGCTCGCAAGCTATTGTCGAAGGTTCGTTGAGAACTTCTCAAAGACCGCGAAGCCTCTTTCCAACCTCCTGCAGAAGCATGTGAAGTACGTCTGGTCTCCTGAATGTGACATCGCTTTCAACACCCTGAAAGAGTAGTTAGTCACGGCTCCAGTTCTGACTCCTCCTGATGAATCCAAACCGTTCGAGGTCTTTTGTGATGCTTCCCTTCAAGGACTTGGTGCAGTGTTGATGCAAGAGAAGAAAGTTGTGGCCTATACCTCTCGCCAGTTGAAGCCCAACGAAAAGAACTACCCCACTCATGACCTCGAGTTGGCGGCAGTTGTCCATGCTCTTTTAACTTGGGGACATCTCTTATTGGGAAGAAAAGTGGACATCTTCACCGATCACAAGAGTCTCAAGTACATCTTCACTCAGCCAAACCTCAACCTCAGTCAGACCCGTTGGGTCGAAATGATTCAAGAGTATAATCCGAGTATCGAATATACTCCAGGCAAGGCCAATGTAATTGCTGACGCATTGAGCAGCAAGGCTTACTGCAACAGTTTGATTCTCAAGCCTTACCAACTGGAGCTTTGTGAAGCTTTCCGCAAACTCAATCTACAAGTTGTTCCTCAAGGATTTCTGCCCAACCTCCAAATCTCTCCTACTTTGGAAGATCGGATTCGAGAGGCTCAACTTCTTGATGCTATGGTGAAGAAGGTGAAGATTGGGATTGCCAAGAGTCAACCCAAGTACAAGTGCTATCATCTTGATGACAAGGATACTCTATTCTTCGAGGATCACATTGTTGTGCCTAAAGGTGATCTTCGAAAAGTCATTATGAACGAAGCTCACAATTCACTCCTCTCTATCCACCCTGGAAGTACAAAGATGTACCATGAACTCAAGCAGTCGTATTGGTGGACTCGAATGAAGCGTGAGATTGCTCAATTCATGAATGAATGTGATGTCTGCAGAAGAGTGAAAGCAGAACACCAACGACCAGCTGGTCTCCTCCAACCTCTTGCCATTCCAGAATGGAAGTTTGACCATATTGAGATGGACTTCGTGACTGGATTTCCAAAGTCCAGGCGTGGCAATGATGCTATCTTCGTTGTCATCGACAAACTCACTAAAGTGGCTCATTTTCTTCCTATCAAAGAATCTATCACAACAGCTCAGTTGGCAGAGCTATATACCTCCAGGATTGTCTTTCTGCATGGCATTCCGCAGTTGATATCTTCAGATCGTGGCAGCATCTTCACCTCCAAGTTCTGGGATTCTTTTCAGAAGGCCATGGGCACCAGCATTTGCTTCAGCACAACTTTTCATCCTCAAACTAGGGGCCAAGTCGAGCGAGTAAATCAGATTCTTGAATATATGCTCAGGGCTTGCGTCATTTCTTTCGGTATGAAGTGGGAAGATTGTCTTCCATATGCCGAGTTCTCCTACAACAACAGCTTCCAAGCGAGTTCGGGCAAGGCCCCATTTGAGACTCTCTATGGCAGGAAGTGTCGTACTCCTCTTAACTGGTCAGAGACTGGTGAACGCCAACTTCTCAGAAATGAGTTAATCATAGAGGCAGAAGAAATGTGCAAAGTCATTCGTGATAATCTCAAAGCCGCGCAATCGCGCCAGAAGAGTTACTATGATAGCAAGCATCGTGACTTGGCTTTCGAGATTGGAGACCATGCCTACCTCCGCATCTCTCCAATGAAAGGTACTTGTCACTTCGGTATCAAAGAGAAGCCTGCCCCTAGATACGTGGGTCCTTTCAAGATCATCAGCAAAAGAGGCGATCTCGCCTACCAACTTGAGCTTCCCTCCAACTTTGCAAACGTGCACGACATGTTTCACGTGTCTCAACTCCGCAAGTGTTTCAAGACTCCTGACCGCACCATCAACTTTGAAGACATTGATCTCCAAGAAGACCTGTCTTATCATGAGCACCCCGTTGCTATTCTTGAAGAAACTGAGCGCAAGACTCGCAACAAGTCTATCAAATTCCTGGAAGTCAAGTGGTCACATCATCCCGACCGTTAAGCCACCTGGGAACGCGAGGATCACCTCCGTTCTGAGTACCCGGAGTTTTTCCAGTCCTAGATCTCGGGACGAGATCCTTTCATAGTGGTGGAGTGTTGTAACACCCCGGATGTAACTTGCCTTATCTGTATTCCAACTCTTGCCATTTTCGGCACTAAGTTATGATATTTCCTTGTTGTTGGGTTTTTGTCTCCGTGTTTTTTGTCTTTGTCATGCATCTCATATCATGTCATCATGTGCATTGCATTTGCACACGTGTTCGTCTCATGCATCCGAGCATTTTCCCCGTTGTCCGTTTTGCATTCTGGCGCTCCTATGTCCTCTGGTGTCCCTTTCTACCACTTTTCATGTGCGGGTGTTAAACATTTTCGGATTGGAACGAGCCTTGCCATGCGTCCTTGGTTTACTACCGGTAGACCGCTTGTCAAGTTCCGTGCCATTTAGACTCCGTTTGATACTCCAACGGTTAACCGAGGGACCGAAAAGGACTCGTGTGTGTTGCAGCCCAACACCCCTCCAAAGTGGCCCAAAACCCACCTAAACCTCCTCCATCATCTATATTGTTCGATCATGATCGCGTGGACGAAAACCACACCACATTTGGAGCTTCCTAGCTCCCTCTACCTCTATAATTAGGTCCCTCCTCGAAATCCCAGGTCTCCTCCCCCTAACCCTAGCCATTTTTCCCCGCCGCCGCCGGACAATGTCCGCCACCTAGCGGACACACCGCCGCCAGCCACTCACTGGCCACCACGTGGCAACCGGCCCCACTTTGCCGTCGCGGGTCCGAGAGCCCGAAGCCGGCCCTCCCCGTCGCCGATCTGGGCCGCGCCCCGGCTCCCTCGTCTCCTCCGCCCGAGGCGCCCCGCTTGCCGCGCCGCCTTCGTGGGCTGCCGCTGCCATAGTCCGGCTCATCGGCGCCACCGCAGACTGCCTCTCCGACGCTGGCCGCCCTCGCCACTGCGCATCCACGCCACCCGGATCCCGCGCCAACGCCGCCTCCTCGCCGCAACCTCGCCGTCCGGCCCTTTCCTCACCGTCCTCGTCTTCCCGGCCGTCCACCGGATCCCCAAGTCCGGCGATGTCCATTAGCTCCGGTGACCTCGAGCTGCTACAGTGCCGTCACCAGATCTGAGATCTAGATCGATCGGTTGAATATTCCCCCAAAACCCTAATTCCAGATTTTTTATGCATTCTTTAGCATGTCATAACTTCATCACTGTTCCTCCGATTCGTGCGTGTAGCATATCAAAATGTTCGCCTCGACGACTACTTCATTTCATCTCATTGCATCATTTTCATTTGAGCTCATCTTGAGGCCCGAAATGCTGTTGGAAGAGGTCTATGTGATGTTAGTTTCAGATCTGTTATCAGCATATGCACTTTTTTCATTTTTGCCATGATTAATGTGTGCATTCTATGATATTGAGTCCTACATGTGTTTTGAAGTATGCCATGCCATCTTTACAGGGGTGTATGCCATGTATTTTTGTGATCTCTGTGGTGACTAGAACAAGCATGCAAAGTAGCTTACATAATGTTGCTGATTTCAGGGACTTAGAAATATTCCAAGTCTCTGCCCTGTCCTTATCTTTATGCCATATGTTCATGTTGATTCCTAGTGATCCGTGCCTCTTTTGAGCATGGTCAGTCAGGATGTTTTGTAGATATTGTGGTGCTCTATCCATCAATGTCTTTGTTTGCATTTATGGAGCACCCTGGCTTGAGTCAATCGAGCTCTAATTTTGCTATAAAATGTTCCTCGCAGATTGTTAACATGTTTAGCAATTTTGCCGAGTTTGTTGTAGTTGATCCGTGCATGGTATGATGTTGTTCTTGCCATGTCTAGCTTCTATGACATGTCTACTTGCTGGGTGTATGCTTAGCTTGTCATGCAATGCCTCGTGGTGAGTGCATTGAGCTCGTAAACATGCCTACTTGATATCTGTTTTGCCATGTTCCAGTTTTTCACTAAGTCTGAATCTGTTAACGATAATTGCTATGCTCATGTGGTTGCAGTAGTATTTTCTAATCCCTTTTAGCTTATGGTCAGTAAGGGACTTCTCTAGTGTGCTTTGAGTAGCTTCATGCCATGCCTTGCTTTGCCATGATATGTTCCTGTAGCATGTTGTTATCTTGCTCTAAAGATTGCTTCTTGATGTTAAATTCCTGAATTGTTGTTATTTTCACAGTCTGAAACCTACAATCTTTTGCACTTTTGCCATGCTTATTTAAGCTTGCTATTGAGTGAATTAGCTGTAGCTCAGTGTTCAGCTTTTGTCAAGAATCTTGAGTGGATCCCTGCCATGTATTTTTTTGCTATGTTTGGGTGCGGTAGCATGTTATTTATGATGCGTTTAGGTGGTCTCGTGCTGTTAATCGCAGACCGGTGCCATATTCGTTTTTCTTTCCATTTCCAAACCGTACATCTGATTCCGGTGATCTTTATATTGATTTCGACCGAAATCAACTCCTCTTTCCGGTGGCACCCCCGAAATCACTTCTATCTTTGCTTGCTAGATGCTCGCTCTTTTGCTATGCCTGTGCTACGATACCTACCGCTTGCTTATCATGCCTCCCGTATTGCCATGTCAAACCTCTAACCCACCTTGTCCTAGCAAACCGTTGTTAGGCTATGTTACCGCTTTGCTCAGCCCCTCTTATAGCGTTGCTAGTTGTAGGTGAAGATTGGAGTTTGTTCCTTGTTGGAACTTGTTTATTGTTGGGATATCATTATTATATCTTGTTTATTTTTAATGCACCTATATACTTGGTAAAGGGTGGAAGGCTCAGCCTTACGCCTGGTGTTTTGTTCCACTCTTGTCGCCTTAGTTTCCGTCATATCGGTGTTATGTTACCGGATTTTGTGTTCCTTACACGGTTGGGTTATAATAGGAACCCCTTGACAGTTCGCCTTGAATAAAACTCCTCCAGCAATGCCCAACATTGGTTTTACCATTTGCCACCTAGCCTCTTTTTCCCTTGGGTTTCCGGAGCCCGAGGGTCATCTTTATTTAACCCCCCCCCCCGGGCCAGTGCTCCCCTGAGTGTTGGTCCAAACTAGAGCCCTTTGCAGCGCCACCTCGGGGAAACTCGAGGTTTGATTTTAGTTGTACGGAGCGCTGATCTGAGTGTGCCCTGAGAACGAGTTATGTGCAGCTCCTATCAGGATTTGTCAGCACATTCGGGTGGTGTTGCTGGACTTGTTTTACCATTGTCGAGATGTCTTGTAACCGGGATGACGAGCCTGATCGGATTGTCTTGGGAGAAGGAATATCCATCGTTGACCGTGAGAGCTTGTGATGGGCTAAGTTGGGACACCCCTGCAGGGATTTGATCTTTCGAAAGCTGTGCCCGTGGTTATGGGCAGATGGGAATTTGTTAATGTCTGGTTGTAGAAGACTTGAACTAAACTTAATTAAAATGAATCAACTGAGTGTGTAGTCGTGATGGTCTCTTTTCAGCGGAGTCCGGGACGAGAACACGGTCTCGTGTTATGCTTGATCGTAGGTTGTTCTAGGGTCACTTCTTGATCATAGTTCATCCATCGTGCATTTTCCTTCTCTTCTCGCTCTCATTTGCGTATGTTACCCACCATATATGCTAGTCGCTTGCTGCAGCTCCACATCATACATTTTACCCTACCTATATGCTTAAATAGTCTTGATCGCGAGGGTGTGAGATTGCTGAGTCCCCGTGAGTCACAGATTCCTTCCAAAACCAGATGCAGGGACCGACGATACCTCTCCAGGTGATTCAACTGAGCTCAAGTGGGAGTTCGATGAGGAATCAGGACGATACTACGTGTCTTTCCCAGATGATCAGTAGTGGTGCCCAGTTGTGGTGATCGGGGACTATGTTGCATTTGGGGTTTATCTTCATTTTGGTTCCATAATTGGACCTTGAGTGTATCTGGATGAATGTAATGTTATTTATGCTATTTGTGTGACGTGGCGAGTGTAAGCCAACTATGTAACCTTTTCCCTTATTGCATTACATGGGTTGTTGTGAAGATTACCTCACTTGGGACATTGCTTCCAATGCGGTTATGCATCTAAGTCGTGCTTCGACACGTGGGAGATATAGCCGCATCGAGGGCGTTACACCTTTCTTATTCAGTACATGGGATTGTGTGGAGATTACCCCTCTTGCGACTAAACCACCATGCCGTTATGCCTCTAAGTCATGCCTCGACACGTGGGAGATATAGCCGCATCGTGGGTGTCACAAGGTGGTAATCAGAGCCATCCCCAACTTAGGAGCCCCCTGCTTGATCGAATCGCTGACGTTGTTGAGTCTAGAACAAAATGTTTTGAGTCTTAGGATTATATATATCGGATAGTAGGATTCTTTTTACTCCTCGGTCCATTTGTCGCTCTGGTGAGGTCTCCTGACATAGATGTTTTAACTTTCCTGTCCTCAAATTTCACTAAAAAAATTAGGATCACACAGGTATCTTGGAATCGCTCCGATATTCTTGTGACGAGAAAATTGTTCTTGGTGCCTCCTGACATTTAGGGGTTGTGGCTGTGTCCCGAGGAGTTGAGCTCCGAGGTGTTGTCGTCACAATTTTATCGTCGCAGTTCTAGAATACCTGAGTTCGCCGACATCGAAAATCTCTTTTATGCAATTGTTGGTGAGATAACCTCAACGCCACCCAGTACAGGGGCGGGGGTTCGGGAGTTTTGCCATAACTCGTATAATGGATGTTTTTCGAAGGTTGAGGTACATGATTTCTGAAGGTTTCTTGGTTATGTGTTGAAGGATGGATACAGCTGGATGTAGGGATTGTTAGTTTGGGAGAGATATTATGTTTCCCCTATATCCCCAACACCTGATTGCATAACCAGAAAGTTTCAGGAGCTTATAGGTGGGAATTCAAGTAGCTCCTAGGATATCTTTCCGACAGATGCATGATATGAGATTGGGGTTTGACGTCTAGTGGTCCGCCTATCCACGATTGGTTTTATAGTGGTCTCGCTCTGTCTTAAAGAGACCTTGGCTATGCTGACTCGGGGATGCTTCGTATGTCATGTGCACTGCCTTGTACATGATGGTGATGTACGATCGAGCCTGTGTGGGCCCCACCACAAAAATTTTGAACGCAATCTCTATCATATGTTTGTTTCCAGCTTATTTTGCAAGCCAATCCTTTGTTTTGTTTTGAGTTGTGGTATTCGAGTTGCTTCAATGTCAAATGTTGATTCCATACCTTCCCTAAGTGGTGTTCTCATACTTCTATGTCAATACCAATCCTTGTTGGTCATCAAGATTGTCATCCCAATTCTATATCCAACTGGTGCGCTTCTCTTCGAGATGATCCCATCATTCTCCCCATTCGCAAGATCACCCCATAGTTTTTCCAACGTTGTTCGTTTCAGCTGTCCCCAAGTTTTCTTTGTTTTTCCCGCCCTCCCACCCTTTTATTCAAGGACTCAGTTATCTTAATCAAGTATCAATTTTATGCATGTGAAGACTCTTCATTCCTTTCGTCCAATGTTCTTAGCCGGTGATTTCTCATGGACTAGCTCACGAGCTACAAGTTCATCAATCTTTCCTTCTTCGTCCTCTTTTCTTCCCTAGTGGACTAAATTCAAGCCTTCAGTGTTGATCACATTCCTTTCCTTGTTTCAAATGTTTTATCATGCCGGTGCACCTCTTAACCATCCACTTCTCACCATTCATTTGTTCTGGAGTGCTGAAGATATCTCAGGAGATTCGTGTTGTCATTCCTAATCCGTTCAAGCTATCTCAAGGTTGTTATCTCTTTTGAGTCATTTAATTCAACCGGTGCAATCTCTCTTCAAAATCATTCCAACTATGTTTCTCTTCAGTGGGCCCTAACCCATAGGTATTTTCCCAGGATCTTACCTGACTCTTTTAATTCGTTCCGGAGTGATTCTCGAATTCATTTCAAGTTTGATGTAAGAATGAAGTATCATCAGTCCTATGTCTTTCTCCAAGATCTTTCAAATTCTTTTCATCGTTGGTTCAACCTTTCCAATTTTCATTTCGGAGTGCCTCAATAATTCATGGTGGTGTTTCTCCCCGTCATTCTGTGCATTTGAAGACTGAAGAAGATTTTCTCTTAAATCTTGCTCCGTTCTCTTGAAGATGCGTAGTTCAAGCTTGATGCCATCCTCTCATAATTGTTTTCGATTGTGTGAATTATTTTCACCCATCCGGGGCAATTCAGGAGTCTTTTCAGTTTGATTCTCCGGATCCCATCATCTCAGAATTATTCATTCCAGCTTTCAGCTCTCGTTCTCCAAATCTTACCGGTGCATCGTGCAAATATCCTCTAATCAGTTCATGATCTCTTCGTTCATTTGTATCTATATTCTCTCAAGTATCTTTGTTCATTTTCTAATTCTTCTCGGTGTTTCGCTATCTTTTCTTTATTCAATTCTTACGGTGGTTCGTTCAAGATCTCTCTTCCTTCATGATCATATCAATTTGTTCGTTCTTTCCTAAAGCCTACCGTCGGATTCGTTCAAGACCTTCCCAAGTTTTTGAAATATCTCTCTTTAATCCTTTTTCAATGAGAATAAGTGGCATGCCAATTCCGTTGCTTGTTATCAATTTAAGTTGATGAACGGTAAGCATGACATAATTCTTATCATCGAGGTGATTCAATTCCTTGTCTCGGAGGCTCGTCCAAATTCCCGAATCAAGTGTTTCATCCTTTTCTTTCCAAGTCTCAAGCTCTCAATTATATTGTCGCGTGCTCCATCTAAATCATTGCAAGGCTTCACCTTGTGTTTTCAACTTCTCTTTCTTTTTATCATCCTTTTATTAACAGAGTTCTTCATGGAGGCTCTACATGGTGGTTCGTCAAGGATTCCTGTCATTCTCCAATTGTACTCCAAGATTTCTCTCGGAGTTAAGATCCACCAAGTGATACTCTAAAATAAACATGGTGTTCAACACATGTTTTGTTTTCAGGAGTTCAAGCATTCTTCATCTTACATTCCGAAGTGCAATTCTTTCTACCTTATCTCTTGAGATGGTGTTATGTCATCCCTGGCAATTTCAACTCGTGTTTCATGATTCACAAGTTTTTAAGAATGAGATATTTAAACCCATTGTTTCTTCATTGGAGTTATCTTGGGTTATATTTCACCTAGAGCCTTCCATTGGGAATGTTGCTATTATGGTGTTTATCAATGATTCAAGTTTCCTCCTATTCTTGCGGCAAAAGAAGTTTTTCCATCTCTTCGTTCCTCTCAGCTAATCAATCTTTTGGTGTTGTATGGTTGTCACATAATTTTGAGATGTCTCCATAATCCCACGAGGATCATACCTTTTGTATTGATCTCCCAACAACTCTGTTCAATCCTTCTTTTAAGGATGCTCTCTTAAATTCATTTCAGGTAGAACATGTTGTTTTCTTCTCCATTCTTTTCATTCCACTCTTTTATTCCGGAGGCGTTGTGATGTTTCTCTCTTCACCCACCATCTTGTTTTGTCAAGATCATGTTATTTTCCATGCTTATCCAATTATCCTGAGTGTTGTGTCCTCTACTCAAGTTCTTTTCATCTTATCAAGTCTTGTATCTCTTTTCAACCGGCAGTGCTGTTCAAATTTGTTCTTCCTTGTCCCTTGTTTATCTCGTTTCAACCAGAGTGTTTTCAATTCCTTCTTGTCCATTGTGCTCGTCATTCATAGCTTTGCAACCTCCAAGGTTCACATAGTGGTCCTTGTTTCTCTTTTCTACCGGAGTGCTCTCATTTCTGTTCAACTCTGTTGTGTTCTTTCTTTCAGGTATTCAACCTCTCAAGGTTCATTGGTTTCAGTCGTTTGTCAAAGAACCAACTTTGTCTTACCTCTCCCTCTTCCATTTCTCCCCGATGCCATCCTTAGATCTTGGGTCGAGATCTCTTGTAAGTGGAGGAGAGTTGTAACGCCCCAAGACCGACACTCTAGATGCCTTCCATTTAGTTTCATTATCATCGTGTGTTTCATATGGTTGTTGCCATGATCTTGATGTGTGCCATCGCCATATTTTGCTTCTTGCAGCACGTTCATCTTATATTACATTGCATTTCATGTTCCTTGCTTTGTTCTATGCTTCATGATGTGATGTGCCTCTTGTCATTCTATTGCATTGCATCATGATCATCATGCCTTGTTTTGCATATTTATGTTTTGTTGTGTGTTCTTGTGTGACCCCTCTTATTCTTATCTCCACCTCATTATTGTTCCATGCACATACCAGCAACAATTCATGAAGTTCATCCAAGTTTCTATCACATCCAAACTTCTCATTTTCCCTTTCTTTCAATTATTTCTCTAGTGGCATTTTCTGCTCTAGATTAATGTTCATTATATTTATATATTCTCTACACCTCGTCCAGTTTTCAAGTCCTTTGGATGTGTTTTGGTTGGGCTATGGATTTATTCAAGCTTGAATCATTTTCAAACTTGTTTGAATTTGTAGCCTCTAAAAATTACCAGAGCATTTTATTCAAATGTTGCATAATTCCTGGTGTCCAGGGATATTTTGTTCTTAGCCTAGTTCTTCTCAAAACTCCCTGGCCTTTTCTTTTTCTAAACCTGGAGATTCAAAGTTTAAGAAAAGAAGAAAATGGAAGGGGCCTCCCAGCAGTGCACCTTGGGCCTTTTCCCTCACTCGTGGCCCAGCCAAGCCACCGTAGCCCACCTGGCCCGACTCTGTTCACGGCCACCTACCCTATTGCATTGCCGTCTTTGTTTCAGAGATAGAGCGCTTGCTCCCGCGTCGTGAACTTCACGGACACCGAGGTAGCACCGTCTTCTCCCCTCCCTTTTAAGCCCGCAGCCATGCCCTAGCGTTTCCCCTTCGCCCTCTTGTTTTCCTCCGCCGCCACTAGCCAGGAGGGCAGCTCCTCCCCGCTCCATCTCCTCCCTGTAGCCACCATGGCCGGCCCAAGCAAGTGCTCATCACCAGGGTAGGAGCATCGCCGGCCTCCCCACCGTCGACCCAGAGCACCTCAGCGCCTCCCTAAGTCTGTTCTAACGCCAATGCGAGCCCGAGGACGCCTTCCCCAACGTCCTCTTTGTCCTCTACTTTGTCTTCTTCACGGACAGCAAGTCCACCGGAGTTCCTCGCCTCCTATCCGTCGATATTCTGCGTCCCCGATCGCATCCTCATGTCACAGGTATACTAGGTATACCCAACTCCAATCCTGCTCTTTTCCATCGCGATTCGATCGCCGGAGTCGTCACTAGATCCATGCCACCTTCGTGTACTCGGTGCTCCGACGAGTTCTGAATTTTGTTGTGTAGTTGCAGTAGTCGCCGTGGTTCCTTGCGCTTCGCCCCCGCTCTAAATCCTCTCTAGCACACGCCGCCTTGTCGTGCCACTCCCTGCTCGCCACGACCTCGCCACCGCTCCCGGCAGCTTCACCGACTGCCTCGTGTCGCCATCGCCTGAGCCGAGCCTTGCTTGTGCTCAAACGGTACTGTTGTTGCTTGCCCTGCTTCTCCTCGCCGTGCGTCCTCTGCACACATGCCGCCCCTTTGCTGCAGCTTCGCGGGCACACCTCCATGCACATGCTTCTGCACATGCGCACTACCGCGCTCGACTGCGAGCCCATGTCCCTGCCGCGCCTTTCCTCGCCACCTTTCCTCGAGCTAATCTCCTGCAGCTGCTCCGCCTGCATGCGACCATCCCGCAGCAGCGCAAGCATACAAACCCGCATGTCCGCCACTGGTTTTCAGCCGTAGCCGCCACTACTTCTAGCTGCTAGCAACCGCTGGAGTTCTGCGTCTTCGGTTCATCCTTGAGGTCCAGGATCGGGCCTTCAACCTATTTGAGATGTGCCATGCTCTTCACTTTCACAAACACACAACCAGCCCGACTGGTCAACCCATCGCGCCAACAGCAGGAGGTCCTGGGTTCGTGTCCCAGGCGCCCCAATGTTTGCACTATTTTTCGCTCTGCACACACGCTGTCACTTGGGCCAAATCCTCGTGGGCTGCTGCAGGATCCTGCAATTCGGCCCGATTGTGTTTTTTTATCAGTTTTGCGTTTTTTCTATTTGTCTACTGCATTGCATATTTACAGATTTGCCATTGTTTTAAATTGTTTATAGCTAAATATCCATGCACCCGAATGAAACATGCCATATATGCATCTTGCTCAGATTTTCATGTTCTTTAACAGTCTGCAACTTTCATCCATGTTTAAAATGTTTAAATTGTTGTTTGCAATTAATTTGCTCTAATGCCATGTTAAAATGCTTTATTTCATAACTAATTAACCGTAACTTGGTTTGTAATAAACTTTATTTGTAAATGGGGTAGAAAAATGGATAGATTAACTTGGTGTACTTTACTTTCCTGTTTAACAACTCTAAAATATGGTTAGGGCAGAACAGTACAAAATTCATAATTTGCAAATGGGGATTTATCGGAAGTGTTGTTTGTTGTTTCTGGCCTCATTTAAACTTGCCTAAATAGTTAGTTTACTTATGTTTCTCCTCTTGCCTTGTTTAACAATATTTAATATTTTTGGGTACCTTAATGGGAGTGAACTAAATAATCAAATGTGGTGTTTTGTTAATATGCAACTCATTGCTATTGAGCTCCACTTAATTTGTAGTATTGTTTGTCCACTTTGCCATGTCATGCCTCATTAAACCGGACATGCATCATACTTCATTGTGGACCATGCCATGTTTATGCTTGTTGGTTTACCATGTTGTTTGCTCCTTTCCGGTTGTGCTTCTTCTCGATAGTTCCGGTAACGTCGCGTTTGTGAGGATCCGTTCGACTATGTCTGTTTGTCTTCTTCATGGACTCGTTCTTCTTCCTTGCGGGATCTCAGGCAAGATGACCATACCCTCGATATCACTTCTATCTTTGCTTTCTTGGTGTTCGCTCTATATCTATGTCGCGCTACCTACCACTTGTTTATCATGCCTCCCATATTGCCAGGTCAAGCCTCTAACCCACATTCCTAGCAAACCGTGCTTGGCTATGTTACCGCTTTTTCTCAGCCCCTCTTATTGCATTTCTAGTTGCAGGTGAAGTTGAAGTTTGTTCTATGTTGGAACATGTATATTGTTGGGATATCATTATTATCTCTTATTTACTTTAATGCATCTATATACTTGGTAAAGGGTGGAAGGCTCGGCCTTATGCCTAGTGTTTTGTTCCACTCTTGCCGCCTTAGTTTCCGTCATACCAGTGTTATGTTCCTTGATTTTGCGTTCCTTATGCGGTTGGGTGTTATGGGAACCCCTTGACAGTTCACTTTGAATAAAACTCCTCCAGCAAGGCCCAACCTTGGTTTTAACATTTTCCACCTAAGCCTTTTCCCTTGGGTTCTGTAGACTCAAGGGTCATCTTTATTTTAAACCCCCGGGCTATTGCTCCTCTGAGTGTTGGTCCAACCTGTCTACCGCCGGTGGCCACCAGCGGAAACTCTGGGCTGGCCTACCGGAAGTTTGGACAATCCGGTGTGCCCTAAGAACGAGATATGTGCAGCTCCTTTCAGGATTTGTTGGAACAGTCAGGTGGTCTTACTGGTCTTGTTTTACCATTGTCAAAATGTCGTGTGCACTGGGATTCCGAGTTTGATCGGGTGTGCCGCGATGGACGATTGTCTCTGCGGATCGTGAGCTTGTGATGGGCTAAGTTGGGACACCCCTGCGGGGTATAAACTTTTGAGAGCTGTGCCCGCGGTTATTGTGATGTTGCACTCTTCCACCCATCATCCTTTTTGTCTTCCCTAACGATCTAGCTTCTATTCTTTCTTCCAGAGTCATTGTGATGTTGCACTCTTCCACCCATCACCCTTTTTTTGTCAAAGATCATGTTCTCTCCTTTTGCTTATCCATTTAATCGGAGTGTCGTGTCCTTCATTCATGTTCTCCCATCTTATCAAGTTTTACCTCCCTTCTCAACCGGAGTGCCGTCTGAAATCTTTCTTACCCCTTGTGTTGTTCTTTCAATAGTTCTGGAGGTAGTGCCTTGTTGATTTCATCAAGTATCATCCCATCTTCTCAAGTTCATATTCTATTCCTTCCATTTACACTCGGAGTGCTATCCAAATTATATCATCCTTATTCCTTCTCTATCTTGTTTTAACCGGAGTGTGGTGTCTATCATTCCTCTTCTAACCGGAGTCTCATCAAAGTGCTTTCATTTTGCCAATTTCATATTCTATGCCTTCCTTTTCCAACCGGAGTGTTGTCGTAATTGATCTTTATCATTCCTTGTACATCTCGTTTCAACCGGAGTGCTTGCATGTACTTCTTGTCCATTGTACCCCTTTTCTTATGTCTTTCAACCTACAAGGTTCTAGTAAGGTTCCTTGTTCCTCTTTTCTAACGAAGTGTTTTCAACTTTGTTCATCTTCGTTTTATTCTTTCTTTCAATCTGTTCAATCGCAAAGTTCTTTGGTTTCACTCATTTGTCAAAGAAGCAACTTAGTTTTACCTCTTCTCTTCCTCTTCCGTTTCCCTCCGGTGCCATCCTAGATCTCGAGACGAGATCCTCTCGTAGTGGTGGAGTGTTGTGACGCCCCGAGTCCGACACGCCAGGTTCCTTCCAGTTATTCGTTGTTGTTGCCTTGTCATTCGCTTGTGTGTTTCATCTTGCCATGTCATCATGTGCATTGCATCATCATGTTTTCAAAACATGCATTCGTCTGGGTCTCCCAGTTCTTTCCGTTGTCCGTTCTGAGCCCAGACACACTTGCACGCGCATGCGGCTCGTCTGTAATAATATTTTATAAGTGGTCGGAAAATGTTCTCAGAATAGGATGAAAGTTGGCGTCCGGTGTTGTTATGTTGTGAGTAGATCGCCTGCCAAGTTTCATCGCATTCAGAGTCCATTTGATAGCTCAACCGTTAAACTATAGCGGCAATATAGCCGGTCAAGCGTCGCACGTTTTCGATCTCCGGAAATAGTCGCCAGGCTGCATTCATCCTCTTTCCTCTCAGTCCAACCCATCTGCACAGCCCTCTAACCCCACCTAGGTCCAACCAACCTCCCCTGTCGACCAGTGCCGTCCGATCTTGATCAGAGGGTCCAAAAACCCGTCCTAACCCCTCATACCCCAACCCTGCCTATAAAAGCAAGCCTCCCCTTCCATTTTTGACAGTAGACAAATCCCTCACCAAAATCAGCGCGCCGCCAGCCTCCTCCCACCTCCACCCGCATTCTGCGCCGGCCTAACTCGCCGGCGCCATTTGGCGCTACCCCAGCGGGCAAGCCGCCACCTGAACCCGCCGTCGCCGCCGCGTAGGGCCAGTGGCAGCGCGCCACGTGTCCCCTGCCAGCGCCTCTCTCCTCCCACCTCGCGCTGGCCCAGATCGGTGCCCGCCGGAGCCCATCTGGGCCCGGACAAGCCCGCGTCGCTAGACGCAGCCGCAGGAGCCTGGCTCCCCTCGAGCTCCCTCGTCCCGATCCCGTGCAATGCTTACGCCGTTGTTCGCGCCTCAAGTGGGTCACCAGAGCCGACCCTCGTCGGAGACCGTGGCCACCGCCTCTGCTAGGTCGCCGCCTCCCCGTCGCCCTCTCCTTCTCCTCTCTTTCCGACCACACATCTCTCTCTCCCTCCCCCCTGCAGAGCCGCCATGGATGTAACGCCCTCGATGCGGCTATATCTCCCATGTGTCGAGGCACGACTTAGAGGCATAACCGCATTGAAAGCAATGTCGCAAGTCGGGAAATCATTACACATCCCATGTACACAAATAATATAAAGGGGAGAAACGTAGTTGGCTTACACTCGCCACGTCACATCAAAGTACATAAATAACATCCATCATACAAATCACTCATGGCCCGACTACGGTGCCCAAAATAGAAAAGACCCCAACATGCGAAAAGGCCCTAAATCGATAACCCCAACTAGGCACCACTACTGATCATCCGGAAAAGACACGTAGTATCGCTGGGAGTCCTCGTCGAACTCCCACTTGAGCTCGTAATCGTCAACTGGAGCAGAAACACCTGGACCTGCATCTGGAGTTATAGTATTTGTGAGCCACAAGGACTCAGCAATCTCGCACCCACGCGATCAAGACTATTTAAGCTTATAGGACAGGATAAGGCAAGTATATGTGGAGCTGCAGCAAGCGACTAGCATATATGGTGGCTAACTTATTCGCAAAGGAGAGCGAGAAGAGGAGGCAAAGCACGAGCGAGAAACTAGAAGGAACAACCTGCGCAAGCATTACTCCAACACCGTGTCCACTTCCCGGACTCCGCCGAAAAGAGGCCATCACGGTAACACACTCAGTTGATTCATTTTAATTAATTAAGGTTTACGTTGTCTACAACCGGATATTAACAAATTCCCATCTGCCCATAACCGCGGGCACAGCTTTCGAAAGTTCAATCCCTGCAGGGGAGTCCCAACTTAGCCCATGACAAGCTCTCATGGTCAACGAAGGAATAGACCTCCACCCGAGACACACCGATCAGACTCGGTAACCCGGTACAACAATACAATTCGACAGGTTAAAACAAGTCCAGCAACACCGCCCGAATGTGCCGACAAATCCCGATAGGAGCTGCACATATCTCTTTCTCAGGGCACACTCAAATTGTCTTAGGTACGGGTAGGCCAGCCCAGAGTTGCCGCTGGTGGCCACCGGTGGCTGACAGGTGGACCAACACTCAGAGGAGCACTGGCCCGGGGGGGGTTAAAATAAGATGACCCTTGAGTCTGCAGAACCCAAGGGAAAGAAAAGGCTAGGTGGCAAATGGTAAAACCAAGGTTGGGCATTGCTGGAAAAGCTTTAAACAAGGCGGACTATCAAGGGGTTCCCATAATGACCCAACCGCGTGAGGAACGCAAAATCCGGGAACATAACACCGATATGACGGAAACTGGGGCGGCAAGAGTGGAACAAAACACTAGGCGAGAGGCCGAGCCTTCCACCCTTTACCAAGTATATAGATGCATTAAGATAACATGGCAATATAATGATATCCCAACAAGTAAATAAATGTTCCAAGAAGGAACGGCTCCAATCTTCACCTGCAACTAACAACGCTATAAGAAGGGCTGAGCGAAGCGGTAACATAGCCAATCAAAGGTTTGCTAGGACAAGGTGGGTTAGAGGTTCAACATGGCAATTGGAGGCTGACAAGCAAAAGGTAGGCATCGTAGCATTGGCAAAGCAAAAGAGCGAGCAAACTAGCATAGCAAAGATAGTAGTGATTTCGAGGGTATGATCATCTTGCCTGCACAGTTGTCAGAGTCGACTGGATCCTCACAAGCAAACTCAACGGGCTCCTCATTAGCGAACTCGTCTCCCGGATCTACCCAACAAGACAAACAAGCAACAAGGATACAATCAACCACGTGCAAGACCAAGCAATATGATGAAATGATAATATGCTATGCGGGATGCGATGCGGGATGCAAAATGCAAGATATGACAGGAAATGCATGAACCTGGCCTCAACTTGGAATTCCAAGGGTGCCACTGGATAGAGGGGAAGAAATCGCTTGAAAACGATATAAAGATCATTGGAATCGGAGTTACGGTTTGGAAATGGTAAGCGTTTTAAGATATGACACCGGTCTGCGATATACAGCAAGTAGGCTCCTAAATGCAACGAAATGAACATGCTACAGCCACCAAACATGAAAACAAAATACATGGCAGTGATGTACACAAGATTCTTAACAAACAATAGCACTGAGACATAGGAAAATTCATCCATTAAGAGGTTCAAACAAGCATGGCAAAAATGAATATGCAAAACAGATTCCAGACTTAGTGAAATTAACACTAGCCTGAAATTTCAGATCACGAAGCCCTCTTCGGAGCAGCAAAACAACATGATAAATGACCTGAACATGAGAAGTAAGAATATGGCATGGAGCTACTCAACAACCTTAACAAAACACCCAAAGTGACCTGGGGACAAAAGGGTTCACAAAATACTCTACCGAGCTCACGAACATAGCTCGAACACAATCAGTTTTCAGACTTAGTGAAAACTGAGACATGCAGAAATTTAACTCACGAATGCATGTAAACGAGCTCGATGCACTCACCATGGTGCAAGTCATAGCAAGGCAAGCATATAAACAGCAATAAGGCACAATATTCTAGCTACACATGGCAAGAACAAAGGCATATCATGCATGGAACACTAATGGTAGCATCGGCAAAATCGCAAACAAGTTGACGATCTGCCCAGATTAACAACGAAGCAAAAGTTGAGCTCGATTGAGTCAACCTAGAGCACTCCATATATGAAAAATAAGACATGGATGGATATATCATAACATAAATATCAAAACTCCCTTACTGATCATCGTCAAAAGAGGCACGGATCACTAGGAAACAAGCTGGACATATGGCATCATGAACTAGAATATCCCAGACTTAGTGAAAATCACAAGTCCCTGAAATCAGCAATCTCAGGTACCTCTCTTCAAAAGCTTGCACAAGATAACACACACATCCTAAAAATGCATGGGTGGCACCTATGGAAAGAAGACAAAATGCTTAACAATTCATTCCAAAGGGGCACAGGCATATCATGCATGAATTAAACATGGCAAAAATGACAAAAGTGCATGATGAACTAACGGATCTGCAATTTAACTCATGAAGCCTCCTTATAACAGGATTTTGGGCATCAAGATGAACTCAAATGCAAATGATGCAATGGAATGAAATGATGTACATGTCGAGGCGAAGATTTTGATATATCATATGCCCAAAACGGAGCTACGGATGCGGAGATACGGGTCCTCGAACAGGAGCATATGGAGTAAAAATCTAGGGACTTAGTGAAAAAAAACTACCCCAGGATCCAGATCTAGGGTTCGGGCACGCGGCCCGAGATGGCGGCGGATCTCGCCGGGATTCCTGTAGATGACGGCGGCGGCCGGAGAGGAAGTAGCCGGAGCGGGGAGGGGGGCCGGACGGCAAGGAGGAAGCGGCGCGGCGGGCGGTCGCCGGAGCCGGGAGCTCCTCTCCCTGGCGCGGGCGCCGGCGAGGGCTTGGGGCGGCGGGGCGAGGTGCTCCGGGCGGCAGCCGGCAATGGCGCCGCGGCGGCCGGAGCGGGCGAGCGTCGGCGGGCTCGGGGGCGGCGACTGGAGGAGGAGGCGGGCGGCGGAGCAGGCCGGGAGGGCCCCGCACGGGCCTCGCGGGCCCGCGGGCAGCGGCGAACTGGGGACCGGCCCCGGGACACGTGGCGGCGGCGGATTCGTCCCGCGGAGCCGGGCGGACACGTCCGGCGCGCGATTTTTTTGTCCGGCGGCGGCGGGAGGAGTTGGATCTAGGGTTAGGGGGGAAGAAGAACCGTGGATTTCGGAGGGGGTGTATATATAGGCATAGAGGGAGCTAGTGGAGTCCAAAAGAGGTGCGGTTTTCACCCACGCGATCGTGATCGGACGCTCTAGGACATGGAGCAGAGTTTGGTGGGTTTTGGGCCAAATTGGAGGGGTGCTGGGCTGCAACACACACGAGGCCTTTCGGTCCCTCGGTTAACCGTTGGAGTATCAAACGAAGTCCAAATGATACGAAACTTGACAGGCGGTCTACCGGTAGTAAACCAAGGCCGCATGACAAGTCTCGGTCCAATCCAGAAATGTTTGAACCCCACACACGAAAGAAGTCTAGAAATGACCACCGGAGGAGAACGAAGCGCCGGAATGCAAAACGGACAACGGGGAAAATGCTCGAATGCATGAGATGAACATGTATGCAAAAGCAATGCACGTGATGACATGATAAGAGATGCACGAAAAAGAAAAACAACACACGGAGACAAAGACCCGAACCCGAGAAATAAATATAACTTAGCGCCGGAGACGGCAAGAGTTGGATACAAATATGGAAAGTATATCTGGGGCGTTACAACACTCCACCACCACGAAAAGATCTCGTCCCGAGATCTAGGACTGAAAGAACTCCGGGTACTCAGAACGGAGGTGATCCTCGCGTTCCCAGGTAGCTTCACGGGCGGAATGGTGAGACCACTTGACTTTGAGAAATTTGATTGACTTGTTGCGGGTCTTGCGTTCAGTCTCTTCAAGAATAGCAACTGGGTGCTCATGATAGGAGAGATCTTCTTGGAGCTCAATGTCCTCGAAGTTGACGGTGCGGTCAGGAGTCTTGAAGCACTTTCGAAGCTGAGAGACGTGGAATACATCATGAACATTTGCAAAGTTTGAAGGAAGCTCAAGTTGATAGGCGAGGTCGCCTCTCTTGCTGACAATCTTGAAAGGTCCCACGTATCTAGGGGCAAGCTTCCCTTTGATACCGAAGCGACGAGTACCTTTCATGGGAGAGACGCGAAGGTAAACATGATCTCCGATCTTGAAAGCCAAATCACGGTGCTTACTATCATAGTAGCTCTTCTGGCGGGATTGGGCTGCTTTGAGGTTATCACGAATGACTTTGCACATTTCTTCTGCTTCTGTGATTAAGTCATTACCCAGCAGCTGACGTTCACCGGTTTCAGACCAGTTGAGAGGGGTACGGCACTTCCTGCCATACAGAATTTCAAATGGGGCCTTGCCCGAACTTGCTTGAAAACTGTTGTTGTATGAGAATTCAGCATAAGGAAGGCAGTCCTCCCACTTCATGCCGAAAGAAATTACGCAAGCCCTTAGCATATCTTCAAGAATCTGGTTGGCATGCTCGACTTGACCGCTTGTTTGAGGATGGAAAGCAGTGCTGAAGCGGATGTTTGTGCCCATGGCCTTCTGAAAAGAATCCCAAAACTTGGAGGTAAAGATGCTGCCATGGTCTGAAGATATCACTTGAGGAATACCGTGCAGAGAGACAATGCGAGAGGTATAGAGTTCCGCCAATTGAGCTGCAGTGATTGACTCTTTGATAGGCAGAAAGTGAGCCACTTTGGTGAGCTTGTCGATGACAACGAATATAGCATCATTGCCACGCTTGGACTTTGGAAACCCAGTCACGAAGTCCATTTCAATGTGGTCAAACTTCCATTCTGGAATGGCAAGAGGTTGTAGGAGACCAGCTGGCCTTTGGTGTTATGCCTTCACTCTTCTGCAGACATCACATTCATTCACGAATTGAGCGATCTCGCGCTTCATTCGAGTCCACCAATAAGCTTGCTTGAGGTCCTGATACATCTTCGTACTACCAGGGTGGATGGAGAGAAGAGAATTGTGAGCCTCGTTCATGATCACCTTACGAAGTTCACCTTTGGGCACAACAATTCGATCCTCGAAGAAGAGAGTGTCCTTGTCATCAAGTCGGTAACACTTGTACTTGGACTGACTCTTGGCAATCCCAATCTTCACCTTTTTCACCATCGCATCAAGAAGTTGGGCTTGGCGAATCTGGTCTTCCAAGGTAGGAGAAACTTGGAGGTTGGCGAGGAAACCTTGAGGAACAACTTGAAGATTCAGCTTGCGGAAAGCTTCACAAAGCTCGGGTTGATAAGGCTTGAGAATCAGACTGTTGCAATAGGCCTTTCTGCTCAAAGCGTCAGCAATCACATTGGCCTTACCTGGAGTATACTCAATACTCGGATTATACTCTTGAATCATTTCGACCCATCGAGTTTGCCTTAGGTTGAGATTAGGCTGAGTGAAGATGTACTTGAGACTCTTGTGACCAGTGAAAATGTCCACTTTTCTTCCCAATAGAAGATGTCTCCAAGTCAACAGAGCATGCACAACTGCCGCCAACTCGAGATCATGAGTAGGGTAGTTCTTCTCATTAGGCTTCAACTGGCGAGATGTATAAGCGACAACTTTATTCTCTTGCATCAATACTGCGCCAAGACCTTGGAGAGAGGCATCACAAAAGACCTCGTACGGCTTGGATTCATCAAGCAGAGTCAGAACTGGAGCAGTGATCAATTTCTCTTTCAAAGTGTTGAAAGCAATATCACACTCCGGAGACCAAACATACTTGACGTGCTTCTGAAGAAGATTTGAGAGAGGCTTCGCGATCTTGGAAAAGTTTTCAATGAATCTTCGGCAATAGCTTGCGAGACCGAGAAAACTGCGGAGTTGCTTCACGTTCTGAGGAGGTTCCCAATTCACAATTGCGGAAACCTTCTCGGGATTCACGGAAATGCCCTTGGCAGAGATGATATGGCCAAGATAAAGAACCTCATCGTGCCAAAATTCACACTTGGAGAACTTGGCGTAGAACTGATGTTCCCTGAGCTTGTCAAGAACCAAACGCAAGTGCTTGGGATGATCTTCCTTGTTCTTCGAGAAAACCAGAATGTCATCGAGATAGACCAAAACGAAGTCATTGGTGTAGGCGTTGAAGATGAAATTCATCATGCGAGAGAACGTCGGAGGAGCGTTGGCGAGGCCAAAAGACATGACAGTGTATTCATATGAACCAAAGCTTGTTCTGAACGCCGTCTTGGGAATATCTTGCTCACGGATACGAATCTGATGATAACCCATACGGAGATCAAGCTTGGAGAATACTTGAGCACCCTTGAGTTGTTCGAACAGCTCATTGATGTTGGGAAGTGGGTATTTGTTCTTAATGGTCTTCTTGTTCACTGGACGGTAATCAACACAAAGTCGACTCGATCCATCCTTCTTCTTCACAAAAAGAACACCACAACCCCACGGAGAAGTACTAGGCCGGATAAGACCCAATCTTTCTTGCTCATCGAGTTGTTTCTTCAACTCTTTCAACTCTTCGGGGCCGAGCTTGTAGGGACGTTTGCACACAGGTTCCGTACCGGGCTCAAGTTCAATAAAAAATTCAACTGGCCGGTGCGGAGGCATTCCTGGGAGCTCTTCTGGAAAGACGTCTGGATATTCGCACACGACTGGAATTTGCGAGATGGCATCCAATTCACCCTTCTCATTGAGAGAAAACAAACGAATGGTATTATCCCGAGCGGCAAAGATAATTGCATCCTCAGACGAATGAGTCAATAGAATCTGCCTGGCTGCACAATCAAGATGTGCCTTGTGCTTAGAAAGCCAATCCATCCCGAGAATAAGATCAATATCCGAGTTACCAAGCACCATAGGAGAAGAAAGAAACTTGTAGTCACCCAAAGTGATAGTAACATCCGGAGCAATGGAGTTAGCCTGCATGCGCTTACCGGGAGAGACAACTGCTAAAGGACTAGGCAAAATTTGCAAAGGCAACCCATGCTTAGATGAAAACGGTCTCGAGATGAAACAATGTGATGCACCCGTGTCAAAAAGAACATTTGCAGGAATATCATTAATAGGAAGGTTACTCATGATCACATCTGACGAGTCCTCTGCCTGAGCTGCATTCATCAAATTGACCTTGGCGTGCTTGGGATTATGCTTGACCACAGCTGTACTTGCCGATCTGACAGGAGGAGGAGGAGGAGGAAGACGCCTCTGGTTGAAACACTTGTTCGCATAGTGACCCTTCTGTTGGCACTTGTTGCACGTGACCTCTGAAAGCGGACGGTGATACGGAGCACTCGATCTTGGAGCTTGAGACGAAGTCTTGTTCTGAAAGCCTGGGTTGGGTGGGTGGGAAGAACCACTGCCACCTTTGCTCTTCTGCTGATACGGCTGACGGAACGGAGGAGGAGGAAGCCAGAACTTCTGCTGCTTGGCCACTTGAGTAGAGGAAGGAGTAACATCTCTGACTCGCTTCCTGGAAGCATCACACCTCAACTGAGCAGCCTCTTGCTTCAGTGCCATGTTTTAGAACTCATCGTACCTCAAGGGCTCGAAGAGGACAAGAGCGAGCTGAATATCTTCTCTGAGACCACCCCTGAACTGATATATCATGCTCTTCTCATCAGGCACGTCTTGCTTGGCAAAGCGGGCAAGTTTCTGGAATAATTTGTTGTATTCATAGACAGACAAAGAGCCTTGCTTCAGATTGCGGAATTCCTCACTCTTGCTTTCAACCACGCTCTGCGGAATGTGATGAGCTCGGAAATCTCGACGGAAATCATCCCAAGTGATAACACGTTCACCTCTGGAATCCTTGTACTGCTGGAACCACTCTGCAGCCTGATCTTTGAGTTGGAAGGAAGCGAATTTCACAAAGTCCTCAGGCATGACGTTGCTGCACTCGAAATGCTTACACAGATCCACAAGCCAATCGTCAGCATCGGTTGCCTCAACACAATTACTGAAAGTCTTTGGCCCATTAGCAAGGAACTGGTTGAGTGTAGCAAAATGACTCTGATTGCTGCCTTGATTCCCTTGACTGCCTTGATTGCGCTCTTGGATAATTTGCATGATCAGCTGAGTGTTTGCATTGGTTGCGGCCATCACAGCTTGCCATGCCTCTGGAGGAGGTGGAGGCGGTGGCGGATCTTGATTCTGGTTCTGACTGGTGCTCTTAGCGGGAGCCATCCTGAAGAGGTTGACCACCGTTAGCACATAGACAGATAAATATTGAAGCTGAATCCAACGGAATGAAAATTGCAACATACAGTCTTCACATCCGAACAAAATGAACGAATGCATTTCTCTTGAAGTGGTCACATATTCCTAAATTGCGAAGCCACGAAGAATCAGGTAGAAGGAGTACAACAACAAGGGATGGAATCAACATATGACATCGAAGCAAAACGAATGCCACAACTCGAAATAAAACCAAGGGTTGGCTTGCGGAATAAGCCGGAACAAATACATGATAGAAATTTCGTCCGAAGTTTTCGTGGTGGGACCTACACGGGCTCGATCGTACAGCACCATCATGTACAAGGCAGTGCACATGACATACGAAGCGTCCCCGAGTCAGCATAGCCAAGGACTCTTTAAGACACAACGAGACCACTGTAAAATCGACCGTGAATAGGCGAACCACTAGACGTCGAACCCCAATTTCATATCATACATCTGTCGGAAAGATATCCTAAGGCTACTTGAATTCCCACCTATGAAATTCCCGAAATTTTCCCGGTTATGCAATCAGGTGTTGGGGATACAGGGGAGCATAATATCTCACTCAAGCTAGCAAATCCTACATCCAGCTGTATCCATCCTTCAACACATAACCAAGAAACCTTCGGAAACCATCTATCTCAACCTTCGAAAAGCATCCGTTATACAAGTTATGGCGATACTCCCGAACTCCCGCCCCAGTACTGGGTGGCGTCGAGGTTATCTCACCAACGAACTGCATAAAAGAGATTTTCGATGTCGCGCACAAATCTCAAGTATACCAGAATTGCAACGATAAAATTGTGACGACAACACCTCGGAGCTCAACTCCCCGGGACACTGCCACAACCCCTAAAGACAGGAGGCACCAAGAACAATGTTCTCGTCACAAAACCATCGGAACAAAACCAAGATACTCGCGTGATCCTAAAATTTTTTTTAGTGAAATTTGAGAAGAGAAGAGTCAAAACTCTACGTCAGCATGCCTTACCAGAGCGATGCGGAGACTGGGAAGTAAAAAGAATTCCTAAGCTCTCCGATATATAATTCCTAAATGACTCAAAACATTTTTCTAGACACAACTCGGCTGCTAAAAACGATCAAGCAATGGGGCTTCTAAGGTCGGGGAAGGCTCTGATACCAACTTGTAACGCCCTCGATGCGGCTATATCTCCCACGTGTCGAGGCACGACTTAGAGGCATAACCGCATTGAAAGCAATGTCGCAAGTCGGGAAATCATTACACATCCCATGTACATAAATAATATAAAGGGGAGAAACGTAGTTGGCTTACACTCGACACGTCACATCAAAGTACATAAATAACATCCATCATACAAATGACTCATGGCCCGACTACGGTGCCCAAAATAGAAAAGACCCCCAACATGCGACAAGGCCCTGAATCGATAACCCCAACTAGGCACCACTACTGATCATCCGGAAAAGACACGTAGTATCGCTGGGAGTCCTCGTCGAACTCCCACTTGAGCTCGTAATCGTCAACTGGAGCAGAAACACCTGGACCTGCATCTGGAGTTATAGTATTTGTGAGCCACAAGGACTCAGCAATCTCGCACCCACACGATCAAGACTATTTAAGCTTATAGGACAGGATAAGGCAAGTATATGTGGAGCTGCAGCAAGCGACTAGCATATATGGTGGCTAACTTATTCGCAAAGGAGAGCGAGAAGAGGAGGCAAAGCGCGAGCGAGAAACTAGAAGGAACAACCTGCGCAAGCATTACTCCAACACCGTGTCCACTTCCCGGACTCCGCCGAAAAGAGGCCATCACGGTAACACACTCAGTTGATTCATTTTAATTAATTAAGGTTTACGTTGTCTACAACCGGATATTAACAAATTCCCATCTGCCCATAACCGCGGGCACGGCTTTCGAAAGTTCAATCCCTGCAGGGGAGTCCCAACTTAGCCCATGACAAGCTCTCACGGTCAACGAAGGAATAGACCTCCACCCGAGACACACCGATCAGACTCGGTAACCCGGTACAACAAGACAATTCGACAGGTTAAAACAAGTCCAGCAACACCGCCCGAATGTGCCGACAAATCCTGATAGGAGCTGCACATATCTCTTTCTCAGGGCAAACTCAGATTGTCTTAGGTACGGGTAGGCCAGCCCAGAGTTGCCGCTGGTGGCCACCGGTAGCTGACAGGTGGACCAACACTCAGAGGAGCACTGGCCCGGGGGGGTTAAAATAAGATGACCCTTGAGTCTGCAGAACCCAAGGGAAAGAAAAGGCTAGGTGGCAAATGGTAAAACCAAGGTTGGGCATTGCTGGAAAAGCTTTAAACAAGGAGAACTATCAAGGGATTCCCATAATGACCCAACCGCGTGAGGAACGCAAAATCCGGGAACATAACACCGATATGACGGAAACTGGGGCGGCAAGAGTGGAACAAAACACTAGGCGAGAGGCCGAGCCTTCCACCCTTTACCAAGTATATAGATGCATTAAGATAACATGGCAATATAATGATATCCCAACAAGTAAATAAATGTTCTAAGAAGGAACGGCTCCAATCTTCACCTGCAACTAACAACGCTATAAGAAGGGCTGAGCGAAGCGGTAACATAGCCAATCAAAGGTTTGCTAGGACAAGGTGGGTTAGAGGTTCAACATGGCAATTGGGAGGCTGACAAGCAAAAGTTAGGCATCGTAGCATTGGCAAAGCAAAAGAGCGAGCAAACTAGCATAGCTAAGATAGTAGTGATTTCGAGGGTATGATCATCTTGCCTGCACAGTTGTCAGAGTCGACTGGATCCTCACAAGCAAACTCAACGGGCTCCTCGTTAGAGAACTCGTCTCCCGGCTCTACCCAACAAGACAAACAATCAACAAGGATACAATCAACCACGTGCAAGACCAAGCAATATGATGAAATGATGATATGCTATGCGGGATGCGATGCGGGATGCAAAATGCAAGATATGACAGGAAATGCATGAACCTGGCCTCAACTTGGAATTCCAAGGGTGCCACTGGATAGAGGGGAAGAAATCGCTTGAAAACGATATAAAGATCATTGGAATCGGAGTTACGGTTTGGAAATGGCAAGCGTTTTAAGATATGACACCGGTCTGCGATATACAGCAAGTAGGCTCCTAAATGCAACAAAATGAACATGCTACAGCCACCAAACATGAAAAAAATACATGGCAGTGATGTACACAAGATTCTTAACAAAACACTAGCACTGAGACATAGGCAAATTCATCCATTAAGAGGTTCAAACAAGCATGGCAAAAATGAATATGCAAAACAGATTCCAGACTTGGTGAAATTAACACTGGCCTGAAATTTCAGATCACGAAGCCCTCTTCGGAGCAGCAAAACAACATGATAAATGACCGGAACATGACAAGTAAGAATATTTCATGGAGCTACTCAACAACCTTAACAAAACACCCAAAGTGACCTGGGGACAAAAGGGTTCACAAAATACTCTACCGAGATCACGAACATAGCTCGAACACAATCAGTTTCCAGACTTAGTGAAAACTGAGACATGCAGAAATTTAACTCACGAATGCATGTAAACGAGCTCGATGCACTCACCATGGTGCAAGTCATAGCAAGGCAAGCATATAAACAGCAATAAGGCACAATATTCTAGCTACACATGGCAAGAACAAAGGCATAGCATGCATGGAACACTAATGGTAGCATCGGCAAAATCGCAAACAAGTTGACGATCTGCCCAGATTAACAACGAAGCAAAAGTTGAGCTCGATTGAGTCAACCTAGAGCACTCCATATATGAAAAATAAGACACGGATGGATATATCATAACATAAATATCAAAACTCCCTTACTGATCATCGTCAAAAGAGGCACGGATCACTAGGAAACAAGCTGGACATATGGCATCATGAACTAGAATATCCCAGACTTAGTGAAAATCACAAGTCCCTGAAATCAGCAATCTCAGGTACCTCTCTTCAAAAGCTTGCACAAGATAACACACACATCCTAAAAATGCATGGGTGGCACCTATGGAAAGAAGACAAAATGCTTAACAATTCATTCCAAAGGGGCACAGGCATATCATGCATGAATTAAACATGGCAAAAATGACAAAAGTGCATGATGAACTAACGGATCTGCAATTTAACTCATGAAGCCTCCTTCTAACAGGATTTTGGGCATCAAGATGAACTCAAATGCAAATGATGCAATGGAATGAAATGATGTACATGTCGAGGCGAAGATTTTGATATATCATATGCCCAAAACGGAGCTACGGATGCGGAGATACGGGTCCTCGAACAGGAGCATATGGAGTAAAAATCTAGGGACTTAGTGAAAAAAAACTACCCCAGGATCCAGATCTAGGGTTCGGGCACGCGGCCCGAGACGGCGGCGGATCTCGCCGGGATTCCTGTAGATGACGGCGGCGGCCGGAGAGGATGTAGCCGGAGCGGGGAGGGGGGACGGACGGCAAGGAGGAAGCGGCGCGGCGGGCGGTCGCCGGAGCCGGGAGCTCCTCTCCCTGGCGCGGGCGCCGGCGAGGGCTTGGGGCGGCGGGGCGAGGTGCTCCGGGCGGCAGCCGGCAATGGCGCCGCGGCGGCCGGAGCGGGCGAGCGTCGCCGGGCTCGGGGGCGGCGACTGGAGGAGGAGGCGGGCGGCGGAGCGGGCCGGGAGGGCCCCGCACGGGCCTCGCGGGCCCGCGGGCGGCGGCGAACTGGGGACCGGCCCCGGGACACGTGGCGGCGGTGGATTCGTCCCGCGGAGCCGGGCGGACACGTCCGGCGCGCGATTTTTTTGTCCGGCGGGGGCGGGAGGAGTTGGATCTAGGGTTAGGGGGGAAGAAGAACCGTGGATTTCGGAGGGGGTGTATATATAGGCATAGAGGGAGCTAGGAGAGTCCAAAAGAGGTGCGGTTTTCGCCCACGCGATCGTGATCGAACGCTCTAGGACATGGAGCAGAGTTTGGTGGGTTTTGGGCCAAATTGGAGGGGTGTTGGGCTGCAACACACACGAGGCCTTTCGGTCCCTCGGTTAACCGTTGGAGTATCAAACGAAGTCCAAATGATATGAAACTTGACAGGCGGTCTACCGGTAGTAAACCAAGGCCGCATGACAAGTCTCGGTCCAATCCGGAAATGTTTGAACCCCACACACGAAAGAAGGCTAGAAATGACCACCGGAGGAGAACGAAGCGCCGGAATGCAAAACGGACAACGGGGAAAATGCTCGAATGCATGAGATGAACATGTATGCAAAAGCAATGCACGTGATGACATGATAAGAGATGCACGAAAAAGAAAAACAACACATGGAGACAATGACCCGAACCCGAGAAATAAATATAACTTAGCGCCGGAGACGGCAAGAGTTGGATACAAATATGGAAAGTATATCTAGGGCGTTACAATGGACGAGCCCCACCTCACCAGATCCCGCATCCCCGAGCGCCGCCGACCACCTCCGTCACTGGATCTGGAAGCCCTGTCCTCGGATCCGTCCATCCCCGCCGTCATCCGGTCCCCCTACACGTCACGTCGTCGTCTCCATCACCGGCAGCCGCCGTGCCATGCTCCTGCCTCTACTTTCGAGCAGAGGAGGACGAGCACTCGTGTGGGTTAACACCTTCCTCGCAGCCCAACCGCAGGCCCAGTCCAGTCCAGCCTGCCTCCACCACCGACCAGGCCAGGCCCAGTGGCCACGCTGGTGAGCAGCCGCCCAGTTCCCTGTGCACTTCCGGGCCTGTCAGTTTCGGCCCAGTCCTTGTTTTTTCTACCAAACGAATTTGTCTATTATTCCAGAGAACACCAGTTTTGCAGAAAACCCCTCCAACTTCATGCATATCATAACTCACCAACCGTGCATCGTATTAAAAAGTTTCATATATATATAATTCTTAGAATTTTGTCTAATTTCACAATTTCCAACTTTTATGCATGTTTAAAATGTTGTTTGTTTAAATTTTCTTAATTGCCATGTTAAAATGATTTATTTCATAACTAGATAACCGTAGCTCCAAACTTAACAAACGTTATATGTAAATGGGGTGGAAAATGCCTAGTTTAACATGGTGCACTCTTCTTGCATGTTTAACAACTCTAAATTATGGTTTAGGGCAGAACAGTACCAAATCCGTAATTTTGCACATGAGGATTTATCGGAATTGTTGTTTGTTGTTCCGGCCTCATTTAAACTTGCCTAGATAGGTAGTTTTCTTATGCCTCACCTCTTGCCATGTTTAACAACATTTAATATTGTTGGGTACATAAATGGGAGAGAACTAAATAAGTCGTGTGGTGTTTTTTCAATATGCAACTCGTTGCATATTGAGCTCCACTTAATTTGTAGTATTGTTTGTGCACTTTGCCATGCCATGCCTCCTTAAAGCACACATGCATCATACTTGGTTGTGCATCATGCCATGATTATGTGGTGGTTGTCTACTATGTTGCTTGCTTCTTTTTGGGTTGCTTCTCTCATTAGCTTCGATTTCACTCCGGAATTGTGAGGATTCGTTCGACTATGTCCGTTTGTGTTCTTCATGGACTCGTTCTTCTTCCTTGCGGGATCTCAGGCAAGATGACCATACCCTCGAAATCACTTCTATCTTTGCTTGCTTGTTGTCCGCTCTATCGCTATGTCGCGCTATGTACCACTCGTTATATCATGCCTCCCATATTGCCATGTCAAGCCTCTAACCCATCTTTCCTAGCAAACCGTTATTTGGCTATGTTACCGCTTTTGCTCAGCCCCTCTTATAGCGTTGCTAGTTGCAGGTGAAGATGAAGTTTGTTCCATGTTGGAACATGGATATTGTTGGGATATCATTATTATCTCTTATTTACTTTAATGCATCTATATACTTGGTAACGGGTGAAAGGCTCGGCATGATGCCTGGTGTTTTGTTCCACTCTTGCCACCCTAATTTCCGTCATACGGTGTTATGTTCCTTGATTTTGCGTTTCTTACATGGTTGGGTGTTATGGGAACCCCTTGATAGTTCCCTTTGAATAAAACTCCTCCAGCAAGGCCCAACATTGGTTTTACCATTTGCCTCACCACCACATATACTTTTCCCTTGGGAGTCGCGCTCCCGAGGGTCATCTTTATTTTAATCCCCCCGGGCCAGTGCTTATCTAAGTGTTGGTCCGAACTAGATCCACTTGCAGCGCCACCTCGGGGAAACTTGAGGGCTAGTTTTAGTTGTACGTAGTGTTCATCCGGTGTTGCCCTGAGAACGTGATATGTGCAGCTCCTATCGGGATGTCGGCACGTCGGACGGTCTTGCTGGCCTTCTTTTACCATTGTCGAAATACCTTGTAACCAGTATTCCAAAACTGATTGGGTCTTCCCGGGAGAAGGAATATCCTTGACCCTGAGGGCTTGTGATGGGCTAATTAAGTTGGGACACCCCTGTAGGGTTCAAACTTTCGAAAGCCGTGCCCGTGGTTATGTAGCACATGGGAATTTGTTAATATCCGGTTGTAGAGAACTTGACACTTAACTTAATTAAAATGCATCAACCACATTTGTAACCGCGATGGTCTCTTCTCGGTAGAGTCCGGGAAGTGAACATGGTATTGTGTTATGCTTGAACGTGAGTAGTTTCAGGATCACTTCTTGATCACTTCTAGTTTCTCAACTGTTGCTTTGCTTCTCTTCTCGCTCTTATTTTCCTATGTTAGCCACCATATATGCTTATTGCTTGCTGCAGCTCCACCTCACTACCCTTTCCTACCCTTAAGCTTAAATAGTCTTGATCTCGCGGGTGTCAGATTGCTGAGTCCTCATGGCTCACAAATACTTCCAAACTATTTCAGGTGCCGATGAAACCAATGCAAGTGACACAACCGAGCTCAAGTGGGAGCTCAATGAAGATCTTCGTCGTTGTTTTGTGTTGTTTTTGGTTGATCGGTAGTGGAGCCCAGTTGGGAGGATCGGGGATCTAGCATTTGGGATTGGCTTCTTTTATTTTTGTTCCATAGTCGGACCTTGATTGTATTCTGGACGATGTATGTTTAACTTGTATTTGTGTGAAGTGGCGATTGTAAGCCAAGTCTTTATACCTTTCTTATTCAGTACATGGGATTATGTGAAGATTACCCCTCTTACGACAAACCTACCATGCGGCTATGCCTCTATGTCGTGCCCCGACACGTGGGAGATATAGCCGCATTGTGGGTATTTCAAGTTGGTATCAGAGCCATCCCCGACTTAGGAACCCCCTGCTTGATTGAATCGTTGACGTTGTAGAGTCTAAAACAAAATATTTTGAGTCTTAGGATTATATATATCAGAGAGTAGGATTCTATTACTCCTCAGTGCCTTCGTCGCGCATGTGAGGCCTCCTGACGTAGAAGTTTTGACTCTTCTCTCCTCAAATTTCACAAAAAAAAATTAGCATCACGCGGGTATCTTGGAATCGTTCTGATAGTCCTGTGACAAGAACATTGTTCTTGGTGCCTCCTAACATTTAGGGGTTGTGGCAGTGTCCCGGGGAGTTGAGCTCCGAGGTGTTGTCGTCACAATTTTATCGTTGCAGTTCTGGAATACCTGAGTTTCGCCGACATCGAAAATCTCTTTTATGCAGTTGTTGGTGAGATAACCTCGACGCCACCCAGTACTGGGGTGGCAGTTCGGGAGTATTGCCATAACTCGTATAACGGATGCTTTTCGATGGTTGAGGTACACGATTTCCTAAGGTTTCTTGGTTATGTGTTGAAGGATGGATACAGCTGGATGTAGGGATTCTTAGTTTGGGTGAGATATTATGCTTCCCCTGTATCCCCAACACCTAATTGCATAACCAGAAAGTTTTGGGAGTTTTATAGGTGGGAATTCAAGTAGCTCCTAGAATATCTTTCCAATAGACACATGATACGATATGGGATCTACCATATGTTTGTTCCGGCCTATTTTGCACACCAATCCTTTGTTTTTTTGTTTTGATTGTGGTATTCGAGTTGCTTCGAAGTCAAGTGTTGAATCCATACCTTTTTCTAAGCGGTGTTCTCACATTTCTATGTGAATACTAATCCTTCTTGATCATCAGGATTGTCATGGCAATTCTTTCCAACCGATGCGTTTCTCTTCAAGATGATCCTATCATTTTCCCAATCGCAGGATCTAATCTCAGTATTCTCAATGGTGTTTGTTTCATTCGTCCCAAGTTGTCTTTGTTTTTCCCGCCCTCCCACCCTTTTTCTTCAAGGATTTAGATTTCTTAATCAAGTATCGTTTCATTGATTGGAAGTCTCTCCATTTTTTTCTGGAGATGTTCTTCTCCGGTGATTCTCAAGAAGATACTAATGGAGCTTCAAGTTCATCATTCTTCATTCTTTTCTTCTCCGGTGGATTCAACCCAAGCTTTGTCGATCATATATTTTCCTTGTTTCAAGTGCATTCTTATGCCGGTGCACCTCTTAATCATCCACTTCTCGCTATTCAATTGTTCCGGAGTGCTCAAGATATCTCGAAGATTCGTGTTTCCACTCTGCATTCATTCATGCTCTTTCAAGAATGTTATCTCATTCAAGCCATTTAATTAAACCAGCGCAATCTATCTTTTAAATCATTCAACGGTGTATCTTTTGAGTGGGCCCTAACCCACAGGTCTTTTCCTAGGATCTTACCTGACTCTTCTAATTTATCCGGAGTGATTCCCAAATTCTTTTCAAAGTTTGACATAAGAATGAATTGTCATCAGTCATATATCTTACTCTAAGATCTTTCAAATTCATTTCATTGTTGATTCAACCTTTATATTCTACATTATTCTGGAGTGTCTCAAAAAATTCATGGTGGTGTTTCTCTTCGTCATTCTCGGATTTTGAAGACCGAAGAAGACTTTTTCCTCCAAATCTTATCTGCTCTCTCAGAGATGCGTAGTTCAAGCTTGCTGCCATCCCCTCATAATTGTTTTTATTGTGAGAATTCTTTTCACCCATCCGGAGCAATTCAAGATTATTTTTAGTTTGATTCTCCGAAGGCCATCATTTCGGGTTTCTTCATTCTCAGCTTTCAGCTCTCGTTCTCAAACCTTGCCGGTGCATCATTCAAATATCCTCTAATCAGCTCAAGATTTCTTCGTTCTCTTGTATATGAATTCTCTCATGTATCCTCGTTCATTTTCTAATTCTTCCCGGTGTTCTACTATCTTTTCTTCTTTCATTTACAATTCTTACGGCAGTTCGTTCCATCATTATCTTAAGTGGTTATTGTATCAATTCATTAGTTCTTTCCAAATCCTACAGGTGGTTCGTTCAAGTCCTTCCCAAGTTTGTTCTATCTCTCTTTAATCATTTTTTCAATGGGAATAAGTAGCATGCCAAATCCACTGTGGGTCATCAATTTAATTGATGAAGGATAAGCATAATGTAATTCTTACTTTTGTTTCATCGAGTAAATTCTATTCCTTATTCCGGAGGTTCATCAAAATTCTTGGTTTCAATCACTCATCTTTCTTTTCCCGGAGTTCCAAGCTCTGTCAATTATATCATCGCGAAGATCCATCTAAATCATTACAAGGCTTCACCTTGTGTTTTCAACTTCTCTTTCTTTTTATCATAATTTTGTTACTGGAGTTCTTCATGGAGGATCTATATGGTGGCTCATCAAGGATTCTTTTCATTCTTCAATTGTTCTTCAAGATTTCTCTCGAAGTTAAGTTCCACCAAGGTATACTCAAAAATAAACATGGTGTTGAACACATGTCTTGTTTCGAGGAGTTCAAGCATTCTTCATCTTGCATTCCGAAGTGCAATTATTTCTCTCTTGTCTTTTGAGGTTATGTTATGTCACTCCTGACAATTTCCCTTCGTGTTTCATGATTCACAAGTTGTCAGGAATGACATATTTAAATACATCATTTTCACTTCGTTCAAGAGATCCTTTCAACCAATCAATCTCTTCATTGGAGTTTTCTTGGGTTATATTTCACCTAAAGCTTTCCCTAATGATTGTTGCTATTTATGGGGCTGATAAATGACCCAAGTTCTTCATTTATCCTCCCGGTGAAATAAGTTTCTTGTCTCCTTGTTGATATCAATCCAATCTTCTTTCCATTTGTGGCAGAATTTCACCTCAAGTTTGAGATGTTTTCATAAGCCCACAAGCAGATTATTGTTTTCGTTGTTGATTTTTCAACATCTCCGCTCAAGCCTTTCTTCGTAGGGATGTTTCTTTCAAATTCATTGGTGGTAGAAGTTATCATTTTCTTCTACTTTCTCTCTTCCCTAACGATATAGCTTCTATTCTTTCTTTCGGAGTCATTGTGATGTTGCACCCTTCGACCCATCATCCTTTTTTTGTCAAAGATCTTGTTCTCTCCTTTTGCTTATCCATTTTATCGGAGTGTCGTGTCCTTCATTCAAGTTCTCTCATAATATCAAGTTTTACCTCCCTTCTTAACTCGAGTGCTGTCTAAAATCATTCTTACCCCTTGTGTCGTACTTTCAATAGTTCCGGAGGCAGTGTCTTGTTGATTTCATCAAGTATCATCCCATCTTCTCAAGTTCATGTTATATTCCTTCCATTTACAGTCGGAGTGATATCCAAATTATATCATCCTTATTCCTTCTCTATCTTGTTTTAACCGGAGTGTGGTGTCTATCATTCCTCTTATAACCAGAGTCTCATCCAAGTGCTTTCATTTTGCCAAGTTCATATTCTATGCCTTCCTTTTCCAACCGGAGTGTTGTCGTAATTTTACCGTTCCTTGTACATCTCGTTTCAACCGGAGTGTTTGCATGTACTTCTTTTCCATTGTACCCCTTTTCTTATGTCTCTCAACCTACAAGGTTTTAGTAAGGTTCCTTGTTCCTCTTTTATAATGGTGTGTTTTCAACTTTGTTCATCTTTGTTGTATTCTTTGTTTCAATCTGTTCAACCTCGCAAGGTTCTTTGGTTTCACTCATTTGTCAAAGAAACAACTTATTTTTACCTCTTCTCTTCCTCTTGCGTTTCCCTCCGGTGCCATCCTGGATCTCGGGACGAATCCTCTCGTAGTGGTGGAGTGTTGTGACGCCCCGAGTCCGACGCGCCAGGTGCCTTCCAGTTATTTGCTGTTGTTGCCTTGTCATTCGCTTGCGTGTTGCATCTTGCCATGTCATCATGTGCATTGCATCATCATGTTTTCAAAACTTGCATCCGTTCGGGTCTCCCAGTTCTTTTCGTTGTCCGTTCTGAGCCCAGACACACTTGCAAGCACCCGCGGCACGTCCGTAATAGTATTTTATAAGTGGTCGGAAAATGTTCTCGGAAAGGGATGAAAGTTGGCGTCCGGTGTTGTTATATTGTGAGTAGACCTCCTGCCAAGTTTCATCGCATTCAGAGTCTATTTGATAGCTCAACCGTTAAACTATAGCGGCAATATAGCCGGTCAAACGTCGGACGTTTTCGGTCTTCGGAATCAGTCGTCGGGCTGCATTCATCATGTTTACTCTCAGTCCTACCCATCTGCACAGCCCTCTAACCCCACCTAGGTCCAACCAACTCCCCCTCTCAACCGGTGCCGTCCGATCTTAATCGGAGGGTCCAAAAACCCCTCCTAACCCCTCATACCCTAACTCTGCCTATAAAAGGAAGCCTCCCCTTCCATTTTTGGCAGCAGACAAATCCCTACTCGAAATCAGCGCGCCACCAGCCTCCTCCCACCTCCACCTCACATACCGAGTCAGCCTAACCGGCCGCCGCCACATGGCGCTGCCCTAGCGGGCAAGCCCCCACCTGAACCCGCCATCGCCATCGTCTAGGGCTAGTGGCAGCGCCACGTGCCCCTGCCAGTGCCTCCCTCCTCACACCTCGCGTCGGCCCAGATCGGGGCCCGCCCGAGCCCATCTGGGCCCGGACGAGCCCGCGTCGCCGCCCGAAGCCACAGGAGCCTGGCTCCCCTCGAGCTCCCTCGTCAATGATCCCGTGCAATGCCTCCAGCCGTCGTTCGTGCCTCCGGCGGGTCACCGGAGCCGGCCCTCATCGCAGACCGTGGCCACCGCCTCTGGCAGGTCGTCGCCGTCTCCTCCTCTCTTTCCGACCTCACATCTCTCTCTCCCTCCCCCCTGCAGAGCCGCCATGGACGAGCCCCACCTCGCCGGATCCCGCATCCCCGAGCGCCGGCGACCACCTCCGTCAGCGGATCTAGAACCCCCGTCCTCGGATCCGTCCATCCCCGCAGTCCTCCGGTCCCCTACACGTCGCGCCGCCGTCTCCATCGCTAGCAGCCGCCGCTCCATGCTCCTACCTCTGCTTCGAGCATATGAGGGCGAGCTGTAACACCCCAGATGTAACTTTCCCTATTTGTACTCCAACTCTTGCCGTTTCCGGCGTTAAGTTATATTTATTTCTCGGATTTGGGTGTTTGTCTCCGTGTGTTGTTTTTCGTTGTCATGCATCTCATATCATGTCATCATGTGCATTGCATTTGCATACGTGTTCATCTCATGCATTCGAGCATTTTCCCCGTTGTCCGTTTTGCATTCCGGCGCTTCGTTCTCCTCCGGTGGTCATTTCTAGCTTTCTTTCGTGTGTGAGTATTAAACATTTCCAGATTGTACCGAGACTTGCCAAGCGGCCTTGGGTTACTACCGGTAGACCACCTGTCAAGTTTCGTACCATTTGGACTTCGTTTGATACTCCAACGGTTAACCGAGGGACCGAAAAGGCCTCGTGTGTGTTGCAGCCCAACACCCCTCCAATTTGGCCCAAAAACCCACCAAACTCTGCTCCATCATCTAGAGCGTTCGATCATGATCGCGTGGCCGAAAACCGCACCTCATTTGGACTCTCCTAGCTCCACTTATGCCTATAAATACACCCCCCTTCGTTTTCGGATCTCTCTCTCCCCAAAACCCTAGTCTAAAAAAAAACAGATCCCCGCACCGACGGACATGTCCGGAGCCTAGCCGGACACGTCTGCCGCGCCCCCTCAGCCTACCAGACGCTGCCACGTGGGCAGCGCCAACCGCCGCCGGCGGCGGCCCGGGAGGCCCGATCCGGGCCCCCGTGAGCCCGTACGCGCTCCGCCGCCCAACGCCGCTCGACCCCGCCGCCTCTCCCAGCTCCGGCGGCCGGAGCTCACGCGCCGCCGCTGCATGCCATCACGGGCCGGAGCCGCCGCCGCCATCAGCCGCCTTGCGCCGCCCCCGCCGCCGCCTCGGGAGCCGCCCCGCCGCAACGCCGCCCGACCCCTTCCTCTCCCCGGCCGGCCCCTCCTCTACTCCGGCGACCGGAGCACCGGCCGGATCCGGCGAAGTCTCCATCACCGGCGAGCTTCAAGTTCATCTCCGGCGAGCCTCGGATTCCGTGCGTGAACAGTGATTCCAGATCTAGATCCAAAAATATCTCCTCACGGTTGACTTTTCCCTCTCCCCCTTAATTTTTTGTGCATACTTTGACCGGTGATATCTCCGCATCTGTAGCTCCGATTTGGGCATATAGTATATCAAAATGTTTTTCTTGACGAGTACATCATTTCATTGCATTGCATCATTTTCATTTGAGCTCATCTTGATGCCCAAAATGCTGTTAGAATGTGGCTTCGTGAGTTAATTGTCAGATCTGCTAGTTCATCTTAGACTTTTGTCATTTTTGCCATGATTATTGTCTGCATGCTATGCCTGTGAGTCCTTCATGTGTTTTGTTAAACATTTTGTCTTATTTCCAGAGGTGCAACCCATGCATTTTTAGGATGTGTGTGGTGACTTGTGCAAGCTTGCAAAGTGAGACACCCGGTAAATCTGTTTTCAGGGACTTAGTAGTTTTCACTAAGTCTGGGATTATTTAGTTCATGATGCCATATGTTCAGCTTGTTTCCTAGTGATCCGTGCCTCTTTTGAGGATGATCAGTAAAGTAGTTTTTTTAATAATTTTATGCTCTATCCATCCATGTCTTTGTTTATAACTTCGAAGCACCCTAGCTTGAGTAAATCGAGCTCTACTTTTGCTTCGTTGTGAATCTGGGCAGATCGTCAACTCGTTTGCGATTTTGCCGATGCTATTGTAGTTGATCCGTGCATGCTATGCCATTGTTCTTACCATGTCTAGCTTGTATTTTGTGCCTTCTTAAAGGATGTATGCTTGCCTTGCCATGAATTGCACCGTAGTGAGTGCATCGAGCTCGTTTACGTGCCTTCGTGAGTTATATTTCTGCATGTCTCAGTTTTCACTAAGTCTGAAAACTGATTATGTTTTTGCTATGTTCGTGTGCTTGTTAGTATATTTTTTGTTCCCTATTGGCCCCAGGTAACTTAGGGACTTTTGTTAAGCTTGTTTAGTATCTCCGTGCCATGTTCTTACTTGTCATAATCAGGTCATGTATCATGTTGTTTTGCTGCTCCGAAGAGGGCTTCGTGATCTGAAATTTCAGACAAGTGTTAATTTCACTAAGTCTGGAATCTATTTTGCATTTGCGTTTTTGCCATGCTTGTTTGAACCTCATATTGGATGAATTGGCCGTAGCTCAGTGCTAGTATTTTGTTAAGAGTCTTGTGTGCATCCCTGCCATGTATTTTGTTGTCATGTTTGGTGGCTGTAGCATGTTCATTTCATTGCTTTTAGATGCCTACTTGCTGTAAATCGCAGACCGGTGTCATTTTTGAAACGCTTGCCATTTCCAAACCGTAACTCCGATTCCGACGTTCTTTATATCGTTTTCAAGCGATTTCATCTCATATTTTCAGTGGCACCCTTGGAATTCCAAGTTGAGGCCAGGTGCATGCATCTCCTGTCATATCTTGCATTTTGCATCCCGCATCGCATCCCGCAAAGCATATCTTCATTTCATCATATTGCTTGGTCTTGCACGTGGTTGATTGTATCCTTGTTGCTTGTTTGTCTTGTTTGGGTAGAGCCGGGAGACGAGTTCGCTACCGAAGAGCCCGTTGAGTTTGCTTGTGAGGATCCAGTCAACTCTGACAACTGTGCAGGCAAGATGATCATACCCTCGAAATCACTACTATCTTTGCTATGCTAGTTTGCTCGCTCTTTTGCTATGCCATTGCTACGATGCCTACGACTTGCTTGAAAGCCTCCCAAATTGCCATGTCAAACCTCTAACCCACCATTGTCCTAGCAAACCGTTGATTGGCTATGTTACCGCTTTGCTCAGCCCCTCTTATAGCGTTGCTAGTTGCAGGTGAAGATTGGAGGCCGTTCCTTGTTGGAACATCTTTTATTTACTTGTTGGGATATCATTATATTGCCTCGTTATCTTAATGCATCTATATACTTGGTAAAGGGTGGAAGGCTCGGCCTCTCGCCTAGTGTTTTGTTCCACTCTTGCCGCCCTAGTTTCCGTCATATCGGTGTTATGTTCCCGGTTTTTGCGTTCCTTACGTGGTTGGGTTATAATGGGAACCCCTTGATAGTTCGCCTTGATTAAAGCTTTTCCAGCAATGCCCAACCTTGGTCTTACCATTTGCCACCTAGCCTCTTTTTCCCTCGGGTTTCCGGAGCCCGCGGGTCATCTTATTTTAAACCCCCCCGGGCCAGTGCTCCTCTGAGTGTTGGTCCAAACTAGAGTCCTGTGTAGCGCCCCCTCGGGGAAACTCGAGGTTTGGTTTTAGTTGTATGGAGCGCTCATCTGAGTGTGCCCTGAGAAAGAGATATGTGCAGCCCCTATCGGGATTTGTCAGCACATTCGGGCGGTGTTGCTGGTCTTGTTTTAACCTGTCGAAATGTCTTGAATTACCGAGATACCGAGTCTGATCGGAATGTCTTGGGAGGAGGTATATTCCTTCGTTGACCGCGAGAGCTTGTCATGGGCTAAGTTGGGACTCCCCTGCAGGGATTGAACTTTCGAAAGCCATGCCCGCGGTTATGGGCAGATGGGAATTTGTTAATGTCTGGTTTTAGATAACTTGAACCTTAATTAATTAAAAATGAATCAACTGAGTGTGTTACCGTGATGGCCTCTTCTCGGCGGAGTCCCGGAAGTGGACACGGTGTTGGAGTAATGCTTGCGCAGGTTGTTCCTCTAGATTCTCGCTCGCGCTTTGCCTCCTCTTCTCGCTCTCTTTTGCGAATAAGTTAGCCACCATATATGCTAGTCGCTTGCTGCAGCTCCACATATCTTTGCCTTTTTCCTTCCTATAAGCTTAAATAGTCTTGATCGCGAGGGTGCGAGATTGCTGAGTCCCTGTGGCTCACATATACTATAACTCCAGATGCAGGTCCAGGTGATTCCGCTCCAGGTGACGAGTACGAGCTCAAGTGGGAGTTCGACGAGGACTCTCAGCGTTACTACGTGTCTTTTCCTGATGATCAGTAGTGGTGCCTAGTTGGGGTTTGATTCGGGGCCTTGTCGCATGTTGGGTTCTCTTCTATTTTGGCACCGTAGTCGGGCCATGGGTGTTTGGATGATGTATGTTATTTATGTACTCTGATGTGACGTGGCGAGTGTAAGCCAACTATGTTCTCCCCTTTATTATTCATATTACATGGGATGTTGTGAAGATTGCCTAACTTGCGACATATGCCTTCAATGCGATTATGTCTCTAAGTCGTGCCTCGACACGTGGGAGCTATAGTCGCATCGAGGATGTTACACGAGCGCCCGCGTGGGCTAGCACCTTCCCCGTAGCCCAGCCGCAGGCTCAGTTCAGTCCAGCCAGCCTCCCCCACTGACCGGGCCAGGCCCAGCTCGTGCCAGCCCATTGGCCACGCTGGTGGGCAGCCGCCCAGATCCATGTGCACTTCCGGGCTTGCCAGTTTTGGCCCAGTCCTTGTGTTTTTCTGCCAAACGAATTTGTCTATTATTCGAGAGAACACTAGTTTTGCAGAAAACCCCTCCAACTTCATGCATATCATAACTCACCAAACGTGCATTGTATTAAAATGTTTCATATATGTAAAATGCATAGAATTTTGTCTAGTTTCATAATTTCCAACTTTCATGCATGTTTAAAATGATGTTTGTTTAAATTTGCTTAATTTCCATGTTAAAATGATTTATTTAATAACTAATTAACCGTAGCTCCAAACTTAACAAACTTTATATGTAAATGGGGTGGAAAAATGCCTAGCCTAACACGGTGGACTCTTCTTGCAAGTTTAACAATTCTAAATTATGGTTTAGGGCAGAACAGTACCAAATCCATAATTTTGCACATGCGGATTTACCGGAATTGTTGTTTGTTGTTCCGGCCTCATTTAATCATGCCTAGATAGGTAATTTTCTTATGCTTAACCTCTTGCCGTGTTTAACAACATTTAATATTGTTGGGTACATAAACGGGAGAGAACTAAATAAGTCATGTGGTGTTTCATCAATATGCAACTCGTTGCATATTAAGCTCCACTTAATTTGTAGTATTGTTTGTGCACTTTCCATGCCATGCCTCATTAAACCGGACATGCATCATACTTGGTTGTGTATCATGCCATGATTATGTGGTGGTTGTTTACTATGTTGCTTGCTTCTTTCCGGGTTGCTTCTCTCATTAGCTTCGGTTTCGGTCCGAAGTTGTGAGGATTCGTTCGACTATGTCTGTTTTTCTTCTTCATGGACTCGTACTTCTTCCTTGCGGGATCTTAGGCAAGATGACAATACCCTCGAAATCACTTCTATCTTTGCTTGCTAGTTGTCCACTCTATCGCTATGTCACGCTACCTACCACTTGTTATATCATGCCTCCCATATTGCCATGTCAAGCCTCTAACCCACCTTTCCTAGCAAACCGTTGTTTGGCTATGTCACCGCTTTGGCTCAGCCCCTCTTATAGTGTTGCTAGTTGCAGGTGAAGATGAAGTTTGTTCCATGTTGGAACATGGATATTGTTGGGATATCATTATTATCTCTTATTTACTTTAATGCATCTATATACTTCGTAAAGGGTGGAAGGCTCGGCCTTATGCCTGGTGTTTCGTTCCACTCTTGCCGCCCTATTTTCCGTCATACCGGTGTTATGTTCCTTGGTTTTGCGTTCCTTATAAGGTTGGGTGTTATGGGAACCCCTTGACAGTTCACTTTGAATAAAACTCCTCCAGCAAGGCCCAACCTTGGTTTTACCATTTTCCTCACCACCACCTATACTTTTCCCATGGGAGCCGCGCTCCCGAGGGTCATCTTTATTTCATCCCTCCCCCTGAGCCAGTGCTTCTCTAAGTGTTGGTCCGAACCAGATCCACTTGCAGCGCCACCTTGGGGAAACTTGAGGGCAGGTTTTAGATGTACGTAGTGTTCATCCGGTGTTGCCCTGAGAATGAGATATGTGCAACTCCTATCGGGATGTCGGCACATCGGGCGGTCTTGCTGGTCTTGTTTTACCATTGTCAAAATGTCTTGTAACCGAGATTCTGAGACTGATTAGGTCTTCCCGGGAGAAGCAATATCCTTCCTTGACCGTGAGAGCTTGTGATGGGCTAAGTAGGGACACCCCTGCAGGGTTTAAACTTTCGAAAGCCCTGCCCGCGATTATGTGGCAAATGGGAATTTGTTAATATCCGGTTGTAGAGAACTTGACAATTAACTTAATTAAAATGCATCAACCGCGTGTGTAACCGTGATGGTCTCTTCTCGGCGGAGTCCGGGAAGTGAACACAGTCTTGTGTTATGCTTGAACGTAAGTAGTTTCAGGATCACTTCTTGAAAACATCTAGTTTATCGACCTCTCTTCTAGTTTCAGGATCTCTTCTCGGTCTTATTTGCGTATGTTAGCCACCATATATGCTTCGTGCTTGCTCCAGCTCCACCTCACTACCCTTTCCCACCCTTAAGCTTAAATTGTCTTGATCTTGCGGGTGTGATATTGTTGAGTCCTCGTGGCTCACAGATACTTCCAAGCAGTTCCAGGTGCCGATGATACCAATGCAGGTGACGCAACCGAGCTCAAGTGGGAGCTTGATGAAGATCTTGGCTGTTGTTTTGTATCGTTTCTGGTTGATTAGTAGTGGAGCCCAGTTGGGATGATCGGGGATCTAGCATTTGGGGTTGTCTTCTTTTATTTTGGTTCCGTAGTCGGACCTTGATTGTACTCTGGATGATGTATGTTTAACTTGTATTTGTGTGAAGTGGCGATTGTAAGCCAACTCTTTATCCCTTTCTTATGCAGTACATGGGATTGTGTGAAGATTACCCCTCTTGCGACAAACCTACCATGCGGCTATGCCTCTAAGTCGTGCCCCGACACGTGGGAGATATAGCCGCATTGTGGGTGTTTCACAGAGTCCGGGATATGAACACGGTCTTGTGTTATGCTTGAACGTAGGTAGCTTCAGAATCACTTCTTGATCACTTCTAGCTTCACGATCGTTGCGGAGCTTCTCATCCTACTCCTATTTGTGTATGTTAGCCACCATATTTGCTTAGCGCTTGCTACAGCTCCACCTCATTACCTTATCCAACCCATAAGCATAAATATTCTTGATCTCATGGGTGTGAGATTGCTGAGTCCTTGTGACTCACGGATACTTCCAAACAGTTGCAGGTGCCAATGATACCAGTGCAGGCGGCGCAACCGAGCTCAAGTGGGAGCCCGATGAAGATCTTGGTTGTTGTTATGTGCCTTTTTCAGATGATCAGTAGTGGTGCCCAGTTGGGACGATCGGGAATCTAGCATTTGGGGTTGTCTTCTTTTATTCTGGTTCCGTAGTCGGACCTTGATTGTACTCTGGATGATGTATGTTTACTTGCTAATTGTGTGAAGTGACGATTGTAAACCAACTCTTTATCCCTTTGTTATTCAGTACATGGGATTGTGTGAAGATTACCCCTCTTGCGACTAAACCACCATGTGGTTATGCCTCTAAGTCGTGCCTCGACTCGTGGGAGATATAGCTGCATCGTGGGTGTTACACATTTAGATCCAATGTGGTAATGACCGTATCATGGCGCTTGAATGAAGCTTGAGATATGCAACTTCCCACCCAGTCACCCATCCTTTGACTCCTCCAGCCCCAGTACGCTTAACTTCTGTGTTTTATCTGACTCGGCTAGTAGAGTGGAAGCTACACCTTGCTGATAAGAGTTGCCTCCTTGCCTTTAAGGCGTTTCATGAAGGTCACCATGTGGGACCTACTCCCTACTATCATGCACGTTTGTGCTTTTAGAAACTGTGTGCAATCTTTACATGGCCGGTGTGTCGCTGCCTAGCCTTCTATGACCATCGACATTGGAAGCGGGGAACTGATGGGAGAAGAGGCGGGAAACTGATGGGAGGATTGGCGGGAAACCAATTGGGGGAGTGGCGGGAAACGGTAATGTGTTTGGATAAATAGTACCATTAATATGGAAAACTTAGTAAAGAAGGAAGCATGAGCTAGCATTACGCGTGCGCATAGTACTTACCCACGGGTGCAGACGGTTGACCAGAACTGCTTTAAATATTTAGGGTTCATTTAGCCTTTTTATACATTATAATTGAGTTTTCTAAGCATTAATTTAATGTGCATAATTCAAATTTGAACTACTACATGCTCTAGTGCACCAAAATGGCTGGAAAAATCATACATGTGTCCTTGGATACATGTTTAGGTTCAGGCAATGAATTGGAATGAATTACAACCGTCTCGACGTCCTGGCTCAGCCTCAAACATTGAGAATCTTGGTTTTTAAATCCCCCTAAATCCAAAACTCACCCGAAAATCATGAAACTTGGCACGCTGTCATGACATGGCACATATATGTTGTGGTAAAAAATTGTCCAATTTGGGGCAAGTTTTATTACAAGCCTCTTACAAACTGGAGCTTCTCTCAAGAAGCCTCATGGTTTTGATAGGGAAACATGTCCCCCTTGTGGGCAAAATGATAATCGTTGCGTCTTCTCGCCTTGTATTTTTTTTCTACAGGCAACATGGAACAACAAAAGATTCATGCAGAAATTTGAAATTAATCAGGGTCTATTTGGCCTTTTTATACATTAACTAGGTTTTCTAGGCATTTAATGTCCATATTTCAAATATAAACTACAAATACATGCTCCAGTTCACCAAAATGGCTAGAAAAACCATACGTGTGTCCTTGGGTGCATGTTTAGGTCCCATCGAAGGAATGAGAATGAATTACAAACGTCTCAGCATCCTGGCTCGGCCTGAAACATTGAGAATCTCGGTTTTTAAATGCCCGTAAATCCAAAACTCACCCAAAAATGATGAAACTTGGCATGGTTTCATGACATGGCACATATATGTCCGGTAAAAAAATTATCCAATTTGAGAAAAGGGGCACACATTAATAGACAATGTAGTCCTTTTGGAACAAATAGCTGACACATCACTATCGGAAACGCTTGTATTATTTGAACCGTGTATATTCATGTAACCATTTAAGTGTAGCCACGCGTCCCTCTTTTTATTTGATAGTACTACCTTCGTCCTAGTTCAATGGTCCTATTTGTATTTTGTGCCAAAATTTAACCATAGTCAGTGACGTGCCTGCAGCTATTTGATTTGATGGGAATAGCATGAGAAGTCCGGCGTGCAAGTTCTACGGGACGCGTGTTAGCACTCCGCTGCGCAGGCTCGACGGGACGCGTGCAACCTGACCATTGTGCAGGCTCGATGGGATGCGTGCGACCTGTCCGCCGTGCAGGCTTGACGGGACATGTGCAAGCAGTCCGCCACGCATGCTCACTAAGAAGCAAGCTCTTTGACCTCCATCCACCAGGCACCCGCCTTGCTCACAACTTCTCCACTAATGGCGGTTGATCCGTTGTTTAACAGGTGGTTAAAGCACATGGACAGGGGTTGTTTGCTTGTGATCCCATGGCCCTGCACAATGTTAGAATTTGGTTTGTTCACGCCTCGCTGAGAACGTGATTTTAGCTTGTTTTAACTCATATCTAGGATAATTTAAAATGCCACATGTGGTAACAGATAATACGATAACAAATTACAATGACAATCGATAATACGACAACAAATTTACAATGGTGTGGATAATAATTGTCTTACATATTCCGGATAATTTAAAATGCCACATGCGGCAACGCCCGAAAGACACAGGGGCAAGAGAAGAAGGAAATGACAGACAATGATCTGGGTCGCTGCTCTCTACTTCTCAATGGATCGCAATGGTTAATAATTGTCTTAAATATTATGGATAATTGAAAATGCCACATGCGGCAATGTCCAAAACACACACGACCTACATATGCTTAGTGACTTAAAAATGTAGATATGTGACATTTGCATATAATTAATAGTACAATATAGGATGAGAGGCTGAGCTGGCGGCCTTCCGATGACGGTCTTCTCGGACTCCATGATCAGCAAAGCACCATTGCGGCCGTTCATTTCGAGTGTCCGGACCCGCCGTCACCATACCCGTCTCTGCTTGCGGAGCTGCTCGCGCTGGGAGGCCCTTGGGGCTGCCAGGCCTCTTCCAATAGAGCTTGATAGTGTGCAATCACGTGCATGACATGCCTGTGGAACCGCTCTATCTCCATGTCTCTGCACTGGTAGAAAATTCAGTCCATCACCTACATCCCCAAGATATCACATTGGCAATATTCTACTTCGTCGGGGATGCCAACTCTGCGAAGGACGCACTCAAGCCTGTCCACCACATCATCGGATCGAGGTTGACATGGCCGGCGGCGGCAATGATGAGGCCATACACAGGTTGTCTCATAACTGAATCGCAAAGCTTCTCTGCCCATTCCTGGCGGGGCATCAGGCTCTCGATGAGCACCGATGACGGCGGCTCTTTGGGTGGGTCATCAATGATGATGCCTAGCAGCTCTGGATCTTCTGCACGGTGGATGGCAAACTACTCATCACGCTTCCTCTGCAATATGTCCATTATGCGTCCAAGGAATGGCGCGATGATATCGCTGCCGTTGGGCCATGGTGCCTACACCGGCCGATGAAGCTCTTGCTCTCCAACCTGCTCTGGCTCATTCTCCTCACCAAAGATATTACGCAGGTAGGGGTCAACGACGAATCTTTGGTAGCCTAGCATGCTTGGAATAACTTATGGTAGATGGGTGTGGACTAGATCTGCGCACAATGTCCCTACAGTGTGTTGCCACTTGGCTCATATGGAGCAAGCCACTAGCTTATGGCTGATACGTCTCCAAGGTATCTATAATTTTTGATTGTTCCATGCTATTAAAGTATCAATCTTGGATGTTTTATATACATTTACAAGCAACTTTATATCTTTTTTGGGACTAACCTATTAACCTAGTGCCCAGTACTAGTTGATGTTTTTTGCTTGTTTTTGGTTTCGCAGAATATCAGTACCAAACGAATTCCAAATGCCACGAATTTTTTTGGAGATCTTTTTTCTGGACATAAGGAACACTAGAAGCTTCGGGATAACACCAGACATGGGAGCATAGACACACCACCCACCAGGGCGCACCCAGGAGGGTAGGCACACCCTGATGGGTTGTGGGGCCCCTGAGGCTCCAGCTGACCTAATTCTGCCTCTATGTAACACCCCAAGATCAACACTCCAGACGCCTTTCATGTTTTGCGTGACTGCCGTGTGTTTTATTTGTATGTTGCATTTCATCATAGCATCATGTGCATTGCATCTGCATGTTTTCATAAAGCTTGCATCCATTCATAGTTGCAGCATCCCCTTTGCCTTTGTTGACTGATCCAAGTCCAATCGGGTTTTCGATCACCTCTTGTCAAACCACCTAACCCCTCTTTGCATAGTGCATCAACCCCTCGCCCTCATCCGAAACTCCCCCGGACCCGACCCGGGCAGTCGTTACCGATGAGTCCGGATCATCCCCAAACATCCCCAAAATATCTTCGGTTTCTTGCTGGACGCTCCTAACCTATTTATCTCGAACTGTCCGATCTAAATCATACGGACGAGATAACCCCTAACCTAACCCACTTGCTATATACCAAATCCCTAATTTCTAGGGATCCTCCTAGCCGCCGCCACCCTTGTCCATTCCCTCCTCCTTCCTCGGGATCTCCATCGCACCAACCAACCAGCGCCACATCACCTCCTCCTCCATCCCCTGCCGCTCCCTCGCTTGATCCCCCTACAGCCCACGCCTTCCCGCAGCTGAGGAGAAGGAGCTCGAGCTCCCGAGCTACTCCCGCGACCCATGGCCTTGGCCCGCGCTGGAGCTTGCCGCCACCGGCGACAGCAGCAGCTTCGACCTCCCCTGCCTTCTTCCTCTCCCTTCCCTGTCTTTCTTCCTCGCCTCATATTTCTTCCTCTTTGTCTATTCATAGAGGATGAGAAGGAGCACTGCCGCCCTCGACCCATCTCCGTCCGGCCGGCAACAAGCAGTTGCTTGCCGAAGTTGAGCTCCACCGGGTCCGCCTCCCTCTGCCCATTTCTGGCACTCGCGTCATCGTCAGCCACCCGTCGCTAGAGTTCCTTATCGGCTCACGCACCAACCTGCAAGAACCAAGCCATCGGCCACCAGGGTCTCAAGACGCCGCTGTTCAGATTTGCCTCGAGCCTCCTCTGCTTCACGCCTCCACTCACTGTAGTCCGTGGCCTTCGCCGCCCAAGATCCGCCGCCGGAGACCAAGTCGCTGCCGCCAAGACCTGGCCTCGCCAGATCCGCTGCCCATCGCCGGGAATAGATTCCCCTCGACCTCGCCCAACCTCCGGCGGTCGCCCCGTCATTTGTCGTCGCCAAAAGAACCGGCGCAGCCACTGCTCGTCTTCCTGGAAAGCATGCAACGCGAAGTCCCTACGCCCGTGAAGACTCTGCATCGAGCACCGCCACCACCCCAAACACTATGCCTCGCTTGAGCACACGCACAGCCACTACGTTGTCCGAGCACACGCGCAGCCACATGTGTGGGTTGCTTCTGGCGCGAAGGCCCAGCGGCGCCTCCCCTTCGCTTGGTCTGGCCTAGCCGCTTCTCTGCTTCCGGCCTGTTGGCCCGATGTGAGCACTCTCTGTTAACCCTCGCCCCAAGCGCTGCTTTGTTATGTCACGCTCACGGTTGTGAGACACCCTGTGCAGATTTGGCCCATTCTTGGCTTTGTTCTGTCCAGCGGTTTTACTAATTATTCCAGGGACTGTAGTTCATGCATTTAATTACTCCACAACTGTGCATCGGATTAAATGTTTTATATATGTAAATGCTTAGAATTTCATCTAGTTTCATGATTTGCAATTTTCATCCATGTTAAAAATGTTCAAAATGTTGTTTGCATTTAATTTGCTAAATGACTTGCTAAAATGATTTATTTCATAACTAAATAATCGTAGCTCCGAATTTAATAAAATTTATATGTAACTGGTCTAGAAAAATGCATAGATTAACATGGCGCACTTTAGTTTGTTGTTTAACAACAATAAAATATGATTTAGGGCAGAACAGTAGCAAATTCAAAATATGCATATGGGGATTTTCCGGAATTGTTGTTTGTTGTTTCCGGCCTCATTTAACTTGCCTAACCAGGTAGTTTACTTATGCTTCACCTCTTGCCATGTTTAACAATTAATATTGATGTGTAGCATAAACGTTAGCGAACTAAATAATTCTAACGTGCAGTTTGGTCAATATGCAACTCGTTTCATATTGATCTTCACTTAATTTGTAGTGTTGTCTGTTGCACTTTGCCATGCCATCACTCATTAAACCGAACATGCATCATATTTGGTTGTGTATCATGCCATGTTTATGCTTGTGCATTCACCGTGTTGTTTTCTTCTTTTCGGTTGTGCTTCTTCTTGATAGTTGCGGTAATGTTGCGATTGCGAGGATACGTTCGACTACGTAGGTTCGTCTACTTCATGGATTCGGTCTTCTGCCTAGCGTGATTTCAGGGAAGATGACAGTCACCTTGGATCTCACTACTATCTTTGCTTACTGGTTGTCTCCATGCTATCGCTATGTCGTGCTACCCACCACTTGTTTATGAAGCCTCCCCATTTGCCATGTTAGCCTCTAACCTTTTCCACAATCCCAGCAAACCATTGTGTGTCTATGTTATCGCTTTGCTCAGCCCCTCTCATAGCGTTGCTAGTTGCAGGTGTAGTTGCAGGTTGTTCCATGTTGGAACATGGATATCATGGATTTCATGGGATATCACAATATCTCTTATTTAATTAATGCATCTATATACTTGGTAAAGGGTGGAAGGCTCGGCCTTTTGCCTGGTGTTTTGTTCCACTCTTGCGGCCCTAGTTTCCGTCATACTGTTGTTATGTTCATTGATTTTGCGTTCCTAACATGGTCGGGGTTTATGGGCCCCCCTTGATAGTTCACTTTGAATAAAACTCTTCAAGCAAGGCCCAAAATTGGTTTTACCATTTGCCTAATAACAACTAAAAACTTGCATAGGGACCTGCGGTCCCCGAGGTCTCATAATCAACCCCCCCCCCCCCCCCCGGGCCAGTGCTCCTCATGAGTGTTGGTCCAAACCGGGCGATGTCTGGCGCTTCCTGGGAAACCAAGGTCTCAGCCAACCCAACGTCTGGCCCATCCGGTGTTCCCTGAGAACGAGATACGTGCAGCTCCTATCGGGATTTGTTGGCACATCAGGCTGTCTTGCTGGTTTTGTTTTACCATTTTCGAAATGTCTTGTGAACCGGGATTCCGAGCTTGATTGGGTTCTTTCGGAAGGAGGATTTTCCTGTGTTGATCGTGAGAGTTTGTGATGGACTAAGTTGGGACACCCCTATCGGGTTTAAACTTTCGAGAGCCGTGCCCGCGGTTATGTGGCAGATGGGAATTTTTAATATCCGGTTGTATAGAACTTGACCCTAGATCCGAAATAAAGTACACCAACCATGTGTGTAACCGTGATCGTCTCTTTTCTAGTAAGTTTGAGAAGAGAACACGATGGGGTTATGTTTGATTCGTAAGTAGTTCAGGATCACTTCTTGATCATTACTAGATGCGACCGTGATGCATAATTTCTCTTCTTACTCTTGTACTCGTAAGTTAGCCACCATACAATGCTTAGTAATTGCTGCAACCTCAAAACTTAACCAGTCCATACCCATTAAGCTTTGCTAGTGTTGATACCCATGGTAATGGGATTGCTGAGTCCTCGTGGCTCACAGATTACTACAAAAGCAGCTGCAGGTACATGTTATACGATGATCTGACGCGAGAGCGACGCATGCTTGTTTTGGAGCTCTTCTTTTGCTTCTTCTTCGATCAAGGGATAGGTTCCGAGTTGGGAGCCTAGGATTAGCAGGGTGGATGTCGTTCTTCTTTTTCGTTTGATTTCATCTGTAGTCGGATCCTGCACTTTTGTATGATGATTGGTACGTATTGATGTATTGTTGTATTCTTGTTGTAGCTTGTGGCGAGTGTAAGCCTTTTTCTTGTATTCTCACCTATTCAGTACATGGTATGTTGTCATGTTATCCACCTTGCTATGCGCTCAAAATGTGGTTGTGCCCCAATCATGAGTTCATCACGTGGTTGGGATATAATCAGATCTTGGGTGCTACAAGTTGGTATCAGAGCCTTACTATGGGAGTCCTGGATTAAGGGATCTCCGGACAGCCGGACTATATCCATTGGTCGGACTGTTAGACTATGAAGATACAGGATTGAAGATTTCGTCTCGTGTCCGGATGGGACTCTACTTGGCGTGGAAGGCAAGCTAGGCAATACAGATATGTGTATCTCCTCCTTTGTAACCGACCTTGTGTAACCCTAACCTCTCTGGTGTCTATATAAACCAGAGGGTTTTAGTCCGTAGGACAACATACAATCATACCATAGGCTAGCTTCTAGGGTTTTAGCCTCTCCGATCTCGTGGTAGATCTACTCTTGTACTACCGATATCATCAATATTAATCAAGCAGGACGTAGGGTTTTACCTCCATCAAGAGGGCCCGAACCTGGGTAAAACATCGTGTCCCCTGCCTCCTGTTACCATCCGCCTTAGACGCACAGTTCGGTACCCCCTACCCGAGATCTGCCGGTTTTGACACCGACACTTACCGACCTTAGGAGCCCCCTTGATTGATCGAATCACTGTCGTTGTCGAGTCTAGGAAAAAACTATTTTGAGTCTAGTTATATCGGAGAGTAGGAATTCTTTTTACTCCTTATCCCCTTCGTCGCTCTGGTGAGGAATCATGACGTAGGTGTTTTGGATCCATTACTCTCCTTTTTCACTCAAATTTTTTTAGGATCATGCGGGTATTGTGGAATCGGTCTAATATCATTGTGATTAGAAATATATTCTTGGTGCTTCCTGTCATTTAGGGGTTGTGGCAATGTCCCGGGGAGTTGAGCTCCAAGGTGTTATTGTCACAGTGCTTATCGTTTCAGCTTCGGAATACTAGAGGATGCCGACATAAAAAACTCTTCTATACTCTTTGTGGTGAGAGTAGTTTGGCACCACCCAGTACTGGGGAGAGGGATCAGATGTATTGCCACATGTAGGATCGAAAGTAGGTCTAGAGGGGGGGTGATGAGAATACTTGACCAAATAAAAATCTAGCCTTTTCCCAATTTTAAGTCTTGGCAGATTTTAGCAAATTGGCACAAGTCAAGCAATCAACCTACAGATGCAATTCTAATAGTATAGCAGCGGAATGTAAAACATTGCATATGAAGTTAAAGGGAGGGGTTTGGAAAGGCAAACGCAATGTAGACACGGCATTTTTGGCGTGGTTACGATAGGTGGTGCTATCGTACATCCATGTTGATGGAGACTTCAACCCACGAAGGGTAACGGTTGCGCGAGTCCACGGAGGGCTCCACCCACGAAGGGTCCACGAAGAAGAAACCTTGTCTGTCCTAGCATGGCCTTCGCCCATGAAGTACTTGCCTCACTTGGATAGATCTTCACAAAGTAGGCGATCTCCTTGCCCTTACAAACTCCTTGGTTCAACTCCACAATCTTGACGGAGGCTCCCAAGTAACACCTACCCAATCTAGGAGACACCACTCTCCAAAAGATAATAGATGGTATGTTGATGATGAACTCCTTGGTCTTGTGTTTCAAATGATAGTCTCCCCAACACTCAACTCTCTCTCAAAAAAACAACTCAGCTCTCTCTCTCACAGATTTGGCTATGGTGGAAAGATGATTTCAGTGGAAAGCAACTTGGGGAAGGCTAGAGATCAAGATTCTTGTGGTTGGATTGGAATGTCTTGGTCTCAACACATGAGTAGGTGGTTCTCTCCCTGAAAATTTGTAGTGGAAGTGTAGGCACGTTCTAATGGCTCTCTCACAGATGGAGAAGGGGGTGGAGGGGTATATATAGCCTCCACACAAAATCTAACCGTTACACACATTTGAGCCAACTCAGTCACACCGAATATATGAACTCGGTGAGACTGATTCAGTTCAAAATGTGAACGTTAGGCTTTTCAGTGGGACCGACATGATCAACTCGGTGGGACCGATGAGCTAGGGTTATGGCAAACCTAATCTCGATTTGACAGATTACGTGAACTCGGTGAGACCAATTTCAGTAATAGGCTAACAGAGAGTTGGTCATGCAAACTCGGTGGGACCGATTGCTCCTTTCGGTGATACTGAAACATTACGAAAGGAAAACAAAGAGTTTGCACTATGAACTCGGTGGGACTGATAGCTCATTTCGGTGAGACCAAAATGTTACGAAGGGAAACATAGAGATTTCAATCCCATCTCGGTGAGACCGAGATCTCTATCGGTGAGACCAAACTGATTAGGGTTTCAAGCTATGGCTATGTCAAGTGAACTCGGTGGCGCCGGATGGATCAAACCAGTGGGGCCGAGTTTGACTTTAGGTTTTGGACATATTTAGATTTGATAAAGTGGTTGAGGGCTTTGGAGCATATCAGTAAGCATTTTGAGAAAGTAGATCATTAAGCAACACCTCATCCCCTTTTAATAGTATTGGCTTTTCCTATGGACTCAATGTAATCTTAGATCACTAAAATAGAAATGAAGAGTCTTGAGATTTTGCCAATATTTGTCATTAGCATTTTGAGGGGTCCACATCTCTAGTCCAGGACATGCCAGTCATTGAACTTTCTGAAATAATCAACTTGAGTGGATATTAGTTCAATGAGCTATATGTTGTTATGAATTACCAAAACCACCCAGGGATTAGTTGCACTTTCAATCTCCCCATTTTTGGTAATTGATGACAACATATAGATCAAAGCTTCAACAAATGGTAATAAGAATGAAATATGTCATCACTTTGAGAAGTATGTGATAAGCAAGAGCTCCCCCTAAATTTGTGCATTATTTAAAATATGCTTTCGAATGCAAATGCACAATCGATTAGGATCATGGGTTACTCTTCCATGTCACATACATCTTGGTGGATCGCTCAAAATGAGAAAGTATAAATAGCATGCACTCATCACCAAGATAAATATGGTTGATCATACACAAGCAACAAGATAGCATCATTCAAGCACACATATTAAAGCATAATATGAACAATCACATGATCAGAAGAGTATCTCACACACAAGCACAAATATTGTAGCAAACACATAAGCAAACAAGTAGCAAGAGAGACAAATAAAAAGAAAAACACACTGTAACACCCACAATGCGGCTATATCTCCCATGTGTCGGGCACGACTTAGAGGCATAGCCGCATGGTAGGTCTGTCGCAAGAGGGGTAATCTTTACATATCCCATGTACTTAATAAGAAATGGATAAAGAGTTGGCTTACAATTGCCACTTCACACAATACATAAATAATCCATACATCATCCAAGGTACAAACAAAGGTCCGGCTACGGAACCAAAATAAAGAAAGACAACCCCAAATAATAGATCCCCGATCATCCCAACTGGGCTCCTCTACTGACCATCCGGAAAAGAAACATAGTAGCGGCCCAAATCCACGTCGAACTCCCACTTGAGTTCGGTAGCATCCCCTGCACTGGCATCATCGGCACCTGCATCTGTTTGGAAGTAACCGTGAGTCATGAGGACTCAGCAATCTCACACTCGCGATATCAAGACTATTTAAGCTTATGGGTAGGAAAGGGTAGTGAGGTGGAGCTGCAGCAAAGCACTAAGCATATATGGTGGCTAACTCACGCAAAAGGGAGCGAGAAGAGAAGCAACGCACGGTCGAGAAGCTAATAATGATCAAGAAGTGATCCTGAAGCTACTTATGCTCAAGCATAACACAAGGTCGTGTTCACTTCCCGGACTCTGCCGAAAAGAGACCATCACGGCTACACATGCGGTTGATTCATTTTAATTAAGTTAAGTGTCAAGTTCTCTACAACCGGATATTAACGAATTCCCATCTGCCACATAACCGCGGGCACGGCTCTCGAAAGTTTATACCCTACAGGGGTGTCCCAACTTAGCCCATCACAAGCTCTCACGGTCAACGAAGGATATTCCTTCTCCTGGGAAGACCCGATCAGTCTCGGAATCCCGATTACAAGACATCTCGACAATGGTAAAACAAGACCAGCAAAGCCACCCGGTGTGCCAACAAATCCCGATAGGAGTCGCACATATCTCGTTCTTAGGGCAACACTGGATGAGACAGGCTACAAGTAAAACCAACCCTCGAGTTTCCCCGAGGTGGCCGCGCAGGCAGCTCGGTTCGGACCAACACTCAAAGGAGCACTGGCCCGGGGGGGTTTAAAATAAAGATGACCCTTGAGTCTGCAAAACCCAAGGGAAAGGTATATGGTGGTCGGTAGGCAAATGGTAAAACCAAGGTTGGGCCTTGCTGGAGGAGTTTTATTCAAAGCGAACTGTCAAGGGGTTCCCATAACACCCAACCACGTAAGGAACGCAAAATCAAGGAACATAACACCGCTATGACGGAAACTAAGGCGGCAAGAGTGGAACAAAACACTAGGGAAAAGGACGAGCCTTCCACCATTTACCAAGTATATAGATGCATTAAAGTATATAAGAGATAATAATGATATCCCAACAACATCCATGTTCCAACAAGGAACAAACTTCATCTTCACTTGTAACTAGCAACGCTATAAGAGGGGCCGAGAAAAAGTGGTAACATAGCCAAACAACGGTTTGCTAGGAAAGGTGGGTTAGAGGCTTGACATGGCAATATGGGAGGCATAATATAGCAAGTGGTAGGTAGCGCGGCATAGCAATAGAGCGAACAACTAGCAATCAAAGATAGAAGTGATTTCGACGGTATGGTCATCTTGCCTACAAAGTTCTCAGAGTTGTCGAAAGCTTCATCCTCGTTAGCGTACTCAACAGGTTCCTTGATCACGTACTCGTCTCCCGACTCTACCCAATCAAGAACACAAGCAAAATGACCAACAATCAATCACGGTGCAATGCACAAGCAACATGATACAAAATATGGCATGATATATGAGATGTGATATGCAATGCATGTGCGTGCTCCGGAAGGGAAAGAATGATCAAGGCATCAACTTGGCAAACCAAGTGTGCCTCTTGAAAGATGAGATGATTTCGGTCGAAATCGATATAAAGATCACCGGAAACAGAGGCACGGTTTGCAAATGGCAAGCAAAACAAGGATGGTGCTATTACGCGATTAACAACACGATGCCATCTAGAATGCAACAAGAAACTAAGCTACTTCACCCCCAAATAACAACAAAATATATGGAAGTGATGTACACAAGATGCTTTAGAAAACATGAACACTGAGCTATGGCTAAAACATAGAAGAGCAGGTTCAAACAAGCATGGCAAAAGTGCAAAAGATATTAGCTTCACAGACTTAGTGAAAATACTAACATGCCAGAAATACCATCAGGCAGCCATGTTTTGAGCAAGAAAACAACATGCTACTGGAACATATCATAGCAAACAAATGCATTTCATGATTCTACTAAATGTATAGAACAAAAGTCCCTTATTAATCATGAGCCATAAAGGCACAGAAGACATAATGGCACCCATGTAAACATAGCAAGTTTTATTAACAGTTTTAGACTTAGCAGAAAACAGAGCATGGCATAAATAGAATTATGAAGGCATCTTTGTGAGCTCAAATCACTCACCACAAAGCATGGAATGATAAAACATGCATACCAACATCAAGATGACATGCTCATGAAGCTAACCATGGAAAGAACAAGTTCATAGCATGCAAGGATCACTAGCAACAACCATGGCAATATTGATTAACATGTTATCATTCTGCCAGGAACATTTTATAGCAAAAGTAGAGCAAGAACAAGACATTCTAGGGCACTCCATAATTGCAAACAGGGGCAGAGATGGATAGAGCATAACCACATGTTCAAAACATCCTTACTTAAGTATCTCAAAACAAGCATGTATCTCACTGTAGCATCAAGTTTACATGGCATAAAAATAACAGTAGGAAAAGGACTTAGCAAAAACCTAAGTCCCTGAAAATAGCAACATCACGAAGGCTACTTTGCATGCTTGTGCTAGTCACCACATAGATCACAAAAATACAAGACAAGCACCACTGTAAAGATGGCATGACTTAGTTCAAAACACATGTAGAGCTCATGCCCATATGCATCACACATCAAATGTGACAAAAATGACAAATCACCATAGTACTCTTGCATCAATGATTAGGGCATCAAGATGAACTCAAACAAGCATGCCACAATGGAATGAAATGAAGAGCATCTCACAATGAACATTTTGATATATCATATGCATGAAACGGAGCTACGGTCACGGAGATATGGCGTGATGAACAAGGGTATAAAATTAACAGACAGCTCCGGGACTTAGTGGAATATTCGGGGTCAACCATTTGGATCTAGGGTTTGTGCATGGAAGCCGAGGTTGAATGGAGCTCGAGCTCGCCGGAGTAGACGGTGACGACGGTTGGAGTGGTTGGGGAAGAGCGGGGCGACGCGGATCGGGGCGACGGTCGCCGGATCTAGGCACGGGACGCCGAGCGGCGCCGGATCCCGGCGTCGGGCGGCGCTCTCCGGCGAAGAGGAGAGGAGGTGCGGATCGGCGGCGCTCGGGCATAGGAGGGCGGCGGGGTTCGATGGTGACCGGCCTTGGACTCGGGCGCGGGCGCCAGGCGGTGGGGACGCGCGGGGGAGGCGGCCGGGCAAACGCTTAGCCGGAGAAACAACTTGCAATGCTCTTGGTAATGCCTTAGTGTCAAAATTGTGCTCCGACGCTAATGGGAATGACATGAAAGAATGTGATGCACCAGTATCAAATAAGACTTTAGCAGGAATGGAGTTAACAGGAAGGTTACCCATGATCACTTCTGAAGAATCCTATGCCTGAGCTGCGTTCATCATGTTCACCTTAGCATGCTTGGGATTATGCTTGACCACTACATTGCTGGCAGATCTCACAGGAGGAGGAGGCGGAAGTCGCCTTTGGCTGAAGCATCATGTTCACCTTAGCATGCTTTGGCTGAAGCATCTGGCTGACACTTGTTGCAAGTAAATTATGAGAGCGAGCGATGATAAGGAGCACTAGACCTTGGAGTATGAGACTGAGCTTTGTTCTGATAGACTTGGTTGGGTGGGTGGGAAGATCCATTGCCACCTTTGCTCTTCTGCTGAATAGGCTGACGAAACAGAGGAGGAGGAGGCAACCAGAACTTCTGTTGCTTAGCTGCCACTTGTGATGAAGAAGAAGATTGAACTGCATCCCTGACTCTCTTCTTAGATGCATCACACATGAGCTGAGAAGCTTCTTGCTTTAGTGCCATGTTGTAGAATTGACCGAACTCGGTCGGCTCAAGAAGCACGAGAGCTAATGGTAGATCTTCTCTGAGGCCACCTCTGAATTGATAAATCATACTCTTTTCATCAGGGATGTCTTGTTTAGCAAAGCGAGCAAGTTTCTGAAACTGGATATTTTGTTGATACACGGACATGCTGCCTTGCTTGAGATTGCGGAACTCCTGACGCTTGCTCTTAGCAACACTTGGTGGGATGTGATGAGCATTGAAGTATCGGCGGAAATTATTCCAGGTAATCACACGACCTCCTTTGGAATCTCTATATTGTTGATACCACTCAGCAGCTTGGTCCTTGAGTTGAAACGAAGCAAACTTGACAAAGTCCTCAGGTCTGACATTGCTACATTCAAAATGTTTGTAGATGTCTACGAGCCAATCGTCGGTGTCTGTGGCCTTGACACAGTTCCTAAAGTACTTCGGATGGTTTGCGAGGAACTGGTTGAGGGTAGCAAACTGAGGCTCATTGTTTCCTTGGCCTTGATTTCCTTGGTTGCATTGCCCTTGGTTGCGCTCTTGCAAGAGTTGCAAAAGCATCTGAGTGTTGGCGTTGGTGGCTGCCATGACAGCTTGCTATGCCTCCGGAGGTGGATGTGGTGGCGGAGGGTTCGACTGATCCCCATCATTGCGGTCCGGATTCTAGCGCGTTGGAGGAGCCATCCTAAAGAGCTTGACATCCGTTAGAAACTTGAAAGACATATATTCAAGCTGAATCAATGGATCAAAATTGCAACATAAAGTCTTGACATTCGAACAAGGATGAACGAATGAATTCCAAAGTAAATCATCACACGGCCATAAAGTTGAGAAGCCACTTAGATAAAGGTAGATGAATAAAGAAACAAGGTACGAATATGAACAAATAAGTGGTAAGGATTACCCAATCACAAACCAAATATCTGCGGGGAGAAATACTAGAGCTACTTGAATTCCCACCTATAAAACTCCCAAAACTTTTTGGTTATGCAATCATGTGTTGGGGATACAGGGGAAGCATAATATCTCACCCAAAACTAGCAAATCCTATATCCAGTTGTATCCATCCTTCAACACATAACCAAGAAACCTTCGGAAATCATGTACCTCAATCTTCGAAAAGCATCCATTATACGAGTTATGGAAATACTCCCGAACTCCCGCCCCAGTACTGGTGTAACGCCCCGTGACCGATGTGCCAGGTGTTTTCCAGTTATTCGCTGTTGTTTCCTTGTCATTGCTTCTGTGTCATGCATTGCATATCATGTCATCATGTTCGTCTCATGCATCCGAGCATTTTTCCCGTTGTCCGTTTTGCAATCCGGCGCTCCTATGCCACCCGGTGTCCCTTTCTACCTCTTTTCGTGTGCGGGTGTTAAACGTTCTCGGATTGGACCGAGACTTGCCATGCGGCCTTGGTTTACTACCGGTAGACCGCCTGTCAGGTTTCGTACCATTTGGACTTCGTTTGATACTGCAATGGTTAACTGAGAGACCGAAAAGGCTTCGTGTGTGTTGCAGCCCAACACCCCTCCAAAGTGGCCCAAAACCCACCTAAACCCCCTCTATCATCTCGGTCGTTCGATCACGATCGCGTGGCCAAAAACCGCACCTCATTTGGACTCTCCTAGCTCCCTCTACATATATATATATGTGATCCCCTCAAAAAATTCGTGGATAAACCCTACCTTCTTCCTCCTCCCGCCGCTGGACATGTCCGCGCCGCCACCAGACGGGTCCCCCACCGCGCCCGGACCAATCCCGAGCCGCCACCTGCCCTCCCCGCGCCATCCACCATGCACGGGCCCGCGGAGCCCATATCCAGCCCGCCCCGGGCCGCGCCAGGCCTGAGGAGACCCACAGCCTCGCCGGATCTTCGCGCCGTCGCCGGCGACCAACTCCGGCGATTGGAGCTCGCCGCCGCCGCCTCGTTTCCTCCACGGCTCACCGGAGCACCGCCTCCCGTCGAGCTCGACCTCGCCGGACTCCACCCGCAGACCAACCCCGCCGCCCTGCCTTTTCCCCATCTTCTTCTCCCTCTCTCCCTCACCCGTTCTCTCCCGCAGGTACCCAGGACGCCATGGGTGGCCGCCCCAAGGTCCGACAGCAACCCCGCCGACCTGAGCTCCGTCCTCCGCCGCCCTTGCCCGGATCCGGCCGCCCACGCCCCGATCTACCCATTCCCGGCCTCCCCGACGCCTACCGGAGTTCCACGTCGCCCCACCGTCGCCGTTGACTTCCACCGGAGTCGTCCTTTACGAGGAATGTAGCTCCCCCGATCTGGATCCTGTTTTTCGCGCTGGTCGTTTTTCTCCTAAGTCCCTAGATCCCAGTAATTTTATGCATATTTCATCGCATCATAATTTCATCACCGTAGCTCTGATTCGTGCGTGTAGCATATCAAAATGTTCGTCTCGACGATTACATCATTTTATCTCATTGCATCATTTTCATTTGAGCTCATCTTGATGCTCGAAATTCTGTTGGAAGAGGGCTATGTGATGAATATGTCAGATCTGTTTCAGCAAATGGCCTTTTGTCATTTTTGCCATGATTAATGTGTGCATGCTATGATCCTGAGCTCTACATGTGTTTTGTAGAATGCCATGCCATCTTTAGAGGGATGTATGCCATGTATTTTTGTGATCTTTGTGGTAACTAGCACAAGCATGCAAAGTAGCTTACTCGATGATGCTGATTTCAGGGACTTAGAATTTCACTAAGTCCTTGTTCTATTTTTGTTTTTATGCCATATGTTCATGTTGTTTCCTAGTGACCCGTGCCTCTTTTGAGAATGATCAATAAGGATGTTTTGTTAATATTGTGGTGCTCTATCCATCCATGTCTTTGTTTGCAATTATGGAGCACCCTAGCTTGAGTCAATCGAGCTCTACTTTTGCTATAAAATGTTCCTGACAGATTGTTAACATGTTTGGCGATTTTACCGAGCTTGTTGTTGTTGATCCGTGCATGCTATGTTGTTGTTCTTGCCATGTATAGCTTCTATGCCATGTCTTCTTGATGGGTGTATGCTTAGATTATCATGTAATGCTCTGTAGTGAGTGCATCAAGCTCGTAAACATGCCTACTTGTTAATCTGTTTGCATGCTCCAGTTTTTCATTAAGTCTGAATATGTTTATGTTTTTGCTATGTTCACATGCTTGCAATTGTATTCTCTGATCCCTTTTGGCTCATGGTCACTAAGAGACTTTTGTTATATGCTTTGAGTAGCTTCATGCCATGCCTTGCTTTGCCATGATATGTTCCTGTAGCATGTAGTTTTTGTGCTCTAAAAATTGCTTCCTGATGATAAATTCCTGATGTGGTGTTATTTCACCAAGTCTGAAACCTGTTATCATTTGCACTTTTGCCATGCTTGTTTGAACCTGTTAATGAGTGAATTAGCTGTAGCTCAGTGTTCATCTTTTGTCAAGCATCATGAGTGGATCCCTGCCATGTATTTTTTGCTATGTTTGAATGCTGTAGCATGTTGTTCTTGATGCATTTAGATGGTCACTTGCTGATTGTCGCAGACCGGTGCCATATTTGTTTTGCTTGCCATTTCCAGACCGTTCATCCGATTCTGGTGATCTTTATATCGATTTTAACCGAAATCAACTCCTCTTTCCAATGGCACTCTTGGATTTCCATGTTGAGGCCAGGTTCAATCATTACTTTCCAAATCATGCATATGCATCACATACCGCATTTCGCATATCATACCATGTTCGTGTGTTGGTTGTTTACTATTTTGTGTGCTTCTTTCCGGTGTTGCTTCTTCGGGTTGGTTCAGATTACGTCGCGTTTGTGAGGACCCGTTCGACTACGTCCGTTTGTCTTCTTCATGGACTCGTTCTTCTTCCTTGCGGGATCTCAGGCAAGATGACCATACCCTTGAAATCACTTCTATCTTTGCATGCTAGTTTCTCGCTCTTTTTCTATGCCTATGCTACGATACCTACCACTTGCTATATCATGCCTCCCATATTGTTAAACCAAGCCTCTAACCCACCTTGTCCTAGCAAACCGTTGTTTTGCTACGTTACCACTTTGCTCAGCCCCTCGTATAGCGTTGTTAGTTGAAGGTGAAGATTGGAGCTTGTTCCATGTTTGGAATATGGTTATTTTGTTGGGATATCACAATATCTCTTATTTAATTAATGCATCTATATACTTGGTAAAGGGTGGAAGGCTCGGCCTTATGTCTGGCATTTTGTTCCACTCTTGCCGCCCTAGTTTCCGTCATATCGGTGTTATGTTCCTGGATTTTGCGTTCCTTACACGGTTGGGTTATAATGGGAACCCATTGACAGTTTGCCTTGAATAAAACTCCTCCAGCATGGCCCAACATTGGTTTTACCATTCGCCACCTAGCCTTTTCTTTCCCTTGAGTCGGCCGTCTCAAGGGTCATCTTTATTTTAACCCCCCCGGGCTAGTGCTGCTCTAAGTGTTGGTCCGAACTGAGCTGCCTGCGGGGCCACGTCGGGGAAACTTGAGGGTTGGTTTTACCCCTAGCTAGTCTCATCTGAGTGTGCCCTGAGAATGAGATATGTGCAGCTCCTATCGGGATTTGTTGGCACATTCGGGCGGCTTTGCTGGACTTTTACCATCGTCGAGGATGTCTTGTAACCGGGATGCCGAGTCTAATCGGATTGTCTTGGGAGAAGGAATATCCTTCGTTGATCGTGAGAGCTTGTGATGGGCTAAGTTGGGACACCCCTGCAGGGTTTGAACTTTTGAAAGCCGTGCCTGCGGTTACGGGCAGATGGGAATTTGTTAATGTCCGGTTGTAGAAAACCTGAAGTTGATCTTAATTAAAATACATCAACCGCGTGGGTAACCGTGATGGTCTCTTCTCGGCGGAGTCCAGGAAGTGAACACGGTGTTGGAGTTATGCTTGACGTAGGTTATTCTAGGATCACTTCTTGATCATAGTTGTTCGACCATGATTTTGCCTTCTGTTCTCGCTCTCATTTGCGTATGTTAGCCACCATATATGCTAGTCGCTTGCTGCAGCTCCACCTCATACCTTTACCCTTCCGATAGGCTTAAATAGTCTTGATCGCGAGGGTGTGAGATTGCTGAGTCCCCGTGACTCACAGATACTTCCAAAACCAGTTTGCTGGTGCCGAAGTTACCGAGCAGGTGACGCAACCAAGCTCAAGGAGGAGCTCGATGAAGATCTCATTATATATATTGTTCCGCTTTCCAGTTGGTCAGTAGTGGAGCCCAGTTGGGGTCGATCGGGGATCTGTGTAGCATTTGGGGTAGTCTTCTTTTATTTTGGTTCCATAGTCGGACCTTGAGTGTATCTGGTTGATGTAATGCTTTATTCATGTAATTGTGTGAAGTGGCGATTGTAAGCCAACTATGTATCTCTTTCCCTTATGTATTACATGGGTTGTGTGAAGATTACCTCACTTGCGCCACTGCTTTCAATGCGGTTATGCCTCTAAATCATGCTTCGACATGTGGGAGATATAGCCGCATCGAGGGCGTTACAAGTTGGTATCAGAGCCTTCCCCGACTTTAGGAGCCCCCCTGCTTGATCGAATCGTTGGCGTTGTTGAGTCTAGAAAAATGTTTTGAGTCTTTTAGGATTATATATATCAGAGAGTAGGATTCTTTTTACTCCTCAGTCCCTCCTTCGCTCTGGTGAGGCATCCTGATGTAGAGTTTTTAATCTTCTCTTCTCAAATTTCACCCAAAAAAAATTTAGGATCACGCGGGTATCTTGGAATCGTTCCGATGGTTTTGTGATGAGAACATTGTCCTTGGTGCCTCCTGACATTTAGGGATTGTGGCAGTGTCCCGGGGAGTTGAGCTCCGAGGTGTTATCGTCACAATTTTATCGTTGCAGTTCTGGAATGCCTGAGATTCGCCGACATCGAAAATCTCTTTTATGCAGTTGTTGGTGAGATAACCTCGACGCCACCCAGTACTGGGGCGGGAGTTCGGGAGTATTGCCATAACTTGTATAACGGATGCTTTTCGAAGGTTGAGGTAAATGATTTCTGAAGTTTTCTTGGTTATGTGTTGAAGGATGGATACAGCTGGATGTAGGATTTGCTAGATTTGGGTGAGATATTATGCTTCCCCTGTATCCCCAACACCTGATTGCATAACCAAAAAGTTTCTGGAGTTTATAAGTGGGAATTCAAGTAGCTCTTAGGATATCCTTCCGACAGATGTATGATATGAAATTGGGGTTCGACGTCTAGTGGTCCGCCTATTCACTGTTGGTTTTACAGTGGTCTCGTTGTGTCTTAAAGAGTCCTTGTCTATGCTGACTCGGGGACGCTTCGTATGTCATGTGCACTGCCTTGTACATGATGGTGTTGTACAATCGAGCCCGTGTAGGCCCCACCACAAAAACTTCGGACGAAATCTCTATCATATGTTTGTTCCGGCTTATTCCGCAAGCCAATCCTTTGTTTTGTTTTGAGTTGTGGTATTCGAGGTGCTTCGAAGTCAAATGTTGATTCCATACCTTCCCCAAATGGTGTTCTCATACTCCGATGTGAATACTAATCCTTCATGATAATCGAGATGGTCATGTCAATCCTTTTCACCGGTGTGTTTCTCTTCAAGTGGATCTGATCACTTCAACATCTGCAAGATCAAGTATCAGTTCTTCTCAACGGTGTTTGTTTCATCCACCTCCTAGTTGCCTTTGTTTTTACCACCCACCCACTCCCTTTTTCTTCAAGGACTTAGAGTTCTTTATCACTATCCATTTTATTGGTGGAAGTCTCTCCATTCTTTCATGTTCTTACCCGGTGATTCTCTTGAAGATGCTCTACTCGTTCATCATTCTCCATTCTTTTCTTCTCCGGTGGAACCAATTCAAGCTTCGAAGATCATATCCTTTCCTCGTTTCAAATGTCTGCTCTTGCCGGTGCACCTCTCAATCATCCATTTCTCGCTAATCATTTGTTCTGGAGTGCTCAAGATATCTCGATGATTCGTGTTTCCACTCTGCTTCCGTTCAAGCTCTGTCGAGGATGTTATCTCATTCAAGTCATTTAATTTAACCGGTGCAATCTCTCTTTTCAAGCAATCATTCTACGGTGTTTCTTTTCAGTGAGCCATAACCCACATGTCTTTTCCCAGGATCTTACCTAACTCTTCTAATTTTCCCGGAGCTTCTCAAATTCTTTTCCAAGTTTGACGTAAGAATGAGTTATCATCAGTCAAATGTCTTTCTCCAAGATCTTTCAAATTCTTTTCATCGTTGGGTTAATCTTTCCATTCTTCATTCCGGAGTGCCTCAACAATTCTTGGTGGTGCTTCTCATCGTCATTATCAACATTTGAAGACCGAAGAAGAGTTTCTTTGCAATCATATACGTTCTCTTGAAGATTCTTGGTTTAGCTTGTTGCCATCCTCTCATAATTGTTTCAATTGTGTCAATTCTTTTCATCCTTCCGGAGCAATTCAAGAGTCTTCTCAGTTTGATTATCCGGAGTCCATCAATTCAGGTTTATTCATTCTCAGCTTTCAGCTCTCTTTCTCTAAATGTTACATGTGTATCGTGCAAATATCCTCTAATCAGTTCATGATCTCTCCGTTCTCTTGTATCTAAACTCTCTCATGTATCTTTGTTCATTTGCTAATCCTTCCCGGCGTTTCTTCATGTTTTATTCGTTCTTTTTCAATTCTTACGGCGGTTCGTTCAAGAATTCTCTTCCTTGGTTATCATATCAATTTATTCGTTCTTTCAAATCCTAACGGTGTTTCGTTGAAGACCTTCTCAAGTTTGCGACATATCTATCTTAAATCCTTTCTACGAGAATAAGTAGTATGCCAATTCCATTGCTTGTCATCAATTTAAATTGGTGAAGGATAAGCATAATGTAATTCTTATTCTTGTTTCATCAAGTTTATTCAATTTCTTTTTCCGGAGTGGTTCATCATATCACATTCTCAGTTCGAGATGCTTATTTTTTCTTTTCCTGGAGTTCCAAATTCTCTCAATTATTTCATCGCGGAGATCCATCTAATCATTGCGAGGCTTCACCTTGTGTTTTCAACCTCTCTTTCTTCTGTTTGATCATCCTTTTGTTACCGGAGTTCTTCATGAAGGTTCAACATGATGGGTTCATCTAGGATTTATTCCTTCTCGAAGTGTTCATCAATATTTTCTCAGAGGAGCTCAAGCATTCTTCATCTTGCAATCCGGAGTGTAATTCTTTCTTCCATATCATTGGAGGTGGTATTATGTCATTCTTGATAATTTGAGTTCATGTTTCATGATTCACAGGTTGTTAAGAATGGGGTTTTTAAATCCATCAACCTCTTCATGGATTTATCCTGGGTTATATTTCACCTAAAGCCTTCCCTAAGGATTGTTGCTATTATGGTGCTTATAATTGACCCAATTTATTTTATCCTTCCGGTGAATAAGATTTCTCGTCTCCTTGTTCATATCAATCCAATTCTTCTTCCCGTGAGTCGCATGTTGTCACCTCATAATTTGAGATGTATTCCATAAGACCATATCATGATTTTTTTTCTTTTCGTTGTTGGTTTACCAACAACTCCGTGCGACCCTTCTCTTTAAGATGCTTTTCAAGCTCATCGGAGGTAGAAGATATTGTTTTTCTTCTCCGTTCTTTTGTTCCGACGATCCAACTTCTATTCTTTCATTCTGGAGGCATTGTGATATTGCTTTCTTCAACCATCATCTTGTTTCATCAAAGATCATGTTCTTTCCTGTGCTTATCCATCTAACCGGAGTGTTGTGTCATCTCTTCTAGTTCTTTTCATCTTATAAAGTCTTGGATCCCTTCTCAACCGGAGTGCTGCCCAAAGTTGTTCTTCCTTGTTCCTCTTTGCTAACGGAGTGCTTTCAACTTCATTTATCTCCGTTCTATTCTTTTCTCGAAATGGCTTAACCTTTTCAAGGTTCTTTGGTTTCACTCATTTGTCAAAGGAGCAACTTAGTTTTACATCTTCTCTTTCTCTTCCGTTTTCCCTCTGGTGCCATTCTAGATCTCAGGACGAGATCCTCTCGTAGTGGTGGAGTGTTGTACCGCCCCGTGACCGATGTGCCAGGTGTCTTCCAGTTATTCGCTGTTGTTGCCTTCTCATTGCTTGCGTGTCATGCATTGCATATCATGTCATCATGTTCATCTCATGCATTCGAGCACTTTTCCCGTTGTCCGTTTTGCAATCTGGCGCTCCTATGCCACCCGGTGTCCCTTTCTACCTCTTTTCGTGTGCTGGTGTTAAGCGTTCTCGGATTGTACCTAGACTTGCCACGCGGCCTTGGTTTACTACCGGTAGACCGCATGTCAGGTTTCGTACCATTTGGACTTCGTTCGATACTCTAAAGGTTAACCGAGGGACCAAAAAGGCTTCGTGTGTGTTGTAGCCCAACACCCCTCCAAAGTGGCCCAAAACCCACATAAACCCCCTCTATCATCTCGGTCATTCGATCACGATCGCGTGGCCAGAAACCGCACCTCATTTGGACTCTCCTACCTCCCTCCACATATGTATATGTGATCCCCTCAAAAAATTCGCGGATAAACCCTACCTTCTTCCTCCTCCCGCCACCGGACGCGTCCGCCATCGCGCCCGGACCAATCCCGAGCCGCCACCTGCCCTTCCCGCGCCGTCCACCGCGCACGGGCCCGCGGAGCCCATCTCCGGCCTGCCCCGGGCCGCGCCGGGCCCGAGGAGACCCGTAGCCTCGCCGGATCTTCGCGCCGTCGCCTGCGACTAACTCCGGCGACCGGAGCTCGCCGCCGCCGCCTCGTTTCCTCCCCGGCTCGCCAGAGCGCCCCCTCCCATCGAGCTCGACCTTGCCGGACTCCACCCGGAGACCGACCCCGCCGCCCTGCCGTTTCCCCATATTCTTCTCCCTCTCTCCCTCACCCGTTCTCTCCCGCAGGTACCCAGGACGCAATGGATGGCCGCCCCAAGCTCCGACAGCAACCCCGCCGACATGAGCTCCGTCCACCGCCGCCCTTGCCCGGATCCGGCCGCCCACGCCCCGATCTACGCATTCCAGGCCTCCCCGACGCCTACCGGAGTCCCACGTCGCCCCACCGTCGCTGTTGACTTCCACCGGAGTCGTCGTGTACGAGGAATGGAGCTCCCCCGATCTGGATCCTGTTTTTCGTGCTAGTCGTTTTTCTCCTAAGTCCCTAGATCCCAGTAATTTTATGCATATTTCATCGCATCATAATTTCATTACTGTGGCTCTGATTCGTGCGTGTAGCATATCAAAATGTTCGTCTCGACGAGTACATCATTTCATCTCATTGCATCATTTTAATTTGATCTCATCTTGATGCCCGAAACTCTGTTGGAAGAGGGCTATGTGATGAATATGTCAGATCTGTTTCAGCAAATGACCTTTTGTCATTTTGCCATGATTAATGTGTGCATGCTATGATCCTGAGCTCTACATGTGTTTTGTAGAATGCCATGCCATCTTTACAGGGATGTATGCCATGTATTTTTGTGATCTTTGTGGTGACTAGCACAAGCATGCAAAGTAGCTTACTCGATGATGCTGATTTCAGGGACTTAGAATTTCACCAAGTCCTTGTTCTGTTTTTGTTTTTATGCCATATGTTCATGTTGTTTCCTAGTGATCTGTGCCTGTTTTGAGGATGATCAGTATGGATGTTTTGGTAATATTGTGGTGCTCTATCCATCCATGTCTTGGTTTGCAATTATGGAGCATCCTAGCTTGAGTCAATCGAGCTCTACTTTTGCTATAAAATGTTCCTGACAGATTGTTAACATGTTTAGCGATTTTGCCGAGCTTATTGTTGTTGATCCGTGCATGCTATGTTGTTGTTCTTTCCATGTCTAGCTTCTATGCCATGTCTTCTTCATGGGTTTATGCTTAGATTATTATTCCATGCTCTGTAGTGAGTGCATCGAGCTCGTAAACATGCCTACTTGTTAATCTGTTTGCAAGCTCCAGTTTTTCATTAAGTCTGAATCTGTTTATGTTTTTGCTATGTTCACATGCTTGCAATTGTATTCTATGGTCCCTTTTGGCTCATGGTCACTACGAGACTTTTGTTATATGCTTTGAGTAGCTTCATGCCATGGCTTACTTTGCCATGATATGTTTCTGTAGCATATAGTTTTCGTGCTCTAAACATTGCTTCCTGATGATAAATTCCTGATTTGTTGTTATTTCACTAAGTCTGAAACCTGTTATCATTTGCACTTTTTCCATGCTTGTTTGAACCTGTTAATGAGTGAATTATCCGTATCTCAGTGTTCATCTTTTTCAAGCATCATGAGTGCATCGCTGCCATGTTTTTTGTTTCTATGTTTGAATGATGTAGCATGTTGTTCTTGATGCATTTAGATGGTCACTTGCTGATTGTCGCAGACCGGTGCTATATTTGTTTTGCTTGCCATTTCCAAACCGTGCATCCGATTCCGGTGATCTTTATATTGATTTCAAACGAAATCAACTCCTCTTTCCAGTGGCACTCTTGTATTTCCAAGTTGAGTCCAGGTTCAATCATTCCTTTCCAAATCATGCAGATGCATCACATACCGCATTCCGCATATCATACCATGTTCGTGTGTTGGTTGTTTACTATGTTGTGTGCTTCATTCCGGTGTTGATTCTTCAGGTTGGTTCCGATTACGTCGCGTTTGTGAGGACCCGTTCGACTATGTCCATTTATCTTCTTCATGGACTCGTTCTTCTTCCCTGTGGGATCTCAGGCAAGATGACCATACCCTCGAAATCACTTATATCTTTGCTTGCTAGTTGCTCGCTATTTTGCTATGCCTATGCTATGATACCTACCACTTGCTATTTCATAACTCCCATATTATTAAACCAAGCCTATAACCCACCTTGTCCTAGCAAACCGTTGTTTGGCTACGTTACCACTTTGCTCAGCCCCTCGTATAGCGTTGTTAGTTGCAGGTGAAGATTGGAGCTTGTTCCATGTTTCGAATATGGTTATTTTGTTGGGATATCACAATATCTCTTATTTAATTAATGCATCTATATAGTTGGTAAAGGGTGGAAGGCTCGGCCTTATGCCTGGCGTTTTGTTCCACTCTTGCCGCCCTACTTTCTGTCATATCAATGTTATGTTCCCGGATTTTGCGTTCCATACACGGTTGGGTTATAATGGGAACCCCTTGACAGTTCGCCTTGAATAAAACTTCTCCAGCATGGCCCAACATCGGTTTTACCATTCGCCACCTAGCCTTTTCTTTCCCTTCAGTCGGCTGGCTCAAGGGTCATCTTTATTTTAACCCCCCCCCCCCGGGCCAGTGCTTATCTAAGTGTTGGTCCGAACTGAGCTGCCTGCGGGGCCACCTCGGGGAAACTTGAGGGTTGGTTTTACTCGTAGCTAGTCTCATCTGAGTGTGCCCTGAGAACGAGATATGTGCAGCTCCTATCGGGATTTGTCGGCACATTCAGGTGGCTTTGCTGGACTTGTTTTACCATTGTCGAGGATGTCTTGTAACCGGGATGCCGAGTCTGATCGGATTGTCTTGGGAGAAGGAATATCCTTCGTTAACCATGAGAGCTTGTGATGGGCTAAGTTAGGACACCCCTGCAGGGTTTGAACTTTCGAAAGCCGTGCCCGCGATTATGGGCAGACGGGAATTTGTTAATGTCTGGTTGTAGAAAACCCGAAGTTGATCTTAATTAAAATACATCAACCGCGTGTGTAACCGTGATGGTCTCTTCTCGGCGGAGTCCGGGAAGTGAACACGGTGTTGGAATTATGCTTGACGTAGGTTGTTCTAGGATCACTTCTTGATCATAGTTGTTCGACCGTGCTTTTGCCTTCTCTTCTCGCTCTCATTTGCGTATGTTAGCCACCATATATGCTAGTCGCTTGCTGCAGCTCCACCTCATACCTTTACCCTTCCGATAAGCTTAAATAGTCTTGATCGTGGGGGTGTGAGATTGTTGAGTCCCCATGACTCACAGATACTTCCAAAACCAGTTTGCAGGTGCCGATGTTACCGAGCAGGTGACGCAACCAAGCTCAAGGAGGAGCTCGATGAAGATCTCGTTCTTTATGTTGTTCTGCTTTCCAGTTGGTCAGTAGTGGAGCCCAATTGGGGTCGATCGGGGATCTGTGTAGCATTTGGGGTAGTCTTCTTTTATTTTGGCTCCGTAGTCGGACCTTGAGTGTATCTGGTTGATGTAATGCTTTATTCATGTAATTGTGTGAAGTGGCGATTGTAAGCCAACTATGTATCTCTTTCCCTTATGTATTACATGGGTTGTGTGAATATTACCTCACTTGCGACACTGCTTTCAATGCGGTTATGCCTCTAAGTCGTGCTTCGACACGTGGGAGATATATCCGCATCGAGGGCGTTACAACTAGGTGGCGTCGAGGTTATCTCACCAACAACTGCATAAAAGAGATTTTTGATGTCGACGAACTCGGGTATTCCAGAACTGCAACGATAAAATTGTGACGACAACACCTCGGAGCTCAACTCCCCGGGACACTGCCACAACCCCTAAATATCAGGAGGCACCAAGAACAATGTTATCGTCACAAGACTATCGGAACGATTCCAAGATACCCGCGTGATCCTAAAAAAATTCGTGAAATTTGAGGAGAGAAGAGTCAAAACTTCTACGTCAGGAGGCCTCACCAGAGCGACGAAGGGACTGAGGAGTAAAAAGAATCCTACTCTCCAATATATATAATCCTAAGACTCAAAACATTTTGTTCTAGACTCCACAACATCAGCGATTCGATCAAGCAGGGGGCTCCTAAGTTGGGGAAGGATCTGATTACCAACTTGCGAAAGACCTACCATGCGGCTATGCTTCTAAGTCGTGCCCCGACATGTGGTAGATATAGCCGCATTGTGGGTGTTACACATACACACACACTCTCTCTCTCGAAGCCTATGATCTATACACTTTCAACCCCTTTGGCAACAAGTTATCAAAAACCTTGAAAATGCATGGTGCTATACGACACTCTAAGCATGATCTCCGGGAGCTCCGGAGTGCGAAGATTGCTTGGAGAGGACAAGAACTGCAAAAAAATTGCCAAAGTCTGAGTAACTAGAGGGGTTGCCACTGGAGGGGCAACTGAGGCTGCGGATGCCGGTGCTGAAGTTGTGGCCCTTGTGTCACTGACTGGCACAGCTGCAGAGCTTTGTGCTCTAGGCACTCTCTGATAAGCATCTGTTGTAGTTCTTCCTCTCCTCTCCTCTGCTTCTTCTTGATGTTGCTCAACTGTAGTATGAATATCTATGACCTTCAAGTCTAGATCATAGATCTTTGTTTCAATGATTCTCTCAAGACTTTCTTGGTTTTGAGTCAGGGTGGTTACTCCTTTCTCAATCCTTACTGTGGCTTCAAGAAGATAGTTGAGCTGGTCCTGATTGGTCTTGAGATTTGCAGCTGATGCATCTGGAATCTTGGAAACCTTTCTGCCTTTGCCTTCTATCTCTTCTCATGAGCTTCTACACATGTAGGGTGTGAAGCATCCATGACAACTTTGTTGTCCTCAAAATCTGGCCTCAAGGGAAGGTGCTCTCTATCTAGCACATATGTGCCTATGCCCACCTTGGAGTTGATGAGCATCAGAATGTTTGGGGCATAGCCACATGATCTCTTCTGATTAGCTGCAGTCCTCTTAACTGTTTCAACTATCAAGGTCATCACCTTGAATTTCTGTGGACATGAAACATGTGTAGCAAGTTGATTGAATGCCCTCTGATCATCCTGTCATCTCCAGACTTGGGCAACAAGGTGTGCCTCAGAATAGTGTGGATGGTTGGTAGCCGTGACAGCAGATAGTAGACTCAGCCAAATTTATGTGTCTGCAAGGCATCATACGGTATCTACATGTACATGTGTGCCATGGAGTTGGGGCCTTTCCTGGGCTTTGCATAGACACTAGTGTCATTTTCTCCTTCTTCAGGAGCATGGATTAGCTCAGCCCACTCAGCAATAGAAGATTGGTACCTAGTACCTTCTGTCATCCAAACAATCTTGCCATCTAGGTAGAAATGGGCAGTGGAGTAGAATTGCATTACCATCTCATCATTCCATTTGGTCAACTTCTGACCCACAAAAGTATCCACTCCATTCATTCTGAAGCTCTCATGAACTCCAGGAAAGTGGTCATCATTGTCATCAATGAAAGTCTAGTCGACCCACTTCATGTCACTAACTATGGGCTTCTTGTCTAGTAGAATTGTCTCATAGAAGTCCTATTGTTCCTTGGTGTGGAACGTGTAATCCACAATAGTCCTTCTCCTTGTTGCATAAGGATCTGTTTGCCTCCATAGTCTGAGACATGCATCTTTCCTCAACTTCATGTTTTCAACAATCGGATGATTGTCATCATGATCAGGTATCTTTGGTTTGAGTTTTATGAGCACTTGGGGCTCTTCCACTTCTTGAACTTCACGCGCTAGGGCCTTGTTCTTCTCTGTAGCAGGGATGTTCCTGGTAGATCTCTTGGGTGCAGTTTGCTTTGGAGCTGTCTTGAGCTTGGATGAGGTAGCCCTAGACTTAATTGCATCACCCATAATTTTCTGTGACTTAGGTGGACGTGCAGCAGCTTCTTCCTCTTCCTCATCTTCATCGGGCTCTTCCATCATGGAAGGCTTTCCAATCACTCTTGACATGGTCTTCTTGACCCTTTTCCTTTCTCTTCTTGCCTCCACCAGCCTCTTCTTCCTTTGATTTCAAAGTTTCAAGTGTTGAGGCCCTGGCTTTTGACATTGGCTTCCTCTGAGCATGAGCCTTCTTTCGCATCCCTGGCTTAATGCCAGCAACAGCAGCAACTTGTTCCTTCTTGATCAACTTCTTCTTGGAAGTGGCCTCCTCTTCAACCATAAAACCCTCATCTTCAGAATATGAATTCCTCTTCCTCCTTGTCCTTGTTGCTTCCTTAGGTAGGTTGCTTGGGGTGCTTCTGCTTCCACCATCGGAATTGTTGTTGGAGGGGCTAGTGCCCTCACTGAGATTCAGATGCTCTTCTAACCTATTCTGGCTGTCACTCTGGTCTGATATCTCTGACACTGAAAGCTAACCCTATGAATAGATAGGTTGAGATGGAGAAGATAAGTATCATAAAGCACAACTGTTTTGCAAAACAAATGAGTCAAAAACTTAGTTTTAGTTTTCTACAGAAAGCATTTCAGAGCTACCGATATTACCAACTCGGTGACACCGAAGCAACTATGGAGTCTAAACATGCAAGATCAGTCAGACCGAGATGCAGTTCGGTGACTCCTTATTGCTAGGGTTTCATAGAGAAATGAACTCGGTCACACTAATTGGTATGTTTCGCTCAGAACAAAAAGTACTTGTGCTATGGCCTGAGCCAAATCGGTGAGACCGAAATCCTAATATCGGTCGGTCCGAGATGAGTTCAGCGGAAACCTAAGCCTAAATTTTTGCATCAAATCTAATCTAACGGAGTTTGTAGTAGATAGAGTTGTCTCAATTGTGGCAAGAATATGGGCATTGATCTTTGTGCTTAGAATCGGATTAAGGAACACACAAAGAGATGAGTTCATATGGTAACTTGGTGATGAACTCGCTACAGCGACAAAAGCGGTGAAGATTCCCGTTGACGGTGGCGAAAACCAACAACAGGAGGTCACGGGCGATGAGGAGATGATGCGGAGACCTTGAGTCGGCGGAGCTGGAGAGGCACGGGCGAAGCGTTTGGAGGAACTTCCAAATTTTCAGCCCGTGGGTATATATATCCAGACTCTGTCGGTGTGGCCGAGTGGAACGACTCGGTGGCACCGAGATGCAGAATCGCAAGCAGTTGCTGCAACTCGGTGTGACCAAAGGGTTCAAATCGGTTGCACCGAGATTAAAACATAGATCGACTTAATGAACTCAGTATGACCAAATGGGAAGGGTTGGTTAGACCGAAATGCACTAAGAAGTTTTGGAAATTAAGCCCTTAACGGATCGGTGACTCCAAGTGCTCCTCAGCCGGAGGGTCCGAATTCGACTTGTGTAAACTTTATGATGCAGCATGAATAGAGTTTGAGATTAGAAAAGCATATATAGCTAGAGGGAGTCCTTAGGCATTCTTGTCCATCCATTTGGAAAAACAGAAAGCTAAACAAACAGAGCAATAAATGGATGTCCTCGAATGAGAAAAATATGCAACCAACATGCTCACACAATAAGATAGCAAATAAATATGTGGAAAGGCATCCACAAACACTCTAGCATCTATCAAGCAATTGGCGATGACTAGATCATCTATATATGAGTAATTGACTAAGGTGTCAAATGAGAACATTTGGTCGTAGGTCATACTCATCGTTAAAGCACAACTGGGGTTACCACTTTTACATAAAGCATTGTTGTGTTGACACCATTAGAGTTGCTTTAGCTCAATTCTTAGAGCAAAGCTCCCCCTAGATGTGATATCCCCCCTAAGAGGGTTGAACTAACCTTGGGTTTTGTCGCTGATGAATTCATGTAGGCATTGAAGATGTAGATAGTCAAAGTTGATGTAGATCATTTGGAGCAATCCTTTGGAGTGAGTTGCACTTTCAATACATACATGGGTTAGTCCCACAAGGAACACACAAGGATATCCATACACATAGAGTGAAATTCACACATGATTTGTCCATGAAAGCATTCAGTTACCTTGTCCCTTGTCTTACCAACAAGAGGGTTGTGACTCCTTGAACTAGTGCAAGATGTGGAAGTTTATTGCACTTGTCCTTGCCAAATGAATATGAGTGAAGTTTATTGGCGGTGTCACCCTTAAGAACTCTCTAGTTCTAATTCTTTGAGATCCACATCATCTTGATGGGAATCCTTGGAGTTGTAGTCGTATTTGATGAAGTATAACTTGATGTAGTCTTGGTAATCCACTTGACCAAGGCCTTAGGAGCTTCTTCAAATGCATCAATGTCCTCTTGAAGCTTGCCCTTGCCTTTTAGCTTGTGGTCTTGTGGTGGAAGATCATCTTGAGCTTGTGTTACTTTGAAAGAAGTAGGATCGCACTTATCTTGTTGAGGAACAAACTTTGTTTTGTGGTATTGATCTTCTTCCCACTCAACTCCATTGGCATTGAACTTGCGTTCAAAACCAACACTTTGATTCTTTCGGTGCCTTGCTTGCATGCGTACAATTTCCTCAAATTGCTTACTTCCGACAAGCCTCTTGTAAACACCTTTCTCTATAATTCCCTTCAATAAGCTATTTTCTTGCTCAAGTGTAACTTGGGTAAGAGAATCATTAGTGGAATCAAGAGAACTACTAGAAGCAACAATATTGGATTTAACATGATTATTGTTACTACTAGAAGAAGAATATTTCTTTCTCTTGTTGCCAGATTTTACTTGTGGCATGTAAGTAGACAAGAGTAAATGCTTGGCAATGTAAGAAGATCTTTTCTTACGAAGATCGTCATTGATTGCTTTTAAGAACCCATGCTCTTGCTCTAGATTGAGCTTTTCAACGCGTAACTTCTCATGAGTCTTTAAAAGCTCTCGATGATCCTCTAAGGTAGTTTAATGAGCTAACATAAGAGTGTTTACTTATTTAGTTAGACGCTCAATCTCCATCTTATCATTGTCATTCATTTTATCTTGATTAGCATGATTAATAGAAATTTCATCATAGTTTTCATCACTAGAGTTGTTAAAAAGTAAATAATAATATCACCTAGCAAATCATCTTCATCACTATGAAATCAACATACTCGGGGTGTGATACCTTGGGGCCTTTAGCCATGAAGCATCTTCCAATCCCTGCATTTGGTGAATCAAATATGTCGTAGGAGTTGGATGACACAAGTGCAAGACCAACAACACCTTCATATTGAGTCGGAATGATAGCTTCTCTTAGAGTAGTTGTTAGAGACGGGGCCGGATACCCATTCACCAACATGAGCTTGATGTCTTCATCTTGTATAGCTCTTTGATGAATTTTCCTTCCTTTCCGAATCCTTGCTTATGTGAGAGGGTCTTCGTTCATAACGATCATCTCTACTCCTTCTTTATCTCGATGGTGATTCCTCTCTTTTGCTTCTCCTTTTAGGTGAGTCTTCTATTCTTCTGTAGGGAGCCGTACACTCACTAGAGTAGTGTCCAGTTCTTCCATAATTGTAGCAATTGCGATCACGACTGAATATCTTTTGTCATTGTAGGACTGACGGTGTCTTGGACTAGGGGGTACCCATCACGTCGTCCCCTGACCAGCTGGATCGGGCCGAGGACCCCCATGGTGGCTCATTCATAGGCCAGTTCGGCTAGCCCCTGCCGCATACAAGGAAGACTCCATAAGACTTGGCGCACAAGACGAGGACTCTCTTAAACCATAGGCGTATGGTGCATATATAAACCGAGGCCAGGCTAGTCAATAGACATCTCATATTCATTACTACAATCTCGTGGTAGATACATGTACTATGTACTATTCCCATATGAATACAATCAAAAGCAGGACGTAGGGTTTTACCTCCATCAAGAGGTCCCGAACCTGGGTAAAATCCCTGTCCATGTTACCATCGCTCCAAGACTCCTAGCTTAGGACATTTACCAAGAGATACGCCAGATATTGAACCGACATTAGTGCTTTCATTGCGAGCCTGCTGGGTGATCGTCACGGATCGATGGGATGATCAGGTGATATTTTTTCAGTTAGATCTGTTCTACATAAATTATATTTTTCTATAAATTATTGTCGCTGCCTTGGGTTACTCATTCGTAGTTCCAGACAGAGATCAAGCAATTTTATGGCCATGGCCGGGGTTCCGCAATTCGCCAAATCCCAAGTCTCAACCTACCATGGCCACTGTGAGCACATATAGGCGGCAGCCGAAGAGGGAGCAAAGTCATGTAGCAATCATGCTCGTGTAGTGGCAGCCAAGGAGATTCGCTTTCCCCCTTTTTTCTTAATTCGGCCCACTGCCTCCCGAAAGCATCCGCCGATGTGAAACTGCAATCGGAGCAGCAGGGTTCTGGCCCCGGAACGATCTGTTGCTGCTCCAGTGCAATACCAAGTCCGACAACCATACTCAATTCGGCCCCTAGCAACCACGCATCCATCCACGGAAGGCTCTTGGCCTCCTTTTCCTTTTCTTTCTAAACTAAGTATTAAATTTGCGGCTGGTCGGCCATTGCTTCTATTGACTATGCATAGATCAGCTCATCCGATGGTGGTCTGCTCTTGAATACTTACGAGATGCCAAACTACGTTGTATCAATTGGAATATGATGTCTGATTGCAGCATCTTCCGATGGTGTCTCATAAATCATCAGGTGTTATTCTTCCTAATAATTATGTATAATTAATTGTTTATGCAAGTATATTTCTTGTTTGTTTGTACTGTCTCTTGTGTACACAGATCACAGTACGACCTATATAATGGTAGAACCAATTTTTTGTTCGCGGTCTGTTCGGGACCCGGGTTGCTCCGTGAGTTGGGACGTCGCCGTGCCTTCATGATAATCGACCTCGACTACACTCACATTGCCACTTCGGCGAGCCGTCGTCGTCTCGTCCGCGTCGACCAAACCATGGCGTCGCCTCGGCACGCATCCCTGTGCCAGCATCTCCGCGCTGCCACTCCACTGCATCTTTAGATGACTCCATATTTTTTTCACTATTTATTTCACTTCAATAAATTAAGTAGAATATTTTTAAATTATTTCTTTGTTATTACTTTTGGGGTTGCACAATTTTACATGCGCAGATAATTAATTTCGAATATGTCACGCGGCCACCTCGGCGTCACCTTGCCGACCTACTCCACCACCTCGGCTGGACCGGGGTCTTCTCCTTGCCACATCGGCCGAGTCGTGTCACTACTTCGGAGTGCCGAACTCCTTGCTCGGTCATCTCAGGATGGGCTTGGGGGCTGGGACATCGATCCCTCCGAGGATCATGCACCGCGGGAGGATCGGTCAATGGCGATCCAGATCGGTGGCATCATACAGGAAAGATTCCATCTATCATTCCTTTTCTTTAGAATTTACCATTTAAATATAAGGGTTACACGAGGTCGACCTTTTTGCTAGTCCATCCACCGTATGTGCACTTTTCACGTATGCATATTAATAATTTATATATCTAATGGATGTACCTTCTGCTTAATCAAAGTGTGCTAGTTGTGTAGTCCACCAGTGATATATCTGGCAACCCAGCCGAGGAGACTGCGCAGAAGCCATTCCACGTGAGCATGGAATTCGGTAGTGGCACTGCTCGTCAGCATCCAAACGCGATTTCCCGCTGTCGGTTAAATTTTGGTCCGCTGTTGATTTCGACTGCGTCATGCGGTTGGCTCGCCGACCTACTCCGCCAGCTTGGCTAGACCGGGGCATCGCCGCCTCACCACATCGACCGAGTTGTGTCACTACTTCAGAGTGACGAGCTCCTTGCTCAGACACCTTGGGCTTGGGGCTGGGACCTCGGCTAGCCTGAGGACTACGTCTTCCCCACAAGCCCGAATCGCATCATCAACACCGAGCACATTAACCAACTAAGTCGCTTTCATGCTCAAAAACTTCCAGTTTTAAATTTTGTTCGGTTCAACCAAGCTTTATACCTTTTTGGCAAAAAGTTGTTTGTGAAAAGCTTCGTTGTCAAAGCTTTGTTTGTGACATACAAATTCAAATACCCCGTTTACTTGGGGGCTTCCTTTATGAAGCCTTTCCTCTGGCATATGATTATACTTGTATGGCTTCGTTCCTTGTTCGTTTATTACGCCACAATATGCACAATGTTGACTTAAGTATTCCGCAAGATGGGTTGCCTGGCTCCTGTGCTTACCCCTACGTTCCCGATTGTTCGGCTAGGGAGTAAAGGGAGCACCTCTGCGATTGTTACTACCGGGTCATCCAAGTTAGTACCTCAGACTGGGTGAAGCCGAAAGCTAGCGCTCTCATTGTTTTCAACCATGGTCGGCACACAATGGAACTCATGAATACAAAAAATCTATTGCACAAGTCTCATAGTAACAATGAGCAACTGCAGAAAGGTATCGGTGGAGGTACTATTTTCTTCGGAGATGCTTCATACACTTCGTCGGTAATATAGCATAAGTTCCCTGAGCACGCTTTGTCTGTTACAGCCTTATGGCCTGATTGCCTTGTTATCGGAAACACCATCGATATTCTCGACAGGTGGAGTACATAACACTTTTAGGCCCTTGGCTGAAGAGGGAGAAGCCGATGGTCGGTTAAGACGCGTTTAAAGTTTGGGTGAATATAGATATGATATAAGTAGTTCGGTACATACACTCATTATAGATAAAATTCTTTTACCCAAGTCACTTGGAGGCTCTTAAATTAATATGAGCAGTTTTATAATAGATGTTTTCTTCTTAGTCATTGCAAAATCTTTTCCTACCACTCAGGTGTATGATCAATAGCCGGGTAGCCTGGTTTCGAAGTTAGGCCGCTCGCATTTAGTTCTCTAAACTGGCATGAGAAAAACTCCGCCCTCGGGATATGGAGGTTGAAGCCGAAGGCTGACCTACTTGAATTCTAGAGATCGGATTTGTCATGTCAAAGCACGACGGAAGTACAATTTTAAGACCAATTTCTTATTGGCACCAAAACAACTTGATTCAATCTAGACAACAGTCTCTTGGTTGAGGTGTTCGGTGTGAAATTCTTTTTTAAAACTACAGTTCGGTATCTTTTCTGCCGAACCCCACCTCGGTATTGTCAAAACATACATGACAGTTGAACTTGTTCCCGAGGAGGTACGATCTTAGGGTCGGCCATTTTGCCCAAACCAATTCTCGGGGGCTACTGCATTGACAATCCAATGCAGGCAATTTAAGTGCAATATAGTTTGAGGAGATTATGATCCTCAGGTTGCTCGGCCGCACCCAATCTGAGTCTCGGGGACTTTGCACACGGCTTTTTGTGTCCCGAAGTATTCTGCCCAGCTGGTAGTTGATCCTCAGGCCGATTTTCGAATCAACATGAGTCTTAGGGGCTACCAGGATCGGCGGTCTTATGTCATCCTTCAGGTGCATCTCGGGTTTTAGACCGATACACACCTTGAAGGCTACTGGCTATATATCTCGGCAGAGAATAAATTGCACCAATCAAAAATATTGACAAAAAATCAGCCCGTAGTCGGGGTCGTGCACCACCTCGGAGGCAGTCAGACATAAAGCTCGGGCGCCAGTGGCTGGCTCCATAGAGGGCATTTCCGGCATTAAGCTCGGCTAAACTCCTTCAACTTTTTTGCACCAAGGTGATCTATGACACCTCGGATACAGTCTGGCGTTGGAGCTTGGATATAGCCCGGCGTTGGAACTCGGATACAGTTCGGCGCTGGAGCTCAGATGCAGTTCAGTGTTGGAGCTCGGCTGTAACAATACTCTTCAAGTATAGTCCGGCGTTGGAGCTCGGATACATTCTGACGTTGGAGCTCAGAAGTGGTCTGCCGTTGGTGCTCGGCTGCAAAAGATACCTCGAGTGCAGTCCGACGTTGGAGCTCGGACACAAGAGGACACTGCCGCCCGGGAACAACTTCAAACCCGAGGTGTGGCATAAAAATAACAAGGCATTGATAAAGGCCAGAAACTTAAAGGGGCTCCTCGGATACCCGACGTGTAAACTCTTTGGATGAACTTCAGCGATCCTCAAGATCGAAGATGAGAAGATTTGTTGAACTAGTTTTCAAGACCGACGATCGAAGATGAAGAACAGTTCAGAAGAATCGAGGAGCGTCCCCAACTTGAAGACCAGTTCATGGGGCTACTGACGGTGTCCTGGACTAGGGGGTACCCATCACGTCGTCCCCTGACAAGGTAGATCGGGCCGAGGACCCCCATGGCGGCTCATTCATGGGCTAGTTCGGACAGCCCCTGCCGCATACAAGGAAGACTCCACAAGACTTGGCGCACAAGACGAGGACTCTCTTAAACCCTAGCCCTACGGTGCATATATAAACCGAAGCCAGGCTAGTCAATAGACATCTCATATTCATTACTACAATCTCGTGGTAGATACCTGTACTATGTACTATTCCCATATGAATACAATCAAAAGCAGGACCTAGGGTTTTACCTCCATCATGAGGGCCTGAACCTAGGTAAAATCCATGTACATGTTACCATCGCTCCAAGACGCCTAGCTTAGGACCCTTACTATGAGATACGCCGGATATTGAACCGACAAGGACCTTGACTTGGAACTTATTTATTTGCTTCTACTCTTGTAGAACTTGTTGAAGTTCTTCACCATTAGGCTCAATTCTTCATTGAAGACTTGTTTGTCACTTGAGGTTGTAGGAGCATCACATGAAGCTTTGTAAGCACCACTAGACTAGTTGTGAAGCTCTTCTTTATCCATGAGTTAGATCTCATGAGCAACAATTCTTCCAACGACTTCCATTGGCTTGAAATCTTTGTAGTTGGGCATCATCTGGATCAAGGTACACATGGTGTCATATTTTCCATCCAAGGCTCTTTTGATTTTCTCGATGATGAATCTGTTGGGCATCTCTTCACTTTCTAAGCTAGCAATCTCATTTGTGACGAGAGCTGATAACCCACAAGTATAGGGGATCTATCGTAGTACTTTCGATAAGTAAGAGTGTCAAACCCAACGAGGAGCAGAAGGAAATGACAAGTGATTTTCAACAAGGTATTCTCTGCAAGCACTGAAATTCTTGGTAACCGATAATTTGTGATAAGATAAATTGTGATGGGTAACAAGTAAATAAAGTTACTAAGGTGCAGCAAGGTGGCCCAATCCTTTTTGTAGCAAAGGACAAGCCTGGACAAACTCTTATATAAAGCAAAGCGCTCACGAGGACACATGGGAATTACAGTCAAGCTAGTTTTCATCATGCTCATATGATTCACGTTCGTTACATTGATAATTTGATATGTGAGTGGACCTGCGCTTGGGTGTTGACCTTCCTTGGACAAGCCACCCACTTATGATTAACCCTTCTCGCAAGCATCCACAACTACAAAATAAGAATTAAGATAAATCTAACCATAGCATGAAACATATGGACCCAAATCAGCCCCTTACGAAGAAACGCAAGGGTTTAAGCTTCTGTTACTCTAGCAACCCATCATCTACTTATTACTCCCCAATGCCTTCCCCTAGGCCCAAATAATGGTGAAGTGTCATGTAGTCGACATTCACATAACACCACTAGAGGAGAGACAACATACATCTCATCAAAATATCGAACAAATACCAAATTCACATGATTACTTATAACAAGACTTCTACCATGTCCACGGGAACAAATGTAACTACTAACAAAACATATTCATAATCAAGATCATAGGAGTATTAATTATCATTAAGGATCTGGAAAATATAATCTTCCATCGGATAAACCAACTAGCATCAACTACAAGGAGTAATCAACACTACTAGCAACCCACAGGTACTAGTCTGAGGTTTTGAGACAAAGATCGGATACAAGAGATGAACTAGGGTTTGAGAGGAGATGGTGCTGGTGAAGATGTTGATGGGGATTGACACGCTCTCAATGAGAGGATTGTTGGTGTTGATGATGGCTTTGATTTCCCCTGCTGGAGGGATGTTTCCCCGGTAGAACAGCTCCACTAGAGCCCTAGATTGGTTCTGCCAAGGTTCCACGTCGAGACGGTAATGCTTCGTCTCAAAAGCTTCCTTCTCATTTTTCCAGGTCAAAACACACCATATAGCCAAAGATGGGCATCGGAGGCCTTCCAGGGGGCCCACAAGGTTGGGGGCGTGCCCAGGGGTGTAGGGCGCGCCCTCCGCCCTTGTGGCTTGCTGGTGGCCCCCCTCTGGATCTTTCCTTGCCTAATATTTTTTATATATTGCAAAAACATGCTCTGTGAAGTTTTAGTACTTTTGGAGTTGCGCAGAATGGGTCTCTAATATTTGCTCCTTTTCATGTTTAGAATTCCAGCTGCTGACATTCACCCTCTTCATGTAAACCTTATAAAATAAGAGAGAAAAGGCATAAGTGTTGTGATATAACGTGTAATAACAACCCATGATGCAATAAATATCAATATAAAAGGATGACACAAAATGGACGTATCAACTCCCCCAAGCTTAGACCTCGCTTGTCCTCAAGCGAAAACCGATATCGATAAATATGTCCACATGTTTAGAGATAGAGGTGTTGATAAAATAAAATACGGACATGAGGGCTTCATGGTCATCTTTAGAACAATAACATATATTGCCATATAATTTCTTATGCTACAGTAACAGTTCATTCACCAAGTAAAGTATGAATCACAAACTTCATTGAAAACTAACAAACTATGATCTCAGTCATTGAAGCAATGGCACTTTATCATAACATCAGAAAGAGTCAATATAAGAGCTTTTCAGCAAGTCCACATACTCAACTATCATTTAATCTTTCACAATTGCTAACACTCATGCGATACTTATGGGTACAAAGCTTAAATCGGACACAGAGAAAGATAGGGGCTTAATGTCAACAATAATATTTTCTAATAACCTACACCCGAGTGGATATATATATATATATATATATATATTCGGATCTCTCCAACATATAGTGCTTGCCAAAGGAAAACATATAAAAAGGAAAGGTGATGATCACCATGACTCTTGTATAATGGTAGAAGATAAAAGTAAAACATAGGCCCTTCGCACAGGGAAGCAGAGGTTGCCAAGCACTTTTATGGTTGGATGCACATACCCTTAATGCAAAAGAACGTCACTTTATATTGCCGCTTGTGATAATGACCTTTATTATGCAGTCCATTGCTTTTATTTCTTCCATATCACGAGTTTGTATAAAGATTATTTTCTTCACGCTAATAGATCATACATATTTAGAGAGCAATTTTTATAGCTTGCACCGATGATAACTTACTTAAAAGATCTTACTCAATCCATAGGTAGGTATGGTGGACTCTTATGGCAAAACTGGGTTTAGGGATGTTTGGAAGCACAAGTAGTATCTCTACTTGGTGCAACGAATTTGGCTAGCATGAGAAGGAAAGGCAAGCTCAACATGTTGTATGATCCATGACAATATAACTTCTATTCGGATATAAGAAAACCTAACCTATTATGTTGTCGTCCTTGCCCAACATCAACTTTTTAGCATGTCATATTTTAATGAGTGCTCAAAATTATAAAAGGTGTCCAAGATAGTATATTTATATGTGAAGCCTCTCTTTCTTTATTACTTATTATTAATTGCAACAATGACCAAAACTATGTGCGTCAACTCTCAAAAAAAATATTCATCATACTCTTTATATGTGAAGTCATTAATCAACATAAGATCAATATATGATCTTTTTTTATTATTTTTATTCTTTCTTTTATTTAATTCCCTAAAGATCACAGCACGAAAGCAAAGCCCTCAACTCAAGACTACTCTTTATTATATATCCCGAGGACTTGATTAGATAGAGGGAACATAAAGCAAAACTCAAGGCTAGATCATACCAACTTTATTCTACGAGATCAAGATATAACCAAAAGGGTCAAACTAAGAAAAGCGATAAAGATAGAGGTGTGATGGTGATACGATACCGGGGCACTCCCCCAAGCTTGGCAGTTGCCAAGGGGAGTGCCCATACCCATGTATTTATGTCTCTTTCTTCGGAGGTGATGTTGTAATATTCTTGATGATGATGCCCCTCAGGATACGATTCTCCTCCTCGAGCTTATTATTTTGCTGCTTAAGATCCATTATTTCCTTGCGAAGTTTGCCCGTGAAGGCTAGAGCTCCAATTCCCCAATGATGTTTCATAGATACGGGAGAAAAACTAACACTCTTTTCATATTTTCATAAGAGAGAAATCTTGTATTGGGAGTGATGCCCGAGTTTGGTATTGCTGAGGTCTGAAGTTCCTCCACATGAATTGATCTTGAAGATGAGAGGTAAGTTCCTAATCCTCCTCCATGGCATCCACTCTTTTCAAGTAAGCCTCCATCTCTTCCTCTGTTGCTTGCCCGAAGTGGTTAGCTTCGCTGTATGCCCTTGGGCCCGGTGTCGGGTGAGATATACGAATCTCCCCGACCAACTCTTGCGAAGACATCTTGCTCTAAATCTGTTGCAAAAATAACTCAAAACGAAAACATGAGATATTGTCGCGGTACGGTGGTCAAAACCTTTGGGAGCATATATAATGAATTTTTACCGACCATAAGAAGTATTGTGCAAGAAAACGGAGTCCGGAAGGCACACGACATGGCCACAAGGACGGGGGGCGCGCCCAGGGGGGTAGGGCGCGCCCTCCACACTTATGGTGGCCTTGTGTCTCTTTCGGACAACTTTTAATTTTCCTAATTTTTTAAATATTCCAAAATGGAGAAAAATAATCATTGGAAATGTTTTGGAGTTGGTTTACTTACCTTACCACATACCTATTCCATTTCGGAGTCTGAAACATTCTGGAAAGTGTCCCTCATGTACTCCTCCAGTGTTACAGTATTAATTATATTGGTCTCAACATTTATGGGAGTACCTGAGATATAACGGAAAATCATGTAATTTGTGCCTTCGGCGTTGTTGATTTTTATGGTACCGGAATGATAGACCTCCTTGATAATGTAAGGACCTTACCATTTAGAGAGAAGCTTTCTTGCAAAAGATCTTAAACGAGAGTTGTATAGCAAAACAAGATCACCTACATTAAACTCACGCTTTTGTATCCTTTTGTCATGCCATCTTTTAACTTTTTCTTTAAACAACTAGGCATTTTCATAGGCTCGGGTCCTCCATTCATCAGGTGAGCTAATGTCACATAACCTCTTTTCACCGACAAGCTTGAAATCATAATTGAGATCTTTAATAGCCCAATATGAATTATGTTCTAGTTCAAGAGGTAAATTACATGCTTTTCCATAAGCCATTTTATACGGAGACATACCCATAGAATTCTTATAAGCAGTTCTATAAGCCCATAATGCATCATCAAGTTTCTTAGACCAATTCTTTCTAGATCTATTAACAGTCTTTTGCAAAATTGATTTAAGCTCTCTATGACTCAACTCTACTTGACCACTAGACTGAGGATGATATGGAGATGCAATTATATGGTTAACATCATATTTTGCAAGAATTTTACGGAAAGCACCATGAATAAAATGTGAACCACGATCAGTCATTAAATATCTAGGGACTGCAAATCCTGGAAAAATAACTTCTTTAAGCATCTTAATAGAAGTGTTATGATCAGCACTACTAGATGGAATAGCTTCTACCCACTTAGTAACGTAATTAACAACAACTAAAATATGTGTATACCCATTAGAGGAAGGAAAAGGTCCCATATAATCAAAGCCCCAAACATCAAATGGTTCAATAACAAGTGAATAGTTCATTGGCATTTCCTGACGTCTACTAATATTACCAATTCTCTGGCATTCATCTCAAGATAAGACAAACTTACGGGCATCCTTAAAGAGAGTGGGCCAATAGAAACCGGATTGCAATACCTTATGTGCAGTTTTATCTCCAGCGTGGTGTCGTCCGTAGGACTCGGAGTGATACCTGTGAAGGATATGTTCCTGTTCATGCTCAGTTACACAATGTCTAATAGCACCATCTACTCCTTCTTTATAAAGGTGTGGATCATCCCAAAAGTAATGTCTCAAATCATAGAAAAACCTTTTCTTTTGCTGGTATGTGAAACTAGGTGGTATAAATTTGGCAACAATATAATTAGCATAATCAACATACAATGGAGTATTACGAGAAGCATTTATGACATTTAATTGTTCAATAGGATAGCTATCATCAATATGTAGTGGGTCATCAAGAACATTCTCTAACCTAGACAAGTTGTCTGCAACGGGGTTCTCAGCTCCCTTTCTATCAATAATATGCAAATCAAATTCTTGTAACAAGAGAACCCATCTAATAAGTCTAGGCTTAGCATCTTTTTTTCCATAAGATATTTAATAGCATCATCATCAGTGTGAACAGTTACTATGGAATCAACAATATAAGGTCTGAACTTATCACATGCAAATACAACTACTAAAAATTCTTTTTCGCTAGTAGCATAATTTCTCTGGGCACCGTCCAGAGTTTTACTAGCATACTGAATAACATTTAATTTCTTATCAACTCTTTGTCCTAGAACAACACCAAAAGCATCATCACTAGCATCACACATAATTTCAAAGGGTAAATTCCAATTAGGTGGCTAAACAATAGGTGCAGAAATCAAGGCTTTCTTGAGTATTTCAAATGCTTCTACACAATCGTCATGAAAAACAAAAGGAACATCTTTTTGCAAGAGATTAGTGAGAGGCCTAGAAATTTTAGAGAAGTCTTTAATAAAGCTCCTATAGAAACCAGCATGACCAAGGAAACTTCTTATACCTTTGTTTCTTTAGGACACGGTACCTTTTCAATAGCATCTACTTTAGCTTTATCAACTTCAATACCTCTTTCACAAATTTTATGCCCCAAGACAATACCTTCATTAACCATAAAGTGGCACTTATCCCAATTCAAGAAAAGATTAGTTTCTTCAAATCTCTACAAAACTCGGTCAAGGTTGCTTATGCAATCATAAAAAGAAGTTCCGTAAACAGAGAAATCATCCATGAAGACCTCAACAATCTTTTCACAGAAGTCGGAGAATATAGCATTCATGCATCTTTGAAAGGTAGCAGGTGCATTGCATAAACCAAAAGGCATACGTCTATAAGCAAAGGTACCGAAAGGGCAAGTAAAAGTGGTTTTCTCTTGATCATCTTTTGACACAGGTATTTGAGAGAAACCACAATAACCATCTAGAAAGCAAAAATGTGTATGCTTGGATAATATTTCTAGCATTTGATCAATAAAAGGTAGAGGGTAATGATCTTTTCTAGTAGATTTATTCAATTTGCGGAGATCAATTACCATTCCATAACCTGTAACAATTCTTTGTGGAATCAATTCATTCTTATCATTAGGAAGAATAGTGATACCTCCTTTCTTAGGGACACAATGAATGGACTTACCCACTGACTATCAGCAATAGGATAAATTATACCTTCCTCCAAAAGCTTTAGTATTTCATTTCTTACCACTTCTTTCATCTTAGGATTTAATCGTCATTGATGATCAATAACTAGTTTAGCATCTTTCTCCAATTTTTTGTGCTGACATACATTGGGACTAATGCCCTTAAGATCATCAAGATTATATCCAATAGCGGCACGGTTCTTCTTCAGAGTTTTCAATAATTTCTTTTCTTCATGCTCTGAAAGGTTAGCACTAATAATAACATGATATATCTTCTTTTCATCAAGATAAGCATATTTTAGAGTATCAAGTAATTGTTTAAGCTCAAACACAGGATCACCCTTGGGTGGAGGAGGATCCATGAGGATTTCAACAGGCAAATCGTGTTTCAAAATAGGCCTTTGATTAAAGAATACTTCATGTATTTCCCTTTTTCATTCATAAACATATCATTTTCATGGTCTAGCAAATATTGTTCTAAAGGATCAGTAGGTGGAACGACAATAGAAGGAAGACCAATAATTTCATTCCTTACTAGGCAATTCTTTATCATGGGGTTGTCTACGAAATTTAGAGAAATTAAAATCATGAGACATATCCCCTAATCCAACAGTAACAATATCTTTCTCGAAGTCTATCTTAGCATTAACAGTATTCAAGAAAGGTCTACCAAATATAATGGGACAAAAAAATATTTTGTGGGGAAGCAAGAAAAAGAAAATCAGTAGGATATTTTATCTTCCCACACAAGACTTCAACATCTCTAACAATCCCAATTGGTGATATAGTATCTCTATTAGCAAGCTTAATAGTAACATCAATATCTTCTATCTCAGCAGGTGCAATATCATTCATAATTTCTTTATATAAGGCATAAGGAATTCCACTCACACTAGCACCCACAGCACATAAGCCATGATAACAATGATCTCCTATTTTAACATAAACAACATGCATGCCAACAACAGGTCTATGTTTATCTTTCATACCAGGTTTAACAATTCTAGCAACTTCATCACAGAAATAAATAGCATGCCCATCAATATTATCAACCAAGAGATCTTTAACCATAGAAATACTAGGTTCAACTTTAATTTTCTCAGGGGATTTGGGTGTTCTAATATAACTTTTGTTGACCACAGTTGAAGCTTTAGCATGATCCTTTATTCTAACAAGGAAAGGTGGTTTGTCAATATAAGCAGTAGGAACAATAGGATCAACATTATAAGTAATAGTTTCTTCTTCAACTTTAATAGGTTATTACTTTAACTTCAATGGGAGAATGATATTTAAAACACTTCTCCTTAGGGAGATCAACATCAGTAGCAAAATATTAACAGAAAGAAGCTACTATCTCAAAGTCAAGTCCATATTTAGTGCTAAAATCATGAAAGGCATCTGTATCCATAAAAGATTTAACACAATCAAACTTAAGGTTTATACCGGACTCTTTACCTTCGTCGAGTTCCCAATCTTCAGAGTTGCATTTAATCATTTCCAATAAATCCCATTTGAATTCAATATCATTCTTCATATATAAGCCAGTACAAGAAGTATCGAGCATGGATCAATCATTATGAGAAAGCCGAGCATAAAAGTTCTGAATAATAATTTCTCTTGAGTGCTCATGACTGGGGCATGAATATAACACTAACCTGAGCCTCCCTCAATCTTGAGCGATACTTTATCCTTCACAAGGCCAAAAATTATATATATAATTCCGATCACGATGAACCAGATGCATAGGATAGAACTTCTGATGAAATTCCAATTTCAATCGGTTGTAGTTCCATGATCCAATATCATCCAATAATCTATACCATGTCAATGGCTTTCCCTTCAAAGATAAAGTGAAGACCTTCTTGACAACATCCTCGGGCATACCTGCAAGCTTAAATAATCCACAAACTTCATCCACATAGATTAGGTGCATATCGGGATCTAATGTTCCATCTCCTGCATAAGGATTAGCTAGCAGTTTCTCTATCATACCTGAAGGAATTTCGTAATAAATATTTTCAGTAGGTGTAGTAGGTTGAGGAGCAACTCTTTGTTCTTTCGGACGAGGTGAAGATACCCCGACCAAGCCCCTCAAAGGATTATTTTCCATAGTAACAAGTGACAATAAATTTCAGCACACTATATAAATGTTTCCTTACAAAATTCCACTGACCAAAGGCGCTTCACTCCCTGGCAACAACGCCAGAAAATAGTCTTGATGACCCACAAGTATAGGTGATCTATCGTAGTCCTTTCGATAAGTAAGTGTGTCGAACCCAATGAGGAGCAGAAGGAAATGACAAGTGGTTTTTGGCAAGGTATTCTCTGCAAGCACTGAAATTATCGGTAGCAGATAGTTTTGTGATAAGATAAATTGTGATGGGTAACAATTAAATAAAGTAACTAAGGTGCAGCAAGGTGGTCCAATCCTCTTTGTAGGAAAGGACAAGCCTGGATAAACTCTTATATAAAGCAAATCACTCCCAAGGACACATGGGAATTACTTTCAAGCTAGTTTTCATCATGCTCATATGATTCGTGTTCGTTACTTTGATAAATTGATATGTGGGTGGACCGGTCCTTGGGTGGTGCCCTTCCTTGGACAAGCCTCCCACATGATTAACCCCTCTCGCAAGCATCCGCAACTATGAAAGAAGAATTAAGATAAATCTAACCATAGCATGAAACATATCGATCCAAATCAGCCCCTTACGAAGCAACGCATATACTAGGGTTTTGAGCTTCTCTTACTCTAGCAACCCATCATCTACTTATTACTCCCAATTCCTCCCCATAGGCCCAAATAATGGTGACATGTCATGTAGTCGACATTCACATGACACCACTAGAGGAGAGACAACATACATCTCATCAAAATATCGAACGAATACCGAATTCACATGATTACTTATAACAAGACTTCTCCCATGTGTTCGCACACGAACACGTCACCGTGTACCCTCGGCGTCGAGCGTGATACGCAAGACAGGTCGCCGAAGGAGGCTCGCCGGAAGCGCGATACGCAAGACAATCCAACGAGCTCTTTTCAAGACCCGAAACCCCACGTGGCCGGGAGATACCTCGTCTGGATGCACCGCAGTGATGGTCTGCACTAGGTCGGTTCGCCCGCCCCTAGGACTTCGTAGATCGAAGCTCTCCGAAGCAAAGAACACCGATAAATGAGAGGCGGAAAACTAGGGTAGGAGATGAAAGTTTGTAGTTGAGTTTTGCGATCGTGTGTTGTTGTTTCAATCGGCCATCACCCCTCATGTATATAAGAGGAGGCTAGACTTCCCATGCAGGAAAAATTATAATTCACGTACAAAACCCTAGTTTGGGTCCAAGTCGGAATCCCAAGTTTCCAAAATTGTTCGGTTTACAACCTGGCTGCACCTTGCCGGTCATTTTTGTGGTAGTAAACGACCTCCGATGAAAATGCGCCCAAAAGCATATTTGCTCGCTTCGATGAGACAAACAACTTTCATGTTGAACGTTTTTCAATTTGAGGCCATCTTCATGCCAAAATCGTTTGCGCAAAACAGCTAATTATTCACGCAGCTCATTAGACATACCCACATGTGTTTGGTTCCGGGCGTCATATTTTGCTCATTGGAGGGTCGCGCTGTGCGGGCTCTAAATTTTGAATACGACCTTGATTTGGACGATTTTTATAACAAAATCGATCATTGCGACGAGACCGAGACAATTCGTGTAGATTAGTTTTCCATACGGGGCCGTCTTGGAGGCGTAATCAGCCAAAAAGTGTTTTAGACACAAAATCTCAGTACTTCGAACACAACTTCGGCCTTAGATATGAAATCGGATGGCTATGGCCCAAATATCAAAGTTTCTCCTTTCGATGATACAAAACTTCCTCACTTTGAGAACTTTTCCATTTGAGGCCTTCTTAATTATGCTTCTGACAATGCCAAAATGTGGTGTCAACACATGCCCCCTGTTTTTCGGCAAAACTTGCGTGCCGAAAAATAATTTGCAATGTATTCGTTCTAAGGAAGATGTCAACACTCCATTGGCCATTTATAGTTCTTAGGGCAATAATTATGTATTGGCCATGATTTATGCTATGGGCGATAGTCATATATCGGCCATGTCTTTGCTTAGGGTGATAGTTATATATCGGTCGTTGCCTATCTAGGCTTCTTGCCACACACTTCGGTGATCCTTCTTTAAATACTTGCCGTTGAGAGCTCGAGGTAACAATGTGCCTTGTACGGATTCCACCAAATATGAGTTTTCAGGAACTACTCTTGTAATCGTAAAAGGACCTTCCCAACTAGGAGACCACTTCCCGAATTTTCGATCTTTTGAACCAATTGGTAGAATCACCTTCCACACGAGATCACCAACATGGAAATTCTTCAACTTGACCTTCTTATTGTAAGCTCTTGCCACCCTCAACTTATCTCTCTCTATGGCCTTCAAAGCAGCCAAACGTTTATTAGTGACTTCATCAATAGTGTCCATCATCAAGTTATAAAAGTCCACTGCCGATAAATCATTTTGTTTGGCTATTCTCAAAGCATTCAAATTCACTTCCACTGGTAAAACGGGCTCTTGACCATATACGAGCTCTTACGGAGTTATCTTTGTAGCACCATGCCTTGAGATTCTTTGTGCCCACAAAGCTTCGGACAGTAGGTCATGCTATCTCCTTGGATCATCCTCCTTCTTGATGAGCTTGATTAATATTTTATTGCTAGACTCAGCTTGTCTATTGGCTTGGGCATAATACGGGGATGAATTGAGCAACTTTATCTTATATGATTCAACAAATTCTCTAACTTGATGTAACATAAAGGATGAACCTTGGTCTGTAGTTAATGCTTGAGGAATGCCGAATCTATGAATAATGCGCTCAGTTATGAACTGAATTACCTCTGTGTGCATCATATTTTTTAGCGGTATTGCTCCAGACCATTTAGTGAAATAATCAGTTGCCACCAACACGAACCGATGCCCTTTTGAAGAAGAAGGATGAATCTCTCCAATAAAGTCTAATCCCCAACTTCTGAAAGGCCACGACTTGATAATAATATGTAACATAGGAGCGGGAGCCAACTGAATATCACCAAACTTTTGACAAGCTTCACATCCTTTATAATACTGGAAGCAATCATTAACCATCGTCGGCCACTAAAACCCAACACATCCTATTAACCATTTCATCTTGGGATCCGACTGATGAGTGCCACAAATAACTTCATGGACCTCTTCCATAGCAACTCTTGCTTGGTCCTCGTCCAAGCACTTTAAAAGTACATCATCAGTCCTTCGACGATAGAGATCATCATCTCTCATTGTGTATTTGAAAGCCATACGCCGAACAGTCATGTCCACCCTTTTACTAGGATCACACAAATAATTAATAATGGGTTTCCTCCAGTCTTGATTTTCTCCTGCATTAAATATTTCATTAGTGGCCAAAACGGTGGGCTTCGGTTCAGCCTCCCCTATGTTGTCAAGATTAGACATCGGTCTTTTAGGAATATGAAACATGCCATGATGATAGCCGGATGCTTGTTGTGCCAACTCATTTTCTCTCCAATTCTCATGTCTTGATATATGAGCAATGCTAAAAATAATCCAAAACAGAAATTATATCTAGACATTTATCAAGATAAACATTAAGTGATTCGTTAAAACATTGAGAAACTTTGGATATTTGCTACACTACTAATAACGAATCACCAAAAGCCTCAATATGTGTAACACCTATGGCAAGCAACATCTCTAAGCCGAAGAACAATGCTTCATATTCGGCTTGATTATTTGTGCAAAAAAATTCTAAGCGGCACGAGGCTTCAACAACAGCAGCATGGGGAGATATGTACCGATACCTTGGTCATTGCTACAAACTGAAACATCACAATATAATCTCCATTGTAGTAATGAGACAAGGTTTATATCAATATCATGATTGTCATCAATCCGATGCTCAACAATAAAATTAGCAACAATTTGGCCTTTCATGGATTTGAGAGATTCATAAGCCAAATCATATTCAATTAAAGCATAAGCCCATTTGCCAATTCTACCACTAAGAATTGGCCTATGCAACATGTATTTGATGACATCGGGTTGACAATCTATAATTCAAGTACTTGGCACTAGATTATGTCTCGATTTTGTGCAAGCATAATATAAGCATAAGCATAATTTCTCAATAAATGAATACCTAGTCTCGGCGTCTAATAAGCGTCGGCTCAAATAAGTAATAGCATGGTCCTTTCCTTCGGTCTATTGAGTCCAAAGAGCACTAATAACACCTTCCTCCGCTGCAATGTAAAGTCTAAATGGCTCCCTGTGCCTGGGCACTTTCATAACCGGAGGAGCACACAAATATTTCTTAATTGTATCAAATGCCTCTTGCCATTTTGCCCCCCAAGTAAAATCAACATCATTCTTTAACCGAAGGACAGGAGGAAATGCATCAACCTTCCCTGATAGATTGGGTATGAATCTCCTCAAATCATTGACCTTGCCAAGGAATTTTTGCATATCTCTCTTACATGTTGGAGCCTCTACTTTCTGTATAGCTTCTATCTTTTTGAGATCAATTTCCACGCCATCTTCATGAATAATGAAACCTAGAAACTTCCCATCCGATACACCAAAGGTACACTTCAAAGGATTCATTTTTAGCCCATATTTCTTCATTCTTTCAAAATCCAAACGCAAATTGGCTAAGTGGGATTCAAAAGCATCTGATTTGACAACAATATAATCAATATAGACCTCAAGTATAACACCAAGTAAATCATGACAAATTAAATTCATAGCCCTTTGATACGTGGCACCGGAATTCTTTAATCCAAAGTTTATCACCGTACACTCAAAAAAACCAAGGAAATCGGGGTATGGAAAAGCCGTTTTGGACATGTCCTCTTCGGCCATAAAAATCTGATTATACCCCGCATTACCATCAAGAAAGCTAATGACCTTATGTCCAGAAGCATCATTAATAAGCATACATGCTATTGGCATGGGATACTCATCTTTAGGTGTAGCTCTATTAAAATCTCTAAAATCAATGCACACCCTCAACTTGCCAGAGCCTTTCTTCTCTACTGGCACAATGTTAGAAATCCACTCGGCATACTTGCAATGTCTAATAAAGTTAGCTTTAAGCAAACGACTGATCTCTTCCTTGATCCAGTCATACGTTTTTGGATTAAACCTTTTGGCCGATTGCTTGTATGGTCTAAAACCGGCCTTTATTGGTAACGGATGCTCCACTAGCTCTCGGCTTCAACCTAGTATCTCATGATATTCCCCTACAAAGCAACAAATGTATTCTTTCAACAACTCAATCAACTTAGCTTTATGATCGGCTCTTAAGTTTTCGTTTACAAATGTCGGCCTAGTAATTGAACCATCTCCTATATCTATCTCTTCTAATAGATCAGCCGATGTAAAACCATGTCCTAACTTATCCATATCATCTAACTCTTCTATGGACTCATGCATATTGTTCTCATTGGACCGATATTCTACAAGACACTTTTGCAACCACTCTAAGTTTGGATCCATTTAATAAATCATACCTTGGAGCCGATTATAGCCAACTGGCTTTAAAGAAACGGGCACAAAAGCACTTTTTGTGGCGCTAAGAAAATCAAATTCTGATAAGTCGTGCCCCGTCAAGCAAGTAGCATTGGGATGTTGCCAATCCACCGATGCATCTGCCAAAGCAACACAAGCCGAATTATCCTCATGAATGATTTCTACTTCATCATCAACCCACTGAATTAAAAAATAGTGCATAGTAGATGGCACACATTGGTTTTCGTGAACCCAATTGCGGCCTAATATCACATTGTAGTTACCTTGCACCTTAGCAACAAAGAATGCGGTAGCCAAAGTTTTACTTACCACCGTGAGCTTCACATACATCACACCTTTCGCTTTAGTTTTCTCTTTTCCTTCAAATCCATTGAGCACCACGTTGGTCTTTATCAACTCTTCATTAGCAGCCCCTATATTTTGAAGACCGAATATGGCATAAGATTCACCACAGCACCACCATCAACAAGCATCAGCAACCCCTTTAAGGGACAATGGCTTTAAGTGCGTCGCCGGTTCTTTTGGCTTCTCGAATATAGCATTTTTAGGACCAAAATCCAACTGAGCTACTTCCCCTTCTTCATCTATAGCACGAAATGCACCGGGTAAGTAATACACCATATTAATGTCCATACCTTCATGAACCGGTGTAGATTCATAACCAAGCATATCATCTCCATCCTCAAGCATGTCCCCTGACTCCGAAATATCTCCATGTGAAGAGGAAGTAAGAGGTGAAGTGGACGATGTAATAGCAGCCGCATCGTCCTCCGTTGGTAGTGTTGGTGTTGCTATGATGAATGCAGAAGTTGCTATGTTCTCCTTCTGCTTAGGCTTCCACACTTGTTTTGGGGGTACCATGGGATGAATTTCATTGAACAATTTATCCCTTTGCTTCTCTGCTTCTCGTTACTGCTTCTCATGGCTCCTCATGCGCTGCAATCTCCTTTTTTGTGCCTTGGTCAGACTGGAAGGACACCACTTAGGCCGAGTATATTTTGGATCCCTCGACTTGGCCTTGCTTGTGCTAGCTTCATGATCATTAGCCATGGGACCCTGCTCGACGGCAGCCACATCTTTATTAGAATCAGCAGAATTATCAACAATAATCTTCTCTTTGATTGTGAATTCCTTTGTGCCTATCATAATAGTTTCAGCACTAATATTCTTCTCCTTTTTCTTGCTAGGCTCTGAAATTGCAGCACTTGGTGATGTAGCACTCCACACTTGCTAGCCAACCCTTCCATGATTATCTTGCATTGGCCAATTGACACCGTTGTTCAAACGGCCTCGTGTGGGATTAGAGAGCCTCTCATGGACGGGCCTCCTTGGTTCTGCCCACCCTGGATGGAAAGCATACGGGGTCATTGGGGGCTGCCCCATCCTCCATTGAAACCTCCCATGTAGTATGGCGCATAGGGGGTGGCGCCATCCATGGTCCCGGTGCCCACGACCCATATGGCATTGCATGATGCTGAATGTCTTCCCGAAGAGGTGACATTGAGCGCTTTAAATTTAATGACCGATTAGAGCTAGAACCGGCCGCTTGATTGACATATTTGGATAACAACTTATCAAAAGTTGGGTTGATATTCTTGCGATGCACTTTAGCTTCATTCATCTTCCACTTTCCAATCTCTGGACTCTAGGGCTTAACAAATTTGGCATGAGTGTTCTCTTGCACTTGTGGTTGCCCCCGAGTGTAGGGATCTTGATTGTGATTTTGATCACTTCCTTGCCATTGGGTTGTTTATCAAGCACAACCTGTCTCCCCAAGACCTTGTCGCCCGCCTTGTGTTTTTTGGGATCACCAACAATGACATTAGCTTTATTAGTAGATTCGGCTACCTCCGGCCGAACAAGCAACTTCTTTCCCTCCAAATCTATGGTATTCATTGGAAAAGGCTGTTTGTCAACTTGCATCTCAGAAAAATTCAATCGTCCGTCATTAATGGATGATTGTATCTGTCGTCGAAAAACGTTACAATCGTTAGTGACATGAGAAAAAGAATTATGATACTTGCAATAAGCACTCCCTTTCAAGTCTTGAAATGGTGGTAAAGTATGAGATATTCTAATAATCTTGGCTTGCAACAAAGCATCAAATATACTATCACACTTAGCAATGTTGAAAGTAAATTTCATCTCTTCATCATGATTCTTATGAATGGGCATTAAATCATTGAAAGTAAATGGTTTGGCCTTAGATGGCCAAACAAATTCAGCAGCATAAATATCCCCCTCATCGTCCGAGTGGTCACTATCATATTCAACCATATTCATCTTACGACGATCAATTTTATATCTATGCACTTCTTTAAGATCTTTGCTTCGGCTTTCTTGAGCCAAAGCCCTTTGCAAGACTTGGTTTACATTTAAAGACTCATATCCTTGTAGCCATTCTCTAATGTGAGTTCTCAAATCACTAAGCACAAGATCAACCAAATCTCTCTCGGTTATCACCGAACTATAGTGTCGGTGTCAAAACCGGACGATCTCGGGTAGGGGGTCCCAAACTGTGCGTCTGAGGATTGAAGGTAACAAGAGACATAGGGAACATGACGTTTACCCAGGTTCGGGCCCTCTTAATGGAGGTAAAACCCTACTTCCTGCTTGATTGTATTTGATGAGTATAGGGGTTACAAGATTTGATCTACCTCGAGATCGTAATGGCTAAACCCTAGATGTCTAGCCTATGTGAATTATGATAGCCTCCAAGGACTAAAACCCCCGGTTTATATACACACTAGAGGGACCTAGGGTTGTACAAACACGACTTGCAAAGGAAGGAAATTATATATCTGACCACCAATCTTGCTATACACGCATAGGAGAGTCCTATACGGACATGGGGGAAGGTCTTCTGCCTTGTAACTTCACGGCCCATCAGTCTGTCCCATACCACACAACCAGGATACTCGAGGACCCCCCTAATCCAGGACTCCATCAGTAACACCTAAACCATTCTTTAATGACAATATGTCCGGCACGCAGATTGTCTTCGGCATTGCAAGGCGGGTTCCTCCTCCCAAATACTTCCAAGCAATCTTCTGAACAAAAGTACTATATCCGGGTCTGCATGATAGTCTCTACCCTCAACCACGAAGGCAAAATATTTAATCAAGATAATGTCTGTCAACTGACAACTTTTTTGTGAAACGTCACGTTGGGGCCCTTTACTACTTCGAACCGTTTTTTCGCCTCCCACTTCGCGTTTCGAGGCACAACCTCTATTGACACGTCCTGTCAAAACAGAGATCGTGTCCTCTTATCATGGGATCCTCATCAATATGGGTTTGGGTAATCCAATCGTGCCATTCGCACGACCCCTTGGGAACAGGCGAGTTTTAAGGCTTGAGGGGGGCGCTTGATATTCATTGCCTATATAAGTGGATAAAGATCCCTCTTTTCTCCCCACGCCTTCTTCCTTCTCCTGATTTCCCATCCTCAAGCTCCAATGCCCAAGCTTCAATCTTTTCCACCGCCACCAACCTCTCCAGTCATGTTAGGATCCGGTTCAAAGGGCAAGTGGGAGGCCTCCTCCATCATGGAGAATGATGTCAAGGAGCTCTGGGAGGCAGGATACCTGTCAGCGAACATCGCACACATGCTCCCTACCATGGAGCAATTCATCCCCACCCCAGAGCCTGGCGAAAGGGTTGTGTTTATCCCTCACTTCCTCCGTGGGCTAGGGTTTCTCCTTCACCCCTTTGTCCACAGCCTCATGTTCTACTATGGGCTAGATTTCCATGATCTAGCCCCAAATTCTTTCCACCACATCTCGGCATTTATTGTCGTGTGCGAGGCGCTACTCCATATCCCCCCACACTTCGGCCTATGGCTAAAACTCTTCAATGTGAATCCGAAGGCGGTCGACGGGTAGCACGCAGACTGTGGCGACACCATGGTGGGAAAGCTTCCCAACGCCACTTGGCCTAAAGGGGCCTTCGTGGAGACGGTCAAGGTGTGGCAACAGGAGTGGTTCTACATCACCGAACCCCACGACGCCAAGTGGGAGGCCATTCCTGAGTTCAGATCCGGGGCCCCTATACGGCTCAGGTCATGGATCAACAAGGGTCAGGACTTGGGATCGACTGCAGAAGTGGTGATGCTGCAAAAGAGCATCACAAACATGATAGGCAAGAACACGAGTCTCACTAATGCAATTCAGGTGATGCTCTTCCGCCGGATCCTGCCCTGCCAACTTCGGCCCCTTCACATGTGGGAATATAATCCATAGGGTCCACGGACCCTATAGCACTTCTTCGGCACAATGCACGAAGAGATCAGGAAGATGCTCTTCAAGGCACAGAAAATGTGGCCGAAGAAGACCAAAGACATCGGCCTTGACAGCGAGAATCCGTCCACTCCGGTAAATGTGTTATTCTCGAACATACATTAGGTCCATAAATTCTTAGGCATGATGAGTGTTCTGTTCCCTACACAGGGCTGGACAGCAAAGGCGGAGTGGATCAAGTGTCCGACACCGCTGCCTAAAGATCCGGCCACACCCCAGCTTACGAAGATGCTGGTTCCGGCGCCCTATCAGGCACCGGGGAAGAAGGCCAAGAAGAAGAGCAAGGAGGCCAAGGGTGGCCTCCGCCGTACGAGTACTTCAGACATAGTGTCGGAGAGACCGAAATCCCCCTCCCACAAGGGAGATGAAGACGAAGAGGAGGAAGAGGTAGAAAGTGACTCCCCTCTCAAGGTGAGGAAAAAGAAAAGGGCGGCCTCCATAGACCCGGAGGAGGGGGCGTCCAAGAGGGGGAAGATGACCCTCTCGGATGGTTCGGATTAAGATGCCGAACCCATCCCCAAGAGGCTTCCCAGGGCGAAGCCCCTGGCCGCATTGTACATATCAAAGGATACATTACAAGTATTCGGTCATCTATGTTTTTAATATAACATATTATGTTGTCTGTATTTCAGCCCTGCTCGCGACCTCCCCAACCCATCGCTATTTGAGGGGAGTTCTTTGGCACCAAAGATGGTAGAGAGCGAGACGCCTCCACGAGCCTCTCCACCAACCATAGCAGATGACACCGAGGGGTGTGAGTGAGGCTGCCAAGATGGCACCTGAGGGTGATCCCTCGGCTGCGAGAACATGGGGGGTGCAACCCCCATGGAGACCGATAGAGGGGGCCCTAACCAGTCCGGCTCCCAGCCAAACATTATTCTGGAGACCCATATGGCTCCGGAATCGAGCGAGCAACCCCCTCTGAAGAAGGGAGGAGTGTCGACATCGACGGCGACCTCCACTAATCTGGAGGCACCAAATGCTCTAGTGGAGGCACTATGACGTGCTTCCATCATGGAGGAGCACTGCACCCCGATGGGTGTGGTGATTGAGAAGGTTCAGTCCGACAAGAGCGGGCTGAACGAAGCCTTCACCAGCTTGCTGACAGGCTTCGAGGTATGTGACGTAATACTCTTAGACGCTTTTCATATGAAGGAAATATACCTGTATATAGATAGTAGCCCCTGATGTTCTGTCCGGCTTTTGAAAAAAGCCGAAAAGAGGATCACACTGTATTCAGAGAAGGTGACATACTTTTCTTTTTTATAATAGGCTTCCCTGTTGGTGGCAACCGCCTAGGCCGCTGAAGTTTCCAAACTCAATCGGAGGCTGAAGCTGGCCGATGATGAGATCAACCGCATTAACAGGCGGTTCGATGAGGCACAAGGTATGTTTAACAGAGTTTTTTATATATCTGAAGTGGTATGCAAATTCAGAGTTTAGCTCACGTCTGGTCATAGTTATTCTGGTCATAGTTCCTAGCGCCGGAGCGTCTGGCGGTGTTGAACAACTAGATGATGCAACTGTCGGAGCTGCATAGGATGTCTGGTCTGGCCATGAAGGACATCATAGTCTGGCTTTGGCCAGCCAAACCTATTCCGAGCAGCTACTTCGGCCTGGTGAGGCGACTCGCCGATGCATTGCCCCGAGTTGAGGCTGTGAAGTGCTCGGCATGCATAGAGGATGCGCGGATGGCCTTTTCCCGTGTTAAGATGCACTGGGCGAAGATGAAGGCCACCATCATGGCAGCTGAAGGCCCACCCGAGGGCAAGGACCACCGCAAGCCGGAGCAATACTTTGATGATGTCCAATGCTCAAAGGACATCATGTTTGAGTGAATGTATTATGTTTATCCAGACTTTGTATTATGAATCAAGGCCTGTAGTATATTTATGCCTTTATCAGAAATTATTTTCCTCCTGTGCAGCCGTTTTTAATTCTAAGTGTTTGTCAGTCGTCGGCTTCAGCCCCCATGTAGATCCTACGGGGGTGTTCGGGATAGCGTGTGATCACACTTGACCCAACGTCTTGGTCCATAAAGGAGGTGTCTGCGCAGCTAACTAGGCAATCAGACTATGCGACTTTATCACTTTCACTTAGCCATAGGAGTTTGACGGTGGGGCGAAGTATTAGCCCCTGGTGCGTATGCGGCCATCGTAAATGGGATGTCTTAGACGCGTGACTGGGAGAAGGCCAGTCCTTCTATAATATAGAGTGAATCGCAAAAGATTTGTAGCAAGTCGCCAAATCGCCGACCAGCTCTCGCCATATCATGACAGTTAGTTTTCGGCTTTCTCTACTGTGTTGTTTGACTGGACGAACTAGAAACACAATCGTAGTAGTTATCCCTTTACTACCTTAGCCGAACAAGTGGAACGCAAGGTGGTAATCACAGGAGCTGGGCAACCCAACTATTGACCAAAGACATGATTCGGAGCTGATGCATATAATGCAATATTCGGGACGCCGACGCATACTCTAGAAGTGTTCGGACCTTTGAAAATATGTGTGGCCGAATAGAGCCCGCGACATTTAAGCCGTACCAAAATATATATGGTAATCTGAAGTGAAGAGGAAGTGCACACTATGGAATAGACCCACACCGAACAGGGGTTGGCAGCCACAAACTGATTCCATTATAATATGTTTGATACGTCCAAAAGTATTATTACAGATAATGCCTAAACATCAAGGCTATTTTACATGCCGAGAATTTGTAAACAAGGGAAAGTTGTATAAAGGGCCTAAACAGAAAAAGGTATTCTTGAAGATCCCCTTGACACCCTGCCGCGCGTCTGCGCCACTGTCGCCTTGGTACGAGATCCTTTGAGAGGAGAAATCGACGATCGCTTATATATAAAAGTAGCCTGGGAGAGAGCCCTTGTACTACTTTAAGGTGAGTAGGTTTTAATGAACCTGTAATACGAGGAAGAAAAAAAAGGAAGAACTTGAGGTCAAAATAGGGTCGACCCGCACTATAGACCCTATCCGTAGTGTGTCTCCGTCGTTGCCCAGGGTATTTTAAGTGCGTAGTTGTGCACACGCGGTGCATATGCCGCAGTTAGATGGGGCGATCGATGGAGGAGGAACTGCTAGTCCAGCTTTGGATTCACCGAGTTGTTGTTCTGCAGAGTAGGCTGGAATTGTTTACAGTGTCCCAGGGCTTGACGACCGATGAAGTGTTCGGCTTGATGAGGCCGCTCTGTACCTCGGCTTCGAGGGCCGCGGTATGCTCCTTAGTACGTAGGGAGCGCTCCATATTTTCATTGATTGCGATAACGCCGCGCGGTCCGGGCATCTTGAGGTTTAAGTAAGCATAGTGCAGGACTGCATTGAAGTAGGCGAAGGAAGTGCGTCCGAGCAGTGCATGATAACCATTGCAGAAGGGGATATTGTCGAAGATCAAGTCTTCGCTTCGGAAGTTATCTGGTGAACCAAAGACTACTTCCAATGTTAGTGAACCCATGCAGCAGGCCTCTACGCCTGGTATCACTCATTTAAAGGTGGTGTTACTACGCTTGATTCTTGACGTGGCAATACCCATTTTATAGACAGTGTCTTGATAGATCAGGTTAAGACTACTGCCGCCATCCATAAGGACTCGAGTAAGATGGAATCCATCAATGATTGGATTGAGGACCAAGGCTGCCGAACCTCCATGACGGATACTGGTCAGGTGGTCCCTGCGATCGAAGGTGATCGGACAAGCCGACCATGGGTTGAATTTTGGGGCAACCGGCTCTACGGCGTAGACGTCCCTTAATACGCGCTTGCGCTCCCTCTTGGGGATATGAGTGGCATATGCCATATTCAGTGTGTTTACATCAGGGGGGAATTTCTTCTGCCCCCTATGTTCGATGGGTGGGGCTCATCATCGTCATCGCTTGGTGGCCCATTCCCCTTATGTTTGGTATTTATCTTCCCGGCCTGTTTGAAGACCCAACATTTTTCTGTTGCAATAATTTGCAGGCTTGTCGGGGGTACCATGAATCTGGCAAGGCCAGTCGAGTATTTTGTCCAAATAAGATGGGCCATCCCTGCTTCCTTCGAATGGCTTGTTCCGCTGACCCGGTTTAGAGCCACTGAATCCGGCGTTGACCATTGTATCTTTAGTTTCTTCGTTGTTGTTCCAACGCTTGTGTTTGCTACCTTGTAGCCGTCCATTGCAGTCCCTGGCTTCGGAGGTGTCGGGGTCACTGGTACTGTTGCTTATACGAGCTAACCACATGTCTTCTCCCGTGCAGAAGCGGGTCATGAGTGTGGTAAGAGCTGCCATAGACTTCAGATTTTCTTGGCCGAGGTGTCGGGCAAGCCATTCGTCATGGTCGTTATGTTTAAAGGCCACTAGGGCTTTGGCATCTAGACAGTCAACACTTTGGTTCTTTTTAATTAAGAACCGAGTCCAGAGTTTGCAGGCTGACTCTCCGGGTTACTGGACTATGTGACTAAGGTCATCAGCGCCCGGTGGCTGGACATAAGTACATTGGAAGTTGTCTCGAAATGCATCCTCTAAATCTTCCTAGCTAGCAATAGAGTTCTCTGGGAGGCTATTTAGCTAGTGCCATGCTGGTCCCTTTAGCTTTAGGGGGAGGTATTTAATAGCGTGGAGATTGTCACCGCGAGCCATGTGAATATGGAGAAGAAAATCTTCAATCCGTACCCCGGGATCTGTCGTTCCATCATATGCTTCAATATTTATGGGTTTAAACCCTTCTGGAAACTAGTGCTATATTACCTCATCGGCAAAGCAAAAGGGGTGTGCGGCGCCTCTGTATCGGGCAATGTCACGACGGAGTTTGGATGACATCCGAGTTAGCTTTTCAGCCCGATTGAGGTTATGCTCATCGCGCCAAGCTTGATGGCTGTCATCTCATGTTGGAGAACAACCCCTTGATCCATAAATTGATCTAGTCTGACCGACTCTATTGTCCATGTCCTGACGTAAGTCATAGGTGTAACCCGGAGCCGCTACCTCTTTTCCTCGATGCCAAGGTGGCGCGGGCTGCTGTTCGGTGTAAGCAGACGCTTTGTCTCGTCCACATGGTGGTCGCTCTAGTTTGTCAGCGTGATTATATCTTGACGGTACTGGCTCAATGGCCTCGTCATCGAATTGTGGCAGTAGCCGATGCTTCGGATAACTCTTTGTTGGGCGCTCGAGGCCGTATTCCTCGGCAGCTTGGACATGTGTCCATCTGTTGTTGAGAGTATCCTGGTCGGCTTGAAGTTGTTGTTGTTTGTTTTTAGGCTCCTCGCAGTTGCGATTAGCTGTCTCTTAAAGCGCTCTTGCTTGAGGGGTTCCTCTGGCATGATGTAGTCTTCGTTGCCGAGGCTGACATCCTCCTCGGAGACCGGTAGATAGTTACTATCCTCCGAATCATCATTCCCGATAGGATCATCGAGGTCAACTGGGCCCTCCTCCCATTCATCCTGCTTGGACGCAGGCTCAGCGGGGTCTTCAGGATCTTCGGCATCATCCAGAGTATTGTTGTCTCCGGTGCCGGTATTGCTTTCCTTTTTGCGACGCGATTTTGAGCGGCGCCCTTGACGTTAATGTTTTGATGGTGCCTCGACAGGCTTGTCCTCAATCGGGTCCTTCCTGCCATCGTCCTAGTCCTTTTTAGGTGTATCTACCATATACACATCGTATGTGGAGGTGGCCATCCAACGCCCGGTGACAGGCGGATTCTGGCGTGGTTCGTCTCCAGCATCGTCGTCCGTACTGTCGATGTGTTTAGAGGCATAATCTAGCATGTCGGTCAAGTCCTCGATAGTGGCTATTAAGTGGGTGGTGGGTGGGACGTAAAATTCCCCGCTCTCAGCCCCTAGTGCGGGTTGGGCGTGGTTTGGAGGTGATACTTCCGTAATGGCGAGAGATCGCATTAAGTCCAGGGGCTCATTTAGGAGCGAAGGCTAGACGGGGAACTGAGGACCTGTAGAGCTGGGCATGGTAGACTCTACCTGGCCATGCTCGCTGGACACAGACCTCAAGAGTTCGGAGTTGGCGTTCAGAGGTCAGTTCGGCTCTCCGATGATAGGGAGAGTCTTGTTTGATTCTAGGCTTGCCAAAAATATAGTCGCCTCTAGGTCTCCGGCAGAGAGCTCTGTAGTAGGAGAAAATCTGGTGGGTTTCAAACTCCCATCTTTGGATGAGGTGGTCTGCTCCGTATCTAAGGCCAAGGCAGGGATGATAGTTGGTCCTTGAGCGGTGCCTGATGATGGATCCAATGGGTTTCCATCTTGAGGACGAGAAATAGCAGTCGAGGCCGTGAATCCTTCGAATATCACGTCTCTTCAGATATCGGTGACGTAATTCAAGTTTCCAAAGCTGATATGATGACTAGGGGTGTAGCTATTGATCTGTTCGAGGTGACCAATTGAATTGGCCCGTGGAGCGAAGCTACCAAACACAAAAAGTTGACGAGGGAGAAAAGTTTCCCCGGAAACAACATCGTTGTTTATGATCGAACGAGCCATCGAACCTTCTGCCGACGACACAGTGGAACTCTAAATGAAAGCACCAATGTCGGTGTCAAAAACGGCCGATCTCGGGTAGGGGGTCCCGAACTATGTGTTTGAGGATCAAAGGTAACAAGGGACACGAGGAACATGATGTTTACCTAGGTTCAGGCCCTCTTAATGGAGGTAAAACCCTACGTCCTACTTGATTGTATTTGATGAGTATAGTGGTTACAAGAGTTGATCTACCTAGAGATGATAATGGCTAAACCCTAGATGTCTAGCCTATGTGAATTCTGATAGCCTCTAAGGACTAAACCCCCCGGTTTATATACACACCGGAGGGACCTCGGGTTGTACAAAGTCGGCTTGCAAAGGAATGAAATTACATATCCGGATACCAATCTTGCCATCCACGCATAGGAGAGTCATATCCAGACACGGGGGAAGGTCTTCTACCTTGTATATTCACGACCCATCTGTCCGACCCATACCACACAGCCCGGACACCTGAGGACTCCCTCATATAGCACCGGTTTTTTTGTCTTTTTAAATCTCTTGACGTAATCGGAGACCGATTCATCATGCTTTTGTCTAACCGATGTAAGATGTGACAACTTAAGCTCAATATCACCACCATAAAAATGATCATGAAACTTTTGTTGCAAGTGAAACCATGTAGTAATAGAACTGGGTGGTAATGCAGAAAACCACGAGAAAATAGTACCGGTTAAAGATAAAGGAAAATAATGTATTCTCCACTCATCTCGTGAACTTGCCTCACCTAATTGTGCCAAGTACTAACTAACATGCTCCCATGTGGTTTTTGTGCCCTCTCCACTAAACTTAACAAAATCTAGAATTTTATATCCCGGAGGGCATTGAATTGCATCAAAGTATTTTGGATATGGCTTTTGGTAAATACGATTCCTTGGTAACTCAACTCCAAAATTATCTCGGAGCATCTTAGCCATCTCCTCTCTAAGATTATCTAGACCATCATACACAGTGGACGATGAAGCTTATGGCAGTGGCATAGGAATAGGGTTAGTAGTTGCATGTGTGAATTGTCGCATGTATGCCGAATTGTAATTCGTCAGTGATCTAACAGTGTTTGCACTTGTAGGTAGAGTTTTGTTCGGCGTCAGCACCGAACTTGGCGTACTCATGATAGGATTAATGGGTGCAGAAACAATTTGATTTGTGGGGCTAGGATAAAAATTCATCGGCACGGGAGGCGCCGATGAAATAGGTAAAGTTGGATTATGGATTTCTGTGGTAACAGGCACACCAACGTTACCGATAGATGATTGAGGCATCCTTTTGTTAGCATTAATATTTTCTAGAAAAATTGGTATAAAAGATTATTGCTATCAGTAATGCGACTATCAATTTCAGCCCATACCTCGGGAGAGAAGGTATTACTCGTAGAGGGTTTAACCTGCTCATCATGAAGTGGAGGAAGCTTGATTTCTCCAACCGGAGTGATGTTGCCTTGGCGATCCTTCTTGAAATACCCAAGGAACTCCTGCATCTCCTTCTCTTCACGTTCCTTCTTGTAATCCACGTAAATTTGGCAATGTTCTGCCGATAATTTCTCAAAATTGTGCTTGATGATGTTACCGACATCCACTTCAGATGGCTTAGGAATCTTGTCGCTGGTAGACATGACGGATGATGATGATGATTGCTCTTTAGTCCCCAGTGGAGTCACCAAAAAGTGCTTTTGCACATGACCACGTCACCGTGTACCCTCGGCGTCGAGCACGGAATGCAAGACACGTCGCCGAAGGAGGCTCACCGGAAGCGCGATACGCAAGACAATCCAGCGACCTCTTTTGAAGACCCAAAACCCCACGCGGCCGGGAGAGACCCCGTCTCGATGCAAGGCGGTGATGGGCTGCCCTAGGTCGGTTCACCCGCTGCTAGGAGTGCATAGATCGAAGCTCTCCAAAGCGAAGAACACCGATAAATGAGAGGCATAAAACTAGGGTAGGAGATGAATGTTTGTATATGAGTTTTGCGATTGTGTGTTGCTGTTTCAATCGGCCATCACCCTAATGTATATAAGAGGAGGCTGGAATTCCTGTGCAAGGAAAATTTGTAATTCACGTCCAAAACCCTAGTTTGGGTCCAACTCAAAATCCGAACTTTCCAGAACTGTTCGGTTTACAACCTGGCTGCACCTTGCGGGTCAATTTTGTGGCAGTAAACGACCTCCGATGAAAATGCACCCAAAATCATATTTTACTCGCTTTGATGACACGAACAACTTTCCTGTTGAAAGTTTTTAAATTTGAGGCCATCTTCAGGGCCAAATCGCTCGCGCAAAATAGCTAATTATTCACGCAGCTCATTAGACATATCCACATGTCTGTCTGGTTCCGGGCGTCATATTTTTCTCACTAGAGGGTCGCGTTGTGCGGGGTCATACTTTTGCATACGGCCTCGGATTGGGACGATTTTATATCAAAATCGATCGCTTCGACGAGGGGAAGACAATTCGTGCAGATCAGTTTTCCATATGGGGCTGTCTTGGGGCTTAATCAGCCGAAAAGTGCTCTGGACACAAACGCTCAGTACTGCAAACACAACTTCGGCCTTAGAAATGAAATCGGATGGCTATGACCCAAATATCAAAGTTTCTCCTTTCGATGATACGGAACTTTCTGACTTTGAGAACTTTTCCATTTGAGGCCTTCTTAATTATGTTTTTTACAATGCCAAAATCTGATGTCAACACCATGTCCTCAGGAACAAACGTAACTACTCACAAAGCATATTCATAATCAAGTTTAGAGGAGTATTAATTATCATTAAGGATCTAAAAATATAATTTTCCACCGGATAAACCAACTAGCATCAACTATAAGGAGTAATCAACACTACTAGCAACCCATAGGTACCAATATGAGGTTTTGAGACAAAGATCGGATACAAGAGATGAGCTAGGGTTTGATAGGAGATGGTGTTGGTGAAGATGTTGATGGAGATTGCCCCCTCTTGGTGAGAGGATCATTGGTGACGACGATGGCTTCGATTCTCCTCTCCCGTAGGGATGTTTCCCCGGCAGAACAGCTCCGCCGGAGCCCTAGATTGGTTCTGCCCAGATTCCACCTCGAGACGGGGGCACTTCGTCGAAAGCTTCCTTCTCATTTTTTCCAGGTCAAAACGCACTATATAGCCAAAGATGGGCACCGGAGGCCTGCCTGGGGGCGACAAGGTCAGGGGGCGCGCCCAGGGGGGGTAGGGCGTGCCCTCCACCCTTGTGGATGGCTGGTGGTCCCCCTCAGGTTATTTCTTCACCCAATATTTTTTATATATTCCAAAAACATGCTACGTGAAGTTTCAGGACTTTTGGATTTGCGCAGAATAGGTCTATAATATTAGCTCCTTTTCCAGTCTAGAATTCGAGCTGCCGGTATTCTCCCTCTTCATGTAAACCTTATAAAATAAGAGATAAAATCCATCAGTATTATAATATAACGTGTAATAACATCCCATAATGCAATAAATATCAATATAAAAGCATGATGCAAAATGGACATATTAAGAGCAAGCCTAGAGTACATTTGAGCGACACCTTCACCATCCTTCATTTTGACTTGTCAACTTGACATTGAAGCACATCCAATTTGGATTCCTTGACGGACTAGGTACCTTCATGCATATCTATCAAAGCATCCCAAATTTCCTTTGCATTCTCAACACGGCTGATTTTGTTGAATTCTTTGGTGCACAATCCGTTGAAGAGGATATCGCAAGCTTGAGCATTCTATTGCAACATCTTCAATTCTTCCGCGGTTGCTTCACAATTCGGTTCCCTTCCATCGAAGAATACACCTTGCAAGACAATACACACGATATCCCAAACGGCGGGGTTATGTCCAAGAATATGCATTTTCATCTTATGCTTCCATCTAGCCAAATTAGTACCATCAAAGTAACGACCTCTACGGTGATAATTTCCCTCGCTAGACGCCATACTCTCCTAGGTTGTGAAACCAAGGGTATGATCACCAAGGCTATGGAAATAAAGGGAAACGCAGACCAAAGCTCTGATACTACTTGTAGGATCGAAAGTAGGTCCAGAGGTGGGTGATTAGACTACTTGACCAAATAAAAATCTAGTCGTTTTCCAATTTTATGTCTTGGTAGATTTTAGCAAATTGGCACAAGTCAAGCAATCAACCTACACATGCAATTCTAAGAGTATAGCAACAGAATGTAAAACATTGCATATGAAGGTAAATGGAAGGGTTTGGAATGGCAAACACATTGTAGACACGGAGATTTTTGGTGTGGTTCCGATAGGTGGTGCTATCGTACATCCACGTTGATGGATACTTCAAGCCATGAAGGGTAACGGTTGCGCGAGTCCACGAAGGGCTCCACCCATGAAGCGTCCATGAAGAAGCAACCTTGTCTATCCCACCATGGCCATCGTCCACGAAGGACTTGCCTCACTTGGGTAGATCTTCACGAAGTAGGCGATCTCCTTGCCCTTATAATCTCCTTGGTTCAACTCCACAATCTTGACGGAGGCTCCCAAGTGACACCTAACCAATCTAGGAGAAACCACTCTCCAAAAGGTAATAGATGGTGTGTTGATGATGAACTACTTGCTCTTGTGCTTCAAATGATAGTCTCCCCAATACTCAACTCTCTCTCACACAGATTTGGCAATGGTTGAAAGATGATTAATTTGAGTGGAAAGCAACTTTGGGAAGGCTAGAGATCAAGATTCTTGTGGTTGGATTGGAATGTCTTGGTCTCAACACATGAGTATGTGGTTCTCTCTTAGAAAATGAGTAGTGGATGTGTAGGCACGTTCTGATGGCTCTCTCACAGATGGAGAAGGGGTGGAGGGGTATATATAGCCTCCACACAAAATCTATCTGTTACACACATTTGAGCAAACTTGGTCACAACGAATATACGAACTCGGTGAGACCTATTCAATTCAAAATGTGAACGTTAGGCTTTTTGGTGGGACCGACATGATCAACTCGGTGGGACAGATGAGCTGGGTTAGGGCAAACCTTATCTCAGTTTGACCGATTATGTGACCTCGTGAGACCGATTTCAGTAATGGAATAACAGAGAGTTGGTCTGGAAAACTCGGTGGGACAGATCACTCCTTTCGGTGATACCGAAACGTTGCGAAAGGAAAATAGAGAGTTTGCACTACGAACTCGGTGGGACTGACCACTCATTTCGGTTAGACGAAATGTTACGAAGGGAAACATAGAGTTTGCAATTCCATCTCAGTGTGACCAAGATTCCTATCGGTGAGACTGAACTGGTTAAGGTTTCCAGATATGGCTATGTCAAGTGAACTCGATGGCGCCGGATGGATCAAATTGGTGGGGCCGAGTTTGACTTTAGGTGTTGGACAAATTTGGATTTGAGAAAGTGGTTGAGGGCTTTGGAGCATATCACTAAGCATATTGAGAAAGTAGATCATTAAGCAACACCTCATCCCCTTTTAATAGTATTGGCTTTTCCTATGGACTCAATGTCATCTTGGATCACTAAAATAGAAATGGAGAGTCTTGAGATTTTGGCAATATTTGTCATTAGCATTTTGAGAGGTCCACATCATGCCAATCATTGAACTTTCTAAAATAATCAACTTGAGTGGATAATACTTTAATGAGCTATATGTTGTTATGAATTACCAAAACCACCCAGGGATTAGTTGCACTTTCACCATAGCTAGTATATCAGATGTTTTCGAAGGTCTGAGGTACACGATTTCCGAGGTTTTCTTGGTTATGTGTTGACGAATGGATACAGTTGGAGTGTAGGATTTGTTAGTCGTGTGAGATATTTGTGCCTCCCTGTATCCCCAACACCAGATTGCATAACCAGAAAGTTTCGGGAGTGTTTAGGTGGGAATTCAAGTAGTTACCTAGGATATCTTTTCAATAGATGCATGATATGAGATAGGGGTTCGACGTCTAGTGGTCTGCCTGTCCACGGTCGTTTTTATAGTGGTCTCATTTTGTACTAAAGTATCCTTCGCTGTGCTAACTCGGGGATGTTTCGTATGTCGTGTGCACTGCCTTGTACATGATGGTGTTGTACGATCGAGCCCGTGTGGACCCCACCACGAAAATTTCAGACGAAATCGCTATCATATGTTTGTTTCTGGCTTATTTTGCAAGCCAGCCCTTTGTTTTGTTTTGAGTTGTGGTATTCGAGTTGCTTCAATGTCAAGTGTTGATTCCATACCTTTTCCAAGTGGTATTCTCATGTTTCTATGGGAGTGCTAATTCTTGTTGATCTTCAAGTTTGTCATGCCATTTTTTTCCAACCGGTGCACTTCTCTTCAAGATGATCCTATCATTTTCCCCATTTGTAAGAGCAATTCCCAGTTTTCTCAATAGTGTTCGTTTCATCCGTCCCAAGTTGCCTTTGTTTTCCCACCGTCCCACCCTTTTTCTCCAAGGATTCAGATTTCTTAATTAAGTATCCATTTTATTCATGAAAAGACTATTCATTCTTTTCCTTCAATGTTCTAACTCGGTGAAGATACTCAGGAGCTACAAGTTCATCATTCTTCGTTATCATTTTCTTCCCTGGTGGAGTCAATTCAAGCTTCGGTGTTGAGCATATTCCTTTCATTTTTCCAATGCTTTCCCATGCCGGTGCACCTCATAATCATTCCTCGCTTGCTAATCAATTGTTCTGAAGTGCTGAAGATATCTCAGAAGATTCACATTTCCATTCTCAGTCGTTCAAGCTATTTCGAGGTTGTTATCTCATTCAAGCCAATTAATTCAACCGGTGCAATCTCTCCTTAAAATTGTTTCAACGGTGTTTCTTTTGAGTGGGCCCTAACCCACAGGTATTTTCCTAGGATCTTACCTGACTCTTCTAATTTTTTCCCGAGTTATGCTCAAATTCATTTCAAAGTTTGACGTCGGTATGGATTTTCAAACTCTTTTCATCTTTGGTTCAACATTAATATCCTTCATTGTTCCAGAGTATCTCAACAGTTTGGTGTTGTTCCCCATCGGCATTCTCAACATTGAAGACCAAAGAAGAGTTTCTCTTAAATCCTTGCCTGTTGTCTTGAAGATTCATATTTCAAGCTTGCTGCCATCCTATCAAATTTTTCCGATCATCAAGAATTCTTTTAATATCCATCCGAAGCATTTCAGGAGTTTCTTTGCTTTCTCGATCATCCGAAGGCCATCATTTCAGAAGATTTATTCGTTCTCAATGTTCAGCTCTCGTTCCCCAATTCTACCGGTGCTTCGTTGATGACTTTCTCAATTTTGCGCTATATCTCTCCTCAATCCTTTTGTCAACGAGAATAAGTAGCATGCCTATCCGTTGTTTGTCGTCAATTTAAATTGATAAAGGATACACATAACATAATTCTTGTTCTTGTTTCATCCGAGTGATTAATTCCTTCTTCCGGAGTTCGTCATGTGATGACCCACAAGTGGCAACAGATAGTTTTGTGATAAGATAGATTGTAACGAGCAACAAGTAACAAAAGTAAATAAAGTGCAGCAAGGTGGCCCAATCCTTTTGTAGCTAAGGACAAGCCGGAAAAAACTCTTATAATAGGAAAAGCGCTCCCGAGGACACATGGGAATACCGTCAAGCTAGTTTTCATCACGTTCATATGATTCGCGTTCGATACTTTGATAATTTGATATGTGGGTGGACCGGTGCTTGGGTGCTATTCTTACTTGAACAAGCATCCCACTTATGATTAACCTCTATTGCAAGCATCCGCAACTACAACAAAAGTATTAAGGTAAACCTAACCATAGCATGAAACATATGGATCCAAATCAGCCCCTTACGAAGCAACGCATAAACTAGGGTTTAAGCTTCTGTCACTCTAGCAACCCATCATCTACTTATTACTTCCCAATGCCTTCCTCTAGGCCCAAATAATGGTGAAGTGTTATGTAGTCGACGTTCACATAACACCACTAGAGGCTAGACAACATACATCTTACCAAAATATCAAACGAATACCAAATTCACATGACTACTCATAGCAAGACTTCTCCCTTGTCCTCAAGAACGAACGTAATTACTCACAAAGCATATTCATGTTCATAATCAGAGGGGTAATAATATGCATATAGGATCTGAACATATGATCTTCCACCAAATAAACCAATTAGCATCAACTACAAGGAGTAATCAACACTACTAGCAACCTACTAGCACCAATCCCGGACTTTGAGACAAGAATTGGATACAAGAGATGAACTAGGGTTTGGAGATGAGATGGTGCTGGTGAAGATGTTGATGGAGATTGCCCTCTCCCGATGAGAGGAGCGTTGGTGATGACGTTGGTGATGATTTCCCCCTCCGGGAGGGAAGTATCCCCGGCAGAACAGCTCTGCCGGAGCTCTAGATTGGATCCGCCAAGGTTCCGCCTCGTGGCGGTGGAGTCTCGTCCTGAAAAGTTCCTTCTTATTTTTTTTCTCATCGAAAGACCTCATATAGGAGAAGATGGATGTCGGAGAGCCACCAGGGGGCCCACGAGGTAGGGGGTGCGCCTTAGGGGGGTGGGGCCCACCCTCGTGAGAAGGGTGTGGGCCCCCTGGCCTTCATATTTTGCGAGGATTTTTTCATTATTTATTTTAAGACGTTCCATGGAGTTTCAGGACTTTTGGAGTCGCGTAGAATAGGTCTCTAATATTTGCTCCTTTTTCCAGCCCAGAATTCCAGCTGCCGGCATTCTCCCTCTTTATGTAAACCTTGTAAAATAAGAGAAAATAGCCATAAGTATTGTGACATAAAGTGAAATAACAGTCCATAATGCAATAAATATCGATATAAAAGCTTGATGCAAAATGGACGTATCAACTCCCCCAAGCTTAGACCTCGCTTGTCCTCAAGCGAAAAGCCGATAACAATAAATATGTCCTCATGTTTAGAGGTAGAGGCGTCGATAAAAATAAAATACGGACATGAAGGCATCATGATTATTCTCATAATAGCAACATATATAGATTTTGTCATATGATTACTTATGTTCAAGTGATGATCTATTCACAATGCGAAAGTATAAATCATAATCCTTATTGGGCTCCGACAAACTATAATCTCAGTCATTGAAGCAATTGCAATTTATCATAACATTGGAAAGAGTCTATGTCAGAGCTAAAAAGCAAGTCCACATACTCAACTATCATTTAGTCCTCCATAATTGCTAACACTCACGCGATACTTGTGGTTACGGAGTTTTAATTGGACACAGAGAAAGATAGGTGTAACACCCCGGATGTAACTTTCCTTATTTGTACTCCAACTCTTGCCGTTTCCGGCGTTAAGCTATATTTATTTCTTGGGTTCGGGTCTTTGTCTCCGTGTGTTGTTGTCTTTGTCATGCATCTCATATCATGTCATCATGTGCATTGCATCTGCATACGTGTTCATCTCATGCATTCGAGCATTTTCCCCGTTGTCTGTTTTGCATTCTGGCGCTTCGTTCTCCTCCGGTGGTCATTTCTAGCTTTCTTTCGTGCGTGGGGATTAAACGTTTCCGGATTGGACCGAGACTTGTCATGCGGCCTTGGTTTACTACCGGTAGACCGCCTGTCAAGTTCCGTATCATTTGGACTTCGTTTGATAGTCCAATGGTTAACCGAGGGATCGAAAAGGCCTCGTGTGTGTTGCAGCCCAACACCCCTCCAATTTGGCCTAAAACCCACCAAACTCTGCTCCATGTCCTAGAGCGTTCGATCATGATCGCGTGGCCGAAAACCGCACCTCATTTGGACTCTCCTAGCTCCACTTATGCCTATAAATAGCCCCCCCGTTTTTCGGATCTCTCTCCCCCTCGAAACCCTAATTTTTTCCAGATCCGCCGCTCCCCCCCCCCCCCGCCGACGGACACGTCCGAAACGGGCCGGACGTGTCCGCCACGCCGCGCCCAGCCATCCGCCGCCCGCCACATGGCGCTTCCGCCGCCAGCCGCCGCCGAGGCCCGGGAGCCCGCGCCCGGCCCTCCGGGCCCAGCCGCCCCGCGCCGCCTCCTCCCTCCTCCTGCGCCGCGCGCCGCCGCCGCCATCCGTCGCGCCTCCCCGCCGCGCCCTTGCCGGCCGGCGCCGAAGCACCGCGCCGCCTCCGCCACCTCGTCGCCGGGCCGCCGCCGCCCGTCCCCGGCCGTGCCGCTCCTCCTCGCCGCCAAGGCCGGCCGGCCCCGGCCTCGCCTCCCCTCCGTCCGGCTAGGCTCCGGCCGCCACCGTCCATCGTCGCCGGCGAGCTCCGGTGAGGATCCGGTGATCCTCGGGCTCCGCGCGATCCAGATCTGGACCGGAGCTACAGTAAACCCAAACCCTCGATTTTTTTCTTCTAAGTCCTAGAATTTTGGCTTCATATGCTCATGTTCGAGGCCCCGTAACTTTGCATCTGTAGCTCCGTTTTGGATATATAGCATCAATATGTTCGCCTCGACGAGTACATCATTTCATTCCATTGCATCATTTTCATTTGAGCTCATCTTCATGCCCAAAATGCTGTTAGAAGAGGGCTTCATGAGTTAATTGTCAGATCTGCTAGTTCATCTTAGACTTTTATTATTTTTGCCATGATTATTGTGTGCATGCTATGCCTGTGAGTCCTTCATATGTTTTGTTAAGCATCTTGTTATCTTTGCAGAGGTGCAACCCATGCATTTTTAGGATGTGTGTGGTGACTTGTGAAAACTTGCAAAGTGAGGCACCCGGTAAATCTGTTTTCAGGGACTTAGTAGTTTTCACTAAGTCTGGGATTATTTAGTTCATGATGCCATATGTTCAACTTGTATCCTACTGATCCGTGCCTCTTTTGAGGATGATCAGTAAAGAAGTTCTGTTAATCATGTTATGATCTATCCATCCATGTCTTTGTTTGCAATTATGGAGCACCCTAGCTTGAGTCAATCGAGCTCTACTTTTGCTTCGTGGTGAATCTGGGCAGATCGTCAACTCGTTTGCGATTTTGCCGGCGTTGTTGTAGTTGATCCGTGCATGCTATGCCATTGTTCTTGCCATGTATAGCTTTTATTTTGTGCCTTCTTAATGAATGTATGCTTGCCTTGCCATGAATTGCACCATGGTGAGTGCATCGAGCTCGTTTACATGCCTTCGTGAGTTATATTTCAGCATGTCTCAGTTTTCACTAAGTCTGAAAACTGATTGTGTTTTTGCTATGTTCGTGTGCCCGTTAGTATATTTTGTGATCCCTTTTGACCCCAGGTCACTTTGGGACTTCTGTTAAGCTTGTTGAGTAGCTCCATGCCATGTTCTTCTTTTTCTTAATCAGGTCATGTTTCATGTTGTTTTGTTGCTCCGAAGAGGGCTTTATGATCTGAAATTTCAGACAAGTGTTAATTTCACTAAGTCTGGAATCTGCTTTGCATTTGCGTTTTTGACATGCTTGTTTGAACCTCATAATGGATGAATTGGCCGTAACTCACTGCTAGTCTTTTGTTAAGCATCTTGTGTGCATCCCTGCCATGTATTTTGTTGTCATGTTTGGTGGCTGTAGCATGTTCATCTCATTGCATTTAGATGCCTACTTGCTGTAAATCGCAGACCGGTGTCATTCTTAAAACGCTTGCCATTTCCAATCCGTAACTCCGATTCCGATGATCTTTATATCGTTTTCAAGTGATTTCATCTCATCTTTCCAGTGGCACCCTTGGAATTCCAATATGAGGCTAGGTTCATGCATTTCCTGTCATATCTTGCATTTTGCATCCCGCATCGCATCCCGCATAGCATATCATCTTTTCATCATATTGCCTGGTCTTGCACGTGGTTGATCGTATCCTTGTTGCTTGTTTGTCTTGTTTGGGTAGAGCCGGGAGACGAGTTCGCTACCGAGGAGCCCGTTGAGTTTGCTTGTGAGGATCCAGTCAACTCTGACAACTGTGCAGGCAAGATGATCATACCCTCGAAATCACTACTATCTTTGCTATGCTAGTTTGCTCGCTCTTTGCTATGCCAATGCTACGATGCCTACCATTTGCTTGTCAGCCTCCCAATTGCCATGTCAAACCTCTAACCCACCTTGTCCTAGCAAACCATTGATTGGCTATGTTACCGCTTTGCTCAGCCCCTCTTATAGCGTTGCTAGTTGCAGGTGAAGATTGGAGGCCGTTCCTTGTTGGAACATCTTTTATTTACTTGTTGGGATATCATTATATTGCTAAGTTATCTTAATCCATCTATATAGTTGGTAAAGGGTGGAAGGCTCGGCCTCTCGCCTAGTGTTTTGTTCCACTCTTGCCGCCCTAGTTTCCGTCATATCGGTGTTATGTTCCCGGTTTTTGCGTTCCTTATGCGGTTGGGTTATAATGGGAACCCCTTGATAGTTCGCCTTGATTAAAGCTTTTCCAGCAATGCCCAGCCTTGGTTTTACCATTCGCCACCTAGCCTCTTTTTCCCTTGGGTTACAGGAGCCCAAGGGTCATCTTATTTTAACCCCCCCCGGGCCAGTGCTCCTCTGAGTGTTGGTCCGACCGAGTAGACTGCGGGGCCACCTCGGGGCAACTTGAGGGTGGGTTTTACTCGTAGGATGTCTCATCTGAGTGTGCCCTGAGAAAGAGATATGTGCAACTCCTATCGGGATTTGTCGGCACATTCGGGCGGTGTTGCTGGTCTTGTTTTAACCTGTCGAAGTGTCTTGAGTTACCGAGATACCGAGTCTGATCGGAACGTCTTGGGAGAGGTCTATTCCTTCGTTGACCGTGAGAGCTTGTCATGGGCTAAGTTGGGACTCCCCTGCAGGGATTGAACTTTCGAAAGCCGTGCCCGCGGTTATGGGAAGATGGGAATTTGTTAATGTCCGGTTGTAGATAACTTGAACCTTAATTAATTAAAATGAATCAACTGAGTGTGTTACCGTGATGGCCTCTTCTCGGCGGAGTCCGGGAAGCGGACACGGTGTTGGAGTTATGTTTGCGCAGGTTGTTCCTCTAGTTTTTCACGCTCGCGCTTTGCCTCCTCTTCTCGCTCTCTTTTGCGAATAAGATAGCCACCATATATGCTAGTCGCTTGCTGGAGCTCCACACATATATTTGCCTTACCCATTTTCCTATGAGCTTAAATAGTCTTGATCGCGAGGGTGCGAGATTGCTGAGTCCCTGTGGCTCACAGATTACTATAACTCTAGATGCAGGTCCAGGTGATTCCACTCCAGGTGACGAGTACGAGCTCAAGTGGGAGTTCGACGAGGACTCTCAGCGTTACTACGTTTCCTTTCCCGATGATCAGTAGTGGTGCCTAGTTGGGGTTTGATTCGGGGCCTTGTCGCATGTTGGGTCTTCTTCTATTTTGGCGCCATAGTCGGGCCATGAGTGTATGGATGATGTATGTTATTTATGTACTCTGATGTGACGTGGCGAGTGTAAGCCAACTATGTTCTCCCCTTTATTATTCATATTACATGGGATGTTGTGAAGATTGCCTAACTTGCGACATATGCCTTCAATGCGATTATGTCTCTAAGTCGTGCCTCGACACGTGGGAGCTATAGTCGCATCGAGGGAGTTACAAGTTGGTAATCAGAGCCTTCCCCGACCTGAGGAGCCCCATTGCTTGATCGTTTTTAGCAGCCGAGTTGTGTCTAGAAAAATGTTTTGAGTCTTTAGGAATTATATATTGGAGAGCTTAGGAATTCTTTTTACTTCCCAGTCTCCTCATCGCTCTGGTAAGGCATCCTGACGTGGAGTTTTGACTCTTCTCTTCTCAAATTTCACTAAAAAAAATTTTAGGATCACGCGAGTATCTTGGAATCGTTCCGATGGCTTATGATGAGAACATTGACTTGGTGCCTCCTGTCAGGGGTTTAGTGGAAGTGTCCCAGGGAGTTGAGCTCTGAGGTGTTGTCATCATAATTTTATCGTTGCAATTCTGGAATACTTGAGATATGTTCGCCGACATCGAAAATCTCTTTTATGCAGTTCGTTGGTGAGATAACCTCGACGCCACCCAGTACTGGGGCGGGAGTTCAGGAGTATCGCCATAACTTGTATAACGGATGCTTTTCGAAGGTTGAGGTAGATGGTTTCCGAAGTTTTCTTGGTTACGTGTTGAAGGATGGATACAGCTGGATGTAGGATTTCCTAGTTTGGGTGAGATATTATGCTTCCCCTGTATCCCCAACACCTGATTGCATAACCGGAAAGGTTCGGGAGTTTCATAGGTGGGAATTCTAGTAGCTCTAGTTCTTCTTCCACGGATATTGGTTTGAGATTGGGATTTCTTACCGATTATTCGTTCTTGATCCGTACCTTGTTGATTTATTTCTCTACCTTAATTCTACATGGCTTCTCAATTTATGGATATGTGACCATTTCAAGAGGAATGCATTCGTTCATTTTGTTCGGATGTGAAGACTATATGTTGCAATTTTCATTCCGTTGGATTCAGCTTCAATATTTATCTATCAATGTGCTAATGGTGGTCAACCTCTTCAGGATGGCTCCTCCAACGCGCACGACTCCGAATCCTGATCCGCCACCGCCTCCACCTCCTCCAGAGGCATGGCAAGCTGTGATGGCCACAACCAATGCAAACACACAGCTGATCATGCAAATTCTCCAAGAGCGCAATCAAGGCAGTCAAGGGAATCAAGGCAGCAATCAGAGTCACTTTGCTACACTCAACCAGTTTTTGCTAACGGGCGAAAGACTTTCAGCAATTGTGTTGAGGCAACCGATGTTGACGATTGGCTTGTGGATCTGTGTAAGCATTTCAAGTGCAGTAACGTCATGCCTGAGGACTTTGTCAAGTTCGCTTCCTTCCAACTCAAAGATCAAGCTGCAGAATGGTTCCAGCAGTACAAGGACTCCAGAGGTGGACGTGTTATCACTTGGGATGATTTCCGTCGAGATTTCCGAGCTCATCATATTCCGCAGAGCGTGGTTGAAAGCAAGCATGAGGAATTCCGCAATCTGAAGCAAGGCTCTTTGTCTGTCTATGACTACAACAAGTTGTTCCAGAAGCTCGCCCGCTTTGCCAAGCAGGACGTGCCTGATGAGAAGAGCATGATATATCAGTTTAGGGGTGGTCTCAGAGAAGATATTCAGCTCGCTCTTGTTCTCTTCGAGCCCTTGAGATATGATGGGTTCTACAACATGGCACTGAAGCAAGAGGCTGCTCAGTTGAGGTGTGATGCTTCTAGGAAGCGAGTCAGAGATGTTACTCCTTCTTCCTCTACTCAAGTGGCCAAGCAGCAGAAGTTTTGGCTTCCTCCTCCTCCGTTCCGTCAGCCGTATCAGCACAAGAGCAAAGGTGGCAGTGGTTCTTCCCACCCACCCAACCCTGGCTTTCAGAACAAGACTTCGTCTCAAGCTCCAAGATCGAGTGCTCCGTATCACCGTCCGCTTTCAGAGGTCACGTGCAACAAGTGCCAACAGAAGGGTCACTATGCCAACAAGTGTTTCAACCAGAGGCGTCTTCCTCCTCCTCCTCCTGTCAGATCGGCAAGTACAGCTGTGGTCAAGCATAACCCCAAGCATGCCAAGGTGAATTTGATGAATGCAGCTCAAGCAGAGGACTCGTCAGATGTGATCATGGGTAACTTTCCAGTTAACTCTTTTCCAGCAAAAGTTCTTTTTGACACTGTTGCATCGCATTGTTTCATGTCAAGATCATTTGTTTCCAAGCATGACTTCGTTTCACAAATGTTGGGTAAACCTATGGGAGTGGTTTCTCCGGCTAATTCTATGAGGGCTACTTCAATAGTTCCGGATGTTTCTATCATGATGGGTGATTTCAAGTTTCTGGCTTCTCCAATGGTTCTTGGTAACTCGGATATTGATCTTATTCTTGGGATGGATTGGCTTTCTAAGCACAAGGCTCAGGTTGATTGTGCAGCAAGGCAGATTCAATTGACTCATTCGTCTGAGGATGTAATTGTCTTTGCCGCTCGGGATAATACTATCCGTCTGTTTTCTCTCAATGAGAATGGTGAATTGGATGCCATCTCTCAAATTCCACTCGTTTGCGAATATCAAGACGTCTTTCCAGAAGAGCTCCCAGGAATGCCTCCGCACCGGCCAGTTGAATTCGTTATTGAACTTAAGCCTGGTACGGAACCTGTGTGCAAACGTCCTTACAAGCTCGGACCTGAAGAGTTGAAGGAGCTGAAGAAGCAACTCGATGAGCAAGAAAGAATGGGTCTCATCCGGCCTAGTTCTTCTCCGTGGGGTTGTGGTGTTCTTTTTGTGAAGAAGAAGGATGGAACAGACCGACTTTGTGTTGATTACCATCCAGTGAACAAGAAGACCATCAAGAACAAATACCCACTTCCCAACATCAATGAGCTGTTCGAACAACTCAAAGGTGCCCAAGTATTCTCCAAGCTTGATCTCCGTATGGGTTATCACCAGATTCGCATTCGTGAAGAAGATATTCCCAAGACAGCATTCAGAACAAGCTTTGGTTCATACGAATACACTGTCATGTCTTTTGGCCTCGCCAACGCTCCTCCGACGATCTCTCGCATGATGAACTTCATCTTCAACGCCTACACCAATGACTTCGTTTTGGTCTATCTCGACGACATTCTGGTTTTCTCCAAGAACAAGGAAGATCATGCCAAGCATTTGCGTTTGGTTCTTGATAAGCTCAGAGAACATCAGTTCTACGCCAAGTTCTCCAAGTGTGAATTTTGGCTCGATGAGGTTCTTTATCTTGGTCATATCATCTCTGCCAAGGGCATTTCCATGAATCCTGAGAAGGTGTCTGCAATAGTGAATTGGGAACCTCCTCAGAACGTGAAGCAACTCCGCAGTTTCCTCGGTCTCGCAAGCTATTGCAGGAGATTCGTTGAAAGCTTTTCTAAGATCGCGAAGCCTCTCTCAAATTTTCTTCAGAAGCACGTCAAGTACGTTTGGTCTCTGGAGTGTGATATTGCTTTCAACACTTTGAAAGAGAAATTGATCACTGCTCTAGTTCTGACTCCGCCTGATGAATCCAAGCCGTACGAGGTCTTTTGTGATGCCTCTCTCCAAGGTCTTGGCGCAGTATTGATGCAAGAGAAGAAAGTTGTTGCTTATACATCTCGCCAGTTGAAGCCTAATGAGAAGAACTACCCCACTCATGATCTCGAGTTGGCGGCAGTTGTGCATGCTCTTTTGACTTGGAGACATCTTCTATTGGGAAGAAAAGTGGACATTTTCACTGATCACAAGAGTCTCAAGTACATCTTCACTCAGCCTAATCTCAACCTCAGGCAAACTCGATGGGTCGAAATGATTCAAGAGTATAATCCGAGTATTGAGTACACTCCAGGCAAGGCCAATGTGATTGCTGATGCTTTGAGCAGAAAGGCCTACTGCAACAGTCTGATTCTCAAGCCTTATCAACCCGAGCTTTGTGAAGCTTTCCGCAAACTTAATCTGCAAGTTGTTCCTCAAGGTTTCCTTGCCAACCTTCAAGTCTCTCCTACCTTAGAAGACCAGATTCGCCAAGCCCAGCTTCTTGATGCTATGGTGAAAAAGGTGAAGATTGGGATTGCCAAGAGTCAGTCCAAGTACAAGTGCTACCGCCTTGATGACAAGGACACTCTCTTCTTCGAGGATCGTATTGTTGTGCCCAAAGGTGAACTTCGTAAAGTGATCATGAACGAGGCTCACAATTCTCTCCTCTCCATCCACCCTGGGAGTATGAAGATATATCAGGACCTCAAGCAAGCTTATTGGTGGACTCGAATGAAGCGCGAGATCGCTCAATTCGTGAATGAATGTGATGTCTGCAAAAGAGTGAAGGCAGAACACCAAAGGCCAGCAGGTCTCCTCCAACCTCTTGCCATTCCAGAATGGAAGTTTGACCACATTGAGATGGACTTCGTGACTGGGTTTCCAAAGTCCAAGTGTGGCAATGATGCTATATTTGTTGTCATTGACAAACTCACCAAAGTGGCTCAGTTTCTGCCTATCAAAGAGTCGATCACCGCAGCTCAATTGGCGGAACTCTATACCTCTCGCATTGTCTCTCTGCACGGTATTCCTCAAGTGATATCTTCAGACCGTGGCAGCATCTTTACCTCGAAGTTTTGGGATTCTTTTCAGAAGGCCATGGGCACCAACATCCGCTTCAGCACTGCTTTCCATCCTCAAACAAGCGGTCAAGTCGAGTGTCTTCCTTATGCTGAAGATATGCTCAGGGCTTGTGTGATCTCCTTCGGCATGAAGTGGGAGGATTGTCTTCCTTATGCTGATTTCTCCTACAACAATAGTTTTCAAGCAAGTTCGGGCAAGGCCCCATTTGAAATTCTGTATGGCAGGAAGTGTCGTACCCCTCTCAACTGGTCTGAAACCGGTGAACGTCAGCTTTTGGGTAATGACTTAATCACAGAAGTAGAAGAAATGTGCAAAGTCATTCGTGATAACCTCAAAGCAGCCCAATCCCGCCAGAAGAGCTACTATGATAGTAAGCACTGTGATTTGGCTTTTGAGATCGGAGATCATGTTTACCTCCGTGTCTCTCCTATGAAAGGTACTCGTCGCTTCGGTATCAAAGGGAAGCTTGCCCCTAGATACGTGGGACCTTTCAAGATTGTCAGCAAGAGAGGCAACCTCGCCTATCAACTCGAGCTTCCTTCAAACTTTGCAAATGTTCATGACGTGTTCCATGTCTCTCAGCTTCGAAAGTGCTTCAAGACTCCTGACCGCACCGTCAACTTCGAGGACATTGAGCTCCAAGAAGATCTCTCTTATCGTGAGCACCCAGTTGCTATTCTTGAAGAGACTGAACGCAAGACTCGCAACAAGTCAATCAAATTTCTCAAAGTCAAGTGGTCACACCATTCTGACCGTGAAGCTACCTGGGAACGCGAGGATCACCTCCGTTCTGAGTACCCGGCGTTCTTTCAATCCTAGATCTCGGGACGAGATCTTTTCGTAGTGGTGGAGTGTTGTAACACCCCGGATGTAACTTCCCCTATTTGTACTCCAACTCTTGCCGTTTCCGGCGTTAAGCTATATTTATTTCTCGGGTTAGGGTCTTTGTCTCCGTGTGTTGTTGTCTTTGTCATGCATCTCATATCATGTCATCATGTGCATTGCATCTGCATACGTGTTCATCTCATGCATTCGAGCATTTTCCCCGTTGTCCGTTTTGCATTCCGGCGCTTCGTTCTCCTCCGGTGGTCATTTCTAGCTTTCTTTCGTGTGTGGGGATTAAACGTTTCCGGATTGGACCGAGGCTTGTCATGCGGCCTTGGTTTACTACCGGTAGACCGCCTGTCAAGTTTCGTATCATTTGGACTTCGTTTGATACTCCAACGGTTAACCGAGGGACCGAAAAGGCCTCGTGTGTGTTGGAGCCCAACACCCCTCCAATTTGGCCCAAAACCCACCACACTCTGCTCCATGTCCTAGAGCGTTCGATCACGATCGCGTGGCCGAAAACCGCACCTCATTTGGACTCTCCTAGATCCACTTATGCCTATAAATAGCCCCCCCCCCCGTTTTTCGGATCTCTCTCCCCCTCGAAACCCTAACTTTTTCCAGATCCGCCGCTCCCCCCCCCCCCCCGCCGACGGACACGTCCGAAACGGGCCGGACGTGTCCGTCCCGCCGCGCGCAGCCATCCGCCGCCCGCCACGTGGCGCTTCCGCCGCCCGCCGCCGCCGAGGCCCGGGAGCCCGCGCCCGGCCCTCCGGGCCCAGCCGCCCCGCGCCGCCTCCTCCCTCCTCCCGCGCCGCGCGCCGCCGCCGCCATCTGCCGCGCCGCGCCGCCTCGGCCGTCTCGTTGCCGGGCCGCCGCCGCCCGTCCCGGGCCGCGCCGCTCCTCCTCGCCGCCAAGGCCGGCCGGCCCCGGCCTTGCCTCCCCTCCGTCCGGCTAGGCTCTGGCCGCCACCGTCCATCGTCGCCGGCGAGCCCCGGTGAGGATCCGGTGATCCTCGGGCTCTGCGCGATCCAGATCTGGACCGGAGCTACAGTAAAACCTAACCCTCGTTTTTTTTCTTCCAAGTCCCAGAATTTTTGGCTTCATATGCTCCAGTTCGAGGCCCCGTAACTTCGCATCCGTAGCTCCGTTTTGGACATATAGCATATCAAAATGTTCGTCTCGACGAGTACATAATTTCATTCCATTGCATCATTTTCATTTGATCTCATATTGATGCCCAAAATGCTGTTAAAAGAGGGCTTCGTGAGTTAATTGTCAGATCTGCTAGTTCATCTTAGACTTTTGTCATTTTTGCCATGATTATTGTGTGCATGCTATGCCTGTGAGTCCTTCATATGTTTTGTTAAGCATCTTGTTATCTTTCCATAGGTGCAACCCATGCATTTTTAGGTTGTGTGTGGTGACTTGTGCAAGCTTGCAAAGTGAGGCACCCGGTAAATCTGTTTTCAGGGACTTAGTAGTTTTCACTAAGTCTGGGATTATTCAGTTCATGATGCCATATGTTTAGCTTGTTTCCTAGTGATACTTGCCTCTTTTGAGGATGATCAGTAAAGGAGTTTTGTTAATCATGTTATGCTCTATCCATCCATGTCTTTTTTTGCAATTATGGAGCAGCCTAAATTGAGTCAATCGAGCTCTACTTTTGCTTTATGGTGAATCTGGGCAGATCGTCAACTCGTTTGCGATTTTGCCGGCGTTGTTGTAGTTGATCCGTGCATGCTATGCCATTGTTCTTACCATTTCTAGCTTGTATTTTGTGCCTTCTTAATGAATGTATGCTTTCCTTGCCATGAATTGCACCGTGGTGAGTGCATCGAGCTTGTTTACATGCCTTCGTGAGTTATATTTCAGCATGTCTCAGTTTTCACTAAGTCTGAAAACTGATTGTGTTTTTGCTATGTTCGTGTGCCCGTTAGTATATTTTGTGATCCCTTTTGACCCCAGGTCACTTTGGGACTTTTGTTAAGCTTGTTGAGTAGCTCCATGCCATGTTCTTCTTTGTCTTAATCAGGTCATGTTTCATGTCGTTTTGTTGCTCCGAAGAGGGCTTCATGATCTGAAATTTCACCAAGTCTGGAATCTGCTTTGCATTTGCGTTTTTGACATGCTTGTTTGAACCTCATAATGGATGAATTGGCCGTAGCTCAGTGCTAGTCTTTTGTTAAGCATCTTGTGTGCATCCCTGCCATGTATTTTGTTGTCATGTTTGGTGGCTGTAGCATGTTCATCTCATTGCATTTAGATGCCTACTTGTTGTAAATCGCAGACCGGTGTCATTCTTAAAACGCTTGCCATTTCCAAACCGTAACTCCGATTCTGATGATCTTTATATCGTTTTCAAGCGATTTCATCTCATATTTCTAGTGGCACCCTTGGAATTCCAAGATGAGGCCAGGTTCATGCATTTCCTGTCATATCTTGCATTTTGCATCCCGCATCGCATCCCGCATAGCATATCATCTTTTCATCATATTGCCTGGTCTTGCACGTGGTTGATCGTATCCTTGTTGCTTGTTTGTATTGTTTGGGTAGAGCCTGGAGACAAGTTCGCTACCGAGGAGCCCGTTGAGTTTGCTTGTGAGGATCCAGTCAACTCTGACAACTGTGCAGGCAAGATGATCATACCCTCGAAATCACTACTATCTTTGCTATGCTAGTTTGCTCGCTCTTTGCTATGCCAATGCTACGATGCCTACCATTTGCTTGTCAGCCTCCCAATTGCCATGTTAAACCTATAACCCACCTTGTCCTAGCAAACCGTTGATTGGCTATGTTACCGCTTTGCTCAGCCCCTCTTATAGCGTTGCTAGTTGCAGGTGAAGATTGGAGGCCGTTCCCTGTTGGAACATCTTTTATTTACTTGTTGGGATATCATTATATTGCTATGTTATCTTAATGCATCTATATACTTGGTAAAGGGTGGAAGGCTCGGCCTCTCGCCTAGTGTTTTGTTCCACTCTTGCCGCCCTAGTTTCCGTCATATCGGTGTTATGTTCCCGGTTTTTGCGTTCCTTACGCGGTTGGGTTATAATGGGAACCCCTTGATAGTTCTCCTAGATTAAATCTTTTCCAGCAATGCCCAACCTTGGTTTTACCATTCGCCACCTAGCCTCTTTTTCCCTTGGGTTACCGGAGCCCAAGGGTCATCTTATTTTAACCCCCCCTGGCCAGTGCTCCTCTAAGTGTTGGTCCGACCGAGTAGACTGCGGGGCCACCTCGGGGCAACTTGAGGGTTGGTTTTACTCGTAGGATGTCTCACCTGAGTGTGCCCTGAGAAAGAGATATGTGCAGCTCCTATCGGGATTTGTCGGCACATTCGGGCGGTGTTGCTGGTCTTGTTTTAACCTGTCGAAGTGTCTTGAGTTACCGAGATACCGAGTCTGATCGGAACGTCTTGGGAGGAGGTCTATTCCTTCGTTGACCGTGAGAGCTTATCATGGGCTAAGTTGGGACTCCCCTGCAGGGATTGAACTTTCGAAAGTCGTGCCCGCGGTTATGGGCAGATGGGAATTTGTTAATGTCCGGTTGTAGATAACTTGAACCTTAATTAATTAAAGTGAATCAACTGAGTGTGTTACCGTGATGGCCTCTTCTCAGCGGAGTCCGGGAAGCGGACACTGTGTTGGAGTTATGTTTGCGCAGGTTGTTCCTCTAGTTTTTCACGCTCGCGCTTTGCCTCCTCTTCTCGCTCTCTTTTGCGAATAAAATAGCCACCATATATGCTAGTCGCTTGCTGCAGCTCCACACATATATTTGCCTTACCCATTTTCCTATGAGCTTAAATAGTCTTGATCGTGAGGGTGCGAGATTGCTGAGTCCCTGTGGCTCACAGATTACTATAACTCCAGATGCAGGTCCAGGTGATTCCGCTCCAGGTGACGAGTACGAGCTCAAGTGGGAGTTCGACGAGGACTCTCAGCGTTACTACATTTCCTTTCCCGATGATCAGTAGTGGTGCCTAGTTGGGGTTTGATTTGGGGCCTTGTCGCATGTTGGGTCTTCTTCTATTTTGGCACCGTAGTCAGGCCATGAGTGTATGGATGATGTATGTTATTTATGTACTCTGATGTGACGTGGCGAGTGTAAGCCAACTATGTTCTCCCCTTTATTATTCATATTACATGGGATGTTGTGAAGATTGCCTAACTTGCGACATATGCCTTCAATGCGATTATGTCTCTAAGTCGTGCCTCGACACGTGGGAGCTATAGTCGCATCGAGGGTGTTACAATAGGGGCTTATAGTTTTGCCCCACAACCTTTTACCTCAAGGGTAATGTCAACAATAATGGTTCATGCTCCCCTACATCCAATTAGATATATATATATATATCATGTACTTTCCAACATGCTGAGCTTGCCAAAGGATAAAATGAAAATGAAAAGGTGAAGATCACCATGACTCTTGCATAAGGTAGAAGATAATAATAAAGGATAGTCCCTTCGCAGAGGGAAGTAGAGGTTGCCATGCGCTTTTATGGTTGGATATATAAAATCTCAATGCGAAAGAACGTCACTTTATATTGCCACTTGTGATATGAACCTTTATTATGCAGTCCGTCGCTTTTATTACTTCCACATCACAAGATCGTATAAAGCTTATTTCTCCCACACTAATCAATCATACATATTTAGAGCAATTTTTATTGCTTTGCACAGATGACAACTTACTTGAAGGATCTTACTCAATCCATAGGTATATATGGTGGACTCTCATGGCAAAACTGGTTTAAGGGTATTTGGAAGCACAAGTAGTATTTCTACTTGGTGCTGAGAATTTGGCTAGCATGAGGGGGAAAGGCAAGCTCAACAAGTTAGAGGATCCATGACAACATACTTTATCTTAGATATAAGAAAGACATAACTCATTACGTTGTCTTCCTTGTCCAACATCAACTCTTTAGCATGTCATATTTTAATGAGTGCTCACAATCATAAAAGATGTCTATGATAATATATCTATATGTGAAAACCTCTCTTTCCTTATTACTTCCTATTAATTGCAACAATGACCAAAGCTATGTCTGCCAACTCCCAACAACTTTTAATCATCATACTCTTTCTATGTGAAGTCATTACTCTCAATAAGATCAATATGAACTTTTTGTTTCTTTTGTTTCTTTTTATCTTTCTTTTATCCACCCAAGATCATGGCAAAATAATCAAGCCCTTGACTCAACACTAATCTTTATTATATATAACTCATGGACTCGATTACATAGAGGGATCATAAAGCAAAACTCAAAACTAGATCATGCCATAAACTTTATTCTACTAGATCAAGATACTACTAATAGGATCGAACTAAGAAAAAACGATAAAGATAGGAGTTGTGATTGTGATACGATACCGGGGCACCTCCCCCAAGCTTGGCAGTTGCCAAGGGGAGTGCCCATACCCAGATACTCAATTCTTATTTGTTGGAGGAGACGACGGAGGTGTTGTTCATGATGCGGGCTTGTCATCCATCTTCCAAGGCATAGGTTCACCATCATAGGAAGATGATCGAGTCTCCAGAATCCTCAAATCTGCAGCCAAACTCATTCGTTTGAATCTATATTCATACTCACAGTTTTGGTTTTGAAGGTCATAGACTTGGGCTTGGAGGTGCTCGATCTTCTCATATAGCTTGAAGATGGTTTCCTCGGTGTTCTTGGCATCCGACTTGTAGTTGTTAGTGAACTCCACGAGCATCGTGTGGCTAGCGTTGTTTCCACGCTCCACCATCCCCTGGCACTTGAAGAAATGTTGCCTTGTCTCTATGCTTCCGGTCCCCTTTGGTCCCTCTTCATCGCGGATGTGCAGCAACCCATCACGGAACTCAATGGTTTGAGGGTGTCGTAGCACCTCCGCGAGGTAAGGGTTGATGACCTTCTCGAAGAACTTGTCCTTGGAGGCGCTTGGGGCCGTCATGATAACCTAGATCTATCAGAAAAACAGCTCAAAACAAAAACAAGAGATTTTTGCGTGATACGGGAGTCAAAACCTCCGGGAGATTATATAATGAATTTTTACCGAACAAAATATGTATTGTGCAAGAAAACGGAGGCCGGAGGGAACACGAGGTGCTCACGAGGTAGAGGGCGCGCCCAGGGGGTAGGGCGCGCCCACCACCCACGTGAGGCCCTCGTGTCCTTCCCGGACTGCTACTTATTTTTCTATTTTTCTAAATATTCCAAAACGGAGAAATATTGCCTTAAAAATTGTTTTGGAGTCGGTTTACTTACCGTACCACATACCTATTCCTTTTCGGAGTCTGAAACGTTCGGGAAAGTGTCCCTTATGTATTCCTCCGGGGTTACGGTTTCAATAATATTGGTTTCAACATTTATGGGATTGCCTGAGATATAATGTTTAATTCTTTGACCGTTTACCACTTTCTGATTTGTGCCCTCGAAGTTGTTGATTTTTATGGCACCGGAATGATAGACCTCTTCAATGACGTAGGGGCCTTCCCATTTAGAGAGAAGTTTTCCTGCAAAAAATCTTAAATGAGAGTTGTATAGCAATACACAATCACCTACATTAAACTCACGCTTTTGTATCCTTTTGTCATGCCATCTTTTAACTTTTTCTTTAAACAACTTGGCATTTTCATAAGCTTGGGTTCTCCATTCATCAAGTGATCTAATATCAAATAACCTCTTCTCACCGGCAAGTTTAAAATCATAGTTAAGCTCTTTAATAGCCCAATATGCCTTGTGTTCTAGTTCGAGAGGTAAGTGACATGCTTTTCCATAAACCATTTTATATGGAGACATACCCATAGGATTTTTATATGCAGTTCTATAAGCCCATAATGCATCATCAAGTTTCTTAGACCAATTCTTTCTAGACCTAGTAACAGTCTTTTGCAAAATTAATTTGAGCTCTCTATTGCTCAACTCTACTTGACCACTAGACTGTGGGTGATAAGGAGATGCAATTCTATGATTAACATCATATTTAGCAAGCATTTTATGGAAGGCACCATGAATAAAGTGTGAACCACCATCATTCATTAAATATCTAGGGACTCCAAACCTCGGGAAAATAACTTCTTTAAGCATTTTAATAGAAGTGTTATGATCAGCACTACTAGTTGGAATAGCTTCTACCCATTTAGTAACGTAATCAACAACAACTAAAATATGTGTGTATCCATTAGAGGCAGGAAAAGGTCCCATGTAATCAAAGCCCCAAACATCAAACGGTTCAATAACAAGAGAATAATTCATAGGCATTTCTTGACGTCTACTAATATTACCAATTCTTTGACATTCATCACAAGACAAGATAAACTTACGGGCATCCTTGAAGAGAGTAGGCCAATAAAAACCAGATTGCAATACCTTATGTGCAGTTCTATCTCTAGCGTGGTGTCCTCCATAAGACTCGGAATGACACTTGCGTAGGATCTGTTCCTGTTCATGCCCAGGTACACAACGTCTAATAACACCATCTACTCCTTCTTTATAAAGATGTGGGTCATCCCAAAAGTAATGTCTCAAGTCATAGAAAAACTTTTTCTTTTGCTGGTATGTGAAACTAGGTGGTATAAACTTAGCAACAATATAATTAGCATAATCTGCATACCATGGAGTACTACAAGAAGTACTTATGACATTTAATTGTTCATCAGGAAAGTCATCATTAATAGGTAGTGGGTCATCAAGAACATTCTCTAACCTAGACAAGTTGTCTGCAACGGGGTTCTCAGCTCCCTTTCTATCAACAATATTCAAATCAAATTCTTGTAGCAAGAGAACCCATCTAATAAGTCTAGGTTTGGCATCTTTCTTTTCCATAAGATATTTAATAGCAGCATGATCAGTGTGAATAGTTACTTTAGAATCAACAATATAAGATCTGAACTTATCACAAGCAAATACAACTGCTAAAAGCTCTTTTTCAGTAGTAGCATAATTTCTTTGAGCATTGTCTAGAGTCTTACTAGCATGATGAATAACATTTAATTTCTTATCAACTCTTTGCGCTAGAACAGCACCTACAGCATAATCACTAGCATCACACATAATTTCAAAGGGTAAATTCCAATTAGGTGGCTGAACAAGAGGTGCAGAGACTAATGCTTTCTTATGTATTTCAAATGCTTCTACACAATCATCATCAAAGACAAATGGTATATCTTTTTGCAATAAATTAGTCAGCGGCCGAGAAATTTTTGAGAAGTCCTTAATGAACCTCCTGTAAAATCCGGTGTGACTAAGGAAACTTCTTATACCTTTGAAGTCCTTGGGACATGGCATCTTTTCAATAGCATCAACCTTGGCTTTATCAACTTCAATACCTCTTTCAGAAACTTTGTGCCCCAAGACAATACCTTCATTAACCATAAAGTGGCACTTTTCCCAATTCAAGACAAGATTAGTTTCTTCACATCTCTGCAAAACTCGATCAAGATTGCTCAAGCAATCATCAAAAGAGGAACCATAGACGGAAAAGTCGTCCATGAAAACCTCACAAGTCTTTTCACAAAAGTCAGAGAATATAGCCATCATGCATCTTTGAAAGGTAGCATGTGCATTAAATAAACCAAAAGGCATACATCTATAAGCAAAAGTACCAAAAGGGCATGTAAAAGTAGTCTTTGATTCATCTCTAGCCGACACAGGTATTTGAGAGAAACCAGAATAACCATCTAGAAAGCAATAGTGTGTATGTTTGCATAATCTTTCTAGCATTTGATCAATAAAAGGTAAGGGGTAATGATCTTTCTTAGTAGCTTTATTTAATTTACAGAAATCAATTACCATCCTATAACCTATGATAATTCTTTGTGGAATCAATTCATCTTTATCATTAGGAACAACAGTAATACCTCCCTTCTCAGGGACACAATGGACAGGACTTACCCACTCACTATCAGCAACGGGATAAATTATACCTGCCTCTAGAAGCTTGAGTATTTCTTTTCTTACCACTTCTTTCATTTTAGGATTCAGACGTCGTTGAGGATCACGAACTGGTTTGGCATCTGCTGCCAAATTTATTTTATGTTGAGATAGAGTGGGACTAATGCCCTTAAGATCATCAAGAGTATATCCAATAGCAGCACGATGCTTCTTCAGAGTTTTCAACAATCTTTCTTCTTCATGCTCTGAAAGGTTGGCACTAATAATAACATGATATATCTTCTTTTCATCAAGATAAGCATATTTAAGATTATCAGGCAATTGTTTAAGATCAAACACGGGATCACCCTTGGGTGGAGGAGGATCCCCTAAGATTTCAACAGGCAAATTGTGATGTAGAATAGGTTCCTATTTAAAGAATACTTCATCTATTTCCCTTCTTTCATTCATGAACATATCATTTTCATGGTCTAGCAAATAGTGTTCTAAAGGATCACTAGGAGGTACGGCAATAGAAGCAAGACCAATAATTTCCTCCTTACTAGGTAATTCTTCCTCACGATGTTGTTTACTAAATTTATAGAAATTAAACTCATGAACCATATCATCCAAGCCAATAGTAACAACATTGCTTTTGCAATCTATCCTAGCATTAACAGTGTTCAGGAAGGGTCTACCAAATATAATGGGACAAAAGCTATCTTGCGGAGAAGTAAGAACAAGAAAATCAGTAGGATATTTAGTTTTCCCACACAAGACTTCAACATCTCTAACAATTCCAATTGGTGAAATAGTATCTCTATTGGCAAGTTTAATTGTGACATCAATACCTTCTAACTCAGCAGGTGCAATTTCATTCTTAATTTCTTCGTATAAAGTATGCGGTATAACACTAGCACTCGCACCCATATCACATAAGCCATGATAACAATGATCTCCTATTTTAACAGAAATAACAGGCACGCCTACCATAGGTCTATGTTTATCTTTAGCACAAGGTTTAGCAATTCTGGCAGTTTCACCTTCAAACTGAATAACATGCCCATCAATATTATCAGACAAGAGATCTTTAACAATAACAATATTAGGTTCTACTTTAACTTGCTCAGGAGGTGTATAAGTTCTAATATTGCTTTCACGAACAACAGTTGAAGCTTTAGCATGATCCTTTACTCTAACAGGGAAAGGTGGTTTCTCAACATAAGAAGTAGGAACAATAGGATCATTATAAGTGACAATCTTTTCTTCAACTTTAATAGGTGCAGCTACTTTTACTTCTATGGGAGGATGATATTTAAACCACTTCTCCTTAGGGAGATCAACATAAGTAGCAAAAGATTCACAGAAAGAAGCTACTATCTCAGAGTCAAGTCCATATTTAGTGCTAAACTTACGGAAAATATCGGTATCCATGAAAGATTTAACACAATCAAACTTAGGTGTCATACCTGACTCCTTACCTTCATCGAGGTCCCAATCTTCAGAGTTGGGTTTAATTCTATCCAATAAATTACATCTGAATTCAATAGTCTTCATCATAAAAGAGCCAGCACAAGAAGTATCGAGCATGGTGCGATTGTTTTCAGAAAGCCGAGCATAAAAACTTTGCATAATTATTTCTCTCGAGAGCTCATGATTGGGGCATGAATATAACATTGATTTAAGCCTCCCCCAAGCTTGAGCGATGCTTTCTCCTTCGCGAGGCCAGAAATTATATATATAATTGCGATCACGATGAACAAGATGCATAGGGTAATACTTTTGATGAAATTCCAACTTCAATCTTTTATAGTCCCATGATCTCATATCATCACATAGCCTATACCATATCAATGCGTCTCCCTTCAAAGATAAAGGGAAGACCTTCTTCTTAGCAACATCATCGGGTATTCCTGCAAGCTTAAATAATCCACAAACTTCATCCACATATATTAAGTGCTCACCAGGATGCTTTGTTCCATCTCCTGTAAAAGGGTTAGCTAGCAGTTTTTCCATCATACCCGAAGGAAATTCAAAAGGAGTTTCATTTTCAATAGGTTCAGTAGGTTGAGGAGCAACTCTTTGCTCTACTGGACGGGGTGAAGATACCCCGAACAAGCCCCTCAGAGAATTACTTTCCATAGTAACAAGTGACAGTAAATTTCAGCACACTATATAAATTTTTCCTTACCAAATCCCACCTACCAAAGGCGCTACACTCCCCGGCAACGGCGCCAGAAAAGAGTCTTGATGACCCACAAGTATAGGGGATCTATCGTAGTCCTTTCGATAAGTAAGAGTGTCGAACCCAACGAGGAGCAGAAGGAAATGATAAGCGGTTTTCAGCAAGGTATTCTCTGCAAGTACTGAAATAAGTGGCAACAGATAGTTTTGTGATAAGATAGATTGTAACGAGCAACAAGAAACAAAAGTAAATAAAGTGCAGCAAGGTGGCCCAATCCTTTTGTAGCAAAGGACAAGCCGGAACAAACTCTTATAATAGGAAAAGCGCTCCCGAGGACACATGGGAATATCGTCAAGCTAGTTTTCATCACGTTCATATGATTCACGTTCGATACTTTGATAATTTGATATGTGGGTGGACCGGTGCTTGGGTGCTGTTCTTACTTGAACAAGCATCCCACTTATGATTAACCTCTATTGCAAGCATCCGCAACTACAACAAAAGTATTAAGGTAAACCTAACCATAGCATGAAACATATGGATCCAAATCAGCCCCTTACGAAGCAACGCATAAACTAGGGTTTAAGCTTCTGTCACTCTAGCAACCCATCATCTACTTATTACTTCCCAATGCCTTCCTCTAGGCCAAAATAATGGTGAAGTGTTATGTATTCGACGTTCACATAACACCACTAGAGGCTAGACAACATACATCTTACCAAAATATCAAACGAATACCAAATTCACATGACTACTCATAGCATGACTTCTCCCTTGTCCTCAAGAACGGACGTAATTACTCACAAAGCATATTCATGTTCATAATCAGAGGGGTAATAATATGCATATAGGATCTGAACATATGATCTTCCACCAAATAAACCAATTAGCATCAACTACAAGGAGTAATCAACACTACTAGCAACCTACTAGCACCAATCCCGGACTTTGAGACAAGAATTGGATATAAGAGATGAACTAGGGTTTGGAGATGAGATGGTGCTGGTGAAGATGTTGATGGAGATTGCCCTCTCCCGATGAGAGGAGCGTTGGTGATGACGTTGGTGATGATTTCCCCCTCCGGGAGGGAAGTATCCCCGGCAGAACAGCTCTGCCGGAGCTCTAGATTGGATCCGCCAAGGTTCCGCCTCATGACGGCGGAGTCTCGTCCTGAAAAGTTCCTTCTTATTTTTTTCTCATCGAAAGACCTCATAAGAGAAGATGGACGTCGGAGAGCCACCAAGGGGCCCACGAGGTAGGGGGTGCACCTTAGGGGGGGGCGCCCCCCACCCTCGTGAGAAGGGTGTGGGCCCCCTGGCCTTCATATTTTGCGAGGATTTTTCATTATTTATTTTAAGACGTTCCATGGAGTTTCAGGACTTTTGGAGTTGCGCAGAATAGGTCTCTAATATTTGCTCCTTTTTCCAGCCCAGAATTCCAGCTGCCGGCATTCTCCCTCTTTATGTAAACCTTGTAAAATAAGAGAAAATAGCCATAAGTACTGTGACATAAAGTGAAATAACAGTCCATAATGCAATAAATATCGATATAAAAGCTTGATGCAAAATGGACGTATCAACTCCCCCAAGCTTAGACCTCGCTTGTCCTCAAGCGAAAAGCCGATAACAATAAATATGTCCTCATGTTTAGAGGTAGAGGCGTCGATAAAAATAAAATACGGACATGAAGGCATCATGATTATTCTCATAATAGCAACATATATAGATTTTGTCATATGATTACTTATGTTCAAGTGATGATCTATTCACAATGCGAAAGTATAAATCATAATCCTTATTGGGCTCCGACAAACTATAATCTCAGTCATTGAAGCAATTGCAATTTATCATAACATTGGAAAGAGTCTATGTCAGAGCTAAAAAGCAAGTCCACATACTCAACTATCATTTAGTCCTCCATAATTGCTAACACTCACGCGATACTTGTGGTTACGGAGTTTTAATTGGACACAGAGAAAGATAGGGGCTTATAGTTTTGCCCCACAACCTTTTACCTCAAGGGTAATGTCAACAATAATGGTTCATGCTCCCCTACATCCAATTAGATATATATATATATATATATATATATATATATATATATATCATGTTCTTTCCAACATGCTGAGCTTGCCAAAGGATAAAATGAAAAAGAAAAGGTGAAGATCACCATGACTCTTGCATAAGGTAGAAGATAATAATAAAGGATAGGCCCTTCGCAGAGGGAAGCAGAGGTTGCCATGCGCTTTTATGGTTGGATATATAAAATATCAATGCGAAAGAACGTCACTTTATATTGCCACTTGTGATATGAACCTTTATTATGCAGTCCGTCGCTTTTATTACTTCCACATCACAAGATCGTATAAAGCTTATTTCTCCCACACCAATCAATCATACATATTTAGAGCAATTTTTATTGCTTTGCACAGATGACAACTTACTTGAAGGATCTTACTCAATCCATAGGTAGATATGGTGGAGTCTCATGGCAAAACTGGTTTAAGGGTATTTGGAAGCACAAGTAGTATTTCTACTTGGTGCTGAGAATTTGGCTAGCATGAGGGGGAAAGGCAAGCTCAACAAGTTAGAGGATCCATGACAACATACTTTATCTCAGATATAAGAAAGACATAACTCATTACGTTGTCTTCCTTGTCCAACATCAACTCTTTAGCATGTCATATTTTAATGAGTGCTCACAATCATAAAAGATGTCTATGATAATATATCTATATGTGAAAACCTCTCTTTCCTTGTTCACGCAGCTCATTAGACATACCCACATGTGTCTGGTTCCGGGCGTCATATTTTGCTTACTGGAGGGTCGCGCTGTACGGGCTCTAAATTTTGCATACGACCTTGATTTGGGCCATTTTTATATCAAAATCGATCGTTGCGACGAGACCGAGACAATTCATGTAGATTAGTTTTCCATACGGGGCCGTCTTGGAGGCGTAATCAGCCAAACAGTGTTCTAGACACAAAATCACACAAATAGTCAATTTGTTAGAACTTGCTTAGTAGTGAATTGGGAACAAGAAGAAAAAGAAAAGGCTGGTGCTTCCCTTGTTGAGGTAAGAGCAAATGATCTTATTCGCAATTTCCTAAGAATTGAGTTAGTCAAGTCCACTATTTCGTATACACGAAAAAGGTAAGTCGAAGATAGAAGAGCCCAGATTCCAAATGAAGAAATGGAAACTCGAAAAGGATCCTTCTGATTCTCAAAGAATGAGGGGCAAGGGGATTGATACCGAGAAAGATTTCTTCTTATTATAAGATGTGATTTGATCTGCATATGTTTGGTTCAGTACTTCGAACACAACTTCGGCCTTAGATATGAAATCGGATGGCTATGGCCCAAATATCAAAGTTTCTCCTTTCGATGATACAAAACTTCCTCACTTTGAGAACTTTTCCATTTGAGGCCTTCTTAATTATGCTTCTGACAATGCCAAAATGTGGTGTCAACACATGCCCCCTGTTTTTCGGCAAAACTTGGGTGCCGAAAAATAATTTGCAATGTATTTGTTCTAAGGAAGATGTCAACACTCCATCGGCCATTTATAGTTCTTAGGGCAATAATTATGTATTGGCCATGATTTATGCTATGGGCGATAGTCATATATCGGCCATGTCTTTGCTTAGGGTGATAGTTATATATCGGTCGTTGCCTATCTAGGCTTCTTGCCACACACTTCGGTGATCCTTCTTTAAATACTTGCCGTTGAGAGCTCGAGGTAACAATGTGCCTTGTACGGATTCCACCAAATATGAGTTTTCGGGAACTACTCTTGTAATCTTAAAAGGACCTTCCCAACTAGGAGACCACTTCCCGAATTTTTGATCTTTTGAACCAATTGGTAGAATCACCTTCCACACGAGATCGCCAACTTGGAAATTCTTCAACTTGACCTTCTTATTGTAAGCTCTTGCCACCCTCAACTTATCTCTCTCTATGGCCTTCAAAGCAGCCAAACGTTTATCAGTGACTTCATCAATATTGTCCATCATCAAGTTATAAAAGTCCACTGCCGATAAATCATTTTGTTTGGCTATTCTCAAACCATTCAAATTCACTTCCACTGGTAAAACGGGCTCTTGACCATATACGAGCTCTTACGGAGTTATCTTTGTAGCACCATGCCTTGAGATTGTTTGTGCCCACAAAGCTTCGGACAGTAGGTCATGCTATCTCCTTGGATCATCCTCCTTCTTGATGAGCTTGATTAATATTTTATTGCTAGACTCAGCTTGTCTATTGGCTTGGGCATAATATGGGTAGGAATTGAGCAACTTTATCTTATATGATTCGACAAATTCTCTAACTTGATGTAACATAAAGGATGAACCTTGGTCCATAGTTAATGCTTGAGGAATGCCGAATCTATGAATAATGCACTCAGTTATGAACTGAATTACCTCTGTATGCATCATATTTTTTAGCGGTATTGCTCCAGACCATTTAGTGAAATAATCAGTTGCCACCAACACGAACCGATGCCCTTTTGAAGAAGAAGGATGAATCTCTCCAATAAAGTCTAATCCCCAACTTCTGAAAGGCCACGGCTTGATAATAATATGTAACATAGGAGCAGGAGCCAACTGAATATCACCAAACTTTTGACAAGCTTCACATCCTTTATAATACCGGAAGCAATCATTAACCATCGTCGGCCAATAAAACCCAACACATCCTATTAACCATTTCATCTTGGGATCCGACTGATGAGTGCCACAAATAACTTCATGGACCTCTTCCATAGCAACTCTTGCTTGGTCCTCGTCCAAGCACTTTAAAAGTACATCATCAGTCCTTCGACGATAGAGATCATCATCTCTCATTGTGTATTTGAAAGCCATACGCCGAACAGTCATGTCCACCCTTTTACTAGTATCACACAAATAATCAATAATGGGTTTCCTCCAGTCTTGATTTTCTCCTGCATTAAATATTTCATTAGTGGCCAAAATGGTGGGCTTCGGTTCAGCCTCCCCTATGTTGTCAAGATTAGACATCAGTCTTTTAGGAATATGAAACATGCCATGATCAACATGATAGCCGGATGCTTGTTGTGCCAACTCATTTGCTCTCCAATTCTCATGTCTTGATATATGAGCAATGCTAAAATAATCCAAAACAGAAATTATATCTAGACATTTATCAAGATAAACATTAAGTGATTCATTAAAACATTGAGAAACTTTGGATATTTGCTACACTACTAATAACGAATCACCAAAAGCCTCAATATGTGTAACACCTATGGCAAGCAACATCTCTAAGACGAAGAACAATGCTTCATATTCGGCTTGATTATTTGTGCAAAAAAATTCTAAGCGGCACGAGGCTTCAACAACAGCAGCATGGGGAGATATGTACCGATACCTTGGTCATTGCTACAAACTGAAACATCACAATATAATCTCCATTGTAGTAATGAGACAAGGTTTATATCAATATCATGATTGTCATCAATCCGATGCTCAACAATAAAATTAGCAACAATTTGGCCTTTCATGGATTTGAGAGATTCATAAGCCAAATCATATTCAATTAAAGCATAAGCCCATTTGCCAATTCTACCACTAAGAATTGGCCTATGCAACATGTATTTGATGACATCGGGTTGACAATCTATAATGCAAGTACTTGGCACTAGATTATGTCTCAATTTTGTGCAAGCATAATATAAGCATAAGCATAATTTCTCAATAAATGAATACCTAGTCTCGGCGTCTAATAAGCGTCGGCTCAAATAAGTAATAGCATGGTCCTTTCCTTCGGTCTATTGAGTCCAAAGAGCACTAATAACACCTTCCTCCGCTGCAATGTAAAGTCTAAATGGCTCCCTGTGCCTGGGCACTTTCATAACCGGAGGAGCACACAAATATTTCTTAATTGTATCAAATGCCTCTTGCCATTTTGCCCCCCAAGTAAAATCAACATCATTCTTTAACCGAAGGACAGGAGGAAATGCATCAACCTTCCCTGATAGATTGGGTATGAATCTCCTCAAATCATTGACCTTGCCAAGGAATTTTTGCATATCTCTCTTACATGTTGGAGCCTCTACTTTCTGTATAGCTTCTATCTTTTTAAGATCAATTTCCACGCCATCTTCATGAATAATGAAACCTAGAAACTTCCCATCCGATACACCAAAGGTACACTTCAAAGGATTCATTTTTAGCCCATATTTCTTCATTCTTTCAAAATCCAAACGCAAATTGGCTAAGTGGGATTCAAAAGCATCTGATTTGACAACAATATAATCGATATAGACCTCAAGTATAACACCAAGTAAATCATGACAAATTAAATTCATAGCCCTTTGATACGTGGCACCGGAATTCTTTAATCCAAAGTTTATCACCGTCCACTCAAAAAAACCAAGGAAATCGGGGTATCGAAAATCCGTTTTGGACATGTCCTCTTCGGCCATAAAAATCTGATTATACCCCGCATTACCATCAAGAAAGCTAATGACCTTATGTCCAGAAGCATCATTAATAAGCATACATGCTATTGGCATGGGATACTCATCTTTAGGTGTAGCTCTATTAAAATCTCTGAAATCAATGCACACCCTCAACTTGCCAGAGCCTTTCTTCTCTACTGGCACAATGTTAGGAATCCACTCGGCATACTTGCAATGTCTAATAAAGTTAGCTTTAAGCAAACGACTGATCTCTTCCTTGATCCAGTCATACGTTTTTGGATTAAACCTTCTGGCCGATTGCTTTTATGGTCTAAAACCGGCCTTTATTGGTAACCGATGCTCCACTAGCTCTCGGCTTCAACCTAGTATCTCATGATATTCCCCTATAAAGCAACAAATGTATTCTTTCAACAACTCGATCAACTTAGCTTTATGATCGGCTCTTAAGTTTTCGTTTACAAATGTCGGCCTAGTAATTGAACCATCTCCTATATCTATCTCTTCTAATAGATCAGCCGATGTAAAACCATGTCCTAACTTATCCATATCATCTAACTCTTCTATGGACTCATACATATTGTTCTCATTGGACCGATATTCTACAAGACACTTTTGCAACCACTCTAAGTTTGGATCCATTTAATAAATCATACCTTGGAGCCCATTATAGCCAACTGGCTTTAAAGAAACGGGCACAAAACCACTTTTTGCGGCGCTAAGAAAATCAAATTCTGATAAGTCGTGCCCCGTCAAGCAAGTAGCATTGGGATGTTGCCAATCCACCGATGCATCTGCCAAAGCAACACAAGCCGAATTATCCTCATGAATGATTTCTACTTCATCATCAACCCACTGAATTAAAAAATAGTGCATAGTAGATGGCATGCATTGGTTTTCGTGAACCCAATTGCGGCCTAATATCACATTGTAGTTACCTTGCACCTCAGCAACAAAGAATGCGGTAGCCAAAGTTTTACTTACCACCGTGAGCTCCACATACATCACACCTTTCGCTTTAGTTTTCTCTTTTCCTTCAAATCCATTGAGCACCATGTTGGTCTTTATCAACTCTTCATTAGCAGCCCCTATATTTTGAAGACCGAATATGGCATAAGATTCACCATAGCACCACCATCAACAAGCATCAGCAGCCCCTTTAAGGGACAATGGCTTCAAGTGCGTCGCCGGTTCTTTTGGCTTCTCGAATATAGCATTTTTAGGACCAAAATCTAACTGAGCTACTTCCCCTTCTTCATCTATAGCACGAAATTCACCGGGTAAGTAATACACCATATTAATGTCCATACCTTCATGAACCGGTGTAGATTCATAACCAAGCATATCATCTCCATCCTCAAGCATGTCCCCTGACTCCGAAATATCTCCATGTGAAGAGGAAGTAAGAGGTGAAGTGGACGATGTAATAGCAGCCGCATCGTCCTCCGTTGGTAGTGTAGGTGTTGCTATGATGAATGCAGAAGTTGCTATGTTCTCCTTCTGCTTAGGCTTCCACACTTGTTTTGGGGGTACCATGGGATGAATTTCATTGAACAATTTATCCCTTTGCTTCTCTGCTTCTCGTTACTCCTTCTCATGGCTCCTCATGCACTGCAATCTCCTTTTTTGTGCCTTGGTCAGACCGGAAGGACACCACTTAGGCCGAGTATATTTTGGATCCCTCGACTTGGCCTTGCTTGTGCTAGCTTCATGATCATTAGCCATGGGACCCTGCTCGACGGCAGCCACATCTTTATTAGAATCAGCAGAATTATCAACAATAATCTTCTCTTTGATTGTCAATTCCTTTGTGCCTATCATAATAGTTTCAGCACTAATATTCTTCTCCTTTTTCTTGCTAGGCTCTGAAATTGCAGCACTTGGTGATGTAGCACTCCACACTTGCTAGCCAACCCTTCCATGATTATCTTGCATTGGCCAATTGACACCGTTGTTCAAACGGCCTCGTGTGGGATTAGAGAGCCTCTCATGAACGGGCCTCCTTGGTTCTGCCCACCCTGGATGGAAAGCATACAGGGTCATTGGGGGCTGCCCCCATCCTCCATTGAAACCTCCCATGTAGTATGGCGCATAGGGGGTGGCGCCATCCATGGTCCCGATGCCCACGACCCATATGGCATTGCATGATGCTGAAAGTCTTCCCAAAGAGGTGACCTAGAGCTCTTTAAATTTAATGACCAATTAGAGCTAGAACCGGCCGCTTGATTGACATATTTGGATAACAACCTATCAAAAGTTGGGTTGATATTCTTGCGATGCACTTTAGCTTCATTCATCTTCCACTTTCCAATCTCTGGACTCTAGGGCTTAACAAATTTGGCATGGATGTTCTCTTGCACTTGTGGTTGCCCCCCGAGTGTAGGGATCTTGATGGTGATTTTGATCACTTCCTTGCCATTGGGTTGTTTATCAAGCACAACCTGTCTCCCCAAGACCTTGTCGCCCGCCTTGTGTTTTTTGGGCTCACCAACAATGACATTAGCTTTATTAGTAGATTCGGCTACCTCCGGCCGAACAAGCAACTTCTTTCCCTCCAAATCTATGGTATTCATTGGAAAAGGCTGTTTGTCAACTTGCATCTCAGAAAAATTCAATCGTCCGTCATTAATGGCCGATTGTATCTGTCGTCGAAAAACGTTACAATCGTTAGTGACATGAGAAAAAGAATTATGATACTTGCAATAAGCACTCCGTTTCAACTCTTGAAATGTTGGTAAAGTATGAGATATTCTAATAATCTTGGCTTGCAACAAAGCATCAAATATACTATCACACTTAGCAATGTTGAAAGTAAATTTCATCTCTTCATCATGATTCTTATGAATGGGCATTAAATCATTGAAAGTAAATGGTTTGGCCTTAGATGGCCAAACAAATTCAGCAGCATAAATATCCCCCTCATCGTCCGAGTGGTCACTATCATATTCAACCATATTCATCTTACGACGATCAATTTTATATCTATGCACTTCTTTAAGATCTTTGCTTCGGCTTTCTTGAGCCAAAGCCCTTTGCAAGACTTGGTTTACATTTAAAGACTCATATCCTTGTAGCCATTCTCTAATGTGAGTTCTCAAATCACTAAGCACAAGATCAGCTAAATCTGTCTCGGTTATCACCAAACTATAGTGTCGGTGTCAAAACCGGACGATCTCGGGTAGGGGGTCCCAAACTATGCGTCTGAGGATTGAAGGTAACAAGAGACATAGGGAACATGACGTTTACCCAGGTTCGGGCCCTCTTAATGGAGGTAAAACCCTACTTCCTGCTTGATTGTATTTGATGAGTATAGGGGTTACAAGATTTGATCTACCTCGAGATCGTAATGGCTAAACCCTAGATGTCTAGCCTATGCGAATTATGATAGCCTCCAAGGACTAAACCCCCCTGGTTTATATACACACTAGAGGGACCTAGGGTTGTACAAAGACGACTTGCAAAGGAAGGAAATTATATATCCGAACACCAATCTTGCTATACACGCATAGGAGAGTCCTATCCGGACATGGGGGAAGGTCTTCTGCCTTGTAACTTCATGGCCCATCAGTCTGTCCCATACCACACAACTAGGATACTCGAGGACCCCCCTAATCCAGGACTCCATCAGTAACACCTAAACCAGTCTTTAATGACAATATGTCCGGCACGCAGATTGTCTTCGGCATTGCAAGGCGGGTTCCTCCCCCCAAATACTTCCAAGCAATCTTCTAAACAAAAGTACTATATCTGGGTCTGCATGATAGTCTCTACCCTCAACCACGAAGGCAAAATATTTAATCAAGATAATGTCTGTCAACTGACAACTTTTTGGCAAAACGTCACGTTGGGGCCCTTTACTACTTCGAACCGTTTTTTCGCCTCCCACTTCGCGTTTCGAGGCACAACCTCTATTGACACGTCCTGTCAAAATAGAGATCGTGTCCTCTTATCATGGGATCCTCATCAATATGGGTTTGGGTAATCCAACCGTGCCATTCGCACGACCCCTTGGGAACAGGCGAGTTTTAAGGCTTGAGGGGGGCGCTTGATATTCATTGCCTATATAAGTGGATAAAGATCCCTCTTTTCTCCCCACGCCTTCTTCCTTCTCCTGATTTCCCATCCTCAAGCTCCAACGCCCAAGCTTCAATCTTTTCCACCGCCACCAACCTCTCCAGTCATGTTAGGATCCGGTTCAAAGGGCAAGTGGGAGGCCTCCTCCATCATGGAGAATGATGTCAAGGAGCTCTGGGAGGCAGGATACCTGTCAGCGAACATCGCACACATGCTCCCTACCATGGAGCAAGTCATCCCCACCCCAGAGCCTGGCGAAAGGGTTGTGTTTATCCCTCACTTCCTCCGCGGGCTAGGGTTTCCCCTTCACCCCTTTGTCCACAGCCTCATGTTCTACTATGGGCTAGATTTCCATGATCTAGCCCCAAATTCTTTCCACCACATCTCGGCATTTATTGTCGTGTCCGAGGCGCTACTCCATATCCCCCCACACTTCGGCCTATGGCTAAAACTCTTCAATGTGAATCCGAAGGCGGTCAACGGGCAGCACGCAGACTGTGGCGACACCATGGTGGGAAAGCTCCCCAACGCCACTTGGCCTAAAGGGGCCTTCGTGGAGACGGTCAAGGTGTGGCAACAGGAGTGGTTCTACATCACCGAACCCCACGACGCCAAGTGGGAGGCCATTCCTGAGTTCAGATCCGGGGCCCCTATACGGCTCAGGTCGTGGACCAACAAGGGTCTGGACTTGAGATCGACTGCAGAAGTGGTGATGCTGCAAAAGAGCATCACAAACATGATAGGCAAGAACACGAGTCTCACTAATGCAATTCAGGTGATGCTCTTCCGCCGGATCCTGCCCTGCCAACTTCGGCCCCTTCACATGTGGGAATATAATCCAGAGGGTTCACGGACCCTATAGCACTTCTTCGGCACAATGCATGAAGAGATCAGGAAGCTGCTCTTCAAGGCACAGAAAACGTGGCCGAAGAAGACCAAAGACATCGGCCTTGACAGCGAGAATCTGACCACTCCGGTAAATGTGTTATTCTCGAACATACATTAGGTCCATAAATTGTTAGGCATGATGAGTGTTCTGTTCCCTACACAGGGCTGGACAGCAAAGGCGGAGTGGATCAAGTGTCCGACACCACTGCCTGAAGATCCCGCCACACCCCAGCTTACGAAGATGCTGGTTCCGGCGCCCTATCAGGCGCCGGGGAAGAAGGCCAAGAAGAAGAGCAAGGAGGCCAAGGGTGGCCTCCGCCATACGGGTACTTCAGACGTAGTGTCAGAGACCGAAATCCCCCTCCCACAAGGGAGATGAAGACGAAGAGGAGGAGGAGGTAGAAAGTGACTCCCCTCTCAAGGTGAGGAAAAAGAAAAGGGCGGCCTCCATAGACCCGGTGGAGGGGGCGTCCAAGAGGGGGAAGATGACCCTCTCGGATGGTTTGGATTAAGATGCCGAACCCATCCCCAAGAGGCTTCCCAGGGCGAAGCCCCTGGCCGCATCGTACATATCAAAGGATACATTACAAGTATTCGGTCATCTAGGTTTTTAATATAACATATTATGTTGTCTGTATTTCAGCCCTGCTCGCGACCTCCCGCTATTTGAGGGGAGTTCTCTGGCACCAAAGATGGTAGAGAGCGAGACGCCTCCACGAGCCTCTCCACCAACCATAGCAGATGACACCGAGGTGTTGTCCCGAAGGGCCTGTCTGGGCCATGGAGGGGTGAGTGAGGCTGCCAAGATGGCACCTGAGGGTGATCCCTCGGCTACAAGAACATGGGGGGTGCAACCCCCATGGAGACCGATAGAGGGGGCCCTAACCAGTCTGCCCCCCAGCCAAACATTATTCTAGAGACCCATATGGCTCCGGAATCGAGCGAGCAACCCCCTCTGAAGAAGGGAGGAGTGTCGACATCGACGGCGACCTCCACTAATCTGGAGGCACCGAACGCTCTAGTGGAGGCACTACGACGTGCTTACATCATGGAGGAGCACTGCACCCCGACGGGTGTGGTGATTGAGAAGGTTCAGTCCGACAAGAGCGGGCTGAACGAAGCCTTCACCAGCTTGCTGACAGGCTTCGAGGTATGTGACGTAATACTCTTAGACGCTTTTCATATGAAGGAAATATACCCGTATATAGATAGTAGCCCCTGATGTTCTGTCTGGCTTTTGAAAAAAGCTGAAAAGAGGATCACACTGTATTCAGAGAAGGTGACATACTTTTCTTTTTTATAATAGGCTTCCCTGTTGGTGGCAACCGCCTAGGCCGCTGAAGTTTCCAAACTCAATCGGAGGCTGAAGCTGGCCGATGATGAGATCAACCGCATTAACAGGCGGTTCGATGAGGCACAAGGTATGTTTAATAGAGTCTTTTTATATATCTGAAGTGGTATGCAAATTCAGAGTTTAGCTCATGTACTGCTATGATTATGATTGCAGGTAGCGCGACCGAGGTTGACACCCTCAAGTGTGCCCTTGCCCAAGCCAAGGAGGAGGCGAAGGCGTGCAAAGCGGCCGCTGACAAAGCGACTACAGAATTAAAGACCGAACAAGTCTCCCGCCACCAGCACGAAGAGAGGGTGGCCTAAGTTAAGCAAGAGCTAAAGGATGCCATCGGCAAATGCGAGGCTTTGGAGGAGAAAACTACAACCCAAGCAGCCGAAATCACCAAAGCCCTCAATGAGGCCAAGGAGGCACGGACTGTGTCCCGGGGTGCTCGTGAAGAGATCCGCCAGGCCGGATAGATAACGGCTGGTAAGCCCTTTCTTTTGTAAAGAATATTTGGGGGTCAAAGAAATGCCTTGCTTACTTGACTCTAGAGTTCTCCAGACGCTTTTGTAGATCTTCCGAGGAGTGCCGCCGATGTCGCGCAGTTCTTCCGAGCCCAGGAGGGGAACACGAGAGAACAGCTATTCTGGTCATAGTTCCTAGCGCCGGAGCGTCTGGCGGTGTTGAACAACCAGATGATGCAACTGTCGGAGCTGCATAGGATGTCCGGTCTAGCCATGAAGGACATCATAGTCTGGCTTTGGCCAGCCAAACTTATTCCGAGCAGCTACTTCGGCCTGGTGAGGCGACTCGCCGATGCATTACCCCGAGTTGAGGCTGTGAAGTGCTCGGCATGCATAGAGGATGCGCGGATGGCCTTTTCCCGTGTCAAGATGCACTGGGCGAAGATGAAGGCCACCATCATGGCAGCTGAAGGCCCACCCGAAGGCAAGGACCACCGCAAGCCAGAGCAATACTTTGATGATGTCCAATGCTCAAAGGACATCATGTTTGAGTGAATGTATTATGTTTATCCAGACTTTGTATTATGAATCAAGGACTGTAATATATTTATGCCTTTATGAGAAATTATTTTCCTCCTGTGCAGCCGTATTTAATTCTAAGTGTTTGCCAGTCGTCGGCTTCAGCCCCCATGTAGATCCTACGGGGGTGTTCGGGATAGCGTGTGATCACACTTGACCCAACGTCTTGGTCCGTAAAGGAGGTGTCTGCGTAGCTAACCAGGCAATCAGACTATGCGGCTTTATCACTTTCACTTAGCCATAGGAGTTTGACGGTGGGGCGAAGTATTAGCCCCTGGTGCGTATGCGGCCATCGTAAATGGGATGTCTTAGACGCGTGACCGGGAGAAGGCAAGTCCTTCTATAATATAGAGTGAATCACAAAAGATTTGTAGCAAGTCGCCAAATCGCCGACCAGCTCTCGCCATATCATGACAGTCAGTTTTCGGCTTTCTCTACTGTGTTGTTTGACTGGACGAACTAGAAACACAATCGTAGTAGTTATCCCTTTACTACCTTAGCCGAACAAGTGGAACGCAAGGTGGTAATCACAGGAGCTGGGCAACCCAACTATTGACCTAAGACATGATTCGGAGCTGATGCATATAATGCAATATTCGGGACGCCGACGCATACTCTAGAAGTGTTCGGACCTTTGAAAATATGTGTGGCCGAATAGAGCCCGCGACATTTAAGCCGTACCAAAATATATATGGTAATCTGAAGTGAAGAGGAAGTACACACTATGGAATAGACCAACACCGAACAGGGGTTGGCAGCCACAAACTGATTCCATTATAATATGTTTGATAAGTCCAAAAGTATTATTACAGATAATGCCTAAACATCAAGGCTATTTTACATGCCGAGAATTTGTACACAAGGGAAAGTTGTATAAAGGGCCTAAACAGAAAAAGGTATTCTTGAAGATCCCCTTGACACCCTCCCGCGCATCTGCGCCGTTGTCGCCTTGGTGCGAGATCCTTTGAGAGGAGAAATCGACGATCGCTTATATATAAAAGCAGCCTGGGAGAGAGCCCTTGTACGACTTTAAGGTGAGTAGGTTTTAATGAACCTGTAATACGAGGAAGAAAAAAAAGGAAGAACTTGAAGTCAAAATAGGGTCGACCCGCACTATAGACCCTATCCGTAGTGTGTCTCCGTCGTTGCCCAGGGTATTTTAAGTGCATAGTTGTGCACACGCGGTGCATATGCCGCAGTTAGATGGGGCGATCGATGGAGGAGGAACTGCTAGTCCAGCTTTGGATTCACAGAGTTGTCGTTCTGCAGAGTAGGCTGGAATCGTTTACAGTGTCCCGGGGCTTGACGACCGATGAAGTGTTCGGCTTGATGAGCCCGCTCTGTACCTCGGCTTTGAGGGCCGCGGTATGCTCCTTAGTACGTAGGGAGCGCTCCATATTTTCATTGATTGCGATAACGCCGCGCGGTTCGGGCATCTTGAGGTTTAAGTAAGCATAGTGCAGGACTGCATTGAAGTAGGCGAAGGAAGTGCGTCCGAGCAGTGCATGATAACCATTGCAGAAGGGGATATTGTCGAAGATCAAGTCTTCGCTTCGGAAGTTATCTGGTGAACCGAAGACTACTTCCAATGTTAGTGAACCCATGCAGCAGGCCTCTACGCCTGGTATCACTCATTTAAAGGTGGTGTTACTACGCTTGATTCTTGACGTGGCAATACCCATTTTACAGACAGTGTCTTGATAGATCAGGTTAAGACTACTGCCGCCATCCATAAAGACCCAAGTAAGATGGAATCCATCAATGATTGGATTGAGGACCAAGGCTGCCGAACCTCCATGACGGATACTGGTCAGGTGGTCCCTGCGATCGAAGGTGATCGGACAAGCTGACCATGGGTTGAATTTTGGGGCAACCGGCTCTACGGCGTAGACGTCCCTTAATACGCGCTTGCGCTCCCTCTTGGGGATATGAGTGGCATATGCCATATTCAGTGTGTTTACATCAGTGGGGAATTTCTTCTGCCCCCTATGTTCTATGGGCGGGGCTCGTCATCGTCATCGCTTGGTGGCCCATTCCCCTTATGTTTGGTATTTATCTTCCCGGCCTGTTTGAAGACCCAACATTTTTCTGTTGCAATAATTTGCAGGCTTGTCGGGGGTACCATGAATCTGGCAAGGCCAGTCGAGTATTTTGTCCAAATAAGATGGGCCATCCCTGCTTCCTTTGAATGGCTTCTTCCGCTGACCCGGTTTAGAGCCACTGAATCCGGCATTGACCATTGTATCTTTAGTTTCTTCGTTGTTGTTCCAATGCTTGTGTTTGCTACCTTGTGGCTGTCCATTGCAGTCCCTGGCTTCGGAGGTGTCGGGGTCACTGGTACTGTTGCTTATACGAGCTAACCACATGTCTTCTCCCGTGCAGAAGCGGGTCATGAGTGTGGTAAGAGCTGCCATAGACTTCAGATTTTCTTGGCCGAGGTGTCGGGCAAGCCATTCGTCGTGGTCGTTATGTTTAAAGGCCGCTAGGGCTTTGGCATCTGGACAGTCAACACTTTGGTTCTTTTTAATTAAGAACCGAGTCCAGAGTTTGCAGGCTGACTCTCCGGGTTACTGGACTATGTGACAAAGGTCATCAGCTCCCGGTGGCTGGACATAAGTACATTGTAAGTTGTCTTGAAATGCATCCTCTAAATCTTCCCAGCTAGCAATAGAGTTCTCTGGGAGGCTATTTAGCTAGTGCCATGCTGGTCTCTTTAGCTTTAGGGGGAGGTATTTAATAGCGTGGAGATTGTCACCGCGAGCCATGTCAATATGGAGAAGAAAATCTTCAATCTGTACCCCGGGATCTGTCGTTCCATCATATGCTTCAATATTTATGGGTTTAAACCCTTCTGGAAACTAGTGCTGCATTACGTCATCGGCAAAGCAAAAGGGGTGTGCGGCGCCTCTGTATCGGGCAATGTCACGATGGAGTTTGGATGACATCCGAGTTCAGTTTTCAGCCCGATTGAGGTTATGCTCATTGCGCCAAGCTTGATGGCTGTCATCTCATGTTGGAGAACAACCCCTTGATCCATAGATTGATCTAGTCTGACCGACTCTATTGTCCATGTCCTGACGTAAGTCATAGGTGTAACCCGGAGCCGCTACCTCTTTGCCTCGATGCCGAGGTGGCGCGGGCTGCTGTTCGGTGTAAGCAGACGCTTTGTCTCGTCTACATGGTGGTCGCTCTGGTTTGTCAGCGTGATTATATCTTGACGGTACTGGCTCAAGGGCCTCATCATCGAATTGTGGCAGTAGCCGATGCTTCGGATAACTCTTTGTTGGGCGCTCGAGGCCGTATTCCTCGGCAGCTTGGACATGTATCCATCTGTTGTTGAGAGTATCCTGTTCGGCTTGAAGTTGTTGTTGTTTGTTTTTAGGCTCCTCGCAGTTGCGATTAGCTATCTCTTAAAGCGCTCTTGCTTGAGGGGTTCCTCTGGCATGATGTAGTCTTCGTTGCCGAGGCTGACATCCTCCTCGGAGACCGGTAGATAGTTACTATCCTCCGAATCCTCATTCCCGATAGGATCATCGAGGTCAACTAGGCCCTCCTCCCATTCATCCTGCTTGGACGTAGGCTCAGCGGGGTCTTCAGGATCTTCGGCATCATCCGGAGTGTTGTTGTCTCCAGTGCCGGTATTGCTTTCCTTTTTGCGACGCGATTTTGAGCGGCGCCCTTGACGTCAATGTTTTGATGGTGCCTCGACAGGCTTGTCCTCAATCGGCTCCTTCCTGCCATCGTCCTAGTGCTTTTTAGGTGTATCTACCATATACACATCGTATGTGGAGGTGGCCATCCAACGCCTGGTGACAGGCGGATTCTGGCCTGGTTCGTCTCCAGCATCGTCGTCCATACTGTCGATGTGTTCAGAGGCATAATCTAGCATGTCGGTCAAGTCCTCGATAGTGGATATTAAGTGGGTGGTGGGTGGGACGTAAAATTCCCCGCTCTCAGCCCCTAGTGCGGGTTGGGCGTGGTTCGGAGGTGATACTTCCATAATGGCGAGAGATCGCATTAAGTCCAGGGCCTCGTTTAGGAGCGAAGGCTAGACGGGGAACTGAGGACCTGCAGAGCTGGGCATGGTAGACTCTACCTGGCCATGCTTGCTGGACACAGACCTCAAGAGTTCGGAGTTGGCGTTCAGAGGTCAGTTCGGCTCTCCGATGATAGGGAGAGTCCTGTTTGATTCCAGGCTTGCCAAAAATATAGTCGCCTCTAGGTCTCTGGCAGAGAGCTCTGTAGTAGGAGAAAAACTGGTGGGTTTCAAACTCCCATCTTTGGATGAGGTGGTATGCTCTGGATCTAAGGCCAAGGCAGGGATGATAGTTGGTCCTTGAGCGGTGCCTGATGATGGGTCCAATGGGTTTCCATCTTGAGGACGAGGAATAGCGGTCGAGGCCGTGAATCCTTCGAAGATCAAGTCTCCTCAGATATCGGTGACGTAATTCAAGTTTCCGAAGCTGATATGATGACTAGGGGTGTAGCTATTGATCTGTTCGAGGTGACCAATTGAATTGGCCCGTGGAGCGAAGCTACCAAACACAAAAAGTTGACGAAGGAGAAAAGTTTCCCCGGAAACAACATCGTTGTTTATGATCGAACGAGCCATCGAACCTTCTGCCGACGACACAGTGGAACTCTAAATGAAAGCACCAATGTCGGTGTCAAAAACGGCCGATCTCGGGTAGGGGGTCCCGAACTATGTGTTTGAGGATCAAAGGTAACAAGGGACACGAGGAACATGATGTTTACCTAGGTTCAGGCCCTCTTAATGGAGGTAAAACCCTACGTCCTGCTTGATTGTATTTGATGAGTATAGTGGTTACAAGAGTTGATCTACCTAGAGATGATAATGGCTAAACCCTAGATGTCTAGCCTATGTGAATTCTGATAGCCTCTAAGGACTAAACCCCCCGGTTTATATACACACTGGAGGGACCTAGGGTTGTACAAAGTCGGCTTGCAAAGGAATGAAATTACATATCCGGATACCAATCTTGCCATCCACGCATAGGAGAGTCATATCCAGACACGAGGGAAGGTCTTCTACCTTGTATATTCACGACCCATCAGTCCGACCCATACCACACAGCCCGGACACCTAAGGACTCCCTCATATAGCACCGGTTTTTTTGTCTTTTTAAATCTCTTGACGTAATCGGAGACCGATTCATCATGCTTTTGTCTGACCGATGTAAGATGTGACAACTTAAGCTCAATATCACCACCATAAAAATGATCATGAAACTTTTGTTGCAAGTGAAACCATGTAGTAATAGAACTGGGTGGTAATGCAGAAAACCACGAGAAAATAGTACCGGTTAAAGATAAAGGAAAATAATGTATTCTCCACTCATCTCATGAACTTGCCTCACCTAATTGTGCCAAGTACTAACTAACATGCTCCCATGTGGTTTTGTGCCCTCTCCACTAAACTTAACAAAATCTAGAATTTTATATCCCGGAGGGCATTGAATTGCATCAAAGTATTTTGGATATGGCTTTTGGTAAATACGATTCCTTGGTAACTCAACTCCAAAATTCTCTCGGAGCATCTTAGCCATCTCCTCTCTAAGATTAGCTAGACCATCATACACAGTGGACGATGAAGCTTATGGCACTGGCATAGGAGTAGGGTTAGTAGTTGCATGTGTGAATTGTGGCATGTATGCCGAATTGTAATTCGTCAGTGATCTAACAGTGTTTGCACTTGTAGGTAGAGTTTTGTTCGGCGTCAGCACCGAACTTGGTGTACTCATGATAGGATTAATGGGTGCAGAAACAATTTGATTTGTGGGGCTAGGATAAAAATCCATCGGCACGGGAGGCGCCGATGAAATAGGTAAAGTTGGATTATGGATTTCTATGGTAACAGGCACACCAACGTTACCGGTAGATGATTGAGGCATCCTTTTGTTAGCATTACTATTTTCTAGAAAAATTGGTATAAAAGATTATTGCTATCAGTAATGCGACTATCAATTTCAGCCCATACCTCGGGAGAGAAGGTATTACTCGTAGAGGGTTTAACCTGCTCATCATGAAGAGGAGGAAGCTTGATTTCTCCAACCGGAGTGATGTTGCCTTGGTGATCCTTCTTGAAATTCCCAAGGAACTCCTGCATCTCCTTCTCTTCACGTTCCTTCTTGTAATCCACGTAAATTTGGCAATGTTCTGCCGATAATTTCTCAAAATTGTGCTTGATGATGTTACCGACATCCACTTCAGATGGCTTAGGAATCTTGTCGCTGGTAGACATGACAGATGATGATGATGATGATTGCTCTTTAGTCCCCAGCGGAGTCACCAAAAAGTGCTTTTGCACACGACCACGTCACCGTGTACCCTCGGCGTCGAGCACGGAACGCAAGACACGTCGCCGAAGGAGGCTCACCGGAAGCGCGATACGCAAGACAATCCAGCGAGCTCTTTTGAAGACCCAAAACCCCACGCGGCCGGGAGAGACCCCGTCTCGATGCAAGGCGGTGATGGGCTGCCCTAGATCGGTTCACCCGCCACTAGGAGTGCATAGATCGAAGCTCTCCGAAGCGAAGAACACCGATAAACGAGAGGCATAAAACTAGGGTAGGAGATGAATGTTTGTATATGAGTTTTGTGATTGTGTGTTGCTGTTTCAATCGGCCATCACCCCTAATGTATATAAGAGGAGGCTGGAATTCCCGTGCATGGAAAAGTTGTAATCCACGTCCAAAACCCTAGTTTGGGTCCAACTCAAAATCCAAACTTTCCAGAACTGTTCGGTTTACAACCTGGCTGCACCTTGCGGGTCAATTTTGTGGCAGTAAACGACCTCCGATGAAAATGCACCCAAAATCAAATTTTACTCGCTTTGATGACACGAACAACTTTCGTGTTGAAAGTTTTTAAATTTGAGGCCATCTTCAGGGCCAAATCGCTCGCGCAAAATAGCTAATTATTCACGCAGCTCATCAGACATACCCACATGTGTGTCTGGTTCCGGGCGTCATATTTTGCTCACTAGAGGGTCGCGTTGTGCGGGATCATAATTTTGCATACGGCCTCGGATTGGGACGATTTTATATCAAAATCGATCGCTTCGACGAGGGGAAGACAATTTGTGCAGATCAGTTTTCCATATGGGGCTGTCTTGGGGTTTAATCAGCCGAAAAGTGCTCTGGATACAAACTCTCAGTACTGCGAACACAACTTCGGCCTTAGAAATGAAATCGGATGGCTTTGACCCAAATATCAAAGTTTCTACTTTCGATGATACGGAACTTTCTGACTTTGAAAACTTTTCCATTTGAGGCCTTCTTAATTATGTTTTTTACAATGCCAAAATCTGATGTCAACACCATGTCCTCAGGAACAAACGTAAATACTCACAAAGCATATTCATAATCAAGTTTAGAGGAGTATTAATTATCATTAAGGATCTAAAAATATAATTTTCCACCGGATAAACCAACTAGCATCAACTATAAGGAGTAATCAACACTACTAGCAACCCATAGGTACCAATATGAGGTTTTGAGACAAAGATCGGATACAAGAGATGAGCTAGGGTTTGATAGGAGATGGTGTTGGTGAAGATGTTGATGGAGATTGCCCCCTCTTGGTGAGAGGATCATTGGTGACGACGATGGCTTCGATTTCCCTCTCCCGTAGGGATGTTTCCCCGGCAGAACAGCTCCGCCGAAGCCCTAGATTAGTTCTGCCCAGATTCCACCTCGAGACGGGGGCACTTCGTCGAAAGCTTCCTTCTCATTTTTTCCAGGTCAAAACGCACTATATAGCCAAAGATGGGCACCGGAGGCCTGCCTGGGGGCGACGAGGTCAGGGGGCGCGCCCAGGGGGGTAGGGCGTGCCCTCCACCCTTGTGGTTGGCTGGTGGTCCCACTCAGGTTATTTCTTCACCCAATATTTTTTATATATTCCAAAAACATGCTACGTGAAGTTTCAGGACTTTTGGAGTTGCGCAGAATAGGTCTATAATATTAGCTCCTTTTCCAGTCTAGAATTCGAGCTGCCGGCATTCTCCCTCTTCATGTAAACCTTATAAAATAAGAGAGAAAATCCATAAGTATTATGATATAACGTGTAATAACATCCCATAATGCAATAAATATCAATATAAAAGCATGATGCAAAATGGACATATTAAGAGCAAGCCTAGAGTACATTTGAGCGACACCTTCACCATCCTTCATTTTGACCTGTCAACTTGACATTGAAGCACATCCAATTTGGATTCCTTGACGGACTCGGTACCTTCGTGCATATCTATCAAAGTATCCAAAATTTCCTTTGCATTCTCAACACGGCTGATTTTGTTGAATTCTTTGGTGCACAATCCGTTGAAGAGGATATCGCAAGCTTGAGCATTCTACTGCAACATCTTCAATTCTTCCGCGGTTGCATCACAATTCGGTTCCCTTCCATCGAAGAATACACCTTGCAAGACAATACACACGATATCCCAAACGGCGGGGTTATGTCCAAGAATATGCATTTTCATCTTATGCTTCCATCTAGCAAAATTAGTACCATCAAAGTAACGACCTCTACGGTGATAATTTCCCTCGCTAGACGCCATACTCTCCTAGGTTGTGAAACCAAGTCTATGATCACCAAGGCTATGGAAATAAAGGGAAACGCAGACCAAAGCTCTGATACTACTTGTAGGATCGAAAGTAGGTCTAGAGGTGGGTGATTAGACTACTTGACCAAATAAAAATCTAGTCGTTTTCCAATTTTATGTCTTGGTAGATTTTAGCAAATTGGCACAAGTCAAGCAATCAACCTACACATGCAATTCTAAGAGTATAGCAACAGAATGTAAAACATTGCATATGAAGGTAAATGGAAGGGTTTGGAAAGGCAAACACATTGTAGACACGAAGATTTTTGGTGTGGTTCCAATAGGTGGTGCTATCGTACATCCACGTTGATGGAGACTTCAAGCCATGATGGGTAACGGTTGCGCGAGTCCACGGAGGGCTCCACCCATGAAGCGTCCACGAAGAAGCAACCTTGTCTATCCCACCATGGCCATCGTCCACGAAGGACTTGCCTCACTTGGGTAGATCTTCACGAAGTAGGCGATCTCCTTGCCCTTATAATCTCCTTGGTTCAACTCCACAATCTTGAAGGAGGCTCCCAAGTGACACCTAACCAATCTAGGAGAAACCACTCTCCAAAAGGTAATAGATGGTGTGTTGATGATGAACTACTTGCTCTTGTGCTTCAAATGATAGTCTCCCCAATACTCAACTCTCTCTCACACAGATTTGGCAATGGTTGAAAGATGATTAATTTGAGTGGAAAGCAACTTTGGGAAGGCTAGAGATCAAGATTCTTGTGGTTGGATTGGAATGTCTTGGTCTCAACACATGAGTATGTGGTTCTCTCTTAGAAAATGAGTAGTGGATGTGTAGGCACGTTCTGATGGCTCTCTCACAGATGGAGAAGGGGTGGAGGGGTATATATAGCCTCCACACAAAATCTATCCGTTACACACATTTGAGCAAACTTGGTCACACCGAATATACGTACTCGGTGAGACCGATTCAATTCAAAATGTGAACGTTAGGCTTTTTGGTGGGACCGACATGATCAACTCGGTGGGACAGATGAGCTGGGTTAGGGCAAACCTTATCTCGGTTTGACCGATTATGTGACCTCGTGAGACCGATTTCAGTAATGGGCTAACAGAGAGTTGGTCAGGAAAACTCGATGGGACAGATCACTCCTTTCGGTGATACCGGAACGTTACGAAAGGAAAATAGAGAGTTTGCACTGCGAACTCGGTGGGACTGACCACTCATTTCGGATAGACGAAATGTTACGAAGGGAAACATAGAGTTTGCAATTCCATCTCAGTGTGACCAAGATCCCTATCGGTGAGACTGAACTTGTTAAGGTTTCCAGATATGGCTATGTCAAGTGAACTCAATGGCGCCGGATGGATCAAATCGGTGGGGCCGAGTTTGACTTTAGGTGTTGGACAAATTTGGATTTGAGAAAGTGGTTGAGGGCTTTGGAGCATATCACTAAGCATATTGAGAAAGTAGATCATTAAGCAACACCTCATCCCCTTTTAATAGTATTGGCTTTTCCTATGGACTCAATGTCATCTTGGATCACTAAAATAGAAATGGAGAGTCTTGAGATTTTGGCAATATTTGTCCTTAGCATTTTGAGGGGTCCACATCATGCCAATCATTGAACTTTCTAAAATAATCAACTTGAGTGGATAATACTTTAATGAGCTATATGTTGTTATGAATTACCAAAACCACCCAGGGATTAGTTGCACTTTCACCATAGCTAGTATATCAGATGTTTTCGAAGGTCTGAGGTACACGATTTCTGAGGTTTTCTTGGTTATGTGTTGACGAATGGATACAGTTGGAGTGTAGGATTTGTTAGTCGTGTGAGATATTTGTGCCTCCCTGTATCCCCAACACCAGATTGCATAACCAGAAAGTTTCGGGAGTGTTTAGGTGGGAATTCAAGTAGTTACCTAGGATATCTTTTCAATAGATGCATGATATGAGATAGGGGTTCGACGTCTAGTGGTCCGCCTGTCCACGGTCGTTTTTACAGTGGTCTCATTTTGTACTAAAGTATCCTTGGGTGTGCTAACTCGGGGACATTTCGTATGTCATGTGCACTGCCTTGTACATGATGGTGTTGTACGATCGAGCCCGTGTGGACCCCACCATGAAAATTTCAGACGAAATCTCTATCATATATTTGTTTCTGGCTTATTTTGCAAGCCAGCCCTTTGTTTTGTTTTGAGTTGTGGTATTCGAGTTGCTTCAATGTCAAGTGTTGATTCCATACCTTTTCCAAGTGGTATTCTCATGTTTCTATGGGAGTGCTACTTCTTGTTGATCTTCAAGTTTGTCATGCCATTTTTTTCCAACCGGTGCTCTTCTCTTCAAGATGATCCTATCATTTCCCCATTTGTAATAGCAATTTCCAGTTTTCTCAATAGTGTTTGTTTCATCCGTCCCAAGTTGCCTTTGTTTTCCCACCGTCCCACCCTTTTTCTCCAAGGATTCAGATTTCTTAATTAAGTATCCATTTTATTCATGAAAAGACTATTCATTCTTTTCCTTCAATGTTCTAACTCGATGAAGATACTCAGGAGCTACAAGTTCATCATTCTTCGTTATCATTTTCTTCCCTGGTGGAGTCAATTCAAGCTTCGGTGTTGAGCATATTCCTTTCATTTTTCCAATGCTTTCCCATGCCGGTGCACCTCATAATCATTCCTCGCTTGCTAATCAATTGTTCTGAAGTGCTGAAGATATCTCAAAAGATTCACATTTCCATTCTCAGTCGTTCAAGCTATTTCGAGGTTGTTATCTCATTCAAGCCAATTAATTCAACCGGTGCAATCTCTCCTTAAAATTGTTTCAACGGTGTTTCTTTTGAGTGGGCCCTAACCCACAGGTATTTTCCCAGGATCTTACCTGACTCTTCTAAATTTTTCCCGAGTTATGCTCAAATTCATTTCAAAGTTTGACGTCAGTATGGATTTTCAAACTCTTTTCATATTTGTTTCAACATTAATATCCTTCATTGTGCCGGAGTATCTCAACAGTTTGGTGTTGTTCCCCATCGGCATTCTCAACATTGAAGACCAAAGAAGAGTTTCTCTTAAATCCTTGCCTGTTGTCTTGAAGATTCATATTTCAAGCTTGATGCCATCCTATCAAATTTTTCCGATCATCAAGAATTCTTTTAATATCCCTCCGAAGCATTTCAGGAGTTTCTTTGCTTTCTCGATCATCCGAAGGCCATCATTTCAGAAGATTTATTCGTTCTCAATGTTCAGCTCTCGTTCCCCAATTCTACCGGTGCTTCGTTGATGACTTTCTCAATTTTGTGCTATATCTCTCCTCAATCCTTTTGTCAACGAGAATAAGTAGCATGCCTATCCGTTGTTTGTCGTCAATTTAAATTGATAAAGGATACACATAAAATAATTCTTGTTCTTGTTTCATCTGAGTGATTAATTCCTTCTTCCGGAGTTCGTCATGTGATGACCCACAAGTATAGGGGATCTATCGTAGTCCTTTCGATAAGTAAGAGTGTCGAACCCAACGAGGAGCAGAAGGAAATGATAAGCGGTTTTCAGCAAGGTATTCTCTGCAAGTACTGAAATAAGTGGCAACAGATAGTTTTGTGATAACATAGATTGTAACGAGCACCAAGTAACAAAAGTAAATAAAGTGCAGCAAGGTGGCCCAATCCTTTTGTAGCTAAGGACAAGCCGGAAAAAACTCTTATAATAGGAAAAGCGCTCCCGAGGACACATGGGAATGCCGTCAAGCTAGTTTTCATCACGTTCATATGATTCGCGTTTGATACTTTGATAATTTGATATGTGGGTGGACCGGTGCTCGGGTGTTGTTCTTACTTGAACAAGCATCCCACTTATGATTAACCTCTATTGCAAGCATCCGCAACTACAACAAAAGTATTAAGGTAAACCTAACCATAGCATGAAACATATGGATCCAAATCAGCCCCTTACGAAGCAACGCATAAACTAGGGTTTAAGCTTCTGTCACTCTAGCAACCCATCATCTACTTATTACTTCCCAATGCCTTCCTCTAGGCCCAAATAATGGTGAAGTGTTATGTAGTCGACGTTCACATAACACCACTAGAGGCTAGACAACACACATCTTACCAAAATATCAAACGAATACCAAATTCACATGACTACTCATAGCAATACTTCTCCCTTGTCCTCAAGAACGGACGTAATTACTCACAAAGCATATTCATGTTCATAATCAGAGGGGTAATAATATGCATATAGGATCTGAACATATGATCTTCCACCAAATAAACCAATTAGCATCAACTACAAGGAGTAATCAATACTACTAGCAACCTACTAGCACCAATCCCGGACTTTGAGACAAGAATTGGATACAAGAGATGAACTAGGGTTTGGAGATGAGATGGTGCTGGTGAAGATGTTGATGGAGATTGCCCTCTCCTGATGAGAGGAGCGTTGGTGATGATTTCCCCCTCAGGGAGGGAAGTATCCCCGGCAGAACAGCTCTGCCGGAGCTCTAGATTGGATCCACCAAGGTTCCGCCTCGTGGCGGCGGAGTCTCATCCTGAAAAGTTCCTTCTTATTTTTTTCTCATTGAAAGACCTCATATAGGAGAAGATGGACGTCGGAGAGCCACCAGGGGGCCCACGAGGTAGGGGGCGCGCCTTAGGGGGGCGCCCCCCACCCTGGTGAGAAGGGTGTGGGCCCCCTGGCCTTCATCTTTTGTGAGGATTTTTCTTTATTTATTTTAAGACGTTCCGTGGAGTTTCAGGACTTTTGGAGTTGCGCAGAATAGGTCTCTAATATTTGCTCCTTTTCCAGCCCAGAATTCCAGCCGCCGGCATTCTCCCTCTTTATGTAAACCTTGTAAAATAAGAGAAAATAGCCATAAGTATTGTGACATAAAGTGAAATAACAGTCCATAATGCAGTAAATATCGATATAAAAGCATGATGCAAAATGGATGTATCATCAGGTTATCAATTTCTTAATTCTAAGTTGTTCACCTCTTCTTTCCGGAGTTTGTTCATCAAATCATATTCTCGGTTGTAGGTGCTTCATCTTTTCTTCTAGATTTCCAAGCTCTCTTAATTTTTTTGTAGCGAAGCCCCGTCTAAATCATTGCAAGGCTTCATCTTGTTCTTTTCAACTTTCCTTTCGTTTCATGATTCTTTTATTACCGGAGTTCTCACAAAGGCTAAACAGAGTGGTTCATTAAGATTTCATTCATTCTCAGTATGTTTGTCAAGATTCTTGTTGGAGGAGCTCAAACGCTCTTTTATTGTGCATTCTGAAGTGCAATTCTTTCTACTTTATCTTTTGAGGTGGCGTTATGTCATTCTTGCCAATTTTCCTTCGCTTTTCATGATTCACATGTTGTCAAGAAGGAGGTATTTTAAATCCATCAATCTCTTCGTTGCAGCTATCTTGGTAAATATTTCACCTAAAGCCTTCGCTAAGGAATGTTGCTAATTGTGGTGCCTATCGATAATCCTTGTTTTTCTCCTGTTCTATCGGTGGAACACGTTTTTCATCCTGTCATTGATCTCAACCTATCATTGTTTTCATTGGTGGCAGAATTAACTTCAGTTTATTGAGATGTGTACATAAGCCCACGAATTTCATATCATTTCATTGTTGATTTTTTTTTCAACGACTCTGTTCGATCCTTCTTCGCAAGGATGCTTTCCAAATTCAATTGTGGTAGAAGTTGTCATTTCCTTCTCCATTCTCTTATTCCGACGATCTAGCTTCTATTCGTTCATTCCGGACGCATTGTGATGTTTCTCTCTTCGACCAATCATCTCGTTTTATCAAGATCATGTTCTTTTTCTTGCTTATCCATTTAACCGGGGTGTTGTGTTCTTAGCCATGTTCTTTCATCTTATCAAGTCTTGTGTCTCTTTTCAACCGGTCTGCTGCCTAAATCCTTGTCCAGCTAATTTCAACCGGAGTGGCTTAAAACATATCTTGTCCCTTGAGCTCTTGGTTCTCGTTGTATTCCTTGCTCCTCTTCCTAACGTGTGTTTGCAATCTTGTTCATCTCCATTGTATTCTTTCTTTCAATTTGTTCAATCTCTCAAGGCTTGTGGTTTCACTCGTTTGTCAAAGAACCAACTTTGTTTTACCTCCTCCTCTTCTGCTTCTCTCTGGTCCATCCTTAGATCCCGGGGCAAGATCTCTTGTAAGTGGAGGAGAGTTGTAACACCCCGAAACCGACGCTCCAGACGCCTTCCATGTTTTGCGTGATCGCCGTGTGTTTTACTTGTATGTTGCATTTGATCCTAGCATCATGCGCATTGCATCTGCATGTTTTCATAAAGCTTGCATCCGTTCGTAGTTGTCGCGTCCCCCTTGCCTTCATTGACCAATCAGAGTCCAACCTGGTTTTCGATTCCCTCTTGTTAAACCACCTAACCCCTCTTTCCATAGTGCATCGACGCCTCGCCTGTGTCCGAAACTCCCCCGGACCCGACTCGGGCAGTCATTACTGATGGATCCGGATCATCCCCAAACATCCCCAAAATATCTTCGGTTCCTTGTTGGACTCTCCTAACCTATTTATCTCGAACCGTCCGATCTAAATTGTAGGGACGAGATAACCCCTAACCTAACCCACTCGCTATATACCCAATCCCTAATTTCTAGGGATCCTCCTAGCCGCCGCTACCCCTGTCCATTCCCTCCTCCTTCCTCAGGATCTCCATCCCACCAACCAACCAGTGCCACATCAGCTCCTCATCCATCCCATGTTGCTCCCTCGCTCGATCCTCCTGCAGCCCGCGCCTTCGCGCAGCCGAGGAGAAGGAGCTCGAGCTCCCGAGATAGTCCCGTGCCCCATGGCCTCCACCCACGCCGGAGCTTGCCGCTGCCGGCGACAGCAGCCGCAGCCCTGCCTCCCCTGCCTTCTTCCTCTCCTTCCCTGTCTTTCTTCCTTACCTCATATCTCTCCCTCTCGGTCTGTTCATACAGGATGAGCAGGAGCGCCGCCGCCCTCGACCCGTCTTTGTCCAGCCAGCAACGAGCAGTTGCTCGCCGAAGTTGAGATCCACTGGGTCCGCCTCCCTCTGCCCGTTGCAGGCACTCGTTTCACCGTCAGCCACCCGTCGCCAGAGTTCCTCGCCGGCTCGCGCGCCAATCTGCAAGAACCAATCTATCGGCCACTAGGGGCTCAAGACACCGCCGTTCAGATTTTTGTCGAGCCTCCTTTGCTTCACGCCTCCCCTCGCCGTAGTCCGTGGCCTCCGCCGCCGGAGACCAAGTCGCCGCCGCCAAGACCTAGCCTCGCCGGATCCGTCTATGACCGCTGGGAATCGATTCCCCTCGAGCTCACCCCGCCTTCGGTGGTTGTCCCGCCGTTTACCGTCACCGGAAGCACCGGCGCAGCCACCGCTCGTCTTCCTGGAACCCATGCAGCGGCAAGTCCCTGCGCCCGTGAAGACTCTGCATCGAGCGCCGCCACCGCCCCGAACACTCTGCCTCACTCGAGCACAAGCACAGCCGCTGTGTTGTCCGAGCACACACGCAGCCACTTCTTTTTGAGCGAAACACGCGCAGCCACATGTGTGGGTTGCTTCTGGTGCGAAGGCCCAGTGGCGCCTCCCCTTTGCTTGCTCCAGCCCAGCCGCTTCTCTGCTTCTGGCCTGTTGGCCCGATGTGAGCACTCTCTGTTATCCCTCACCCCAAGCGCTGCTTTATTATGCCACGCTCACTGTTGTGAGACACCCTGTGCAGATTCGACACATTCTGGGTTTTTTTTTCTGTCCATCGATTTTACTAATTATTCCAGGAACTACAGTTTTACCGAAAAACTCTCCATGTTCATGCATTTAATAACTCCACAACCGTGCATCGAATTAAAATGTTTTATATATGTAAAATGCTTAGAATTTTCATCTAGTTTCATAATTTGCAACTTTCATCCATGTTAAAAATGTTTAAAATGCTATTTTCATTTAATATGCTAAATGACTTGTTAAAATGATTTATTTCATAACTAAATAACCGTTGCTCCGAATTTAATAAACTTTATATGTAACTGGTCTAGGAAAATGCATAGATTAACATGGTGCACTTTACTTTGTTGTTTAACAAAAATAAAATATGATTTAGGGCCGAACAGTAGCAAATTAAAAATATGGATATGGGGATTTTCCGGAATTGTTGTTTGTTGTTTCTGGCCTCATTTAAACTTGCCTAACTAGGTAGTTTACTTACGCTTCATCTCTTTCCATGTTTAAAACCATTTAATATTGATGTGTAGTATAAACGAGAGTGAACTAAATAATTCTAACGTGGAGTTTTGTCAATATGTAACTCGTTGCATATTGATCTTCACTTAATTTTTATTATTGTTTGTTGCACTTTGTCATGCCAGGACTCATTAAAATGGACATGCATCATATTTGGTTGTGCATCATGCCATGTTTATGCTTGTGCATTCACCGTGTTGTTTGCTTCTTTCCGATTGTGCTTGTTCTCGATAGTTGCAGTAATGTTGCGATTGTGAGGATTCGTTCAACTACGTGGGTTCATCTACTTCATGGATTCGGTCTTCTTCCTAGCGGGATTTCACTCAAGATGACCGTCACCTTGGATCTCACTACTACCTTTGCTTGCTGGTTGTCTCGATGCTATCACTATGTCACGCTACCCACCACTTGTTGATGAAGCCTCCCCATTTTCCATGTTATCCTCTAACCTTTTCCACCATCCCAGCAAACCGTTGTGTGGCTATGTTACCGCTTTGCTCAGCCCCTCTTATAGCATTGCTAGTTGCAGGTGCAGTTGCGGGTTATTTCACGTTGGGACATGGATATCATGTATTTCATGGGATATAAAAATATCTCTTATTCAATTAATGCATCTATATACTTGGTAAAGGGTGGAAGGCTCGGCCTTTTGCCTAGTGTTTTTTTCCACTCTTGCCGCCCTAGTTTCCGTCATACCGGTGTTATGTTCCTTGATTTTGCGTTCCTACCACGGTCGGGGTTAATGGGCCCCCCTTGACAGTTCGCTTTGAATAAAACTCCTCCAGCAAGGCCCAACATTGGTTTTACCATTTGCCTAATAACATCTAAAAACTTGCATAGGGACCTTCCGGCCCCCGAGGTATCTTCATCAACCCCCCGGGCCAGTGCTCCTCATGAGTGTTGGTCCAAACCGGGCGATATCCGGCGCCCCCTGGGCAACCAGGGTCTCAGCCAACCCGATGTCAAGCCCATCCGGTGTGCCCTGAGAAGGAGATACCCATTAAGCTTTGCTAGTCTCGATACCCATGGTAATCGGATTGCTGAGTCCTCGTGGCTCACAGATTACTACAACACCAGTTGCAGGTACATGCTATATGATGATCCGACGCGAGAGCGATGCGTGGTTGTTTTGGAGTTCTTCTTCTGCCTCTTCTTCGATCAAGGGATAGGTTCCAGGCCGGGAGCCTGGGATTAGCAGGGTGGGTGTCGTTCTTCTTTTTCGTTTGATTTCACCCGTAGTCAGATCCTGCTCTTCTGCATGATGATTTCTATGTATTGATGTATCCATGTTTTCATGTTGTAGCTTGTGGCGAGTGTAAGCTTTTATCTTGTATTCTCGTCTATTCAGTAGATGTTATGTTGTAATAATATCCACCTTGATATGCGCTCAAAATGCAGTTGGGCCCCAATCATGAGTTCATCACGTGATTGGGATAGAATCGCATCTTGGGCGCTACACTCTATAAATACCCATAAATCCCAAAACCATCGGGACAGTCCACGAAATAATTTTCCGCCGCCGCAAGTTCCAAAACGACGAGATCTAATCTAGAGTCCTTTTCTGGCACTCTGCCGAAGGGAAACGATAACGGAGGGGTTCTTCATCATCCTTGTTGTCCCTCCGATGATGTGTCCGTAGTTTACCACAGACCTATAGGTCCATTGTTAGTAGCTAGATGGCTTCTTCTGTATTTATGTTCTTCAATACAATGTTCTCCTTTATGTTCTTGGAGTTCTATCCGATGTGATTCTTTTTTGTGGTGTGTTTGCTGAGATCTGATGAACCGTGAGTTTATGATCAGATCTATCCATGAATATTATTTGGGTTTTCTCTGAACTCTTTTATGCATGATTAATATAGCCTCGTATTTCTTCTCTGATTTGTTGGTTTGGTTTGTCCAACTATATTGATTTATCTTGCCATGGGAAGAGGTGCTTTGTGATGGGTTTGATCTTGCGGTGCTCATTCCTAGTGACAGAAAGGGACATGACATGTATGTATTGTTTCCATTAAGGGTAAAAAGATGGGGTTTATTCATACGTGAGTTTATCTTTACTACATCATGTCATCTTGCCTAATGCATTACTCCATTTTTCCATGAACTTAATACACTAGATGTATGCTGGATAGCGGTCGATATGTGGAGTAATAGTTGCAGATGCAGAATCATTTCGGTCTATTAAACATGGACATGATGCCTATGTATGATCATTTCCTTGGATATTGTCATAATTACTTTCTTTTCTATCAATTGCTCAAAAGCAATTTGTTTACCACTGTATGCTATTTTCTCAAGAGAAGCCTCTACTGAAAACTATGGCCCCCGGGTCTATCTTTTATCATATAAAAATCCTGAAAATACCTTGCTGCAATTTTTTTAATTTTTTTTTGCAATTTAGTTAGATCTATTTATCAAATACTATACAATTTAATCTTGATCATAACCATTGAGGGATTGACAACCCCATCACGCGCTGGGTTGCAAGTATTTTTTGTTTGTGTGCAGGTGTTGTTTACATAGTGTTGCTTGGTTGTAGTACTGGATTGATAACCATGGTTTCATAACCGAGGGAAATACTTTCCTCTATTGTAACTGCATCATCCTCTCCTCTTCAGGAAATACCAACGCATATCACAAGTAGCAGGAAGAATTTCTGGCGCCGTTGCCGGGGAGACATCATCAACATCTATCAAGTACCTACACACAAACATTCATCTCCTTGCAATTTATTTTATTTGCCATTCGCCTCTCGTTTTCATCTCCCCCACTTTTAAAAAGTTTTACAAAAATACAAAAATCTTTTCCATTTGCTTTCTTCTTATTTGTTCTTTTATTTACTTGCGATCTTGCTTGCGTAGTCTTAATGTCTCAAAGAAAGTATCATGAAATTCCCTATCCTAATATCTTGATTGAGGTTGAGAAAAATACCAAAGAATACATACAACCATGATACAATGGAGTGTTCGAGTGTACCACCAATTGCTGCGGCTTGGCCTCCTCTCTAGAAGCAGCTCTCTCAGTACTTGTCTCCTTGCGAAGCAGTTCTCTCAGTACTTGTCTCCTTGCGAAGCAGTTCTTGAACATGAGGGTCCCACAAGATTGAACTTAGTACCGAGGAACTCTGCATCGTGGAGTCCACGTTCTCTCTGCCGCCATGTCCGGCCCCTTCTCCACCGCCATGTACGTCGCCTTCTCCGCCGCCATGTCCAGCCTCTTCCCTGCCGCCATTATCGAGCATCTCTTCCTCTTGCCCCGTGTCATCATTGCCTGCCCATCGGCGTCCTCAACATCATCATCCCCATCTTCAATTATCCACCAATTATAGCCATCCATGAAACCAGTCATGAGGAGGTGCGCTTCAACACGACCATTGTCATAGGGGTCGAGCCAAACTCATTCTTTGCATCTTTGACACTGACATAAAACCTCTATCAGGTTACTTTCTTTCATGTCCTGCACCGCCGACCGCAACCACCTGTCCACCATCGTTCGACTAGCCATCATGAACGCATGCACAATAATAATAAACAAATTGATTATAAAAATGCGTGCATGCATCAAAGTCATACAAAAATTTGTCATGACCTTCCCTAAAAATAGGACATACAGACTTTGCCCGGAATTCACCGAAACAGAAATAAATCGACATTTTGGGAAAACATAGGAAACTCAGAAGCACAATTCGGCGTCAAATCATGCCACACACACAATTTCCATCATATCACCCAATTATGTCATATCGAACACACATACACATATTTCCATTCATGCAAAAAGCATAAATTTTTAATCACCTATCTCGAGATCGAGCACAGTGAGATAATGATGTAGTTGGGAGATCAAAAGTGGACAACACTCTTATTAACAAGGCTAGATCTAGTTAGGGGGTACATAGGTCACTTCACTAAATGCTACATCTACCTAGCTAGCTAGTTTGGGAGGAGACTACTTCAACTAGTGGAGGGGGAAGGAAAAAGAGAAAAGAGATGTATTAATGGTGGTGGTGTAGTTAGCTAGGAGTAATAAAGAGAGAGAAAGGTAGTACAGTAGCGTTGGGCATAAAACGCGCTACTACTAATAGGATAGCAGCAGCGCACTTCTGGCACACGCGCTACTGTTAAGCAGTGCCCGCCATGTGGCCAGTTTCAAAATTAGGAGTAGCATCATGCAAAAAAACCATGCTGCCACTATTACTTTAGCATTAGCACAGTTAGCTCGGGCATGGTACTGCTAAACCTAGGGTGGTGGGAACGGTCGGTCAATTTTAGTAGCAGCGTGGTACTACCGAGCCGCGCTACTGCTAAGTCGTTAGCAGTAGCGTGTGCTTGTGTCCTGCGCTACTGCTAATTAGCAGTAGTGCCTCTTCCTCGCCCGCGCTGCTGCTAAGATTTTGTGTATAAGGTTTTCCCTAGTACCGTGACTTTATTTGATGATAATCCCACTATTTTGGGAGAGTGTCAACCTTGCGTGTATGTGGATCATGAAGAGAAAATTTTATGTGATAGTTATGTTGTTGAATTTGATTTTGATCCTATAAGTAAATATTATGAGAGAGGAAAATATGGTTGTGGAAATTTTCATGTTACTAAATTACCTCTCGTTATGTTGAGATTTCCAATGTTTTATTCCTCTCCTTTGCATATGCTAGATATTTCTTGTCTTGATAATTTGTTTGCTTATAAAATTCCTATGCATAGGAAGTATCTTAGACTTAAATGTTGTTTGTCATATATTTCATGATGCTCTCTTTGTGTTTCAATTCTTATCTTTCATGTGAGCATCGTTGAAATCTAATGCCTAGCTAGGGGCATAAAACGAAAATGCTTGTTGGGAGGCAACCCAATGAATAAAATTTACTTTTGTCTTTTTCTTTCTGTTCTTAAGTGTTTGCACAATTATGCTACTATTATGATTGTGTCTTTTCTGTTTTAATTAGTGTTTGTGCCAAGCAAAGCCTTTAGGATCATGTTGGGTGATAGTTAATTTGATCTTGCTAAAAATAGAAACTTTTGCGCCTAGGGAAATAATATTCATTTTTAACAGAAGCGTGACAAAATACTGATTCTTTTTGTAGAAGATTAACATACAAATTTCTCACGTTGTCCTAAGTTTTCAGAATTTTTGGAGTTACAGAAGTATTCTAAATATCCATATTGCTACGGACTGTTCTGTTTTTGACAGATTCTGTTTTCTTTGCGTTGTGTGCTTGTTTTGATGATTCTATGGTTTTCTTTGAAAAGTTTTTGCCATAGAAAATTTGGAATACAATAGATATAATGTAAAAATAAAATATTAATGGGTTTGCAACAATACTTATAGTAGTGATTTGCTTTCTTATACTAACGGGTCTCGCGAAGGTTTTGTTGACTTTTGTGTGATTCAAGTTTTCGAGTTTTGGGTGATATAACGAAGGATGAAGGAATAAGGAGTAAGAAGAGCTTAGCTTGGGGATGCCCATGGAACCCCAAGATAATATTCAAGAAGTATCAAGCAACTAAGCTTGGGGATGCCTGTAACACCCCGTATGTAACTTGCCATATTTGTATTCCAACTCTTGCCATTTCCGGCACTAAGTTATTTTATTTTCCTCGTTGTCGGGTTTTTGTCTTCATGTGATTTTGTCCGTGTCATGCATCTCATATCATGTCATCATGTGCATTGCATTTGCATACGTGTTCGTATCATGCATCCGAGCATTTTCCCCATTGTCTGTTTTGCATTCCGGCGCTCCTATGTCCTCCGGTGTCCCTTTCTACCTCTTTTCGTGTGCGGGTGTTAAACATTTTCAAATTGGACCGAGACTTGCCATGTGGCCTTGGTTTACTACCAGTAGACCGCCTGTGAAGTTTCGTGCCATTTGGAGTTCGTTTGATACTCCAACGGTTAACCGAGGGACCGAAAAGACCTCGTGTGTGTTGCAGCCCAACACCTCTCCAAAGTGGCCCAAAACCCACCTAAACCTCCTCCATCATCTAGATCGTTCGATCACGATCGCGTGGCCGAAAACCGTGCTCAATTTGGAGCCTCCTAGCTCCTCCTACCTATAAAAAGGTCCTCCCATTCCAAATCCAGGCGAAACCCTAACCATTTTTCCCTTTCCGGCCGCCGGACACGTCTGCCCGGCTCCGCCGGACGAATCGCTGCACACCACGTGGCGCGCTGCCGCTCCCTTCGCCGCCGGCCCGACGAGGCCCAGTTCGGTCCCCCGAGCCCATCTCCTCGCCACCATCGCACCCGCGCGCCCCGCCGTCTTCCTCCTCAGCCCCGCCGCTCGCCGACGCCGCGCCCTCGCCGGCCGGAGGAATCTCCGCCGCGGCCGGCCCGCACCTCCTCCGCCTCCGCCACGGCTCCCCGTCGCCGCTCCTGCTCCCCGCCGGCCCGATCCGGCGAGATACGGCCCGGGAGCACCTCGCCGCCCCTCTTCCCACCGGCTTCGGCAAGCTCAAGGCGAACCTCGGATTGCGCGCAGCTACAGGAACCCTGGATCTGAGATCCGCTAGGGTTGACTTTTTCCCTCCTCCCAGTAATTTTATGCATTATTCATCATGGCATAACTCTGCAACCGTGGCTCCGTTTTGGGCGTGTAGCATATCAAATTGTTCGTCCCGACGAGTACTTCATTTCATTCCATTCCACCATGTACATTTGATCTCATCTTGATGCCCTAAATGTTGTTGGAAGAGTGCTAGTTTCTGTTAGTTTCAGATTCATATCAGTATTTGGGCATTTGTCATTTTTGCCATGATTAATGTGTGCCTCCTATGAACTTGAGCCCTACATGAGTTTTGAAGTATGCCATGCCATCTTTACAGGGGTGTATGCCATGTATTTTTGTGATCTCTGTGGTGACTAGCACAAGCATTCATAGTAGCTCTCGTAATGTTGCTGATTTTAGGGACTTAGAATTTCTAAGTCATTGCCCTGTTAATATTTTTATGCCATGTATTCATGTTGCTACCGAGTGATCCATGCCTCTTTTGAGAATGACCAGTAAGGATGTTTTGTAGATATGGTTATGCTCTATCCATCCATGTCTTTGTTTGCAATTATGGGGCACCCTAGCTTGACTCAATCGAGCTCTACTTTTGCTATAAAATGTTCCTGGCAGATTGTTTACGTGTTAAGCAATTTTGCCGAGCTTGTTGTAGTTGATCGATGCATGATATGTTGTTATTCTTGCCATGTTTAGCTTCTATGCCATGTCTACTTGCTGGGTGTATGCTTAGTTTATCATGCAATGCCTTGTGGTGAGTGCATCGAGCTCGTAAACATGCCTACTTAATATCTGTTTTGCCATGTTCCAGTTTTTCACTAAGTCTGAATCTGTTAACAATAATTGCTATGTTCACATGGTTGCCATTGTATTTTCTGATCCCTTTTGGCTTATGGTCAGTAAAGGATTTTTGTTGTATGCTTTGAGTAGCTTCATGCCATGCCTTGCTTTTCCATGATATGTTACTGTATCATGTTGTTATCTTGCTCTAAACATTGCTTCCTGATGTTAAATTCCTGACATGTTATTTTCACTAAGTCTGTAACCTGTTATCTTTTACAATTTTGCCATGCTTGTTTGAACCTGCTATTGAGTGAATTAGCCGTAGCTCAGTGTTCATCTTTTGTCAAGAATATTGAGTGGATCCCTGCCATGTATTTTTTTGCTATGTTAGAGTACCGTAGCATATTGTTCTTGATGCATTTAGATGGCCTCGTGCTGTTAATCGGAGACCGGTGCCATATTTGTTTTGCTTGCGATTTGGAAACCGTGCATCCGATTCCGGTGATCTTTATATCGATTTCGACCGAAATCAACTCATCTTTCCAGTGGAACTCTTGGTTTTCCAAGTTGAGGCCAGGTTCAATATTTCCTTTCTGAATCAGGCATATGCATCGCATATCGCATCCCGCATATCATGACATGTTTTTGCATCATGTTGTTTGTGCATTGAACGTGGTTGATTGTGTTCCCCTTTGCTTGTTGTTCTTGCTTGGGTAGAGCCGGGATACGAGTACGTGATCGAGGAACCCGTTGAGTATGCTTACGAGGATCAAGCTAATGTCAACTCGGAGAACTTTGCAGGCAAGATGACCATACCCTCGAAATCACTTCTATCTCTGCTTGCTAGTTGCTCGCTCTTTTGCTATGCCTATGCTACGATAACTACCACTTGCTTATCGTGCCTCCCATATTGCCATGTCAAACCTCTAACCCACCTTGTCCTAGCAAACCGTTGTTTGGCTATGTTACCGCTTTTCTTAGCCCCTCTTATAGCGTTGCTAGTTGCAGGTGAAGATTGGAGTTTGTTCCTTGTTGGAACATGTTTATTGTTGGGATATCATTATTATATCTTGTCTATTTTAATGCACCTATATACTTGGTAAAGGGTGGAAGGCTTGGCCTTATGCCTGGTGTTTTATTCCACTCTTGCCGCCCTAGTATCCGTCATACCGGTGTTATGTTCCTTGATTTTGCGTTCCTTACATGGTTTGGTTATAATGGGAACCCCTTGACAGTTTGCCTTGAATAAAACTCCTCCAGCAAGGCCCAAGCTTGGTTTTACCATTCTCTACCTAGCCTTTTTCCCTTGGGTTTCGCGGACTCAAGGGTCATCTTTATTTTAACACCCCCCCGGGCCAATGCTTCTCTAAGTGTTGGTCCAACCTGAGCGATGTCCGGGGCTACCAGGGGCAACTCTAGGCTGGCCTACCCAACGTCTGGCTCATTCGATGTGCCCTGAGAACGAGATATGTGCAGCTCCTATCGGGATTTGTCGGCACATTCGGGTCGCTTTGCTGGTTTAGTTTTACCATTGTCGAGATGTCTTGTAACCGGGATTCTGAGTCTGATTGGATTGTCTTGGGAGAAGGAATATCCTTCGTTGACCATGAGAGCTTGTGATGGGCTAAGTTGGGACTCCCCTGCATGGATTTGAACTTTCGAAAGCTGTGCCCGCGGTTATGGGCAGATGGGAATTTTTTAATGTCCGGTTGTAGATAACCTGAAACTTAACTTAATTAAAATGAATCAACAGAGTGTGTGGCCGTGATGGTCTCTTTTCGGCGGAGTCCGAGAAGAGAACACGGTCTCGTGTTATGCTTGAACGTAGGTTGTTCTAGGATCACTTCTTGATCATAGTTTCCCGACCGTGCCTTTGCCTTCTCTTCTCGCTCTCTTTTGCGTATGTTAGCCACCATACATGCTAGTGCTTGTTCCAGCTCCACCTCATACCTTTTACCCTTCCTATAAGCTTAAATAGTCTTGATCGCGAGGGTGTGAGATTGCTGAGTCCCCTTGACTCACAGATTACTTCCAAAACTAGATGCAGTGACTGATGATACCGCTCCAGGTGATTCGACTGAGCTCCAGTGGGAGTTCGATGAGGACTCAGGACGATACTACGTTTCCTTTCCAGACGATCAGTGGTGGTGCCCAGTTGGGGTGATCGGGGACTTTGTCGCATTTGGGGTTGTTCTTTATTTTGGTTCCGTAGTCGGACCTTGATTGTATCTGGATGAATGTAATGATATTTATGCTATTGTGTGACGTGGCGAGTGTAATCCAACTATGTATCTCTTTTCCTTATTCATTTACATGGGTTGTTGTGAAGATTACCTCACTTATGACATTGCTTACAATGCGGTTATGCCTCTAAGTCGTGCTTCGACACGTGGGAGATATAGCCGCATTGTGGGAGTTACAATGCCCCGAGTGGCATCCCCTCTTTCTTCTAACGACCATTGGTATTTTACTTGAAACTATATTTTTATTCGACACATATTACGAGTTATGCTTGGAGCGTCTTGTATGATATGAGTCTTTGCTTGTTTTGCTTTGTATTTTTAGTCATGAATCCTTGCTGGACACACCTATTTGAGAGAGCCAAAATTATGCTATGACTTGTTAGACTTGCTCTTTATGCTTCACTTAAATCTTTTTGAGCTATGGAATTGCTCTAGTGCCTCACTTATATCTTTTTGTGCACGGTGTGCTTTATTATTTTTGAGAAATGCTCTCATGTACACTTAGATTTATTTTAGAGTTAGTAATTTTTTTAAGAAATTCTCTCTTGCTTCACTTAATTTATTTTGAGAGATGAAAATTTTTATGTTCATGTTCCTCACTTATATTTGTTTGAGCTTATTAAAAGCAACATATGAAATTAGTGCCAAAGTGATAGATATCCAAGGAAGATATAATAAAAAAAATCATGAAGATCATTGGACAAAATAAACTTGATTCTTTGTAATAGTTTTGAGATATGATGATATGATATGTGAGTCATGTTGATGAGTAATTATGCTTTAGTAAGAATATTGGTGTTAAGGTTTGTGATTCCCTATGCAAGCACAAAATTCAATAGTTATTCAATGAAATTACATCCTACTTGTGGTGCATCATTCGGTGTTAGTTATGCTTAATGATCGCTTATGAGATTTTTCGTTTCTTGGTTGGATGCTTCTCAATCTTTTGCTAGCCTTCATTTGCACTAAGTATGATCACTACTTGTGCATCCAAAATCCTTTATACTAGTTTTTGCCACATGGGCCCACTATACCAACCTATATGCGGTATTCTTTTGCCATTCTAAGAAAATTTGTATGTGCCATATCTAATTTTCAAAATAAACTTCTCTTTCGTGTGCTCGTACCACTCCTAAAACGGTCGGGGATGGTTGATATATTTCCATGCTAGATGTGTTATTATCAAGATGAGTGTTTATTCACTTGTCATTGCACGGGAGTGTGGCAAATGTATTAGGGATGTCCAGTACCAAAATGAAAAAATGAATTTACTTTATGTTGCCAAATAATAAATTCCTTGGAAGTGTTGGTATGGAAGGCACCCATGGATACGGTTATCCATGGAAAGTGAAAGTATGGTGGAAAAAGGAATAAAATTTATTTTCTGTTTGGGAACCGCCTATGATATATCTAGCATGGAAAGTATTGGGAACTACTCGATCGTTTTTGTTGACAGGAAAAGCTTGCCACCCAAATTTTTTTATCTCTATCTTTTTCCCTTTGAGCTCTGGCAGCTCTACAAATCCCTAATTCCCTCCGGGAAGGGCCTTCCTATTTACTTTATGCAATTTTTATTTTTACTTGAGTCTCCATCTTCTCTTATAAAAAACCAACTAAGGGGCACTATGATCGTACTTGAGCATTGGGTGTAGCTAATATGCGAGTGTGTTTCATGAATGGATCAATAATTGAGCATAATGGGCTAGGGATAACTTGCTTTAGTGTTGATATTTCGAAAGACATAGTTGTTTGTTGATATGCTTGAGTATTAAAGTCCTCATGTCAAAACTAGATTATTGCTTTGAACCATATAAAAGTTCAATTGTCCATCCTATAAAAAAGAATATGTGATTAACATGTTATGCAGCATTCCACATAAAAAAATTTGTTTTTATCATTTACCTACTCGAGGACAAGTAGAAATTAAGCTTGGGGATGCTGATACATCTCCAACGTATCTATAATTTTTTTATTGTTTCATGCTGTTATATTATCATTCTTGGATGTTTCATAATTATTTTATAATCATTTATATCATTTTTGGGACTAACCTATTGACATAGTGCCAAGTGCTAGTTGCTGTTTTTTGCTTATTTTTTTACATCGTGGAAAATAAATATCAAACGGAGTCCAAATGTAGCTAACCTTTTTGTGGATTTTTTGGACCAGAAGACATCTGATGGGGCGGAGAAGCACCTGGGGTGCGTCTAGGGGGGCACAACCCATAATGGAAAATTCCAAAAAAAGGAGATCTAATTAAAAAGATCTTAATTTGATTTTCCCATCCTCATGGCCTTTCTATATTTCTAATCTAATTTGAAATTGGATTCAAAAGAAAGCGGTTAGAATTTACTTCCTATATACATACTTTGCCGATGCCCACAGGCATGCCCAGGTGGGTTGTGCCCACGTCGATGGCCTCCCACACCGTCTGTTTGCTCTATAAATACCCCAATATTCCAGAAACCCTAGGGGAGTCAACGAAAATGAATTCGAGCCGTCGCAAGTTCCATGACCACCAGATACAACCTAGACACCATCACGGAGGGGTTCATCATCCTCATTGGTGCCTCTCCGATGATGCGTGAGTAGGTCATTGTAGACCTATGGGTCCGTAGTGAGTACTCCCACCGTCCGGAAATACTTGTCATCAAAATGAATAAAAGGGAATGTACCTAGATGTATTTTAGTTTTAGATACATCCCTTTTTTTCCATTTTGATGACAAGTATTTTTTCACGGAGGGATTAGTTAGATGGCTTCCTCTCTCTCTCTTTTGATTCTCAATACAATAGTCTCTTGGAGATCCATTTGATGCAACTCTTTTTGTGGTGTGTTTGTTGGCATCCGATGAACTTGGAGTTTATGATCAGATCTATGTTTTTATCCATGAAAGTTATTTGAGTCTTTTGATCTCTTATATGCATGATTACTTATGGCCTCGTATTTCTTCTTCGAATCTTTGGTTTAGTTAGGCCGACTAGATCGTTTTTTCTTGCCAAGGGAAGAGGTGCTTTGTGATGGGTTCGATCTTACGGTGCTTGATCCCAGTGACAGAAGGGGAACCGACGTGTATATATCGTTTCTATTAAGGATAACAAGATGGGGTATATTTCTACATAAATAGATCTTGTCTACATCGTTTCATCGTTCTTATTGCATTACACCGTTTCTCCATGAGGGATTTGCTAAAGACAAGGATATCATCAAAGTAGACCACAACAAATATGCCAATGTAGGGGCGAAGAACAAAATGCATGACTCGCATGAAAGTATCGGGTGCTTCGGATAAACCCATTGGCATAAAAAGCCATTCATATAAGTCAAATTTGGTCTTAAATGCGGTTTTCCATTCATCACCTTCTTGGATGTGTATTTCATAGTAGCCACTTTTAAGATCAATATTTGAGAAAATTGCGGCTCCGCTAAGCTCATCTAACATATCATCTAGGCATAGAATGTGGTAAGGATAACGCACGATGATAGCATTGATAGTACGACAATCAGAACACATGTGATATGTACCATCTTTCTTGGGAAGAAGGATTACCGGGACGGCACAAGGGCTCAAGCTTTCATGTACATGGCCGTTGTCGATGAGTTGTTGTACTTGCCATTGGATCTCCTTGGTTTCCTCGGGAATGACGCGGTAGGGTGCCTTGTTAGGAAGGGGTGCTCCGGGGATGAGGTTGATGCGGTGTTCGATGCCTCGTAGTAGACGTAGACCCAGGGGTAGCTCATCGGGGAATACATCTTGGAATTCCTGCAATAGAGAAGATAACACAAAAGGTAGATTGTGAGAGGTGTTAGTTTTTGGTGCCTCATCCTTGCACAGAACGACATAGTGCATGACACTTGATGGTTTCTCACACACTTCTCTCATCTATCTTTCTGTGGAAAATAGTACTAAGTTTTTCTTGTCTCTCATTGTGGCGGCACTCAATTTGGGCTTGTGGCGCTCACTCTCTTTTTGGTGGTTCGCTCTCTCACTATTCTCTCCATCATGGGTGTCTTTCTTGTAGGCGATCACTTGGATAGGAGACATAGGTCGTAACACATCCTCCTTTCCTTCATCTTAAAGCTATAGTGATTCGTTCACCCGTTGTGCATGACGACTCGATCAAATTGCCATGGTCGTCCAAGCAGGAGGTGGCAAACGGACATCGGAATGACATCACACTCCAACATGTCTTTGTATAATCCAATCTTGAAGGAAACTTGTACCATCTGCTCGACTTGGATAATGTCGGAGTCACTTAGCCATTGGACCTTGTAGAGATGCGGGTGCTTCATCTTGACTAATTGGAGCTTGGAGCATAGTTCTTCACTCGCCAAGCTATGGCAACTACCTCCATCGATGATGACCTTCATGGACCTTCCATTGATGCCGACCTTGGTGTGGAAGATATGGCATCTTTGGTCTTCATCCTGTAGATGTTGAAGTGTCAAGACCTTGGAGACAACAAGAGAGGGGCTCAAATCTTTATCACAAAAGACTTGATCATCTTCATCTTCGTTCACACGCTGGTGCATGGCCACTTTCTCAAGGGACTCCATCCTCCTCTTCACTAATGGAGTCATACATTCCGTCGTCGTTGAGGATCATGGTGCGCTTGTTGGTACACTCAAAGGACTTGTGGCATCGGCTGCTGCATGTGAAGAACTTGATTGAAGTTGTCTTGATGGTCTCATCGGTTGGTGTTGTAGATGATGAAGCTCTCGGCTTGAAGTTGCTTTGTAGTACGATGATTGCTCAAGGTGGTCGAAGTTTTCTTGTCACTTGACTTGTCGCCATTGCTTGTAGGAGGTTTGGTCGAGGTAGAGGGCATTGGAGTCATTGATGCTTTGTTGTTGGAGAAGCCGTAGGACTTGGAAGAGAACTTGGCATACTCGAAGTCATCCGCCTAGGTGGCTTGGTGCATTAGCTCGATTAGGTTTGAGTAAGGTAGGAAGTTTGTGATCTTCTTGATAGGATGATTGAGTCCATTCAAGAAATGTGCTACAGTTTGCTCATCATCTTCCGTGACATTGGCTCGTATCATGGAAATCTACATTACCTTGTAGTACACTTCAACGCTCTTTGTTCCTTGCTTGAGTAGTTGGAGTTTCTTGAATAGGTCGCAGTTTTAGTAGGTTAGCACAAAACATGCTCTCAGGACATCCTTCATTTGCACCCAAGTTGTGATTAGTGGTTCACCTCTTGCCTCACGGCGCTCAATGACTTGCTCCCACCAAATGAGGACGTAGTCTTGGAACTCAAGGGATTCCATGGTGATCTTCTTCTCTTCCTCATAGTTGTGCAAACGGAAGATTTTGTTGACCTTCAACGCCCATGAAAGGTACTCTTCGGGATCATTACTTCCGGAGAACCTGGGCATGGGGAACTTTAGCTTGCCGTAGCGTTGCTCTTCATTGTGTTGGGTCGTGGATGATGGCGCCCTTGACATGGAGGGTTGTCAACCTCATGTTGCTCTTGCTATGGAGGATTGTCATTGTCAAGATGCTCTTGGCGAACTTTTGATTCTGGTTGATCTTGTGGAGGGACTTGTCGATGTAAGCGTGATTGATAGTTCCTCTCTTGGACTTCTTCGCGAAGTGCCTGTTCTTGTTCACGCCTATGGCGGTTGCGTGCGGAAACGACACGACCTGTGTCATGGAGGGCTCGTTGCGCCTCAAGTGCTTGAGCTTCTTGCCGTAGTTGTTCTTGACGTTGTGCCTGAGTATCTTGTTTGTCTTGGTCTTGGCGCGCTCGCTCTTCCTATAGTTGGTGTAGACATTGTCGTTCTTGTCCTTGCGCCAAGGTATCCCGATTTTGGCAATGTCGATGTGCTTGCTCGTCAAGTTGTTCTTGTGTATGATTGTAATGTAGAGCATTGCAGTTTGCTTGACGGTCTTGGCGCGCGGCTCGGCGAAGAGTGTTCAACGTTGGTGTAATTCAGTTGCCGGAGGAGTGTCGATTCAAGTGGCTCCGTCGTGAGTATGCCGAAGTGGTAGAAGAGTGGTTGACCAACAAGGCACGAATCTCATCCATTCTTGCATTGTTCTCTTGTTTTTGTTCGTCGAGCTTGTTGTTTAAGTAGTCTCTTATACGCTTCTTGGAAAGACACAAGTCGGTGGCGAGATTGTCGATGCGGTCGCTCAATGCTTGTTGTTCTTGATGCAAAGCTCATTGTGCGCCAAAGAGGTGGTTCTTGGTGACGAAGGAGGTCATGTCGTCATCTTTCTCGATGAAGAGTGGGTTGGTAGAAGAACTTGGCCTATCCATCATTGCAAGTAAATGTGTGAGTGGAAGAAGAGAAGAACTATACCAAATGTACCTTGACAAATGTTGAATATGGATCAATGATCACTCAATGATGTAATAAGGGAATAACACAATTGTTACCAATTCTTGTCGGTTCTTGCACCGACACAAGTAAAAGCTTATGGTGGAGCTCGGTTAGGATGGTGGCGCAAAATTTGATGCAATTGTTACTGAGACTCAATAATGTCGGAAAATATTCACAAATTTGCAAATGTAACAAGTAGACCAATAGCAAGATATGGTACACAGAAACGCACACACACACACAAATAGATAAAAAATGGGGTCGTGCAACCAAGGAATGAGCGAAAATGTGGAATCCATGAAAATGCTCTTGTTTCCCAACACTAGGGAGACGCTAGCACGATTGCACAATAGGCGGATATGAAACTTGTGCACAACCTACTAAGCAAAATGCAACGACTTCTATCCCAAGTATGCTATATGTATGATGTTCCGGTGATATGATCCAAGATGATCGAGTATGACAATCTTAACGTAGTATGATGCTATGGTTCTTGCTTAAAAGCTCTTTGCTTATCTTTCCTTTGTGCTTAAAAGCTTGTTCGGATCTTTCTCTTTTGAGCGCTTTCTCATGCAAAACTTCACAAACCAATATAGCAATTCTGTATATGCGATGACAACCTTGTGGCACAAAAGATGATACCAAGATATGTACCAAAATGATATGGTATGTATGCTATGGGAAATATGATCACTAATGTGCACAAGTTACATTGCCGGCAATACTCAAAGGCTAGTCTCGATAGGAAGGTAATACAAAAATTGGGCTATGGCGGTTATCAATGCAATGGCACAAATGATGAAATACCTCAATACCAAGATGATGTGGAATTTACCGTTCCTACTTACGGTGAGGGTGCCAAAGTTGTAGGACGGTTGTTGTCGATGACGAGTCCGAGGCGAAGATGAGTGGCGGTGATGCCGAAGTCGAACTGTACCTATATAGCCGAAACACAATAGGACACGGGAACAACAACTCATATTCTCAAGGGACAAAACTTGTGAAAATTTGTCGGTTGCGTAAAGTGATGGTGGTTGCGCAAAGTGGAAAGGCTATCGAAGTGCGTATGCGAAAGTGGAAGTGATATCGGAGGTGGTTGTCGAACTAAAAAATTTCAGTTTCGTCGGGGAACGTCGGACGTCCGGAGGTGGTCGCACGACCGGTACTCGTCGGACGTCCGGTGCCTGGGCAATTTCGGGCACGGGATGAACTCCTAGGGTTAGTGATGGGGACACAAAATTGGGGTAAAATTGGACGAACTTGTGGATATGGAAAAGGTGGAGATGATGGGGAAAAGCTAGATCCACTCGCTACACACGAAATCCATGGATCAAATCCAACAAAACTGCATCACACCAACAAATCACAAAAAAATTGGGGAATATTTTTGGTGGGAAATTTTCGAATTTGGGGAAGTACACAACAAAACATGGCTTGAAAACAAAGGTAGGGGCTCCAAATTCATGATCAACCAAGGCTCATGATACTAAGATGGTGTAGGGTTGAAACCCTAGGGCCGATCTTTCACGATTTGGAGGTAATCGTACGAGGAACACGAAGAACACAATGGGAAACACGAGGGAACACGAGAGAAATCACTCAAACTAACAATATTTGACTACACATGTGCTAGATCCTTGAAAAACAAAGAGATACATGATCCACAAACAACAAGGGATGATAGAAGTAGCAAGTTCTTCTCTGTGAGGAGGTATTGAGGGTCTTCCCGTTAGGGGTCTTGAATCCGCTTGGGGGATCTTCTCCGTAGAGGTCGTGAACTCAAATGGAGAAGTAACCAAGTGGATGAGCAAAGCTCTATCTCTTAAATGAGCTATCACATTGCTAACCCTAGAAAGAGGGGGGGGGAGGAGTATATATAGTCTAAGTGGATGAAGGGGTAGATGGGCCTCGGCCCAACACGCAGTCAACATAGGTGTCAGACGTCCGATAGTTATCGGTCGTGCGGTGCATCGCGAGGGTCCGGATGTCTGGTACTTGTTGAAAGTCCGACGTTTTGGCTCAGACCTGCAGGTGTTGGATTTCCGTAGGGCGTCGGTCGTCCGGTGGCTAAAGGTCGTCACTCATCCGATACTTGTCGGTCGTCCGGACATTGGAGTCTTCGCTGGGAGTAACTAGGGCTGACCGGTGGACGCTCCAGGCGTCGGATTTCCGAGGGGGCCGGACGTCCGGTGGCTGTCAACTTCGAGGAGCTTCCTCTCTTGTTCCTTGTACTTGGTGTTCATGCCGTCTTGTTCATTGGGTGTAGCTGCTCCGTGGATGTCCTCTAGGTACCTAATCACACATACTATCTCCACTTGAGGTAGTAGCCATGTCTCATATGTAGAAAGTGGTAGTTCGGAGAGGAGCGAGTTCACCTTATCTTCGATAGCCTTTGCTCGAGCTCTTGTTATTGGTCCAAGTGATGTCGTGGGAGATGTAGGTAGGTCCATGGGGATGACCTTGGGATGCTCCACATCAACGGATGTCTGGTCGACGCCGCAAAGTCCCGATGTGTCCGTGCACTGTACACTCTAAGAATGAAAGAAAACCCTCAAATTAGCTCGAATAAAAACGAATTGACAATGATTTCGGTTGGGTGATTAAAGGAGACAGATGAACTGGGATAAGAGATGATAGAATATATCAGTAAATTAGTTACCTTGTTGTCCATGAGAAAAAACTCTCAATACCGCAGATTCCCTAATCGGGCGAAGCTCCACTACAAAAAAAATCACTTCCGTGATGATACCGCGGATTCCCCAATCGGGCGAAGCTTTGTCATAGTAGGTGATGTTTTCTGTCATGCATGTACATCCATGACGATTTTATGATAGTATCAAGATAGTCATACCTGTGCTGTTGTAGAAGTGTTCCATGACAATACCAAAATTATCATCATGGAAGCGTCCACTTCCATGACGATAAATAACGTGTCATGGAAGTGTTTTCATCAACGGTAACCGACACGCGACATCCACCGTAATGGGTCGCCGTTAAGCTATTAGATTCTTGTTTGGATCCATTAACATCCCTGACCAGTGGGGATTTTCCACGCGTAAAATTCTCATTCGCCAGAGTATCGACGTGTCAGCTCAGTGCTGGGACGGATGTCATCCAACGAATGGACGGGACGCGCCTATGATACGTCGACATGTGGCATGGCCCAATAGTTGTCCATTCAGGTCAAAAGGCCGGCACATTTGACTTAGTCAAAAGGTAGCGTCTCGGCCCACCGAAGGCCTGTTAATGGCATGTTTGCATATAGCCCATTTACAGCCCGCTAACTTGTGACCCTTTATAGCCTATCCGAATTAGGCCTAGTAGCACCATATGGGCCGTCTAATAGAATTCCAGCCTGTTGTAACTTCCGGCCCATGTGTGGCCCATGACGTCTTTCGGCCCATATAAGGTCCTTCCTAAATCTTGGCCAATAAACGGCCCATGGTGAAACTGGCCCATGATGAACAGTATAGAGCTTTATACCTATTAGCGGCCCATTATTCCATTAGGCCGTTTCAGCACATGTTATCTTTCAGCCTTCTAAGGGCCCATTTATTATTGGGCTCATTTCCGGCATTCGATTACTTACGGTCACTTAGTAGCCTATTCCGCTTGTGGCCCAAATTCAGCCCGTGGTTAAAGTTGGCCCGTCTGTGGCCCTTTAATCCGTTGGGCCGTTTTCACGGTGTCATCTAATATGGCCCATTAATGACCCGTTATGCCTGCCGTTGGAATTAAGCCCGTTGTACACATGGGCTTGTTAACGACCCATAAACAGACGATTCCCATTATAGCCCGTTTAAGGCCCATATTGCGATCTGTTAATGGTCCATGAAAGTACGACCCATGTTTGGCTAATCGATCATATGACCCATAGAAGTCCCATTGAATCTACGACCCGTAGAAGGCCCATGGATCATACGGACCTTAGGAGGCCCACTATAGCAGGCAGCAGGACCATGGTTACAACGGTAAGTATGTTGCCCATGTTTACTATGGCCTAGTTCTAAATAAAAAGGTTACCGTGGAAAAAGAAGTGCAGCGACTACCAGCAAAAAATAAACAAGACAATAAGGAAATAAGTAAGCAAGCAACTTACGGTAGGCTATTACGGCTATTACAAATAATACATCCACTGGGTATCAAAGTTCGCCACCAGTGCAAATATAGTGAACAAAGCAGCATATTACATACACTAGGCGTCTAAATTAGCCACCAGTGAAAATAAATGCGGCAGCAAAACAAGTCCAGAACTGAAACCACTTCAGAAGAGCTCAAGAAACGATATCCTGGATACCCACTATGCTAGCAAGAAGCTTAGCAAGCTTATTAGTTTTCTCTTGTTTGGCGCTAAAATTGTCCAGCGCTTGCTGTTGCACCAGAAATTATGCATCTAAATTCTGCAGGAACTTCCTCAGTCCTTCGGCTTTTTGCCGCAACATAGATGACCGACGCCTTTTAGCTTGTATGTGAGACTGAAGAAGCCGAAGTGATTCAGGCAATGAGTTCAAAGAGCTTGTGCCAGCGGTAGTGGCCAGTAACTAAAACACTACATCAACGCAGGACATTGGGGTTGTCTCAATTTCTAGAAGATAGTTTTTATCACCTTTTTGGGAGACCAACAGGGTTGTCTTACTATCTTGAACATTATTTGCATTACTTTCTCTACCATTGCATAATGGGGTGCACTTCTCCAATATTCTGTTCGGATTCTACAAGAGAAACAAGCAGACACATCACATGCTTAGCATGTAGTATATGAAACTCATTTTGGTCAATTGGTTCCTTAGTAAGGTGGATAGGATAACATCATGAAACAAACATATATCTATGTACTATGGTCACTGTATTTTCCATATCATTCTACTTTATCTTGCCAAATGAAGATAGAGACACAGTTAAAATCATATATTAAGACACAACAGCATAGACAGAATATAAGTGTGGGAAACTACACAACACTGGCAACACTTGTAATGTGCATGACATGAGAATATAATTGCTTATACAACTGAAACTGAAATCAACATAGAGCAAGAAGTTAGAACAGAAATCCAGTTAAAGAAATAGGTTTAAAACATACCTATTGCGCCATTGGAGTTTCAATTGGATCCTTCAAATTCAAAATTAGTTGGTACGAGTAAATACAGTGATGCAAGAGCAAAGGAGTATAGACCATAGTTATGGAATCTAACCTGAGTACAGTTGCTCTTCTGATTTAAACGTGGAGTTTGGGTTTGCTGTGGTGGTCTTCATGTTTTGGGCACGACAGTTGCTTTACAAAGTGCTCGTGTGGGGGTACTCTATGGTGGACATGGTGCTCTGTCAACTAGAAGTGGGTTACTATCCACTAGGGTTGGGATTAGATGGGGTGTAGCTGGTTCTCTGTCCAACAGTGTAAGTGTACAATCTGGAAGAGTCATGATTATGTGTGGTGGGGCTAGTTCGTGGGCCAGTACAACCATGGTTCTATATGCATTGACAGGTAGCACCGTCTTTTGTGAAAAACGGGTTTTTACTCCCTTAGATACTGCCATCACCCCCTCCAATTCAAATGGCTGATCAACAAGAAAAGAGATTGAAAGTACAGACATTGCATGATAGACAAACGTGGTAATTCACATATTTGTTGTCTAACCAAACAAGACAGCATGACACAATTTCACATATATGATGGCTAACTAAACAGGATAGCATGACACAGTTTCAGATATATGATGGATATCTTAACATGATATAATGGCATACTTCAACATATGATGAGTATCTAAACAGGATGACATGACAAAACTATATGATGTCTATCTAAAATAGGTTGGGATGAAATAATTCATATACATGTTGTCTAAGTATACAAGATGCCATGATATAATTCACATAATTGATTCATATACTAAGAAGCTGGCACTCGCATGTATGATCTCTAAACTAAGCAGATGGCAATAAATATTGTGTATATGATGTCTAAACTAAGCAATGCAAGACACCATATGCATGATATGAGAAATATAAACATTGCAAGTTAGAGCATACACCGCATGTGGGATATATGACTGGTCATCTGTCTCTGAATCCTCCTCTAAGGAGCTACCTCTAACCATCAAGATATATGCTTCAACAGGTACCATTGACTGCTCTGAAGACCTTGTTTTCAATCCATATTTTTCCATAATGGGCTCAAATGGCTGATACACATGAAGAGTAGTTCAATATACATAGATTTTCGACAAATGGAATACATAATGAAAAAAGGATGGCATGAGATAATTCACATATATGATGCCTGGCTACATGGCCGTGCATAATTCACATGTATGATAAATGTCTAGAAAACATGGCATTGCATAATTCGCATATCTAATATAGAAAGCAAACATGAGGCATTCACACAAAGCATGTCTAATCTAAGCAGATGGCATGGTAATGCAAGGCACCATATGCATGATATGAGCAACATAACCCTGCCAACTTAGGGCATACCTCTGGGGTGGGGAACATGACTGGTCATCTGTCTCTGAATCCTCCTCTGAGGAGCTATCTGTAACCAGAAAGAAATTTGCATCGACAGGTAGCACTGACTGCTCGGAAGACCTTATTTTCACTCCAGATTTTCCCATGACCGACTCATATGGCTGATGCACAGGAAGAGTAGATGAATGTATAAACATTGTTGACAAATGGAATACATTATGAAAAAAGGCACGATACAATTCACATATAAGATGACTGGCTAAACAGGATGGCATTGCATGATTGACATATATGATGCCTGGCTAAAGAATATGGCAGTGCATAGTTCCCATATACTCCCTCCATTCCCAAATATTTGTCTTTTTAGAGATTTCAAATGTACTACCACATATGGATGTATATAGACATATTTTAGAGTGTAGATTCACTCATTTTGCTCCGTATGTAGTCACTTGTTGAAATCTCTAAAAAGGCCAATACTTAGGAACGGTGGGAGTATGATATAGAAATCAAACAGGTGGCATTCACACAAAGCAAATCTAAACTAAGCTGATGACATATAAGATGTATAATGTAAGCAATGCGAGGCGCCATATGCATGATATGACCAACATCAGGATGCTGGGTTAGAGCAAACACCTCAGGGCTAAATACGAGTGGATCGGCTCCCACTGAATCCCTCTCTGAACAGTTATATTCCTCTGGAATACAATCTGGAATGGGGGGAGGGGGCCCCCACTTCGCCCACCATGGAGCGGCGTCTGCATGGCATTATATTCCCATGCTACGATCTTCTCTTTTTCTCTACATATTCAATACGATTGTGTACAATAAGTGACATGCATAATAAAAAAACATAGTTAGATTATGTAAGGCCTTAGGGGTGCATGTAGAAATCAAGACTGATGGTACCGAACGAGTGGATAGATCCAAAACTAATGATAGCAGGCAGATGAAAGCTTAAGTTTAAAAAGATAGACGATGGTTCATCTATTGTTTGTTGTCCACCCAACATGAACCACATAGAAGACCCAGATGAACTAGATAGTAGACATATACTATTCGTTGCTACCTCAATATGTGCGACACACGCATTTTAAAACTCAAGTTTGAACATTAGTTTGGACCTGACTCGGAGTCTAAGAGGTGAACCGGATGATAAATTAGCAGGTAATAATAACCGATGTATAACGTAAGCAGACAAGAAAGAGTGTGACCTCTCTTCCAAAACTGTGTAGTCCTCAAGTTCATCTGCTTAGTCGATGATGGTAATGCAGTTGACGTGGCTGCCGACAACGGGGAAGATGATCTGAGGCGGTGAAAGAAGGTCAATAGGGGGAATCTCTGCTGTAGTGAACACTTCCGTCGATGGTGCACCTCAGGTGGGGTGGATGACGACACGGCAGGAGCAGGACAAAACACACAGAGTTTTCTTTGACACCTATCTGAAAATGAAGTAAATCTGTAACGGCTCCATAGAATTGGAGGATTCTAAAAACGCAATGACAGGAAAAACACAGGAATAGGATAGGAATGCATGTGCAAAACAAAGAATTTGCAAACATAGGATTTCTGTCAACCTGGGTGTTTGGTTCACATGAATTGGAAGAACACATGAATGGAGAAACATGGTCAAACTAAAGTCAAACCACATGAAAATGTAAAATAAGAATCTTATTATGCCAGTAATGCAATTTGTCTAGTTCTTCATGCATATTAATTTGAAAAGGACGTCCAACTGGATATTAAAATTCCTACATTTTTTCTTTGAAAGAGACACCAAAGAAAAAAATCCTCCAGTTTTGCTTTGCTCCATTCCTTCTAACGGAATGCACGAATAGTAGTACCATAGTAAAGTTTCCAATTCCTGTGTTTTCCTCCACTTTTTCTTTGAAATAGTGGCGATTCTTGTTGGCAGTCTTCAACAGGCCGAAGCCTACCCTCAAAATTTTTTGTGACCTTAGATTTGGTCCATATGAGTATCATATAATGGCTATCTTGCTAAACCGGTTCAAATTTTGGTTCAAAAGAGCATTGAGTTCTCTCCCTGTTAACTTTATGACCATGATTCATTTATTTCTATATTTGCAACTGCATTGAACCAAAGGATCCCTGAGGGATCGACATGAATGCAGAGTAACAAAGTAATGCGATGAGTGTACAACCTCTTTCACATAGCCTTGTCGACCTCGACATCATTGGGTAGGACGTGGAAAATGGTAATGCTGGTGTGACCGTCAGAGCCAAGGAAGAAGATCTGAGTCCTCTTGAGACGGTGGTGAGGGTACTACTCCGTTGTGATGGACGGTTCCGTTGTTGGAGCAGCTCCGGTGAGGTGTACGATGGCGAGGCTGCAGCAGGACAAGACATACAACGTTAATCTGAAGTGGGACTCTAATAGCATATGCATAGATGTTGTAAAATACATCACCGAAAAGTGCTAGACATAAAATGCATCAGCCGCGCCACGGCCGCTCTGACAGATGCTGTAAATACTATTCACTCTAAGCTTAACTAAAGAAACTGAACTTCACATTCGCAACTGAATTTTACTGTTGAAACTGATTGAACTAGTAGCAAAGCACTGCAGTAGAAGTTTAGGGCATCCGAGCACTAGTACCAGAGAAGTAATGATCTGAATCAGCAGCCGTTCAAGCAGGGAACGCACTAGCAGAGAGCAACTCGTGCAGTAGCACTGCGTGTGAGTGCTAAAGCAGCAACTCCTATAGCTGCCGCAGGTCGTGCAGCAGCAGCAGCACGATCGAGCGCAAGAGCGGAGCCGCAACATGAACGAGAGCAAGAGCGGAGCTTCAGTGCGACCAACAACAATAGTAGAGAAGCAACATGAACAAAAGATAGAGCAGTGCAGCAGAGCAACCGACAGCAAGAATAGAGCCGCAACACGAGCGAGAGCGAGAGCAGCAGTAGCAGCGGCGTGAGCGAGAGCTGGAGCAGCAATAGCTAGTGTCGTTGTGGAAGTCGCTGCTGAGGAAGCAACACCATGAGGGAGAGATGCCATGGAGGAAGTGGCCGGTGATGGCGCCATCGATGGAGACCCACCACGACAGTTTGGTATCGAGGACCGACAGCACCATGAGATCAAATAAAAGTTAAAATGCAGCGGTGAGTGCAAAACCTCCTTGGTGGCGCCAATTCGGCTTCGTTGGAGGAATTAGTGAGGGTGTTGCGGTTTTGGTGGGGCAGGTCAAGATGGAGCTTTGGGATGGAGGTGGCATGATAGACGAGGCGAACATCAAGGCAGCTCCTTGGAGGTGGAGGATGGCGCGGCTGATCCGGCGGGACGATGAGATCGACGATGGATCCTCATCTAGTGCGGTGGATGAGGGACGTCGAGATGTTGCTATGGACGACGTCGTTGGGGAAGAGTCTCCGGCTAGGCGGTGGTCGGGAGGCCGATGGAGGAGCGTGGTGTTTCGTGGGTTTTGGTGGCCTCAGTGTACGAATGGGGGGCGAAAGGGAAGGTAGGGGGAGCCATGGCTTGGGGACACACTTTTCTGATATGTGGTGTAAGTTACGAATGTACCCTCGCCAGTTTTGACCATCCGACATCGAGGTGGCATTTCCGGCTGAAGGGTAGAGGGGGGATTTCACGTGTCTGGGCTGCGGGACCAATTTCAGATGAGGGAGTTTTCATGCGCATCAAAATTTTAGGATAACAAGGCGCAACACGGGTTGAGGAGGCGGGAGTTTCACATCAAAAGAGACAAAAGATACTCGAGCTTGAAAATTTCGGGATAACAAGGCGCGAATTCCATGTTTAGCAAAACAAACTTAATGTGTACAAAAAGACAATTCATACAAGACACAAGAGAGTCATGTCCCCTTTTACTATATTGCTATAACTGCCATTCAAAAAACTAAAATAAAAAGGTAAAAAAATTTGTCTTCATATGGACTAAATTTAGTCTATATATAATAAGGAAAATTGATTCATATTTAGTCTATATTGCTATATATATATATATTGTCGTCTACCATATGGACTAAATTTGAATCAATTTTCCTTATTATACGATTGTTGTCAAGTTATACCATCATTTTACATATTATCTTGATAACAGAAAACATGCATATACTAGTAATCATATTTCAATATGAACTACATGTACAATACGATCTCCAATTCAAATATTCATATCCATTTTATGTTGAATTCAAATCACGGTACATTGGTCTAGGTAGCAAGATGTTTGGGATAATCTAAACCATGTTTTCATATATATACATTTTGGCCGAGTTGGGACAAGTTTTGGTATAAGCTTCTTGCAAACTGGAGCTTCTCTCAAGAAGCCTCGTGGTTCCGAGAGGGAACCTATCACCTTTGGGTGCGAAATGATATACGCTGCCTCCCCCTGATTTTCTTTACAGAGGCAACATAGAACTATATGAGTGACCTATTAAATTTTGGAATTATTCCGGATTCTTTTGGCCTTTTTATGCAATAATTGAGTTTTTGGTCATTTAGTGTGCATAATTCAAATTTGAACTGCAAGCACATGCTCCGTTGCACCAAAGTTGGTTCAAAATCACATGTGTGTTCTTGGGTGAATTTCTAGCTCCCATGCAAGAAATGGGAATGAAATTCAAACATCTGGGCATCGTGGCTCGGCCAAGAACATTGAGAAACTCGGTTTTTAAATTCCTATAAATCCAAAACTCACCTGAAAATCATGAAACTTGGCATGGTGTCATGTCATGTCACTAACATGCTGTGGTAAAAAAATTGGCCGAATTGGAACAGGTTTTGGTATAAGCTTCTTGCAAACCAGTGCTTCTCTCAAGAAGGCTCGTGGTTCTGTGAGGGAACGTGTCACCTTTGTCTGTGAAATGATATACGCTGCCCCCCTTGATTTTCTTTACAGAGGCAACATATAACTATATGAGTGTCATGTTAAATTTTGGAATTATTCCGGGTTCGTTTGGCCTTTTCACATTAATTGAGTTCCTGGTCATTTAATGTGCATAATTTAAATATGAACTACAAGCACATGCTCAAGTGCACCAAAGTTGGTTGAAAAATAACATGTGTGTCATCGGGTGAATTTCTAGGTCCCATGCAAGGAATGGGAATGAAATTCAAACATCTGGGTGTCATGGCTAGGCCGAGAACATTGAGAAATTTGGTTTTTAAATTCTTTTAAATCCAAAACACTCCTGAAAATCATGAAACTTGGCATGGTTTCATGTCACGGCACTAACATGATGTGGTAAATTTTTTGGCTGAATTGGAACAAGTTTTGGTATAGGCTTCTTGTAAACTGGAGCTTCTCTCAATAAGGCTCGTGCTTATGAGAGGGAACGTGTCACCTTTGCATGAGAAACGATATACGCTGCCCCCCTTGATTTTCTTTACAGAGGCAACATAGAACTATATGAGTGTCATGTTAAATTTTGGAATTATTCCGGGTTCGTTTGGCCTTTTTTATACATTAATTGAGTTTCTGGTCATTTAATGTGCATAACTCAAATTTAAACTACAAGCACATGTTCCAGTGCACCAAAGTTTGTTGAAAAATCACATGTGTGTCCTCGGTTAAATTTCTAAGTCCCATGCAAGAAATGGGGAGGAAATTCAAACATCTAGGCATCGTGGCTCGGCTGAAAACATTGATAAACTTGGTTTTTTTAATTCCTATAAATCCAAAACACGCATGAAAATCATGAAACTTGGATTGGTGTCATGACATGGCACCAACATGCTGTGTTAATTTTGCTGTCCGATTTGCGAAGGCGCTCACATTAACAATCAGCAAAGTCGTTTTGGAACAAGTGCTGTCACGTTACAATCAGAAACACAATTATTGTTGAAACCGTAAGTGTTCTACTTACCATTTGCGTGCTGCCATGCGTCCCCTTTTTTTGTTGGCTAGGAGGCTCCATGCGGGGTAGCTATTTCAGTACGGGAGGCGTGCGATCAGACCCCCGCGCATGCTTATCGATAGGAGAGCGCTTTGACCTCCATTTGCCGCCCACCTGTCTCCCAAGGACTCCATTAATGGAATCCAAGACCCTATTTAATGGTGTGTCTATGTATCACTCGACTGAGATTTAAGAGAGGAAAAAAATCTGAAAAGAAAATTTTGCATGGATCTTGATGTAAGATCCGACGGACCTATTTAGCATCTACTGCGACTTATAGCAAGACTGATGAATATATAAGGACGACGATAGTGGATAATAATTGTCTTACATATTTAGGAAAATAATTAAAAAAGCCACATGTGGCTACACCCGAAATACACAAGGGCAAAAAAAAGAAGGAAGATGCATAAAACGATCTGGCTCGCTGATCTCTACTATCTTGATGCGATGTAGGTCATGGACTAGTTCTCGCAGCGAGCGGCGATGATCTCTTTCATCAGTTTCATGTGCTCAACACGCTGCTTGGCAGCATCCACAGATTCCTCGACCAGCCTTTCACGCTTTATGCGGAGCATCGCATTCTCGACCATAAATTTCTTGACGATGACACTCGTCCTCTTCAACAAGGCAGCAGTCTCATCTACTTCGTTGGCCCTTCCCACAATCTTAGCAGGTCGCGCTCGGTGCGGAGCTTCGCCTTGTCCTCCCCTAGTCCTCGGATGACGGCGGTAGCATTTTCAAACGAGGCATTCATCTCGTCCTGCAGCTTCATCCAGGCAGAGATCCGACCCATCAGGCAATCAAGCATAGCGCACATGCGCCTGTGAGAGTCCTCACCTGCTCGCAAGACATTTTCCCAGGCCGCCGTGGCATGGGAGGACCTCCCAGCTGCATTCGCGGTGTGGTGGGACATCTCTGTTGTCTCTGCGACACGACCGGACTAGTCTGCTGCATCGACAGTGCGACGGGACCTCTATGTTGGTTCGGCAACATGGTGGGACCTCTATGCTACTAAGCCAGCACGTCGGGACATGTCGGCTGCTTTCGTGGTGAGGCGGGACATCTCTCGTGCTTCCGCTTCTATGCTCGCCTCTCCATGGTAGTAATCTCTGGACCCAGAACTCATGCGGGCCATGGCAGACGCAAGGGAACGACGATAAAAGACTTGTTTGTTTTTTTGGATGAGGAGTTGAGGAGGAATGTGCAGTCATCTTCGAGTAGGTAGTATTTATAACCGAGTACTAATACACTCCTAAGTGGGAAACCATTTAGGTTTTGATCAGTGTGAACAGGTTTGCAATTAAATATATCATGGTACTAATTTGGAATGTGATGGGACGCAAGCTCAAAATTTATTGATGGTTCTAGGGGCTGTTTGGTTTTAGGCCTAGCAATGCCACACTTTGACATCCAATGTTACCAAACTTTCCTGAGGTTAGTTCTTCAAAATGAGACCCAGAAGTTGGCAAGCCTAAGGGAATCTTGCCACATTTTGTGTGTGTATGTCATGTGGGGCCCTAGTGTGGTTTGCTAAGATGTGGTTTGAACCAAACACTCACCGAAGTTGGTCAAACTTGCCTAAAATTTGGTGTGGCAACCTTTGGCAATCTTTTCACAAACCGGCACTATTCTCGAATGGCATAACGTGGGCACGCGTTCTCGGCCGCATACGTGGCATTTGCACCATAGGGTGCACCGCAATAGGCGATGTGAGCACACATCTTGTTCCATCATTCGTGCGCGCTTGTTATTAACATCACACACACTTCTTTTAATTACTAGCAAGATGCACGTGCATTGCACGGAACATCAAGATGCATTTGTATGAGTAGTTTATCTTGTGGGAGAAAAGGATGAATGAGGGAAGGCCTTATTTGCAAACGTGGAGAGGGGTGTGGCTAAATTGCCATAGTTTACTTCCTATCCATCAGATATAAATCAGACGGCCTATATTGCAGGATGGCAGGAACACCATCATCACCAAATCTATTTTTTATAACATTAGAGATAGAGAGAATGTGTGCCCGTCCTCCTCTGCGAATGGCTAGCGCCGCGGCTCCGACTCTGGCACTTGCAGCTGGAGCACGTTGCTATACTAGACCGCACATGCCATGTGCCCTCCCTTGCACTGCACAAATCAATGGAACAGTACATCAATCAAGAAACCTACACCTTGCTCGTTGTTACCATTACTCTTCCGGTAAGTGCAAAGCAAGTAGGAAACAAAATACGAGCAAGTTTTTGTTTCCGGAGATGTCTCTCCTTTTTAGTCAATATAGTTTTGAATAAAATGATGGGGTAGATCAATGAAGCCACGTGGAACATGTGGAGGGGTTGTTTGCCAGTTTGTTGCATGGATTGATCACACTGACGTGCTGATGCTTCCAGAAGAGCGTAGACATATCATCTCTATCCCTCTTTCCCATGCACACACCTAGTCTCTCGGAACTTCTCGCACACACCATCTCTAGCTCTCTATGTCGATGCCACCCACATACACTTGTACTCTGTGTTTAGTATGTTGTACACGAAGAGAAGAGGTGCGCGCGTGCACTCGTCCTCCCTCACACACGCATCTATAGCTAGGAATTGTAGTGTTCTCAACCATCCGATTGGCTCTATCATAGGTTCCTATTGCTCCTTGGCCTTGAGATCGAGAAGTTTACTAGCAAGATTGTTGTGCGTTGCATGGAACATCAAGATGCATTTCTATCAGTAGTTTATCTTGTTAGACTAAAGGATGAATGAGGGAAGTCCTTATTTGCAAATGTGGAGAGGGGTGTGGGTATCTTTTAGCAAAATTGCCATAGTTTCCTTCCTATCCGTCAGATATAAATCGGACGACCTATATTGCAGGATGGGAGGGACACCATCATCACCAACTTTGTTTTTATAAGAGTAGAGAAAATGCGGAGGCTCAGCTGGAGGCAGGATGTTTTGGTTAATGTGCAAGCCGCACACGGCACCAACATGGCACGAGCTTCGTCTGCCTGGTGTGCAGTCAGGTGAGTACTACTACTAGTAGTACTTCTTTGATGTGTCGCATCAACTCGCACATGTATGCAAGAATTCCTCAAGCATATAAGCAGCTTATACTCCTTACCCAAAGGATCTTTATATCCAACAGACACAAAATATCTCTTCAACTGTTGGAAATTACTTTAACTGCTCATCTGTTGTAGAAGTAATTGCTACATCGCCACCAAAATCTACCATATCTTAAGCTACTCCCTATATTAGCATATTACTAAGATAAACATAATGCACTGTAGAATCATTTAGAAGGTGAGTTTTTAATCTAAATGTGGAGGAACACCGTCCTTGACAACCCAGCCCCGGCCAGCAGCTTGGGCGGCACTATGAAGAAGGGCAGCTCCTGCACTGTGACGGTGTCGGGCTCCTTACTGCTTGTCACCTTGATTTCCACCTTGACGGTGTGGGTCCTGCCTTTGGGCTCCCCCGGCCGGCCGATTGCCCGGACCTTGGCCGCGTAGTGCTGCATTGTGGATGCCCCCGCTCTGATGCAGTGGACCGACATGGCAATAGGCGCGCTGATGTCGAGCATGCCGAGGTTGTCTGAATCGTGATTCTGTTGTATGATTCTACGACTTTACAATCCAAATTAACCCCTTTTAATTCTATGATTTTTGTTCATAGAATCTACGTTTCTACGATCCTGATAGTGAAGATTCTATGATTTGCGATTCTACCATGAGAGCTCCGATCCGATTCAGGATCACAATTCTGACAACCTTCGCCACCAACAATGAAAAAGGCTCGACCATCCTCCTCCGTGGACAGCAAGCACCACAGCTCCGACACCGCCACTTGCAGCTGGACCAGCTTGTTGTACTAGATCCCGTGCATGGGCATGGGATGCATGGTGCTGATGGGCCTTCATAGCCGTAGATGGGCATGAGGCATTTGCAGGGTGCGAGTGGACACACGCTCTGGTGATCGGCGAGCTTGTGGTAAGTGACGTAGAGCCCACAACCTTCATGCAGGCACTCCACCCTCACCAAGGAGAGGACGGCATCCATCGACATGTTGCACACGTCAAAGCTGCCGCCGCACTTGCACTTATGGCACTGCCTCTGGTTCCCGGGGGCGCTCGCCACGGCAGTCCGTGCAGGCCAGGTGCCCTCCCTTGCACTACACAAATCAATCGAACATCACATCAATCAAGAAACCTACACCTTGCTCGATCAGTCGAATGGACAAGGTGTATTCGAACCTCATACACTGGAGGCTTCAAGGGGCAGAGGCACAAGGGGCAGTGGCGCAAGGTGAGGTCCGTAGAGACCTCCACCATCGGGTCCTGTTCCGTCGGCTTGAACTCGCGCGCCTCGTGCACCGCCATCTCTCGCCTTAGGGCTGGGGCATTAGAAAGTTTTACCATCACATATTCATAGTACTACTTCAAGGTGCATTAAAACAACACATGCAAGTACTATCAAAAGGAAAGTGACGGCATGCATGCATGCATGCGTTGTAATTAATGCATCGGTAAACGCAAATTATTGAAATATATCGAGTGCACTGCTTTGATGTGTCGCATCAACTTGTACAACAAGGAGAAGCTTGATTACAACACCCTCTCCCACGCCCATGAGCATGGTGGCTCACAGGACTAGGAGAAGCTTTCTCTACACGCTCTCCCTCCCGCACGTGGTGGACATGCAGCAGTTCATTCGGTGTCAGATGGCCAGAAGCATACTCTAGTAGTAGTAGTACCATCAAGTTTGACTTCCCGAAGAGGTAAAGAGCCAAGCGCAACTCGAACGCTCATGTGATAATTTCATGTGTAGGGGAGGTAGTAGTAACTAGTCTAGCAAAGCGCTACTGATAACTAGGTATAGCAGTAGCGCTCCCTTTCCAGCGCTACTGCTACTAGTTATCTGTAGCGCCTTAGTGGTAGCGCTGGGCCTAGCACTACTGCTATGCATATTTCAAGCGCTACTACTAGGGTTTTCCCTAGTAGTGATAGAGTGTATTGTGCCTCTAAGTTTAAGGCTGGCCATAGTGGGGGTAACATAACCAGTAGTATCATGCACTTGGGACTAGCAAACATGCTTATGTGGCAGATAATTAAAGAAGGGAGAGAGCGTAACATAGGTAGATACCGTATCATGTTTGGCAATAAATATGATCATCTATGGTAGTACTACTCTATGATACTATGCACTATGGAGGTAGTATCATACACTAGTATCATATGCATGATACTAGTATGACACTCTCCACATAATCGTTGGAGTCGGCTCCATGCCATGATGCTGTCTCAAATCATTTTTTTGATTAAAATAATCTTCTGCCATACATGTCATCCTGGTGATTGTAGTTTGCACGCTGATCTGGTCTAGAGAGGAATATAATGTACATTACGGGTCTTTTAGCCAAGTTTAGAGGCAAGCATGTGGGGCGAGTCCTACGATGTGGGGCAAGCTGAATAGGAGAGGCTTTTTCTTACTAAAACAAGCTATCCCTCCCTTACGCGGTGGATGGACATGCAGTAGTTGATTCGATACTGTAGAAGTAGTAACATCATTGTTCGACTTCTCGAAGAGGCGAAGAGTCAAGCTCAACCCGAACATGCCAGTTGCGAACCCTCGTGTGGTAGTCTTTGTGTAGGGATGGGGCGTGGTGTGCAACCGTCGGATTCAGATCTTATGGTTATTCTGGCGATTGCTTGTTATAGTCATCTTACGAAAATCAAATATTCCCGAAACAAACCCGACCATGTTTCTTGTTTCTAGACATGAATAGGAATCGACAAATGAGAGACGTGGGACGTAGTACATATAGAGCAAACTGAGTACATACGGAGCAAACTGAGTGAATCTAAATATTTATCTTTCTAGAGATTTCAACAAGTGACGACACTGTAAATGTGTACATACGGAGCAAACTGAGTGAATCTACACCGCAAATATTTAGGAACGGAGGGAGTATTAAGTTCCCTTTTTCCCTCTCCGCCTTGGTCACGGTGCGCAATATTGAGTAGTGCTACTACTGACTCATCTCTTTTTGACACCCATTTATGTTGATATGGCTTGAATGCCAACGAGGGAGAGGGTAGCGGTTCCCGAAATGTTGAACGGTCAATGATGCCTCCTCATTCAATGAGCATGCAGATGTAAGTAATTGGAGCAGCAAAATGGAGCCACCATGATGTGAATGCAACGCTATTTGGACTCTCATATAAAGGCGCCTCACCACTCCAATCCATCTTCTCCTAGTATCTCTGCAACACTGCTCACTCTAATCCAACACCAAGACCAAGTCACCAGAAGCCACAAGCACCCATGGCATCGATGGACGCAAGCGGTGGCCGCTATGCCAGACCGTCCAAGACGCCAACTTGCGGCCCCGCACCGCACAGCGTTTCAAAACGGTGCTGGCGACTGCCGGCGTCATAGGCCTCATCGATGACGGCTTTGCCTCTCGCATGTGTGAGATGATGCTCCACTCCATCCGTGAGTTCACCGCTGACAAGAAGCGCGTGGACGACCTTGTCGTACTCCCCCAGCCCACGCGCCCAGGCTCCTCGTTGTCTGCCACCCTCATCAGCCTCAAAGGTGATGAACTCTTTGAACCACCGGCGGCCCTGCAGCTGCCGGAGGTCGCGACGAAGAATGTGCACCCCGAGGCTGCGCTCACCGCGCAAAGCCTCGCCATACAAGAAACCATCGACCTGCACATCGACGTCTATGAGGAAATCGTCTACATAGGCCACTACAAGACCAGCGAGGACAGAAAGACATTGGCCTTCTTCCATCGGCTGGAATCTTTGAACACCATTGTTCGGAAGCACATTGACTTGGCCACAAAAGCCACTGCTACTTAGCCGCTATTCGATGGGCCGGCGCCCTAAGTCGAGGAAGAGGAGGTCATGGATGGATGCATCTTTCTTCTCGCCTCCTGTAACCAACACTACATCGCCTCGTGGCCTTAATGTGTTAGGGTATTTCATTTTTATTCCAGCCGTAAATGACATGTGTGATCCCTTGCTCTTATTTGGCATTAATTATATGTAGTATCACTGTCTTCGTCCTGGTTTACTACCTACGTCCTGGTTTATTATTCCCTTTTGTAATTGATGGTGTCTTGCATCTTTCCAATGCATTTTTACTCCACTCAATAATTTATTATAAAATTTCTATAAGGACACTTTTCACTGGACTAAGGGAGTAAGTACAAGACCAACCTACATGGAGGGAGTATATATATTTGCGCGACAACCAAACTTATATATGGAGTATTCAAAATTGAGCATTACTACATGTCACGAGTTCAAAATGAGAAAGTGGAACAAGTACAACACGCCTGTGCCATTTGCGTCGCAACCCACACTTTCATTCCGGCCTGCCACTCAACACGCATTGGCTTGGCATTTTCTATCTACAAGTTAAAAATGTAGAGACTACCTTGGCATTTTCTATCTACAAGTTATAAAGGTAAAGACTGCCGCGTTCGCCTTGCACCCCCACACGGTCTGTCGAGCACGCCGCTCATGCTAGGGAATGCTTGTTGTCTTAGCAGTTTCACTCTCACGTGGGGCCGTAGTTGAGCAAACTGACTATCGGCAAATCCCCACCCCGCCTACCACGCGTCGGCTGAGTTAGAACTAGAAGAGAGAAACGAGGGACAAGAGGTAGCTGTAGCACGGACGTTGTTTTCCGATGCCACTCGTGTTGACAGAATAGGAGTACCAAGTACTCGTATGTCTAGTACCACTAGTTGGGTGCGTGCAACCTATACATGTCATCACTTTAGGTCTCCTTTTCGAACCGCAGCTACGCTTCATAGTACATATTTTCTCACGCATTTTTCCTCCTATATGTACTCCTAGGCTATTTCGACGTGATTCCTTTCGCCGACATGTGAGACATAGAGCATCTGGGTCGTTGGGCATGCATGACTTGGGATCATATGCAACCATGTCGTCGTACTTTACATTTCAGACCTCACGAATTACATGCAAACCCCTTGTAGAAGAATAAATAAATAAATGAATTACTACATGCAAACCGGATTATTTTCATAGAAACAGGAGCACGTTCACTAAAAATACTAGACCTAAACCAGTCTAAGGGCCTCTTTGATTCGCAGGATACTGAAAACACAGGAATGGGGAAACTAGGATGGCGATGCACCAAGAGGAGGAGGAAGAGGACTAGTACTGTACTTACATGCTAGAGACTGGACTGTAGTAGGAGTACATTGTCTTTTATGGCCATATCACCACATTATTTTCTATGGTCACCATTGTAGTTTGTGCCAAATTTTGACCAAATATTTAGCTAACAAAATGCTAATGCATGTAAAAAAATAAGTCGTTGGATTCATATTTGAACATAGTTTTGAATGATATAATTTTTGCTAACATGCATGAACATTTTGTTAGTTCAATCTATAGTCAAAATTTGACACGAAATACAATGGGGACCAATATACCACATGATTCTTTGCTCCTTCTTACGTCACCGACATGTGGGAGACCTAGCACCCGGGTCGATGTGTCATGCACAAGATTAGAGTGGGGAACGAAAGGGGACTCACCCTAGTCGTAGGGTCGCAGTAATAATGACTATAATTAGCAGTCCTATCACAAGACCCCATCTTTCCAGCAGTAACGAGCCGTCAAATCACACAGCAATGCCTTTCCATTAGTAAGTTGAATCCACTAGTCCCTCACTCTCCTCGCCTCACTGTCAAACCGGCTATGTGAAAGCTACCGCATGTACTACTCGGGAAAAGCCCCGGCCTCAACTTTTAAATACTCCTAGTATAATTTTGTATCGACGAATTGCACCATGGAGTAGAAAACCAAAATAAAAATGTGGTACATATAAACAAATACAGTTCAAGATCTAGCTAGTAATTCGTGATGTAAACCATGCATGTGTTTATACATATAGGTTACTTTAAACTACCGAGTCCATTGATGCAATGTGGTCAAACTATACCGTCGATATCTGAAAGCCAAAATAGTTCGAGCTTGTTTGTTCTATATGTCCTAGTACTATATGTTTATTCACCCGCGGGGTTGCTCAATGAATGGATGGTCGGGGATCACAAGTGAACAATATAATACTAGTAGTACTAGTAACTAGAACTAGTACGTACAGTACAAAGTGCGACGTGCAATTAGTCACGTTAAATATAGAGTTTCTTTTCTTTAATGCCACCTATACAAATTGAAACGCTTGTTGTGGAGAGAAAAATATAATCACTCCACTATATATATAGACAGGAGCCTGAGCGCTAGCTTTACTAGAGTTGCTATCTTCATTCTCTCATCCTCTCCGGATCTAAAGAAGACAACGGTAGGGACTCTCTCTCTCTACTCACCGCCGGTCACAGATCCGGCTGGATCCCTTCGGTTGGGTTGTGTAGGGGACTAGGTATATCATTCACGCAGTCATCACCGCTCAGGGAGGAAACCCACAGCTTCCTGTGGGTCCTGATGCTCTGCCCGTGGTGTTCTCTTCGACACAACGCCAGCTCGGGAGGTCCTCGGACCGCTTCTTCCTCCCTGTCGTATTGTGAGCAGATCCAACCTCCTGCCGCCCTCCTGGCCACATCCCGATGACCCTGAGGTATAAGTTCCTTCGAAATGGCCTTGCTCTACTGCTCGAGCACCCCACGAGGCTGTATGTGGATCTTTTTCTACTTCCATCACCTCTTGCAAAGCCACCTAAGTTTTTAGTATTAATAGAGGCAAAGCTACTTCATGTAGTCGAGTCTAGGACTTGGTTCAAATAGCTAAGGGGGGAAAGTTGTAGCATGAATATAGGACTTGATTCAAAGAGGAAATAGCAAGGGGAAAGTAGTAGAGACTAGATACCCGACCGGTCTCTTGGTTGAAAAGGGAAATAAAGGGAAAAGGGAGTACAGAATGGATAAGGAATATATCTATTATTGGTTGAAAAAAAGATAGAAACTGCCGACTGGTGGACAAGTCAACAGAGTATGTCCAGGATTAGATTTGCTGACCTCACATAGTAAAAGATCTCCATGATTAGATTTGCTGCCCTCACAGAGTATGAAGAAACTCGGCATCACCACTTTATGCCTCCCTGTAGGTACATTGTGTTGATGAGTCCACAGTCGCATGTCCTTATACCAACTTTTTGCTGTTGGTAATGTAAGGCAGCATGTAAAATGAAGCAATCACACTGTTACCATAAGGACATGTCTATCCAATGTTAATGTTAATCCAATGCGTCCAGTTATATGATGCGATTAAACTGTGTAACAAATGGTACTCCTGCTATTTTCCCAGTATGATAAGTAAGTTGCTTCTTTACGCTGTTGAATATCCTGGTGTCCCCACTGTCCCATGGCCTAAAACCAACTCTTTAGCTATTGTTGATCTACCGTATCTGCTAAACAAGCAATGCCACCATTAAAGTAATCCCATATTTTACGAATGTCATTGTTGATCGTAATGTTTCTAGTAACGTGAAGCAATGCTACCGTTTTAATATTTCTACTGTCCTTGAGTGATTGCCATGAACATAATCAAGATGCTTCTTTTCATTTCTTGTATGTTTCCTATCTTATTATTGACCAGTAACTATTTTCTTTCTATCTTTTTGTGCGGATAGGGTAATCCGTTTCACCTCGTTGCTATTGTGACCTTTTGGTGAACTTCACAAAACACCTTTTTTGGAATGAGTGTCTTGTGCAGTTCAACTAAAATGTCACGTGGGCAACGTCTCTCAATTTTGGTGGAACTGCACGAAATATTGATTGGAGTTTCCAAAATCTTCATCAAACTCTGATGGTAATCTCATGCAACATTTTCTTAGCCTTTGCAAGATGAGCCGTCACTGTCACCACAATGGCACTTTATTTTAGAGGAACTGCACAAAAGGATAAGAAAATTATAGTTCCACATTGCATGATCAGGACAAACAACCTTAATGTTGCTCAATTTTAGTGCAACTACTAAAGAAGAACATGCCAGCTCATGAGAGCAACTACTTCTTGCTAGCCGAATGATGCAATATTTGCATCATTTAAGGTGAACTACAGAAAAAGTCGCATGAATTGAATCATCAAGTGGATCTGCAGGTTGACCACATCGAGTCGTGGCGGCATAGAGGACCATCTCTCAGTTATGCTTCCCATGATCGGGTATGTTCCTTTTTGGTTGATTTTGACTCTGCATCTAGCTAGTGATCTTGTGCTACTGTTTTGGAACTACTACTGCCAAAGATAAAATGAAGTAATAATACATTTAAAATAGAGCTATTGTCTTAGCTACCATTTCATTTCCAATGTAGATATCTTGCAGAAGACCTATCCGGCAGAATCAAGTCCATGTGCACTGCATCAATCACATAGCTGCATTGAACTAGTTGAGTCCATCCCGACTACTGTTGAGGTGGCATGGGCCCTCTCTAACTGGAGGGCGCCATAATTTTAGTGGAACTGCACAAAAAAACTGATTGAAATGATTCGACACTCCTCCTTCTTCTGCCACACTGAGGTGTTAATGGATGTCAATGAATCACCTTCATGGCAAGATACGGGGACATGAAGAATAACTTGATCTCCCAAAGTCATCTCACAAAGGTTAGTACTGTCCATTTATCAACATGATTGTGCTTTGTCATACTGTGCTAATGTAGTATTTTTTAAATAAAGCTATTCTATCACAATCTTTTCTCGTTTTCTAAATAAAGTTTGCTTCAACTAGTGTCACTATTATAGTAATCATGCTCTTTCTTATCTGTGTATATAAGAATACTCAACTACAGATGTTGTGATGGTCAAGAGCATCCACCAAATTCTTGGGTTGTATGACATGGCTAGCCAAGATGGCTTTAATCCCGAGATTCACTTTATCCAAAGGCTCTAATGGGTTGGTTCTGAATCTTGCAAGATGGGAATCAGTGAGATGTGTAGGAATCTTTCTTGTACTTATTATTTGAATCTTATTTGTTGGTTCTGAATCTTGCAAGATGGGAAACATGGCATGATAATGCAGAGGACAACAACCATAACAAGTTGTTCAAAGTTGGTAGTATTGTCTGTGTAAAAGTGCGGCAAATGTGGTGATCATGTGCATCCTAAGGATAATAATTCTAATTGATTTGCATGTTGATCCTGTGGCACTGATAGAACGAGGCAATGCTTGGCTTGTTTTAAGAATAAATTTTAATTAAAGCTAATTAAATTTAAGTAAAGTGAGAACTAACACTTGTTATTACAGTACTAATATAGACCCGCTCATGAACCGACGCGTGGCCGGAATAGGTTTCTTAATGGAGGAGTTTGAATGCGCCGAGGGTGCATGTTCGGCCGAGCGTGCAACGGGCGAGGCAGGGGTAGTAACTGTTCTCGCCTGTACACACTCAGTTTACTGTTGAATGCAGTTCCCCAAGAGCTGAAAAACGAAGTGCTGCAGCCGCCTGCCCACTCGTTCACTTGAAGAGACTGCAATGGCTATCCGAGGGGTGAGCCTGCTGGATATGAAATTCAACAAGAAGTTCACCTTTGAGTTTGCCGTTCAGACCCATGGAAGCACCAAGTTGAATGTGATGTACACCAACAATCCAGACTCGGTAAAGCTCTGCCTCGCCAAGTTCATGATGAAGACATCAATACCATTGTTACACCCATAGCCCCTGCTGCTATACATACTGGACCAATTACTAGAGCTCGCGCACGCCAATTGAATTATCAGGTACTTTCGTTTCTTGGTAACGATTCTAATGTTCATGAGAATATGATGCTGCCTAAATTGGATACATTTGTTTTGCTTAGAAATGAAGTGCCTAGCTTGGACAAGAAACATGAACCTTGGAGCAAGTTCAAGCATGGAGATGATGGCATGCGCAAGGGGATCAAGAACGGAGTTACAAGTGATGATTTCAGGACTTTGAAGCCACCATAAGGAGTGCATGAAGCCTTGGACGAAATATACAAGATGCCACTTCATAAATTTCATCTCGAGGCTATTCTAGGGGCTGCGTCACCTTATTATTGGGCCAGGCCCATGTATTTTCGAAATACTTAAGTATATGCTATTTTTAGAGTCTGTATGTGTGGGGAAACAAAAGTTAGGGTTGGTTTCGGACCCCTCATCCAAGGGCCACGAAATGCCCCCCTCTTCCTCCATATATACAGGCCTTAGGGCATCGTTTAGACTTTGGGTTTTGTTTAGATTAAAAGTCCGCCATAGCTGCAACTTCGCGTACTTCGTTTGTGTCCAACGACCAGACCAAGACGTCACAGAACCCCACCTTCATTAATAAAGCTTTCCTCTTTTATTCACAATATCCAGATTGCAATCTCAGTTTCTTGTTTGTTCTTCGTTTGCTCGCAGGAAATAGACTCTCGTGGTCAGGTTGATCGTGCTCCGGCGTGGTCAATAACCCTCGGAAGTTGGTTTAGCGATTGCTAAGGCGCGATGTCTTCACACGTTCGTAGTTGGATCGTCAAAGTCGACTCCCACAGAAAACGATATCTATCTCATCGAAACATTTGGACACTTTCGCCTCTATCATGTGGTATCAGATTTCCAAGTTGCTCGGTGAGATTTTACAGTTTTTCGTAGTTTAGATCGAGTCTGTTCTTCATACCTACAGTCCATGAAAAAAAATTCAAACGAAAAATTAGGGTTAGTTCATCATATCCGAACCAATCTGAGCCTTTGCATAGTCTTTTCAGTATTTTGCTTTGTTGAATTTGTGGTTGCATCGTCGTGTCTAGTTGCTGGTCTTAGAGTCTAGTCTCTTAGAGTTTCGAGTTCTGGTCATAAGTTGTCACGCCGCCGCCGCACCATCATCATCGCCCGTGCCGTCTACCACCACCGCTTATCCGCCATCGATCCGTCTCCATATACAATCACCAATTTGTATCCATATACCACCACCAATCCGTATCCATATACCACCACCGCTGCCATATCCTACCACCATATATCCACCACTAATCCGAGTTCCTTTCATATTAGGTTTGTTTTCCAGGTCCGTCTAATTTTCGATTCGTGTTTCCTTGCCTGAGTAGGTTTCGGAATAAAAAAGTCTGGAGACCCCCGGGCAGTTTTTAGGCCAAAATTTTCATAGGCAATTTTTTTCCCTATCCTATATTTTTGGCTTTTCTGAGTCTTTTGAGCACATGCCATCATAGTGATTTTTTGTCACACTTTTTCGTCGTCGCTACCCTGATTTCCGAAAAAAAAGTCAAAAAAAATTCGTGCCCATCTTGTCAGTTTAACGAGGGAAAAGTTTTGAGACACTCACCATTATAGTGATTTTTCACAAAAAAAACAAAAAGAGGAGCGCCAAAAAAATTAGAGCGAAAAAAGGTCCCAGAGTGTGCGTTTCCCTTGTTTATGTGTAGAGCCGTGATTTTGTTAGTGTTCTAGGCTCGCATCTCTAGCACGGTCTAGCCTAGGACCAGCACAGTACTGTCGTTGAGCGTTTATTCAACTTTGCATCTCTGAATAGATTATTGCTGACCCTTTTTGCTACCATATTATAAGCCTTCCCAGCTTCACATACATCGACATCGTGCGTTTGATTTGCCCTGGTAATCGCTCTATCCAAGCGTTGAGAGTTTTGAGTACGACGGTTGCCGATCACCGCCTGCTGCTGGGTAAGAACTGGTAAGAATTTGAGATTTGCTTGACGGATTTGTGACACCCACCACCACTTCTTGTTAGTAGTCTGTAGGATCATATTCTTGTGTGTTTCTATTGCTGCTTACCATGGCAGGATCACAAGCCGACGATACTGACTGGGAGAACATGACGAATAAGGAGTTGCATGATAAATTTCAGCAAATGATGAGTGCACAGGTGCAAGATGTGCTAAACAGATTTGAAGAGGCCATGGAGAAGATAGATGGCATGGACAAGATGTTCGAAACAATACTCGATAACAAGTTTAATGAATTGCTCGCACGTCTTCCACCACCACCACCGGCTGCCCCTAACGCACCTCTACAACAACAACAATGTCGCTTTCCAAATCAAGTGGGACGAGCACAGCGCGTTCCCATTGACCCTGGGAAAAATTCTGGTTCCGCTGTTGATGCTTCTGTCGCTCCTGCTGCTACTGCAGAGGTGGAGGACCATTACGAGGATGAGGTTGATCAAAATCAGAACTATGTGCAACCACCAGCAACACCACCACCAGGTCGTCCTCAGGTATATCATCGCAACGGTAGGGCTGCACCACCATATGAGGTACGAGATCATGACCATCTTTCTAAACTGAAATTGAATATTCCACCATTTGAGGGTAGATATGTTCCTGATATATATCTTAATTGGGAGTTAGAAACTGAACAGCGTTCTACCTGTTTACAATATCTAGAGGAGAGACGTGTTCCTGCTGCTGTTTGTGCTTTCACTAGCTTCACATGTGTTTGGTGGTATGAACATTATAGATTATATCATATTCCAACTACTTGGGCTGCTTTGAAAACTGCTATGTGTACTCGTTGGGTTCCACCATATTATCAACGTGAATTACTTCAAAAATTGCAGCGTTTAAGACAAGGAAAAAATTATGTAGAAGAATATTATCAGGAATTACAAACTGGCATGATTAGATGTGGTATTGTTGAGGAGAATGAAGCTATGCTTGCACGTTTTATGGGTGGATTAAATAGAGAGATTTAGACCATTCTAGATTATAAGGAGTATACTAATATTACTCGTTTATTCCATCTTGCTTGTAAAGCTGAACGTGAAGTGCAGGATCGACAGGCATTGGCGCGAACTAACTTTTCTGCAGGTCGATCTTCATCATGGACACCACGTGCATACTCTACTTCCACTACACCAGAACCTCCATCAGGTGCCACCTCCAGCCATGATACAAGAAAGCAGGCACAACCACCACTATCTGCCAAGAGCACACCTGCCGGTCCTCCACAGAGCTCTTCTTCGTCCATGGCATCAACAGGGCACACAAGTGATATTATTTGTCATCGTTATAAGGGAAGAAGACATTTTGCGAGAGAATGCAAATCTTAGCGTGTGATGATTTCTACTGAGGATGGTGGGTATGAGTCCGCTAGTGACAATGATGAGGAGAATTGGCTCTTATTACACATGAAGAACACGGTGGAGATGATTCTGATCATGAGACGCAGTACATGGCTGCTGAAGACGTTGACAGGTATGAATGTTTATTTGCTCAACGTGTTTTGAGTGTGCAGGTTACACAAGCTGTGCAAAATCAGAGGCATACTTTGCTCCATACAAAGGGAGTTGTGAAGGAACATTCTATTCGCGTCATCATAGATGGAGGGAGCTGCAACAACTTGGCTAGCATGGAGATGGTGGAGAAGCTATCTCTCACCACAATACCACATCCACATCCTTACTACATCCAATGGTTCAACAACAGCGGCATGGTTAAGGTAACATGTACTGTTCATGTGCATTTTAGTATCTCTACATATGCTGATTATGTTGATTGTGATGTGGTACCTACGCAAGCATGTTCCTTATTACTTGGTAGGCCATGGCAATTTGATAAAAAATTTGTACACCATGGTAGAAACAATCAGTATACTCTTGTTCATAAGGATAGAAATATTACTTTGCTTCATATGACTCCTGATTCCATTTTGAAAGATGATATTAATAGAGCTAATAAAGCAAAACAGGAGCAAAGTAAGAGTGAAAATCAGATTAGGGCAAAAGAATTTGAGCAACAAATGAAGCCTAATAATAAACCATCTAGTGTTGCCTCTGAAATTAAATTGAAAAGTGCATGTTTACTTGCCACCAAATATGATATTGATGATCTAGATTTTAAAAAATCTGTTTGCTATGCTTTTGTGTGAAAGAGGCATTATTTTCATTCAAGGACGTGCCTTCCTCTTTGCCTCCTGCTATCACTAACATTTTGCAGGAGTTCGCCGACGTCTTTCCACAAGACGTGCCACTGGGATTACCACCTATTCGAGGGATTGAGCATCAAATTGACTTAATTCCTGGTGCATCATTACCCAACCGTGCACCATACCGTACCAATACAGAGGAGACGAAGGAGATTATGCGTCAAGTACAAGAACTGCTCGACAAAGGTTATATACACGAATCCCTTAGTCCTTGTGTTGTTCTTATCATTTTAGTGCCAAAAAATGATGGTACGTTGCGTAGAAAAATGCGTTGATTGTAGATGCATTAATAATATTACTATTCGTTATAGTCATCCTATTCCTAGGCTAGATGATATGCTTGATGAATTGAGTGGCTCTACAATATTCTCCAAAGTTGATTTGCATAGTGGATACCATCAAATTCGTATGAAATAGGGAGATGAATGGAAAACAGCATTTAAAACTAAGTTTGGATTATATGAGTGGTTAGTCATGCCTTTTGGGTTAACTAATGCACCTAGTACTTTCATGAGATTAATGAACGAAGTTTTACATGCTTTCATTGGATGATTTGTGGTAGTTTACTTTGATGACATATTGATTTATAGAAAATGTTTGGAGGAACATTTGGAACATTTATGTGCTATTTTTATTGCTCTACGTGATGCACGTTTGTTTGGTAACCTTGGAAAGTGCACCTTTTGCACCGACCGAGTATCTTTTCTTGGCTATGTTGTTACTCCATAGGGAATTGAAGTTGATAAAGCCAAGATTGAAGCTATTGAGAGTTGGCCACAGCCCAAAACGGTCACACAAGTGAGGAGTTTCCTTGGCCTTGCTGGTTTCTATAGGCATTTTGTGAGAGATTTCAGCACCATTGCTGCACCTCTCAACGAGCTTACAAAGAAGGATGTGCCTTTTGTTTGGGGTACCGCACAGGAAGAAGCCTTCACGGTATTGAAAGATAAGTTGACACATGCTCCTTTACTCCAACTTCTTGATTTTAATAAGACTTTTGAGCTTGTATGTGATGCTAGTGGAATTGGATTAGGAGGTGTGTTATTACAAGATGGCAAACCTGTTGCATACTTTTCTGAAAAATTGAGTGGGCCTAGTCTGAACTATTCTACTTATGATAAAGAATTATATGCTCTTGTTCGGACCTTATAAACATGGCAACATTATTTATGGCCCAAGGAATTTGTTATACATTCTGATCATGAATCTTTGAAACAAATTAAAATTCCAGCAAAACTGAACCGTAGACATGCTAAATGGGTTGAATTCATTGAGACTTTCCCGTATGTCATTAAACACAAGAAGGGTAAAGAAAATGTTATTGCTGATGCATTGTCTCGTCGTTATACTATGCTTTCACAACTTGACTTTAAAATATTTGGTCTGGAGACCATCAAAGATCAATATGTGCATGATGCTGAATTTAAAGATGTATTGCAGAATTGTAAGGAAGGGAGAACATGGAACAAGTTCGTTCTTAACGATGGATTTGTGTTTCGTGCTAACAAGCTATGCATTCCAACTAGCTCTGTTCATCTTTTGTTGTTGCAGGAGGCTCATGGAGGAGGATTAATGGGACACTTTGGCGTCAAGAAGACGGAGGATATACTTGCTACACATTTCTTTTGGCCAAAGATGAGACGGGATGTTGAGCGTTTTGTTGCTCGCTGCACTACATGTCAAAAAGCTAAGTCACGACTCAATCCTCATGGTTTATATATGCCTTTGCCTATACCTAGTGTTTCTTGGGAGGATATATCTATGGACATTGTTTTTGGTTTACCTCAAACAAATAAGGGGAGGGATAGCATATTTGTTGTCATGGATAGGTTCTCAAAAATGGCACACTTTATACCATGTCATAAAAGCGATGATCCTGTTAATGTTGCTGATTTGTTCTTTCATGAAATTATTCGCTTGTATGGTGTGCCAAATACTATTGTTTCAGATCGTGATACTAAATTTCTTAGCCACTTTTGGATATGTTTATGGGCTAAGTTGGGGACTAAACTGCTTTTTAGTACTACTTGTCACCCCCAAACTGATGGACAAACTGAAGTAGTCAATAGAACATTGTCTACTATGGTTAGGGCTGTTTTGAAGAATAATAAGAAAATGTGGGAAGAATGGTTGCCTCATATTGAATTTGCTTATAATCGTTCATTGCATTCTACTACTAGGATGTGCCCTTTTGAAATTGTGTATGGTTTCCTACCTCGTGCACCTATTGATTTTTTGCCTCTTCCACCTTCGGAGAAGGTTAATTTTGATGCGGAAGAACGTGCTGAATTGATTTTAAAAATGCATGAGTTAACTAAGGAAAACATTGAGCGTATGAATGCTAAATATAAACTTGCTGGAGATAAGGGTAGAAAACATGTTGTGTTTGCACCCGGAGATCTTTTTTGGTTACATTTGCGTAAGGATAGATTTCCTAATTTGCACAAATCAAAGCTAATGCCACATGCTGATGGTCCTTTGAAGGTGTTAGAGAAAATAAATGATAATGCATATAAACTTGAGCTGCCTGCAGATTTTGGGGTTAGTCCCACTTTTAACATTGCAGATTTGAAGCCTTATTTGGGTGAGGATGATGAACTTTCGTCGAGGATGACTTCATTTCAAGAAGGGGAGGATGATGAGGACATCAATACCATTGTTACACCCACAACCCCTGCTGCTATACATACTGGACCAATTACTAGAGCTCGCGCACGCCAATTGAATTATTAGGTACTTTCGTTTCTTGGTAACGATTCTAATGTTCATGAGAATACGATGCTGCCTAAATTGGATACATTTGTTTTGCTTACAAATGAAGGGCCTAGCTTGGACAAAAAAGATGAACCTTGGAGCAAGTTAAAGCATGGAGATGATGGCATGCGCAAGGGGATCAAGAACGGAGTTACAAGTGATGATTTCAGGACTTTGAAGCCACCATAAGGAGTGCATGAAGCCTTGGACGAAATATACAAGATGCCACTTCATAAATTTCGTCTAGAGGCTATTCTAGGGGTTGCGTCACCTTATTGTTGGGCCAGGCCCATGTATTTTCGAAATACTTAAGTATAGGCTGTTTCTAGAGTCCGTATGTGTGGGGAAACAAGAGTTAGGGTTGGTTTCGGACCCCTCATTTAAGGGCCACGAAATTCCCCCCACTTCCTCCATATATACAGCCCTTAGGGCGTCGTTTAGACTTTGGGTTTTGTTTAGATTAAAAGTTCGCCATAGCTGCAACTTCGCGTACTTCGTTTGTGTCCAACGACCAGACCAAGACGTCACATAACCCCACCTTCATTAACAAAGCTTTCCTCTTTTATTCGCAATATCCAGATTGCGATCTCAGTTTCTTGTTTGTTCTTTGTTTCCTCGCATGAAATAGACCCTCGTGGTCAGGTTGATCGTGCTCCAGCATAGTCAATAACCCTCGGAAGTTGGTTTAGCGATTGCTAAGGCGCGACGTCTTCGCACGTTCGTAGTCGGATCGTCAAAGTCGACTCCCACAGAAAACGATATCTATCTCATCGAAACATTGGGACACCTTCGCCTCTATCAGTTCAAGTAGTACCTACAGGAGGAGAAAGCACAAGGTCGCAGGACTAGGCCTTGTGCCCATCCATTCGTCTCCTGGTAGGGACCAACAGATCGCTGTCGCCCAGGTATGTGTGTGGGACGAGGTTCTCGTCTACCGCTATTGTAGGGCCATCAGAAGTTCTGGAGCATTTACCCGTTTCATCGGCAGCGCCGACTGCACCTTCGCTATGGTGGAGAGAAGGAAAAACGCGATGATTCGGCCATCTAGTGCAACAAGCTTGTCAACATCCAGAAGCAATACAAGATCATCGGCAACGGGCAGGAGAAGGACTCCGTGGTTGACCTGGCCGCGACGATCATTGACCCCTGCTATGCCAACATGAAAGAAGATGTCGATACCAAGAACTTGAACACGTGGGAGGTACCTCTAAATCTAGCCTACATAACCTACGCGGCCAGGGACGCATACACATGCCACGACATGTACAGGCGGATCTTTGACATGAGGGCGTGTCTGCTTCCCGTAACCGATGAGTACACGGATAGCCACAGCGTCATGATCAAGCATGCTAGGAAGGTCTAGATGATGTAATTTATCTGTTTATAAGCATCTTTATCATGTGGGTGTTTCGTGCATTAGCCTATGTGTCGTAATCATCTGTTTTGTCAGAAATATTTCATCTAAGAACCCAATTAACCTGTTTGCTTTTTTGAGTGGCTATTTACTTATGTAAACGGGCTTTAAATTCTAACATGTTTGCTTTTTTGAGTGGCTATTTGCTTATGTAAACGGGCTCTTTGTCAGAAATATTTCATCTAAAACGCAAATGGGCTTTAAATTCTAACATAATTTATAAACGGGCTACATAGACTCTACATCATTGTTTCACCCAGCCCACCAAATGGATCAAACAAAACCAAACGGACTGGCTGACATGTGGGCCAGTAGGCCAAAGCCTAAGCACTTTCGCAAAAAATATAGAAAGTTCGAAGCCTAATCAAGGTGTTGGATTTACATCCAACGGCCGACATTCTTCTTCAATTTCTCGTCTTCTTCCTCCAGCACTGTCGGGACCGCCTGCTCCAGCCTCCAGCGTCGAGCGGCATGCTACGTCCATTTTACATCATGTTCTCCTACTATTATTTATATTGTTTTTATCCATAATAATGCTATTCGGAGTAATTCTAGCCTTTTCTCTCTCATAATATGCAAGGTACACACAAAGAGGGCGAATTCCGACAGCTGGAAATCTGGACCTGAAAAAGCTACGTCAGGCTACCTATTGTGCACAACTCCAAATGATATGAAACTTTACGGAGAGTTTTTATGGAATTTATAAGAAATATTGGAGCTAATAATTACCAAAGGGGCACCACCAGGTGGGCAGAACCCACCTGGGCGCGCTAGGGAGCCCAGGTGCGCCCTGGTGGGTTGTGCCCTCCTCGGCCCACCTCCGGTGCCCCTCTCCTACTATATAAGTCGTTTTGACCTAGAAAAAATAAGGAGAGAAGTTTCGGGACAAAGCGCCGCCGTCTCGAGGAAGAACATGGGCACGAGCACTTTTGCCCTCCGGCGGAGCGATTCCGTCGCGGGAACTTCCCTCCCGAAGGGGGAAATCATTGTCATCATCATCACCAACAACTCTCCCATGTTGTGGAGGGCAATATCCATCAACATCTTCAATAGCACCATCTCCTATCAAACCTTAGTTCATCTCTTGTGTTCAATCTATGCACCAGAACTATAGATTGGTACTTGTGGGTGACTAGTAGTGTTGATTACTATATGGTTAATTTGGAGGAAGATTATATGTTCAGATCCATTATGCTATTTAATACCCCTCTGATATTGAGCATGATTGTCGTTTGCGAGTAGTTACTTTTGTTCTTGATGTCACAGGAGAAATCTTATTGCAAGTAATCATGTAAACTTGATATGTGTTCGCTTAGTGGTGTCATGTGAACATCGCTTACATGATAGTTCACCATATTTGGGCCTAAGGGAATGCATTGTGGTGTATTTATTAGATGATGGGTTGCGAGAGTGATAGAAGCTTAAACCCTTGTTTATGCACTATTCCATAAGGGACTGGTTTGGATCCCAAAAATTTAATGCTATGGTTAGATTTATTCTTAATACTTCTGTCATAGTTGCGGATGCCTGCGAGGGGGTTAATCATAAGTAGGAGGCTTGTTCAAGTAAGAACATCACCTAAGCACTGGTCCACCCACATATCAAATTATCAAAGTAGTGAACACAAATCAAACCAACATGATGAAAGTGACTAGATGAAATACTCGTGTACCCTCAAGAATGCTTTTCTTATCATAAGAGACCGCTTTTCCTGTCTTTTGCCTCAAAAGGATTGGGCTACCATGCTGCACTTTTAAAACCATTACTGTCACTTGATCATTACAAATTATCTTGCTAAAAACCGTTTGTCATTTCCTTCTGCTCCTCGTTGGGTTCGACACTCTTACTTATCGAAAGGACTACGATTGATCCCCTATACTGGTGGGTCATCAAGGCCCTTTTCTGGCGCTGTTGACGGGGAGTGAAGCGCTCTGGGTAAGGAAAAATTATTACTACGTGTTGAAATTTATGGTCACTTGTTACTATGGAAAATAATTCTTTGAGGGGTTTGTTCGGGCTATCTTCACCTTGACCGGAACCACAATTAATTACCCCTCAACCTACTGCACTTACTGAAAATATTGGTTATGAAATTCCTTCGGGTATGATAGAACAACTGCTAGCTAATCCTTATGCAGGAGATGGAACCGAACATCCTGATATGCACTTGATATATGTTGATGGAATTTGTGGATTACTTAAGCTTGCAAGTTTACGAGGAGATGAAGCTAAGAAGAAGGTTTTCCCTTTATCTTTGAAGGGAAAAGCATTGGCATGGTATAGGCTATGTGATGATATTGAATCTTGGAATTGGAATTCCACCAAAAAATTATCCTATGCATCTAGCTCATCGTGATCGGAATTATATATATAATTTTTGGCCTTGTAAAGGAGAAAGTATAGCTCTAGCTTGGGGGAGGCTTAAGTCAATGTTATATTCATGCCCCAATCATGAGCTCTCAAGAGAAATTATCATTCAGAATTTTTATGCTCGGCTTTCTCGTGATGAGCAATCCATGCTTGATACTTCTTATACTGGTTCTTTTACAAAGAAGACTATTGAATTCAGGTGAGATCTTTTAGAAAGAATTAAAGGTAACTCGGAAGATTGGGAACTTCACGAAGGTAAAGAGTCTGGTATTAAGCTTAAGTATGATTGTGTTAAATCTTTTATGAATACCGATGCTTTTCAAAAGTTTGGCACCTTGAGTCTGAGATAGTAGCCTCCTTTTGTGAATCAGTTGCTACCCGTGTTGATCTCCCTAAAGAGAAGTGGTTTAAATATCACCCACCTATTAAGGAAGAAATTAAGGAACCGGTACCAGCTAAATATGAAACTATTATCTATAATGTTGATCTGGTTGTTCCTACTGCTTATATTGAAAAACCACATTTCCCTGTTAAGATAAAGGAACATGCTAAGATTTCAAACGTGGTCAATAAAAGTAATATTAGAGCACCTAAACATAGTGTTTCTATGGTTAAAGATTTCCTGGTTGAAAATTTAGATGGACATGTTATTTACTTCTATGATGAAGCTGGTAGAATTGCCAAACCCGATGAAAATGATAAACATAGACCTGTTGTTGGCATGCCTGTTGTCTCAGTTAAAATAGGAGATCACTATTATCATAGTTTATGCGATGTAGCACTACTGCAGGATACTGCTAATGCGACACTACGATCAGAGACCCTTTGCCGAAACTGTGTGCGATGCAATAATCACAAATGGTGGTGTAAAAAACCGCAAAAAAGTTGCAAAACGTTTGCAACGGCGGAGCCATCAAACATGGTTCAGATTTTAGTTGCGTGTGCGATGCAGGACGCACAGTTAATCCATTCAAACTATCTGCGATGAGGCGGAACAACAGAAACGGGCAACCATAACAATGTGTGTGCGATGCAGGACACACATTTAATCCATTCGAACTGTTTGCGATGAGGTAGAACAATAGAAACGGGCATCCGTATCAATGTGTGTGTGCGATATACGGCATACAGTTAACTCGGACGAACTGTTTTCTATCAGGGAACACAACAGAAAACGGTTCAACTTAACAAGTGTGTGTGATATGCGGCATACAATTCACATGGATGAACTGTTTGCTATGAGCCAAAAGAACACAAACAAGTCGTATAAACAAGATGTGTGTGATACGTGGCAAACAAGCAACTCAAATGAACTGTTTGTGATGAGAAATTACAACACAGATGGTCAATGCAGTTATTTCGTGTCCGATTTTGTGTGTACAAAAAACTTCGAAAAATGCAAACTAGTTGGTTGCAGTGGACACTACTAGAAAAACAGATATAGCCAATATGGACACTAATGGCGCACTATACATTTGGTGCCCATTACTAAATAGTAATGGCGCACCATGTGTAGGTGCGCCATTAGTAACCAAAACAGTAATGGCGCACCAGGTGAAAAGTGTGCCATTACTAGGTTTGACCAAGGTTTGACCCAGTCATACACATAGTAATGGCGCACTTTGTATAGGTGCGCCGTTACTAAGTTGACATAGTAATGGCGCACCTTTACAAAGTGCGCCATAACTATGTGTATGACTGGGTCAAACCTTGGTCATACTTAGTAATGGCGCACTTTGCATAGGTGCGCCATTATTATGTCAAACTTAGTAATGGCGCACCTAGACAAAGTGCGTCATTACTAACTTTGACCAATGTTTGACCAAGTCATACACAAAGTAATGATGCACTTTGTGAAGGTGCGCCATTACAAAATGCACCCCCCCCCCTCGTGGACCGCCTTTTCAGTTTTAAAAAAATAAAAGAAAATGATGGAAACGTCAAAAATAAAACAAAATAAGTTTCCCATGTGATATGTGGTCTAGTTGTTTGGAAAATTTACAAATATGAATTCCGACTTTATTTGCAAAGTCTCTCTGGAATTTAGTAAAATGGGCATAACTTTTGCATACGAACTCGGATTAAAAAGTTTTTTATATGAAAAATCATCTACTCGAAAAGTTACATCCGAATTCAAGGGGGGACCCCATTGAAGATTTTTAGAATCCCCAAAAACCTAACAGAATAAAAGATACGGGGCTTTTAAGATCTAGAGGGGGGAAATCGAGAAAATTTCAAACTTAGTAATGGCGCACCATTTGCTAGGTGCGCCACTAGTAATAGAAAAAAATTGGTTTCGAATTTATTTTGGGAAAAAACGTTGAAAATATGAGACGTAATATGACCGGGAAGTTTGAAATATTTTTTCAAAATTTCATCACACTCATGAACATGAACAAAGTCCTAGACATCAATAGGGTTTAATAGGATTGATATGATAGATATATGAACAAGTGCCTGTTAAGTGAGCTGGTGCTGGGGTTGGATAGAACTCAGAAGTTAAGCGTGCTGGGGCTGGAGCAGTGTGAGGATGGGTGACCTTCTGGGAAGTTTGAACACGGAGTGCAATTTGACTTGAGATTAAGCATATTGACCCGAGATTAAGCCATAGTGACCCAAGATTAAGGAAAAATTGAACAAAAAATTGAAAAAAATTGTTAGTAATGGCGCACTTCTATGTGGTGCGCCGTTACTAAGTCAGATAGTAATTGCGCACTTCTAGGCATAGTAATGACGCACTATGTGGTGAGCCACTATTACCTGGGATACTAATGGCGCACCAGAGGTGCGCCATTACTATTTGTTACTAGTGGCGTGTTAATAGTGGCGCACCTATAGTGCGCCATTAATAGCAAAAACTGGTGCGCCACTAACAACCTTTTTTCTAGTAGTGGGAAGAGTATCGCTCATGATGCGTCTGCGAGTACTCGTGTGCGAGGATGGGTGACCTTCCGGGAAGTTTGAACACGGAGTGCAATTTGACTTGAGATTAAGCATATTGACCCGAGATTAAGCCATAGTGACCCAAGATTAAGGAAAAATTGAACAAAAAATTGAAAAAAATTGTTAGTAATGGCGCACTTCTATGTGGTGCGCCGTTACTAAGTCAGATAGTAATTGTGCACTTCTAGGCATAGTAATGGCGCACTATGTGGTGAGCCACTATTACCTGGGATACTAATGGCGCACCAGAGGTGCGCCATTACTATTTGTTACTAGTGGCGTGTTAATAGTGGCGCACCTATAGTGCGCCATTAATAGCAAAAACTGGTGCGCCACTAACAACCTTTTTTCTAGTAGTGGGAGGAGTATCGCTCATGATGCGTCTGCGAGTACTCGTGTGCGATGATTAGTATGTTACACACACGTTTCCTTATGTTAACGTGTGTGAATTTGCAATATGGTCAGTTAATATGCAAATCCCTTCTGGTCATCGGGAATACGCTTAAACTCAATGAACTGTGTACGATACTAATACTTTCCTTGAAAATTTATGAACTTGGGTAATAGCATTTGAGTAACATATATATAGTGGTTACACTATTAGACAAAAGGAGGATCTTCGTAACATGGTTTTGACAACCATATGGTCCATATCTACATACTTAACATAGTAACAACTATCACATTTTAAGAGGCTAAGGGCCAACAACAATATGGTCCATATCTACATACTTACCATATATAGTAATAGCTAGCACATTTTAAGAGGCTGAGGGCCAACAACCACAACTATCCACTGGAACCAGCTTGATCACGGCAACTCGGCATCTCGTCAATGAACAGGAAGAGCCCTCCTGTGCCTTGGTAGATCATGAGTAGAACAGTGTCTCAAATTTTCCAATATGGATGCATTGCCACAAGAAGTGAGAGCTTGTTAATTTGAATGGTTCCATTTCTGCACGAAATGTAGTACCTTGCAATCACTTTGGTGTTATTAGCAAGCACAAGTGTAATTCGACCATGCCGGGAAATCGATCCAGGAACTGCTACAGGAGGCAATTTCTGCTGACATGTAGAATAAAAACAATTGTAACATATCGTTGAAGATATATATAGTTTATGAGCATCAACATTGAAATAAGACTTTTAACTAGCGTTTTTTGCACACAATTGGTCTTGTTTAGTGTGTGCACCATAGGTCTAATTAATCCCATCCAAAATCCAGCGTTCATACACTGTGCTATCTCTGTCAGATTATCAACAAAGTTTATGACATGCTTGAAGTCCATCCAGTGAAATTTGGTACGCTTAGTAACATACAGATCATTCACTATGCATCCAACATATCCTGCTTAAAAGGTGGAAAGGTATTATTTATTCAGAACATGGCAGAAGAATATATAGTGCGCCTAAAAGGTGGAACGGACTCAGAATATGTTATCACAATTGGTTGCTTAAATAGTCATCAATTGGTTGCTTAAATAGTAATATGATAGAAAGGAGAAAGTTGAAAGGACACTAACCTCGATCAGACTTTGATCGGCTGATGACGTTGGGGAAGTTAACATCCATGTTAATTAGACCAGGCTGTGGTGCACGCTCTAGAATTTTATTGCCAGCTTTCAGTTCATAACACTTAGACATTTTTCTCCAAAGGTCCGCATTAAAATAGGAGTGACCATCTTTATCAGGTTTTACGCTAACCAACATTGTACATCCATGCTGTGTTGTCAATATGACATCCTGGGAGTCATCAGCAAAGTAAAGCCCAAGATTTCCTTCTACTCCTGTTCTTGCAAAGCAAGGGATGTACTGCTTGAAATGAAAATTAAGATCGTAAATTAGATATATTGAAATAACAGAGCAAGATGCACATATGGGAGTAACTGATAGAACAGATCCATATATATAGATGAAAGCAAAGTACAAAAATATAGAATTAAAAATAGATAATGTAATAAAGATTTGATGCAAATATATAGATAATGTAGCAACAGACGGTATATGTTCAAAATTTTAGGCCATGCCGACCGTGGTAGGTTGAGATTGAACATACCGAGCGCTCCCTGAAGTCATCCGGAATGGTGAGATATAACTTTGTTTCCGACTGGCCACGACCATAGTTACCTGATTTGTGCTCGCATTGTGGACACATGAATGAACACCCATGAATCAGCTAGAACAAAAATGATTCCATGGCGATTTCCGCCTGCTGATTAACAGCGACGGACGGACTTCGATAAGAGATGGGTGAATATTTCGCTAATTAAGTTGATTACCTTCTCCATGAGAAAAAACCCCAGTCGACCAGAGCCCAGAATATCGGTGCAGATAGGCGGCGGAAAGCGGTGGAGGCGAAATCCGGTGCCGTTTGGAGCGCGACCTACGCCCGCCACCAACAGCCGTCGAGCTTAGGGTGCAGAGTTGCGGAGGAGTCCGTGGCGAGTGAGTGGGGACGAAGTGGGTGAGGGTTTTCTTTTCCTTTTGCATCTGTGACTGAGCACACACGGTTCACAGAGGCGACGGAGATGAATCGTGTGCGATAGTAAATCACCGAGATTGAATGGGAATCCAAATTTCCTTTGCCCTTCATCCATGGGTTTTTTTCTACGATGAACATAAACCCTGCTAATCACCGTGTTCTAATTTAACACTTTTCCGGGTTCATTTACAATATTTAGGGGATTATGTGCATTTTGTAGGCATTAACGCACGCAATTCAAACAATCGGTGCATGAAAGGGTGCACAAGAACGACCTGGAAAAACCATACTCGTGGTATTTAGTAATTTCTCAAGCCTTTTACAAGGAATGGGAAGAGATTTCAATGGAATGTGTGGCAATAGTCAACCACAAACTCGTCATTTACTGGGTTTTCAACTATAGAACAATGAAATATGTGCTTGAAAATATGACGGCTGGCACGGTGCCATGGTATGGCCTCACAGCGCCATGGTTAAAGGCTGAGAAGGTTTGATTTATGTCTTCATGCATGCCCTTCATAAATCGAATCATCACCGAGGAAGTTCAATCCTTTCGATAGGGAAATCACCAAGATTGAAGGGGAATCCAAATTTCCATCCTAGTTTGTCTTCCAGTTTTTTTCCAACGATCAACATACCGCCTCAAATGCAACGTGTTCAAATTTGACATTTTTGCGAACTCATTTACCATACTTAGGGGATTATGCGCAATTTATAGGCATTAATTATGCACATAATTCAAATTTGAACAATCGGTGCATGAAAAGGTGCACAAAATCGGTCTGGGAAACCATGCTCGTGCTATTTAGTACATTCTCATGCCTTTTACAGGGAATGGGGAGATATTTAAAGGAAATGTGTGGCAATAGTCAACCATAAACGCATCGTTTACTGGGTTAACTTCTATACAAAAAAGAAATAGATGGTTGAAAAAACATGACGCCTAGTGTGGTGCCATGGTATGACCTCACCGTGTCCTGGTAAAAATGTCGTCATGCACTCCTTTCATAAAAGAACCATCACCGAGGATGTTTCATGGTTTCGAGGGGGAAATCACCAAGTTTGAAGGGGGATCCAAATTTCCTTTGTCCTTTGTCCATGAGTTTTTTTCTATGATGAACATACAACCTGCGAATCACTGTGTTCAAAATTGGCACTTTCCAGGTTCATTTGCTATATTTAGGGAATTATGTGCATTTCCTAGGTATTAATGCACATAATTTAAGTTCAAACAATCGGTGCACGAAAGGGTCCACAAGAATGGCCTGGAAAACCATGCATGCTCATGCCATTTAGTAAATTCTCATGCCATTTACAAGGAATAATGGATAGATATTTCGATGAAATGTGTGGCAATAGTCAACCACAAATGTTTATTTGTTGGGTTTTCAACTATAGAAAAAAAATGAAATAAATGCTTAAAAAATATGACACCTGGCGTGGTGCCATGGTATGACCTCACCAAGCCCTCGTAAAAATTTGAGAAGGTTTGGTTTATGTGTCGTCGTGCACGCCCTTCATAAATCGAACCATCACCGAGGAAGTTCCATGCTTTCGAGAGGGAAATCCCCAAGATTGAAGGGGAATACAATTTTTTGTCCTAGTTTGTCATTCAGTTTTTTTCCAATGATCAACATACCGCCTCAAATGCAACGTGTTCAAATTTGACATTTTCCCGGGCTCATTTACCATATTTAGGGGATTATGTGCATTTTCTAGACATTAATGGACATAATTCAAATTCAAACAATCGGTGCATGAAAAGGTGCACAAGAACGGTCTGGAAAACCATGCTCGTGTTATTAAGTACATTCTCATGCCTTTTGCAAGGAATGGGCAGATATTTCAAGGAAATGTGTGGCAATAGTCAACCATAAACGCGTCGTTTACTCGGTTAACAACTATACAAAAAATGAAACACATGGTTGGAAAACATGACGCCTGGCGTGGTGCCATGGTATGGCCTCACCATGCCCTGGTAAAAATTGGAGAATGTTTTCCTTATGTCATGATGTGCGCCTTTAATAAAATGAAGCATCACCGAGGAAGTTTCATGGTTTCGAGGGGGAAATCACCAAGATTGAAGGCGGGTCTAAATTTCCTTTGTCCTTTGTCCACGAGTTTTTTTCTACGATGAACATACAACCTGCAAATCACCATATTCAAATTTGGCACTTTGCCAGGTTCATTTGCCATATTTATGGGATTATGTGTGTCGGGGGAAACGACACCTATGGGATCACTGGGATCCCTTTTTGCTATTGTTGGCGGGCGCGAGGTTGTTGAAAGAGCGGGGCTAGAAGCCAGCACGAGGATCGTTTACCCGGGTTCGGGCCGCGAGGATGCGTAATACCCTAGTCCTGCTTTGTTGTATATTTGAGTGTTCTTGAGTTCTTGAACTAGCTACGATGCGTGCGTCGTCCAAAAAATCTGAATCCTTCTCCAGTATGCCTCTGGCCCCCTTTTATAGTCAAAAGGGGCTGCCACAGTGGCACACAGGAGGTGGAAAGGTATACAGTAATTGAGCCTATCTCCTGGCATCGTAGGACATATGCATTTAATGCACTACCGACGAGCCCTTCTTGCTTTCTCGAGAATGACAAGGCGTGTAGTGCCACATTGGCTTGCTGCTGAGTTGGTGCTTGTCGAGTCATCCTAGAGGTCGCACGTCGCCACGCATGCGCCTGCCTAGCTGGTGGGCTAGCAGCTGCATGGGAACGGCCATGGAGTCTTGGCAGATGTGGGCCTGGCTGCGGCCCCGTGGATGTTTTTGGCAAGAGTGTAGCCGGGGCCCCGACAAGGGTCTTGCCACGGCATCTTGGTCGTCCCCGGCAAGGGTCTTGCCAGGGGTCTCGTGGGTATCCTTGACAAGGATCTTGCTGAGGATCGTTGTCTTCTGGTCATCATCTAGTGTTGTGTGCTTCTGGTTGCCACAAAGATCTTCATGAAACCATGCAGGCACTTCCTGAGCCTTGGTTTCAATGCTGTTGATGGCGTCGGAACTCTCAGGCTCAAGGGTGGCGCGATGTTGGTGTTGGGCAAGTTGCCCCGGCAAGGTTCTTGCCGGGGCTGCGGAGGCCTCCCCGGGCCTTGCCGGGGAAGTCCACCTCGCCCCTCTGCTCTTCGTGTTTCTGGCTTGGCGTTGTTCTGGTTGTCTTGTGGCTTTGCTTCCTTCCTCTTCCCCGCTAGGTGTGGCGCAAGTGCCGCTCCAACTGCCCGCGCACAAGTAAAGGGGTACAAAATAGGACCCCTCCTTTTGTGCACCGTCAGGAGCCCCCGGGCATGGGTCATACATAAGCGCGACGCGTTGTTGGGCTAGGCCCAAAATTGTGCGCGGGCATGCGGGGCCAAGTTTTACTGCTGTAACTCCCTCTCCTGTCGCGCTTCCCCATGATCCGCATTGAATGCGCGACATGGGGGTCGTGCGTGACATGAGTGAGGGAGTCCTGGATGAAGGGGTCCTCTGACGTCCGGCATGTTATCCATGGGCCAGACTAATGGGATGTGAAGATACGGAGACCGAAGACTGCACCCATGTCCGGATGGGACTCTCCTTGGCATGGAAGGCAAGCTTGGCGACCGGATATAAAGATTCCTTTCTTTGTAACCTACATTGTGTAACCCTAGATCCTTCCCGTGACTATATAAACTAGAGGGCTAGGTCCGTAGATAGGCTGAATACTCATTACCATAGTAATACCAGCTAGACCTCTAGGGTTTAGCCATTACAATCTCGATGTAGATCAACTCTTGTAATACTCGTATTCATCAATATCAATCAAGCAGGACGTAGGGTATTACCTCCGTAGAGAGGGACCGAACATGGGTAAAACATCGTGTCCCCTGTCTCCTATTATCATCGACCTTGGACGCACAGTTCGGGACCCCCTACCCGAGATCCTCCGGTTTTGACACCGACATTGGTGCTTTCATTGAGAGTTCCACTGTGCCGTCGACGAAAGGTTTGATGGCCCCTTCAATCGTCGATCGTGACGCGGTCCAAGGAGAAACTATCCTCCCCGGACAGATCTTCGTGTTCGGCGGCTTCGCACTGCAGGCCAACTCGTTTGGCCACCTGGAGCAGATCGATAGCTATGCCCCTAGCCATTAGGTCAGATTTGGGAGTTGGAACTACATTGCAGACATCCGTGGAGATTTAATCTTCGCCGGATTCGAGACCGCGGCGACCGCTCCCGGTCACCCCGATGATCCTGACCTAAATCTGTCATCAGACTGCATCCAGGATATCGCTCCTATAACCGCTCTGGCGGTAGAGCCAGAGGAGACTGCGCCACCCGAGGACAGGAGGATCAACCCCACCACGGAGGCCACAGATTCCACGACGTTGGAGCCGCACATAGAGTTACCCTCTCACGACGTCTTTGTCATCGGAACTCTGGACTCATCTCCGGCCATAAGTTCCGAACCACGTGAGCCCGTGGACGCGAAATTTGATCGCTTATCGATCTTCGAGTTCCGCACCGCAGACATCTTCCAGCACTCGCCTTTGGACGATGTGCTAAACTCATTAAAGAACCTTTCCTTGGCGGAGGACTCACAACTGAACTATATCCGGTTCGAACTAGGGGTTGGTGGTGGAGAATTTTTCTTCCCACCCGCCACATACTTCATAGCCACAGTCGAGGATTTGACTGACACACTTGATTACGACTGCGAGGACATCGACGGTATGGACGACGATGCCAGAGAAGAAGAGGCCTAGAACCCGCCATTCACCGGATGCTGGACGGCCACTTCCTCGTATGATGTATACATGGTGGATGCAACAAAGGAGAATAGCGGCGATGACAAGGAAGATCCAACTAAGGATAAACCTTTCGAAATACAATCCAAGCGCCGGCGTCAGCGGCGCCGCTCTAAGTCACGCCGCAGCAAAGACAGCAACACCGACACAGGAGAAGATAACACACCAGAAGGTGCTGAAGACAACGAAGATCCCATTGAAACAGCTAATGAACAAGATGAACGGGAAGATGGGCAGGCTAGCCCTGGTAAGCAGGCCACTTATGAAGACTCAGAGGACGGAAGTTATATTCCGCTCCCGAGGATGAGGTGAGCCTCGGCACGGATGATTTCATCGTGCCTGAGGAACCTATAGAGCAGGAGCGCTTCAAGCGCCAGCTAATCGCCACTGCAAGGAGCCTAAAAAAGAAGCAGCAGCAGCTTCAAGCTGACCAAGATCTGCTCAATGATAAATGGACCGATGTCCTAGCAACCGAAGAATACAGCCTCAAGCGCCCAACCAAAACCTACCCAAAGCGCAAATTGCTACCTCAGTTTGACGAGGAGGCGCCGGAATACATACCTCAATCGTACAATGTGGCTGACCGACCACCACGTGGTCGGGACAAAAACAGCAACTCATGCGGAACACCTGCCAGCCCCGCCTCATTGCACAGGTAGAGGTAAATTAGCCCACGGTCATACATATAACCTCAGGCAAAACCTGAACAATAAAGCAGGACATACCAGATCAATCTACGGATCGCGAGGACATGCCTCAACACGCGACGACGGCCACCTATTCGGACGTCACAAACTTGGTCATGCATGGACTGAAAACCGCAGACGGACTCCATCAGAGCTACGTCACGATACGGCCCGATATAGAGGCGCCGCACACCCTCATTTCTTCACTGATGAGGTCCTAGATCACGCATTCCCATAAGGGTTCAAACCCATGAATATAGAATCATACGACGGAACCATGGACCTGGCGATGTGGATCGAAGACTTCATTCTCCACATTCATATGGCCCGCGGCGATGACCTCCACGCCATCAAATACCTCCCATTAAAACTCAAGGGGCTAGCTTGGCACTGGCTCAACCTTCTGCCTGCAAATTCTATTGGCAGCTTGCAGGACTTGGAAGAGGCCTTCCTCGATAACTTCGAAGGTACATACGTTCGACCTCCGGACGCTGATGACTTAAGCCATATAGTTCAACAGCCCGGAGTGTCCACCAGGAAATTCTGGACAAGGTTCTTAATTAAAAAGAATCAAATCGTTGATTGTACGGATGCCGAAGCCCTAGCAGCCTTCAAACACAGCATCCGCGACGAATGGCTTGCTCGCCACCTCGGCCAAGAAAAGCCAAAATCCATGGCAGCCCTCAGCGGCACTCATGACCCGCTTTTGTGCGGGTGAGGACAGTTGGTTGGCCCGTAGCAAAAACAATGCAAGCGACGCCGGCACCCCTGAAGCTAAAACTAGCGAAGAAAAGTCTCAACGCAATTGATACAAGCGTCGAAACAACAGTGATAACACCGAACACACGTCAGTCAATGCCGGATTTAGGGGCTCTAAGTCCGGTCAGCGGAAGAAGCCGTTCCGAAAGAACAATTCAGGCCCATCCATCTTGGACCGCATACTTGATCGTCCGTGCCAGATTCATGGCATCCTAGGCAAACCACCCAATCATACAAATAGAGATTGCTGGGTTTTTAAATAGGTCGGCAAATTAAACGCCAAGAACGGGGAAAAGGGATCGCAAAGCAAGGACGATGATGAAGCGCCCCAGCAACCAAACACAGGGGGACGGAAGTAGTTTCCCCCCAGGTCAAAACGATGAACATGATATACGCTACCCATATCCCCAAGAGGGAGCGCAAGCGTGCGCTCAGGGACGTCTACGCGATAGAGCCAGTCGCCCCAAAATTTAATCCATGGTCGTCATGCCCGATCACTTTTGATCGCCGGGATCATCCGACCAGTATCCGTCACGATGGCTCAGCCGCACTGGTCCTAGACCCAATAATTGATGGGTTCCACCTGAGTCGCATCCTTATGGACGGAGGTAGCAGCCTCAATCTGCTCTATCAGGATACAATGTGAAAAAGGGCATTAACCCATCTCGGATCAAGCCCACCAGTACTACCTTCAAAGGAGTCATACCAGGTGTAGGGGCCTGCTTTACGGGCTCAATCACACTAGAGGTTGTCTTCAGATCTCCGGACAACTTCCGAAGCGAGGAGTTAATCTTCAATATCGTCCCCTTCCGCAGCGGCTATCACGCACTACTTGGACGAACTGTGTTCGCTCGATTCAACACAGTACCACACTATGCTTATCTCAAGATCAAGATGCCCGGTCCACGCAGCGTCATAATAGTCAACGGAAATTCGGAACGCTCCCTCCGTACTGAAGAGCACACAGCTACCTTAGAAGCAGAAGTACAGAGTGCCCTTGTAACATCCCAAATTACCAATTTGGAATGTTATACATTAGATCATCATTGCATATCATATTTTATTTTGCATTTTGGTTTATCCTAGAAATTCTACGCAACTCAATGACCCACGGAGAGAGTTGGGGATTTCGTTATTTTCATATTTGAGTTTTCTCAAATTTTGAGAATAGGATCATTTGATTTTATTTATTTTATCATCAATTATTTCTATTACAAAAATATGAGAGAGGGAATAAAATGAATTTCCCAAAATAAACAAATATTGAGGATTTAATAATAAAATCAAATAAGTTTTTATTTCAGAGGTTTTCAGTGTTTTATTTGAATTTAGGAAAAATGTGTGTTTTTCAAAATTGCATTTAGGTCCCAAATAAATGTTCACCTTGTGCGACTTGATTTTAGAAGCCCGTGAAAATTTATTTCGGAATTTTTGGAGTCCGTTTAGTATTTCTTTTTATTTTTCTTCTGCACGTAAATATTAAAAAAAACGAACCGACCTAGGGCCGTGTCCGAGTAGGACTCCTGGCCCGTTAGGCTATTAAAGCCGGGGAAGAGTCCCAGCCGGGAGAGCCAGCGCCCAGCCCCGAAACCCTAGCCGCCCCGTGCCGCTCCCGCCGCCGCCGCCGCACGCTCGCCGAGGTTCGCCGCCGCCTCGAAATCTGCGCCGTTTTTTTAATTTTTTTCAAAAAACCGTTCGGTTTTTCCGTCGGTTTTTTTAGATTCGGATTTTTAAATAGATCGGTTTTTCCGGTTATTTAAATAGTGAGCGTTCGATCATTCGTTCGTTCTAGCGAACGTTCGTCATTTTTCTTTTTCTCGGATTAAATCCACGATTTTTCTGATCGCGATTCCTTATCCCATTTTTGTTTTAGTATAACTTTTCGCTCGTTTATCGGAATCAGGCGATTCAAGCGCCTAGAGTTTCGTCTCGAAACCCTCTATCCATTTAACCAACTTAAACAAGTTTTTGTCACTGTAAAATTAGCCTTAGATCCAGATTAGTAGAATGAAGTTGTTTTCTTTCGCCGTTTGACTTTCGTTGCTTCGTTCGATTTGATTCGTTTTGCCAACCGGAGTTCTTAAGTTGAACCTTCTGGTTAGATCTCTTATTTGAGTTTTACCTGTGCATTAGATGAGTACTTATTGTATGCTTGTTTGTTTGTCTATGATAGAATACCCAGAGTGCGCCGCTTGTTACTTCGAATCTCTAGGTTTCACGGATCATCAGCAAGGCAAGTAACACTTTGATCATACCTCTTTCATACCCAGTTTTTATTGCATTAGATCAAACCTGAAACATTGCATGATTAGGATCTAATTAAATTGTGGGATGGGAAGTTGTTGAGGTAGTACGTATTACCTGTTTATTATCAAACCTTTGGGAGTTACTTCCGTGTTTGCTTATTATGCCATGCTATGCTAGTAGACGTGGATTGGGTGAGTGAAATCCATGACAGATGTGAGTTTTGTTAATTAATGGTTTATCTAAGGTGGCAACTTAAACACACATCTGGGTGGATTGAGGCACCTGGGTATTCCAGGACTTGCCTGTTTTCTTTTGGACCGCCACCCAGGCTCAAAGGGATCATGAGACTATTCATACAAGAAACTTCCATGTGCAGCCACAAGCTATTATGGGCTCTAGCATAGTTGACTAGGTCGTGCGAACTCTTACAGTGGTAGACTAGCAGATGTAGGGGATGTAGGTGGTACGGTCTACCCGATCATAAGGTGCTAGCGCTTCTGAAAGACTATGTCTCGGTCATCCGTCTTCTCAAACACCCTGTAGTGCGAGAAACCCAACGGAGGCGATCGAGTCTTGTGGGGAAAAGTCCGCAAACCTCTGCAGAGTGTAATAAACTAATCATGATTAGCCGTGTCCCCGGTTATGGACATCTTGAGTATCTAGTACCTGGATTATCATGTGAATCTCAACATGTTACTCTAAATTAATTTTGTTGGGTTTTGTTTAATGATGATGCTTAATTGGGATTGAGAATGTTGTCAACCATTCTCAATGTTTAACAACTACCATGATAGTAATTAAATTTTATTCCTTTGAAGTAGGGAAAAATTGGCTTTACGCAAAACTGTAACCATAGAGCTTTCCACCAGCCAAATATGCATATAGTATAGCTGTTTCATTCCATTACTCTCTATGTGTTACCTTGCCAGCATACTCCATGTGCTGACCCGTTTCGGGCTGCAACGTTAATGTTGCAGACTTTTCAGACGACGATTAAGGAGTTTTAGGTCGTGATTCTATAATCAGTGATGCCGTTGGAGTTGATGGACTCACTTACCTTCCAAGCCTTCCGCTGTTATCATTATTAGATGGCCTTAAGCCATATTTATTGTAATACGTTCTCTATTGAGACACTTGATGTAATAAGTGTGTGATTGCTACTCTGCTATAAATCCTCCGAGTACTGTGTGGTGTCAGCATTACTGATCCAGGGATGACACCGGAGCACAGAGATCAGACTGTTTGAGGTCTGGTCGCTACAGAGATGGTATCAGAGCACACGCTGACTGTAGGACACGACCACTAAGCTAAAAGACCTAGATCACTATCCATTCTGTTCTCTTCTGACTTCTCATCTTTTCTACTCTTTAGGATGGCGGATTCAAGGAACAAGTTCACGCAACCGGATGAAGATACACCCTTTGGACGTCACTTGAAGGAAGTCACTAGATACCTGAACATAGGAGTACCAAGCTTCATAGGAACCTACAATGCCACTTTACCTGAAGAAGAGCGCTGGATGATTCAAGTTCAAGTTCCAGGAAGGACGTTCATGCCAGTCACTGAGCCCATAGAGTTTTCTTTTGATGCACCAACTTGGAGTCTAGGAAAGAGCATGGCAGCTCACACCGCCATGGGACGCATTGGAGAAGTCTACCGCAAGGATCTCAAGGATACTATCTACCAGATTTGTGGGCGCCGAGATGAACACTAGGAGATGATCAGCACCAGGAAGGATAGATCAATCGCAGCTTTTATCCAGGAGTTAAACCGGCACATTCGACGATAGGAGAACCAGATGTGCGCCGACATGATAGATCTGAAGAAGGTTAAGACTAGAATCAAGGAACTGGAGGAAGAACTCAAGGCTACACATGAAGATTATGAAGAGGAAATTGAAGTATTGGTGGAGAAGAATGACGACCTGATCAAGAAGATTGGAATATTTATGGGAGGCCCTACGCCAGTAGAGGAAGATGAAGAACCCAAGGAGATTGGCCCGGAAGACTATAGCATCATCGACGGCACTGATTCAGATCCGGATAGTAGCGATGATGACTGTGTTGATGAAGCTGGAGCAGATATCATGGAGTCTGCAACCGAAGAATATTTTTAGTAGACCACCTCATCAGTAGTAGTAGTCCACCATGTAAATATAGCAGTCCGAGCACTTCTGCGATAGATAGATCGATTGTATGCCCTTGTTTGATTGATTGAAGTGAATTGTTTGCTTTTGCCTCATGTGCATATGGGTAGTGTTTTCTCTTTAGACCCCCTCTATTCTTAGATCTCATCTTTTCTAAACCCTCAGATGCCTCCGAGACTTGACCCCGGATTTTCCTTTCCACCGGAGCTCACCCAGTTGATCCAGCAGCAGAACACCTTGATGCAGTTGCTAGTCGAGAATCAGAATCAGGGGAACAACAACAACAACCCACCACCACCACCACCTGTTGACCACTTAGCCCGTTTTCTTAGGCTGAACCTGTCGGTGTTTTCCAGTAGCACCGAGCCGATAATAGCAGATGATTGGCTCCGCAACACAGCTAGGGAGTTGACCACAGCAGGATGCACGGATGCGGAGAAGGTGAAGTTTGACGCACATCAGTTAGAAGGACCGACAGCATCATGGTGGGAGAATTTCACAGCCACTTTCCCAGTCGACACTGTCACATGGGACCAGTTTCAGCAGGCTTTTCGTACTGCCCATGTTTCAGCAGGAGCTATGGCCATGAAGAAGCGTGAGTTTCGCAACTTGCGCCAAGGAGGAAGGACAGTTGGCCAGTATGTGGAGGACTTTAGTAAGTTAGCACGTTATGCCCCAGATGACGTTGCTACGGATGCAGCAAAGCAGGAGAAGTTTCTGGAAGGACTGAATGATGAGTTGAGCATGCAGTTGATGGTAGCCACTTTCAACAACTACCAGGAGTTGGTACATCATGCTCTTATGATTGAAAGGAAGCAGCAGCAAATTGAGAATCGCAAGAGGAAGTATGGACAAGGGAAGTACAATTCAGGAGCTCAGCAGAAGCCACGTTTTATCCCTAGACCGGGAGGACATTTTCAGCACACCCATGGAGGAGGTAGCTCGCACAATCACAATGGCACCAAGAATGGTAATGGCAATGGAGGAAGCAACGGCCAGAACCGCACCAACCCATCAACCCCAGCCAAGAAGGACCTAAGCCAAGTCACTTGCTTTAAGTGTCAGAAGACTGGACATTATGCTAATGAATGTCTTGAAGGCCAGAATGGCAATGGAAGTTCTGGGAAGAAGCCGAACCCTTTCAACAGGGGACAGGTGAACCACGTTAACATGGAGGAGGTTGAAGAGCAGCGGGATGCCGTAATCGGTAAGTTTTTGGTTAAGTCATTTACTGCACTCGTTCTTTTAGATACTGGTGCATCGCATTCATACATATCAAGGGGATTTGTGGATAAGTATAAACTGCCCACTAAGGTTCTTAGGACACCTATGCTAGTAAGCTCACCAGGAGCGGAGTATATGGCCAGTTAAGGATGTTTTCAAGTGCCATTGAGTATAGGTAGGCATGTGTTTCCCTCGGATTTAATCATTTTGGAATCACAAGGATTGGATGTAATTCTGGGTATGGATTGGCTGTCGATGTATGGAGGAAACATCGATTGCGCTACTAAGTCAATTTTGCTTACCACCCCGGAAGGGAGAAGGATCAAGTATGTATCCCGACATGTGCCAAAGAGGACTCAAGTAAATTGCTAACAGGAGTTGTGCAGGAGGAAGTACCAGTGGTAAGGGATTTCCCTGAAGTATTTCCAGAGGAGTTTCCAGGCATGCCGCCGGATAGAGATATTGAGTTTTTGATTGAGCTATTGCCAGGCACAGGGCCAATATCAAAGAGACCATATAGGATGCCGGCAAAGGATTTGGTGGAAATTAAGAAGCAGATTAAGGAGTTACTGGATAAGGGATATATCTGCCCAAGTTCTTCGCCTTGGGGACAGCCAGTACTACTAGTGGAGAAGAAAGATGGATCGTTAAGGATGGTTGTTGAATATCGAGGATTGAATGAAGTAACGATCAAGAACAAGTACCCACTACCAATGATCAATGATCTGTTTGATCGATTGCAAGGAGCTAAGGTATTTTCCAAGATCGATCTATGATCAGGATACCACCAGTTGAAGATTCGAGAATAGGATATTCCGAAAACAGCTTTTACCACCAGGTATGGGCTGTACGAGTATACCGTTATGTCATTTGGTATGACTAACGCACCTTCCTATTTTATGAACATGATGAACAAAGTATTTATGGAGTTTTTGGATAAGTTTGTCGTGGTGTTCATTGATGATATCCTGGTTTACTCGAAGAGTGAAGAGGAGCATAAGGAACATTTGCGACTAGTACTTGAGGAGCTTAGAGAACATCAATTATATGCCAAGTTCAGCAAATGTGAGTCTTGGTTGAAGGAAGTAGGATTTCTCGGACACGTTATATCTGGAGAAGGTATAGCAGTTGATCCCACTAAAGTTGATACCGTGACCAAGTGGGAAGCCCCAACAACAGTTGGAGAGATCCGGAGTTTTCTTGGACTCGCAGGATACTAGCGGAGATTTATTGAGAATTTCTCAAAGATTGCGAAGCCTTTGGCTGAGTTGTTGAAGAAAGATACCAGGTTCATATGGACGGAGGAATGTGAGGCTAGTTTCCAGGAGTTGAAGAAACGCTTGGTTACCTCACCAGGGTTGATTTTGCCAGACCAGACCAAAGATTATGAGGTGTATTGCGAGGCTTCACGTCGAGGACTTGGAGCAGTGCTTATGCAGGAAGGGAGAGTTGTTTCATATGCCTCAAGACAACTGAAGCCTCATGAGTTGAATTATTCCACGCATGATTTGGAGTTAGCAGCCGTAGTGCATGCATTGAAGACTTGGAGACATTTTCTGATTGGAAATCATTGTGAGGTGTACACGGATCATAAGAGTTTGAAGTACATTTTCACACAGAAGGAGTTGAACCTCAGACAAAGGAGATGGCTAGAGCTCATCAAGGATTATGATATGAGATTGCATTATCACCCCGGAAAGGCTAATGTAGTAGCTGACGCATTAAGCAGTAAGAGCCATGTCAATACATTAATGATGGGAGAAATACCAAGGGAGCTAGCAGAAAATCTTCGTGAACTATGTTTGGAAATATTTCCGAGAGGCTATGTAGCAGCATTGGAAATTCAGTCAACTTTGATGGATAGAATCAGAGAAGCTCAAAGGACTGACAAAGAGATTGCCTCCATTAAGGAGAAACTTAGTAAAGGAAAAGCTAATGGATTTCGTGAGGATGAGCACGATACCCTATGGTTCGAAGACCGCGTTTACGTGCCCAATGACCTGGAGATCAGGAAGTTGATACTGCACGAGGCACATGACTCACCGTATTCAATTCACCCAGGAAATACCAAGATGTACTTGGATCTGAAGGATATTTTCTGGTGGACCGGAATGAAGAAGGATATTGTGGAGTATGTAGCAGTTTTGATGTATGTCAGAGAGTAAAGGCAGAGCATCAGAAGCCAGCAGGATTGTTACAACCATTGCCGATACCTGAATGGAAGTGGGATAAGTTAGGCATGGATTTTATCACGGGATTACCCAGGACTCGTTCAGGCTATGACTCGATTTGGGTTGTAGTCGATCGATTGACGAAAGTAGCTCATTTCATCCCAGTAAAGACCACTTACACCAGTGCTAAGTTGGCAAAGATATACATGACCAAGATCATATGTTTGCATGGAGTTCTGAGGAGTATCATATCAGATAGAGGAACCCAGTTTACCTCCAAGTTCTGGAAGTAGTTGCACGAAACTTTGGGTACCAAGCTAGAATTCAGTACAACTTTTCATCCACAGACAGATGGACAGACCGAGAGAGTTAATCAGATTTTGGAGGATATGCTGAGAGCTTGTGCGCTAGATTACGGATCTAGTTGGGACGATAATTTGCCATATGCAGAGTTCTCTTACAACAACAGTTACCAAACTAGTTTAAGGATGGCCCCTTTCGAAGCCTTGTACAGAAGGAGGTGCAGGACACCATTATCGTGGGACGAGGTTGGAGACCGCCAGTTGTTTGGACCTGACTTTATTAAAGAGTCTGAAAAGAAGGTGAAGTTGATTCGCGATAGGCTCAAGGTAGCCCAGTCCAGACAGAAAAGTTATGCAGATTCTAAACGGAAGGAGACAGTTTACGAAGTCGGAGATAGAGCTTATCTTTGAGTATCTCCACTTCGGGGAACAAAGCGTTTTGGAGTTAAAGGGAAGTTAGCGCCACGATTTGTAGGACCATATTGAGTTTTGGAGCGTACGGGAGAAGTGGCCTACAAGTTGGAATTGCCTGAAGGATTGTCAGGAGTTCATGATGTGTTCCACGTTTCTCAGTTAAAGAAATGTCACGCGGAGATGGCTGACATACCGTTGAGAGACACAGTGCCCTTGGAAACTATTCAGTTGGATAACGATTTGACGTACGAGGAGAAACCGATTAAGATTCTCGAGTTTGCCAGTCGAGTCACTTGCAGTAAGGTTATCAAGTTTTGCAAAGTTTAGTGGAGCCACCACACGGAGGATGAAGCCACCTGGGAGCGAGAGGAAGATTTGCTCAAAGACCACCCTCACCTATTTTCTAGCCAACCCGAATCTTGAGGGCGAGATTCATCTTAAGGGGGGTAGGTTTGTAACATCCCATATTTCCAATTTGGAATGTTATACATTTGATCATCATTGCATATCATATTTTATTTTGCATTTTGGTTGATCCTAGAAATTCTACGCAACTCAATGACCCACGGAGAGAGTTGGGGATTTCGTTATTTTCATATTTGAGTTTTCTCAAATTTTGAGAATAGGATCATTTGATTTTATTTATTTTATCATCAATTATTTCTATTACAAAAATATGAGAGAGGGAATAAAATGACTTTCCCAAAATAAAGAAATATTGAGGATTTAATAATAAAATCAAATAAGTTTTTATTTCGGAGTTTTTCGGTGTTTTATTTGAATTTAGGAAAAATGTGCATTTTTCAAAATTGCATTTAGGTCCCAAATAAATGTTCACCTTGTGCGGCTTGATTTTAGAATCCCTTGAAAATTTATTTCGGAATTTTTGGAGTCCGTTTAGCATTTCTTTTTATTTTTCTTCTGCGCGTAAATATTAAAAAAAATGAACCGACCTAGGGCCGTGTCCGACTAGGACTCCCGGCCCGTTAGGCTATTAAAGCCGGGGAAGAGGCCCAGCCGGGAGAGCCAGCGCCCAGCCCCGAAACCCTAGCCGCCCCGCGCCGCTCCCGCCGCCGCCGCCGCACGCTCGCCGAGGTTCACCGCCGCCTCGAAATCCGCGCCGTTTTTTTTGTTTTTTTTCAAAAAACCGTTCGGTTTTTCCGTCGGTTTTTTTAGAATCGGTTTTTTAAATAGATCGGTTTTTCCGGTTTATTTAAATAGTGAGTGTTCGTTCGTTCGTTCCTTCTAGCGAACGTTCGTCGTTTTTCTTTTTCTCGGATTAAATCCACGATTTTCCTGATCGCGATTCCTGATCCGATTTTCGTTTTAGTATAACTTTTCGCTCGTTTATCGGAATCAGGCGATTCAAGCGCCTAGAGTTTCGTCTCGAAACCCTCTATCCATTTAACCAACTTAAACAAGTTTTTGTCACTGTAAAATTTACCCTATATCCAGATTAGTAGAACGAATTTGTTTTCTTTCGCCGTTTGACTTTCGTTGCTTCGTTCGATTTGATTATTTTTGCCAACCGGAGTTCTTAAGTTGAACCTTCTGGTTAGATCTCTTATTTGAGTTTTACCTATGCATTAGATGAGTACTTATTGTATGCTTGTTTGTTTGTCTACGATAGAATACCCAGAGTGCGCCGCTTGTTACTTCGAATCTCTAGGTTTCGCGGATCATCAGCAAGGCAAGTAACACTTTGATCATACCTCTTTCATACCCAGTTTTTATTGCATTAGATCAAACCTCAAACATTGCATGATTAGGATCTAATTAAATTGTGGTATGGGAAGTTGTTGAGGTAGTACATATTACCTGTTTATTACCAAACCTTTGGGAGTTACTTCCGCGTTTGCTTATTATGCCATGCTAGCTAGTAGACGTGGATTGGGTGAGTGAAATCCATGACAGATGTGATTTTTGTTAATTAATCGTTTATCTAAGGTGGCAACTCAAACACACATCTGGGTGGATTGAGGCACCTGGCTATTCCAGGACATGCCTGTTTTCTTTTGGACCGCCACCCAGGCTCAAAGGGATCATGAGACTATTCATACTAGAAACTTCCGTGTGCAGCCACAAGCTATTATGGGCTCTAGCATAGTTGACTAGGTCGTGCGAACTCTTACAGTGGTAGACTAGCAGATGTAGGGGATGTAGGTGGTACGGTCTACCCGATCGTAAGGTGCTAGCGCTTCTGAAAGACTATGTCTCGGTCATCCGTCTTCTCAAACACCCTATAGTGCGAGAAACCCAACGGAGGCACTCGAGTCTTGTGGGGAAAAGTGCGCAAACCTCTGTAGAGTGTAATAAACTAATCATGACTAGCCGTGTCCCCGGTTATGGACATCTTGAGTATCTAGTACCTGGATTATCATGTGAATCTCAACATGTTACTCTAAATTAATTTTGTTGGGTTTTGTTTAATGATGATGCTTAATTGGGATTGAGAATGCTGTCAACCATTCTCAATGTTTAACAACTACCATGATAGTAATTAAATTTTATTCCTTTGAAGTAGGGAAAAATTGGCTTTATGCAAAACTGTAACCATAGAGCTTTCCACCAGCCAAATATGCATATAGTATAGTTGTTTCATTCCATTACTCTCTATGTGTTACCTTGCCAGCATATTCCATGTGCTGACCCGTTTCGGGATGCAAGGTTAATGTTGCAGACTTTTCAGATGATGATTAAGGAGTTTTAGGTCGTGGTTCTATAATCAGTGATGCCGTTGGAGTTGATGGACTCACTTATCTTCCAAGCCTTCCGCTGTTATCGTTATTAGATGGCCTTAAGCCATATTTATTGTAATACGTTCTCTATTGAGACACTCGATGTAATAAGTGTGTGATTGCTACTCTTCTATAAATCCTCCGAGTACTGTGTGGTGTCAGCATTACTGATCCAGGGATGACAACGGAGCACAGAGATCAGACTGTTTGAGGTCTGGTCGCTACAGGCCTTCTCAAGCAGAACCTTAATTCGGCTGCCGAGCCCACGGACACCATTAAGAGGGTCCGAACTACTATGTAGCAAGAGAGCTCTGCTCGTCAGGAGCTCGACTAGCAATCCGGCCTCCGTCTCAGTCCTGATCAAGTGGTGGCATTCGTGCCGCGCGTACATAACTACGCACTCAAAATCCCATGGGCATCGACGGAGGCAAAGCTAGCTTGTGGTCCATAGTACGGCTCAACCGACATCGGATACACACATACTTTCACTTTTACTTGTTTCCTTTTCTGGTCTCAATCCCACAGGCACCACTGGCGGTCTGGTCATCGGTCCTCTTGAAGGATAAACACACCAAGAGGGCGAGAAACGCAGACATATGGGGGACTTTTTAGGTGATTCCGTTAACGATAACTCTACCTGTTTTTCAGGACCCACATGCAGCTCTCCCTTGGTTTCGGCATGTCAAATAACCTGTTGCTTATCGTACTACTTGTATCAATGCGCCTTGACGTACTAATTAAATTACAATGAGAACAGTTTGCGACTGGAGCTGTAAGACTCCAGCTTTTTACCTTCATACCTTTTCTGTTTTCTTTCTCTTTTTCAGCTCCCCTGTGGATAACCCTATCAGGTAGCACCCGTACACTTTGGTATGCTTGATGTTTGCCAGGGGCTTCATAGCACCCCACATTACGGCAACAAAAGTTCGAACACTTTATAAGTATAGTTCAGCACCCCGAATTTAGCATTATATGCATTGGCTCCAAATCATGTCTTTGGTCAATAGTTGGGTTGCCCGGCTCCTGTGCTGGCTACCTTACGTTCCGGTATATCGGCTAAGGTAGTGAAGGGAGAACTACTGCGATTGTGCCTTGGTTTATCCAAAGGAGCACCTTAGTAGAGAAAGCCGAAAACTAACTGTCATGATTCGGCGAGAGCCGGTCAGCTGTTCGGAGGACGCAAATCATTGGATATTTCTTCCGCATTACGCGAAGGATTGGTACTTCCCGATCAGACAATTATAGCACTCTAATTCGGATACTAGGGGTTGTGCCCATGTTTTTATTGTCGCACTCCTATGGCTAAGTGAGGGCGTTACAGCCGCATAGTCTGGTTGCCTGGTTTGTTGCACTAAACAAATCCTTCAAGGACCATCTAATTGGATCAAGATTGTTTAGATTCCATCCCGAACACCCCCATACTACCTACGTGGGGGCAGAGGGCGACGACTGGTTAACCCTCAGATTTCATACAACACAGCCGCATAGGAAGTAAAAAATTTAAAAACATAACAAGCATTATGATACGTATCCAACGTATCTATAATTTTTGATTGCTCCATGCTATATTATCTACTATTTTGGACATTACTGGGCTTTATTATCCACTTTTATATTATTTTTGGGACTAATCTATTAAGCGGAGGCCCATCCCAGAATTGTTGTTTTTTGCCTATTTTAGGGTTTCGAAGAAAAGGAATATCAAACGGAGTCCAAACGGAATGAAACCTTCGGGAACGTGATTTTCTCACCGAATACAACTCAGGAGACTTGGACTCTACGTCAAGCCAACTAACAGGAGGCCACGAGGTAGGGGCGCGTGCCTGCCCCCCGCCCCCAGACGCACCCTCCACCCTCGTGGGCCCCCTGTTGCTCCACCGACGTACTTCTTCCTATATATACCCACGTACCCCCAAACGATCAGATATGGAGCCAAAACCATAATTTCAGCGCCGTAACTTTCTGTATCAACGAGATCCCATCTTGGGGCCTGTTCTGGAGCTCCGTCGGAGGGGGCATCGATCACGGAGGGCTTCTACATCAATACCATAGCCTCTCCGATGAAGTGTGAGTAGTTTACTTCAGACCTACGGGTCCATAGTTAGTAGCTAGATGGCTTCTTCTCTCTTTTTGGATCTCAGTACAATGTTCTCCCCCTCTATTGTGGAGATCTATTCGATGTAATCTTCTTTTTGCGGTGTGTTTGTTGAGACCAATGAATTGTGGGTTTATGATCAAGTCTATCTATGAATAATATTTGAATCTTCTCTGAATTCGTTTATGTATGATTGGTTATCTTTGCAAGTCTCTTCGAATTATCAGTTTGGTTTGGCCTACTAGATTGATCTTTCTTGCAATGGGAGAAGTGCTTAGCTTTGGGTTCAATCTTGCGGTGTCCTTTCACGGTGACAGTAAGGGTAGCAAGGCACGTATTGTACTGTTGCCATCGAGGATAACAAGATGTGGTTTTCTTCATATTGCATGAGTCTATCCCTCTACATCATGTCATCTTGCTTAAGGTGTTACTCTGTTTTTAACTTAATACTCTAGATGCATGCTGGATAGCAGTCGATGAGTGGAGTAATAGTAGTAGATGCAGGCAGGAGTCGGTCTACTTGTCTCGGACGTGATGCCTATATACATGATCATACCTAGATATTCTCATAACTATGCTCAATTCTGTCAATTGCTCAACAGTAATTTGTTCACCCATCATAGAATACTTATGCTCTCGAGAGAAGCCACTAGTGAAACCTATGGCCCCCGGGTCTATCTTTATCATATTAATCTCCTACTACTTAGTTATTTACTTTGCCTTTATTTTACTTTTCATCTTTATCATAAAATTACGAAAAATAGTATCTTTATCATATCTATCAGATCTCACTCTCGTAAGTGGCCCTATAGGGATTGACAACCCCTATTTGTGTTGGTTGCGAGGATTTCTTTGTTTTGTGCAGGTACGAGGGACTCACGCGTAGCCTCCTACTGGATTGATACCTTGGTTCTCAAAAACTGAGGGAAATACTTACGCTACTTTGCTGCATCATCCCTTCCTCTTCGGGGAAAACCAACGCAGTGCTAAAATAGGTAGCAAGAAGGATTTCTGGCGCCGTTGCCAGGGAGGTCTACGCAAAAGTCAACATACGAGGTACCCATCACATACCCTTATCTCCTGCATTACATTATTTTCCATTTGCCTCTCGTTTCCCTCTCCCCCCAATTCACCCTTGCCGTTTTATCCTCCCTCTCTTTCTCTATTTGCCCCTTTTTTGTCTGCTTGCTTTTTGTTTGCTTGTGTGTTAGTTTGCTTGTTTGTCGTGATGGCTCAAGATAATAATAAATTGTGTGACTTCACCAATACCAACAACAATGATTTTATTAGCACTCCGATTGCTCCTCTTACCGATGCTGAATCTTGTGAAATTAATACTGCTTTGCTGAATCTTGTCATGAAAGATCCGTTCTCTGGCCTTCCTAGTGAAGATGTCGCTACCCATCTAAATAGCTTTGTTGATTTGTGTGACATGAAAAAGAAGAAAGATGTGGATAATGATATTGTTAAATTGAAGCTATTTCCTTTTTCGCTTGGTTTTCGTCTTTGCCTAAAAATAGTATTGATACATGGAACAAGTGCAAAGATGCTTTTATATCTAAGTATTTTCCTCCCGCTAAAATCATCTCTCTTAGAAACGATATTATGAACTTTAAGCAACTTGATCATGAACATGTTGCACAAGCTTGGGAGAGAATTTAATTCATGATACGTAATTGCCCTACTCATGGTTTAAATTTGTGGATGATTATACAAAAAATTTATGTCGGATTGAATTTTGCTTATAGAAATCTTTTGGATTCGGCCGCGGGAGGCACTTTTATGGAAATCACCTTAGGAGAAGCTACTAAACTCCTAGATAATATTATGGTTAATTATTCTCAATGGCATATTGAGAGATCTACTAATAAAAAGGTGCATGCGATAGAAGAAATTAATGTTTTGAGTGGAAAGATGGATGAACTTATGAAATTATTTGCTAATAAGAGTGTTTCTTCTGATACTAATGATATGCCCTTGTCTACTTTGATTGAGAATAATAATGAATCTATGGATGTGAATTTTGTTGGTAGGAACAATTTTGGTAATAATGCGTATAAAGGAAATTTCAATCCTAGGCCTTATCCTAGTAATCCCTCTAATAATTATGGTAATTCCTACAACAATTCTTATGGAAATTATAATAAGATGCCGTCTGATTTTGATTCTAATATTAAAGAATTTATTACTTCGCAAAAGAATTTTAGTGCTATGATTGAAGAAAAATTGCTTAAGATTGATGATTTGGCTAGGAACGTTGACATAATTGCTCTTGATGTTGATTCTTTGAAACTTAGATCTATTCCACCTAATCATGATATCAATGAGTCTCTCAAAGCCATGATAATTTCCATTGACGAGTACAAAGAAAGAACCGCTAGGATGCGTGCTAAGAAAGATGCCTTTATAAAAGCGTGTTCTTCTAGTTGCTATGAAAATAATGATGAAGATCTAAAAGTTATTGATGTGTCCCCTATTGAATCTTTGTTTTGCAATATTAATCTTGATAAAGATGGGACTAAATATGATCCACCTTTACCTAGAAGGCATTCCAAGAATTCTGAATCTTTTGATCTTGATGCTAAATTTGATAAAAGTGGGATTGAAGAAATTAAAACCCTAGATGTTGCTAAACCCACTATTATGGATTTCAAGGAATTTAACTATGAAAATTGCTCCTTGATTGATTGTATTTCCTTGTTGCAATCCGTGCTAAATTCTCCTCATGCTTATAGTCAAAATAAAGCGTTTACTAAACATATCGTTGATGCCTTGATGCAATCTTATGAAGAAAAACTTGAATTGGAAGTTTCTATCCCTAGAAAACTTTATGATGAGTGGGAACCAACTATTGAAATTAAAATTAAAGATCATGAATGCTATGCTTTATGTGATTTGGGTGCTAGTGTTTCCATGATTCCAAAGACTTTGTGTGATTTGTTAGGTTTCCGTGATTTTGATGATTGCTCTTTAACTTGCACCTTGCGGATTCCACTATTAAGAAACCTATGGGAAGAATTAATGATGTTCTTATTTTTTCAAATAGGAATTATGTTCCCATAGATTTTATTGTTCTTGACATAGATTGCAATCCTTCATGTCCTATTATTCTTGGTAGACCTTTCCTTAGAACGACTGGTGCAATTATTGATATGAAGGAAGGGAATATTAGATTCCAATTTCCATTAAGGAAAACCATGTAACACTTTACTAGAAATAAAATTAAATTACCTTATGAATATATTATGATAGCCACTTATGGATTGCCTACCAAAGATGGCAATACCTAGATCTATTCTTGCTTGTTATGCCTAGCTAGGGGCGTTAAACGATAGCGCTTGCTGGGAGGCAACCCAATTTTATTTTTATTACTTTCTTTTTTCTCCTGATTAGTAATAAATAAATTATTTAGCCTCTGTTTTGGTTGTGTTTTTTGTGTTTAATTAGTGTTTGTGCCAAGTAGAACCTTTGGGAATACTTGGGGAAAGTCTTGTTGAACTTGCTGTAAAAAACAGAAACTTTAGCGCTCACGAGAACTGCTGTCATTTTTATTTGGAAAGTGCTATTTAGTTAATTATTTTTGAAGATGATTAATAGATAAATTCCTCACGTCCAGCAATTTATTTTAGAATTTTTGGGGTTCCAGATCTTGTGCTAGCTACAGATTACTACAAACTGTTCTGTTTTTGACAGATTCTGTTTTGCGTGTGTTGTTTGCTTATTTTGATGAATCTATGGCTAGTAAAATAGTTTATAAACCATAGAGAAGTTGGAATAAAGTAGGTATAACACCCATATAAATAAAGAATGAGTTCATTACAGTAACTTGAAGTGGTCTTTTGTTTTCTTTTGCTAACGGAGCTCATGAGATTTTCTACTGTAAATTTTGTGTTGTGAAGTTTTCAAGTTTTGGGTAAATATTTGATGGATTATGGAACAAGGAGTGGCAAGAACCTAAGCTTGGGTATTCCCATGGCACCACCAAGATAATCTAAGGACATCTAAAAGCCAAAGCTTGGGGATGCCCCGGAAGGCATCCCCTCTTTCGTCTACTTCTATCGGTAACTTTACTTGGAGCTATATTTTTATTTACCACATGATATGTGTTTTACTTGGAGCGTATTGTATGATTTGAGTCTTTGATCATTAGTTTACCACAATAATCCTTGCTGTACACATCGTATGAGAGAGCCATACATGATTTGGAATTTGTTAGAATACTCTATGTGCTTCACTTATATCTTTTGAGTTATATTATTTTGCTCTAGTGCTTCACTTATATCTTTTAGAGCACGGTGGTGGATTTGTTTTATAGAAACTATTGATCTCTTATGCTTCACTTAGATTATTTTGAGAGTCTTGATATCATGGTAATTTGCTTAAAATCCTAATATGCTTGGTATGCAAGATTAATAATAAATCTTTCTTATGAGTGTGTTGAATACTATGATAAGTTTGATACTTGATAATTGTTTTGAGATATGGAGATGGTGATATTAAAGTCATGCTAGTTGAGTAGTTGTGAATTTGAGAAATACTTGTGTTGAAGCTTGTGATTCCCGTAGCATGCATGTATGGTGAACCGTTATGTGATGAAGTCGGAGCATGATTTATTTATTGATTGTCTTCCTTATGAGTGGCGGTCGGGGATGAGCGATGGTCTGTTCGTACCAATCTATCCCCATAGGAGCATGCGCGTAATACTTTGCTTTGATAACTTGTAGATTTTTGCAATAAGTATTTGAGTTCTTTATGACTAATGTTGAGTCCATGGATTATACGCACTCTCATCCTTCCACCCTTGCTAGCCTCTCTAATACCGCGCACCTTTCACCGGTATCATACACCCACCATATACCTTCCTGAAAACAGCCACCATACCTACCTATTATGGCATTTCCATAGCCATTCCGAGATATATTGCCATGCAACTTTCCACCGTTCCGTTCATGACACACTCCATCATTGTCATACTGCTTAGCATGATCATGTAGTTGACATAGTATTTGCGGCAAAGCCACCATTCATAATTCTTTCATACTTGTCACTCATGCATCATTGCATATCCCGGTACACCGCCAGAGGCATTCATATAGAGTAATATCTTGTTCTAAGTACCGAGATGTAATTGTTGAGTTGTAAGAAAAATAAAAGTGTGATGATCATCATTATTAGAGCATTGTCCCAGTGAGGAAAGGATGATGGAGACTATGACTCCCCCACAAGTCGGGATGAGACTCCGGACGAAAAAAGAGAGAGAAAAGAGGCCATAAAAAGAGAAAAGGCCCAAATAAAAAAAATAAAAAATAATAAAAAAGAGAGAAAAAGAGAGAAGGAACAATGTTACTATCCTTTTACCACACTTGTGCTTCAAAGTAGCACCATGATCTTCATAGTAGAGAGTCTCTCATGTTATCACTTTCATATACTAGTGGGAATTTTTCATTATAGAACTTGGCTTGTATATTCCAATGATGGGCTTCCTCAAAAGTGCCCTAGGTATTCATGAGCAAGCAAGTTGGATGTACACCCACTTAGTTTCTTTTTGAGCTTTCATATACTTATAGCTCTAGTGCATCCGCTGCATGGCAATCCCTACTCACTCACATTGATATCTATTGATGGGCATCTCCATAGCCCGTTGATACACCTAGTTGATGTGAGAATATCTTCCCCTTTTTGTCTTCTCCACAACCACCACTCTATTCCACCTATAGTGCTATATCCATGGCTCACGCTCATGTATTGTGTGAAGATTGAAAAAGTTTTGAGAATGTCAAAAGTATGAAACAATTGCTTGGCTTGTCATCGGGGTTGTGCATGATTTAAATATTTTGTGTGGTGAAGATAGAGCATAGCCAGACTATACGATTTTGTAGGGATAACTTTCTTTAGCCATGTTATTTTGAGAAGACATAATTGCTGTGTTAGTATGCTTGAAGTATTATTATTTTCTATGTCAATATAAACTTTTGTCTTGAATCTTTCGGATCTGAATATTCATACCACAATTAAGAAGAATTACATTAAAATTATGCTAAGTAGCACTTCGCATCAAAAATTCTGTTTTTATCATTTACCTACTCGAGGACGAGCAGGAATTAAGCTTGGGGATGCTTGATACGTCTCCAACGTATCTATAATTTTTGATTGCTCCATGCTATATTATCTACTGTTTTGAACATTATTGGGCTTTATTATCCACTTTTATATTATTTTTGGGACTAACCTATTAACCGGAGGCCTAGCCCAGAATTGCTGTTTTTTGCCAGTTTTAGGGTTTCGTAGAAAAGGAATATCAAATGGAGTCCAAACGGAATGAAACCTTCGGGAACGTGATTTTCTCACCGAATACAACTCAGGAGACTTGGACCCTACGTCAAGCCAACTAACAGGAGGCCACGAGGTAGGGGGCGCGCCTACCCCCCAGGCGCGCCCTCCACCCTCGTGGGCCCCCTGTTGCTCCACCGACGTACTTCTTCCTATATATACCCACGTACCCCCAAACGATCAGATATGGAGCCAAAACCCTAATTCCACCACCGTAACATTCTGTATCGACGAGATCCCATCTTGGGGCCTGTTCCGGAGCTCCGCCGGAGGGGGCATCGATCACGGAGGGCTTCTACATCAACACCATAGCCTCTCCGATGAAGTGTGGGTAGTTTAATTCAGACCTACGGGTCCATAGTTAGTAGCTAGATGGCTTATTCTCTCTTTTTCGATCTCAATACAATGTTCTCCCCCTCTCTTGTGGAGATCTATTCGATGTAATCTTGTTTTTGCGGTGTGTTTCTTGAGATCGATGAATTGTGGGTTTATGATCAAGTCTATCTATGAATAATATTTGAATCTTCTCTGAATTCTTTTATGTATGATTGGTTATCTTTGCAAGTATCTTCGAATTATTAGTTTGGTTTGGCCTACTAGATTTATCTTTCTTGCAATGGGAGAAGTGCTTAGCTTTGGGTTCAATCTTACGGTGTCCGTTCCCGGTGACAGTAAGGGCAGCAAGGCACGTATTGTATTGTTGCCATCGAGGATAACAAGATGGGGTTTTCTTCATATTGCGTGAGTCTATCCCTCTACATCATGTCATCTTGCTTAAGGCGTTCCTCTGTTTTTAACTTAATACTCTAGATGCATGTTGGATAGCGGTCGATGAGTGGAGTAATAGTAGTAGATGCCGGCAGGAGTCGGTCTACTTGTCTCGGACGTGATGCCTATATACATGATTATACCTAGATATTCTCATAACTATGCTCAATTCTGTCAATTGCTCAACAGTAATTTGTTCACCCACTTTAGAATACTTATGCTCTTGAGAGAAGCCACTAGTGAAACCTATGGCCCCCAGGTCTATCTTTATCATATTAATCTCCTACTACTTTGCTATTTACTTTGCCTTTATTTTACTTTGCATCTTTATCATAAAAATACCATAAATATTATCTTTATCATATCTATTAGATCTCACTCTCATAAGTGGCCCTATAGGGATTGACAACCCCTATTTGTGTTGGTTGCGAGGATTTATTTGTTTTGTGCAGGTACGAGGGACTCGCGCGTAGCCTCCTACTGGATTGACACCTTGGTTCTCAGAAACTGAGGGAAATACTTACGCTACTTTGCTGCATCATCCCTTCCTCTTCGGGGAAAACCAACGCAGTGCTAAAAGAGGTAGCACATTATATTGCATAAACACTGTGTTTCATCATACAAGGCAGAGGGAGATCGAATACATTCATTCAAAGATAGTGTCTTTCGCATAGTGATCCGCAACAATGCGGGATCCCTCCAGGACACCATCAAAATACAACTCGGGTCGGCGGTGCTCCTTGCCCTCAGGCGCCCCCTCGGTCATTAGCTTGGCATCCATCTTCGCCCAGTGCGTTTTGACGCGGGCAAAGGCCATCCATGCACCTTTAATACAGACCGACCGCTTTATAACCTCAAGCCGGGGGCAGGCATCAACAAGCCGCTTCACAAGTCCGAAGTAGCTGCTAGGTATCAGCGCGGCATGCCATAGTCGGACTATCAGCTCCTTCATGGGCAGCTCGGCCGCCTTGTGCAGCTCGAACAGCTGTTTCAGCTGGTCGCCGAAGGACACCGGATGTTCAGGTCCAAGTTATTGAGACCAGAACAGCTTCTCTGTAGAACTCCCTCCCTCGGCTCGATAGAACTCAGCGACGTCTGATATGCTGCGCGGCAAATCCGTAAATGCCACTGGAGAGCTCCAAATTTGGGTAAGTAAAAGGAACGCTTCCTTCACAAACTTGCTTTGCATAATGAAAGCCTTACCCACCGTGATCTTCCGGGCTTCCTGGATTTCCTGAAGGGCGCTCTAGGCTTCGGCTCGAGCCTCTTGTGCACTCTGGCGGGCTTTCGCATGTTCAGAAGCTTGCGTCTTAGAATCACACTCCAAGGACTCGTACTTCTTGACGGCGTCCTAGAGCTCTTGCTGAACCTCGCTGATCCGGGACTCGTGCATCTCGTGCGCGGTGCGTTCCTTGGCCACTTTGTCCTCGGCGTTTGCTAATGCCTTGTTGAGGGCTGCCACCAAGTTCCTAGCCCCTAATAAAGATCATGGCACTTTAGTCAGCACAAACCATTCATCCTTCCTAAATATACACGCAGGTTATTGCATACCTTTGCTGTCCTCCAGCTGCTTATTCATGAGGCCGAGCTCTTTGTCGGCCCGCTCCAGGTTCTGCTTCAGTCCGGAGACCTCCGCAGTATGAATGGCAGCAGCCAGCAGCGACGCCCGCTTATTCACATAGACATCTTATGTTAGACTCCTGCAAAAATTACTTGGATCGCCTGTTCAGCTTTTCCTTTCCAGACACCAAACAGAGCATCAGGGGCTACTGTCCATGTTGTGATATTTTTCTACAATTGTTACCTCAAAGCCTGTTAAAAGGCTAGTGCAGGCCTCGGTTAGTCCGCTTTTGGCGGACTGAACCTTTTCGATCACTGTACCCATAGGGACACGGTGCTCATCCATAATGGAGGCGCCTCGCAGCGCTTCCAACAGATTATCCGGTGCCTCTTGTTGGACAGAGGTCAGCGGTCGAACAGGCACACCTCCTCCTTTCGGGGAAGGCCGTTCGCTGTCTCCGGAGCCCTGTAGGTCTCCGGAATGGTATCCGGCTGAGGGCCGAAGGGAACTTGGCCCCCATTGCCAGTCCCCATGGGGGCTTTTTCCCCCATGTGTCCGGCAGCCGAGGAGTCATCTTGGGGCGCCACCTTAACGATTTCTGGAATCTCCCCTGGTTTGGGAAGGTCCTTTTGGACGCCATCTCGTCGTCACCCTTGGGTGAGGCAGAGTAAGCAGGCGGCGGAGACATGCTAGCCATCTCCTTTGAGTCTAGCGAACCCTCTGTCGAGGATCGCGGGGAGCTGTTGCGGGTCGGACTGTAATGGCATAGTTTAAACATATTAATATTATAAACTAGAAAGGCCAGGTATTGGGAGGTGCATAGGGTTTCGGTACTTACGAGGCAGCCCGAGGCTTGGTCCGGGGCATTCGCTCCGGACTGCTTTCGACATCCCATGCGGAGTTATCCGCAAGGGGGCCCTTTGTGGGGACCCCGACTCATAAGTCGTGATCACCGAATGCACGTGTACAGTGATCCCAGAGATCAATGCTCACTGAACACACACAGAAGCTGAATAACAAGAGTATTACGTCCATACATACCGTATTACACAAGTAGGACCATTATGGTCAAGTCTTGAGTATAACATCGCAGCGGAAATCTTTGTCGATAACTTGGACCCATGCCATCTGCCTTAACCCTACAGGCATTCTGACTGGGAAGCGTCCTAGCTCGCATGTTCGTCACCAAGGTACTCTTCTTCATATCATGTTCTTTCATGCCTGGCCAATAAAATAACCAGTGGCAAGCCAATGAGTACTTTGAATGTACTCGCAAGCAACCCAAGGGTGATAATGATGAGGACATGACTACCTTGGATACGACCAAAAATATTGCATACATGCATATTTGTCAGGTGATTTCTAATGCAAACTATTCAATAATCTATTTATGTTATCCAGAACAAAAATACTTCACACACTTTTGTGTTTTGTCTAATTGCAGGTGTATGGGACATTTGTACAATCCACATATGAAGACAAGGGAAAAAGGAGAAGTTTATGTTGTGTTGAAAAAGTCCTCTCACGTCACTTTTGGGCCAAAAGAAGATAGAGTCCAAGTCTCTCACGTTCTGGATTCAGATTCGGACTGCACAGACATACCTGACTCAAAACGCCAACAACTTTTTCATACGGACTCCGAATTGGGTGATTCTTTTTTTGTTGGAAACTAGATTTCGTGCTCTTTCCAACCCAATTGGATTCACCTTCAAATTCATCCGGAGCATTGAGTTATGGACGAAACAATCTGACGTTGCAGCAGAATCCGAGTCAAACTACAAGCCCAAACGTGTTGCATCACCTCCACTTGGGCCCATGAGCCTTGTACGACCTAGGGTTAGTTTTAGGCTGCCTTGGGACGTCCTCCCACCTCCTTGGCCGCCACCCCTTGCTCCTATATAAGTAGATTCATCTAGTAACTTTTTCCTTGGGATTTATTTAGTTAAAAGTTAGCCATTGCAACTTCGTGTACTTCATTTGTGTCCAACGACCAGACCAAGACCGCTTCCGGATCCCCACCATTATCAATACTTCATATATATTTGCAATATTCAGATTGCTTTATCATATTCTTGCTCGTTCTTCGATTGCTTCTAGGAATAGACCTTCGTGGTCAGGCTGACCGTGCTTCCGGCATCGTCAGTAACCTCAGGAGATTGGTTTAGCGATTGCTAAGGCGCAACGTCATGCACGTTTGTAGTCGGATCATCAAAGTCGTCTCCACCAAATCGATAGTTATCATCTCATCGAAAGATCGGGACCCTCGCCTCTATCAAGTGGTATCAGTTTTCAGGTTGCTTGGTGAGAATTTCCAGTTTTCCTAGATTAGATTTATTTTCTTACCTATTGTCCAAGAAAAAGCCACAAAAAAGAGTTAGATCTACTCATCCTTGGTCCAAGCCAGTCTGAGCCTTTGCAATTTTCTTTTCATTGCTTGCATAGTTGAATTATCGGTTGCATCGTCGTGTCGAGTTGATGGTCTTAGTGTCTAGTTCGTTTAGAGTTTCGAGTTCTGTTCACATTAGTCACGCCACCGCTGCATCATTATCTCTTCCGCTGTCCACCACCCATCCATCAATTTCCACCACGTGCTACCCACCATTCATTGTCATAATAATAGTTGAGATCGTTCACATCTTCACTTGATCCAATCTGCATCTTATCTAGTTTGTTTTGGAAAGAGGGAGAAAAAAAGAGAGAAAAAAACGAGAGAAAAAAAGGAGAAAAAAAAAGTCAGAGAAAAAAAAGGAGAGAAAGAAAAAAAGTGTGAGGAAAAAAAAAGAGAGAAGAAAAAAAAATCGGCACAAACTTTTTCAGAGGAAAGTTGGAGACAAAGTTGTTGATATATCCTGCTTGGCTGTTGTTTCACCTCATTATCTTTACTGCCGTTGTGATCATCACTTATATCTTGCTGTCCAGAGCTACTTAGTATCCTTCATTGATGCTAGTTGTGCTACGACGTGACCTCATTAGTGTTCTAGGCTCGCGTCTCTAGTTCGGTCTAGCCTAGGACCAGCACAGTACCGTCGTTCAGCGTTTATTCAACATCGCATCTCTGAATTGATTATTGCTAATCTTTTGCTACCACATATAGCCAACCCAGCTCCACATATTTCTACATCGTGTATACGTACGTTCCCCTGGCAATCGCTTTACACAATCTTCAAAGTTATTTGACACCGCTGGTTGCCTGTCACCACCTGCTGCTTGGTAAGAACTTGTAAGATATTGATATTTGCTTTACTGTGAGCGCTTTACCACCACACCCTAGTAGTTCATAGGAACATTATTCTTGAATTTTTTTTCTTGTTTCTACTAATCATGACAGGTTCCGAAGATAGAAGTTCTTGGACGATGGACACATCTTCACCATCACGAGAGTTGGGACAACACACACAAGCACATGGTCAGGTTATCTTTTTACCGTCATTTGAGGGTAGATTTAATCCTACTACTTATCTAGCTTGGGAGCTTGAAGTAGAACAAGTTTTTAGTCACCATGACTTTTCTGAACTTGAGCGAGTGCGAGCAGCCACTAGAGCATTTACTGATTTTGCTTCTGTTTGGTGGAGTGTACATTGTAAGAAAAACATTGATAACCAACCCACAACTTGGAAAGTTTTGAAAGCTGTAATGAGACAACAATTTTTCCCTCCTTATTATCGTCGTGAATTGCTTCGCAAATTTGAACAATTTAAACAAGGCAACAACACTGTTCATGCTTACTACCAAGAGTTCAAATCTTATATGCATCATTGTGACATAGAAGAATCTGAGAATGATACAATGAATAGATTTTTTGGTGGTTTGAACCATGATATTCAGGCAAGATTTCAGTATATTCCTCATTGCATTACTGGTATGTATGTCCGTGCTTGTACCTTTGAGAGACAGATACAGGAGGATGCATTAGGTGACTACAACAACTACTATTCCAGTTCATGCTCACCACCGCCGGTGGGTTCCTCCATCATTGCACCTCGGATTATGAGTGCAATATCATCTCAAGAGTATGGTACATTGTCAATGTCAGTACCTACATCAGCTACATCTCTGCGAGGTAACAGTAAAGGTATTGATGATATAACTTCACATGAGAATGAAGCATGCCTAGTTAACTTGAATGCATCATGTGTTGAGTTACCTGTTGATTTGAGCACACCACCTATTTTAGAGACTCTTGTTACTGTCATGAATGCGTCATGTGATCAAACAACTGAAATATCAACAATTTTGAGTGCACCCATTGAATTAACTGTTGATGCAAAAGAACCAATGTTTAATCATTTTGATATGACCTCTAATCTTGATGATGATTCTGTGTCCAATGACTTATTGCATGTTTGCTTATTTAAGCATGTTGTAGCATGTAAATTTGATGCAAGTAAGGTTTATTCATCAAAGTTAGGATGGTTTAATGATGAACATTGCCAATCTTTTGAAGAGAATAAGAGCTTCACTTATATGTGCAAACTGAGTTCCAATATTTTAATGCCTTCTACTTCTTGTGATAATTTTTTGGCTTTAGATTTTATGAACAATGAAAGTTACTCATGTATACATGTGACATATGTGCAAAAATCAAGGGAAGTTAAAATGGATGACATATACATATACAACATGTACACCTTGTCTCTTTTGTTAGCCACATTTCAGATTAAGCAATGCCGAGGACGGCTTTGTTTTCAAAAAGGGGAGGATGATGAGGACATGACTACCTTGGATACGACCAAAAATATTGCATACATGCATATTTGTCAGGTGATTTCTAATGCAAACTATTCAATAATCTATTTATGTTATCCAGAACAAAAATACTTCACACACTTTTGTGTTTTGTCTAATTGCAGGTGTATGGGACATTTGTACAATCCACATATGAAGACAAGGGAAAAAGGAGAAGTTTATGTTGTGTTGAAAGAGTCCTCTCACGTCACTTTTGGGCCAAGAGAAGATAGAGTCCAAGTCTCTCACGTTCTGGATTCAGATTCGGACTGCACAGACATACCTGACTCAAAACGCCAACAACTTTTTCATACGGACTCCGAATTGGGTGATTCTTTTTTTGTTGGAAACTAGATTTCGTGCTCTTTCCAACCCAATTGGATTCACCTTCAAATTCGTCCGGAGCGTTGAGTTATGGACGAAACAATCTGACGTTGCAGCAGAATCTGAGTCAAACTACAAGCCCAAAGGTGTTGCATCACCTCCACTTGGGCCCATGAGCCTTGTACGACCTAGGGTTAGTTTTAGGCTGCCTTGGGACGTCCTCCCACCTCCTTGGCCGCCACCCCTTGCTCCTATATAAGTAGATCCATCTAGTAACTTTTTCCTTGGGATTTGTTTAGTTAAAAGTTAGCCATTGCAACTTCGTGTACTTCGTTTGTGTCCAACGACCAGACCAAGACCGCTTCCGGATCCCCACCATTATCAATACTTCATATATATTTGCAATATTCAGATTGCTTTATCATATTCTTGCTCGTTCTTCGATTGCTTGCAGGAATAGACCTTCGTGGTCAGGCTGACCGTGCTTCCGGCATCATCAGTAACCTCAGGAGATTGGTTTAGCGATTGCTAAGGCGCAACGTCGTGCACGTTTGTAGTCGGATCATCAAAGTCGTCTCCACCAAATCGATAGTTATCATCTCATCGAAAGATCGGGACCCTCGCCTCTATCAGATAACAGAATAATTATGCAAGGCACTACTGCTAATTTTGGCATTTTTGTGGAAAGCTATTTTTTCTCATGCAAGTATGATCAACATTTATCAAGAATATGAATGCGTCTGCAACAAGTATCAGGAGGTTATAGACATCAACATCGAGAGAGAGTTATGAACAACTCATGCTCAAGCTCATCGTGACTACCTCACGAATCACGTCAATATTTTTACCAAACCGTGTTGTTTGTCAGAAACATATGGACGTAGTCTAAGCAGCACCACCCAACTATCCTTGACCATGGACACGGCTATTCGAATAGTTTTACACTCTGCAGAGGTTGCTCACTTTACCCACAAGATCCGGGGAACTTTCGTGTCATCCACGACCCGCGGTACCTCAAGTACCTGGGGTAAGCACCCGATCACTATCTTTCCCTAGACGACACTAACAAGGAGTCCACTCATTGTTCCGTATCTTCTCGATATACATCATACGAGACTCACTCGAGATTGTAACATCCGAGAGGGGACACAACGGTGTATCCGGTGCCCTGTGAAAACAGTCATGGCCGCCCTACCTGGCACGACCCCGTCCCAAGAGAGTGCACCAACAACTCTCCCGTCACTAGTAATGTGGGCTCCAAGCTAGTATCGGCCTAGGTAATCAATAATGCCCTTTCCCATATAAGGGTAGAGTGGTTGCGCATGTAAGGTTGGGACAGTCGACAAATCTTAAATCTAATCCGTCTCTGTAAACAACACTTTTCTCGAGCCTCGGTACACTACTTCTCCACCAAGTAGTGACCTAGTTCATCATCATCTCCCAGGGGCATTAGTGGCACCCACTGGGCTATTTGCAAGTATGTCAAACCACACTTGTTTCTTTCCATGCATAACCCTGACCCACTTTGCATAGCCATTAACTATAGCATATTTCTACAACCCACCAACACAACTCTAAGCAAGGGTAGAGTCATGAAAAATGCAAGTATCAATGGAGTATACAATGGAGACAAGCCTAGCAAGGTTGCCATTCAAGGTATATCATGCACTCGGTGAAGCAACGAAAATGCCATCATGATGTAAAATGGTTCATCATGGTCAAAGGGCTGCTTGCCTGTTTTAACAAAGTCTTCTAGGTCTTCAAATATCTCTGGTCCAACTCCGAGCATTTCGTGTACTTCGTCAACTATCGTTGAAAGCAACCATAATAAGCAACAAAACAAGGCAGAAATAAAAGTGCTCCAAAAATATTGATTTGACTTTTCTAGGACATCTATGGTTATATGAAAATTAACTAGAGTGGTTTCATTGGAATTGGGTCAGTGGATATTTCTAAACATTTTGATATGACGGAATCAAGGGGTTTATGGATTTGCAAGAAGTGTACAGAAATATATTTTTGAAAAATGAGCAAAGGCAACCATTTAACAAATCATGATTTTAGAAGCATCTAGGAATTGGTTTCACTGGATTTGGAGTTTAAATGATTTTCCTATGAATTTACAAGGTTGACAAATATGAAGAAATGGCTCATTATTTTGTGTGGTACAGAAAGTATTGAGAAAAATGTTCATAAACTAAGTTATGAACTTAGAAGCATCTAGGAATTTGAATCATGGCATTTGGATCAATTTTGAGCTCTCTGTGATTTTCTAAAGTTTATGACAGAAATGGAGAAATGGGATTTCATAAATGTTTGTGAAGAAAATCTTTATGGAAAAATGTGCAAATTGCACCATGTGATAGATCGGGAATTTATGAACCTACAGAAATTAGAATCATCAAATTTGGAGTCTATTTGAATTATTTAGGAATTTTACAATATTTATGAAAAGAAAAAGGAAGAAAGGGACTCAACCTTATAAAGCGCACTGCGCGAAGCCCAGCTAAACAGCGCCTACTAGGCTCGGCTGCACGAGGGAGGAGGTGACGCCGAAGGCGCACTGCGGGAGGGCGCTACCCAGCGGGGCAAGCGGATCGGCCCAAAGCCGTTTCCACTTAACTCGACTGGTGGGCCGGCTCGGTCGCCTTTGCCGCTGACGGGCGGGGCCCCCATGCCAGCTGGCGGGGCAGTCGTCCTCTACCTCCCGCTCGAGGCAGAGCAGGGGAGGCAGAGCGCACGCCGGCGCCTCCGGCCGTCTCCCGTGGCGCTCCGCCTAAGGGCGAGCTCAGCGCGGAGCGGCGCATCCGCTGGTGCAGGTCACGGCCGCCGGAGGGGGCCGAGGTGACCGCAGCTTTGACGGTGGAGAGGGAGGTCATCGGCCATCCGTGGCTCTCGACCTTCGAGCATCCCCACGACGGTTCGAGGAGGTGGGGAGGTTCGCCGGACCACGGGGAGTCTTTGTGTGGAGGAAAGGGAGGGAGGTGTGCTCGGCATTGCTCGAATTTGAGCGAGGCGAAGCGGCAGCCGTGCGGTGGTAGGAGGAGAAGGGAGGCACGGGAGGAGGATCTGGATGCTCTAGGAGGTCGCTAGGGGAAAGAAAGAGCGAACGGTGCCCAGAGAAGGGGCTCGGGATGGTCATTTAAGGCGGGGTAACGGTGCACCGTGGACGAGTGCGCCGGCGAGGTCGTTGCCGTTGCTAGGGGTCATGGGGGCTCATGTGTGCATGTCCTGGGTGTTTGTAGATATGGTCTATGGCCAGGGGAAGGGAGAGAAGGAGCGGGGGAGGGCCAGAGCATCGCGCGTGTGAGCTCGGCCATTGGAGCTCTCGGGCGGCCGGTGCGCGTGCGAGCAGTGGCAGGAGAGAGAGGGAGGAGGGGGCCGACCAGCTGCCGTCTCCCGGACGCCGAGGCGTCTCGTCGGGCGCGCTAGGGAGGCCCGAGGTGGCCGGAGGTGCTTGGCAGGGGGCGGCTACAGTGCGGGAGCGCACTGTAGCGCGCTCCAGAGCGTGCAAATGGCCGGCATGCCATTTTTTTGGCAAAGTGGGCACGGCTAAGCATGTTTGGTAGCTCTAGGGAGGAGTAAATAATATGGGGAAAACCTTGGATGCCTTGGGTGGCCACTGGAGTGAGGAGGGAGGTGAGGAAGAGGGGTGCAAGGGCTGTCCAGAAGGGTAAAAGAGGTGGTTTCACCCCTCAATTATTGATCTGAGATGCAGCCATTGCTACTGGAGGTAGAAGAGGTCTAGGAGGGGCTGTGGTAAAAAGTGGAGGCCATGGAGAAGAGTGGAAGAGGTCAAAACAAGGGTTTTAGTAAAATGGCAGAAGGTGTTTGATGCTGGTTTGGGCAAGAAAATTAATTCCACTTGACATGAGAATTAACAGGATGGAATGGCACATAGAAGTAGGATGTTCCACCGAGTTTGAGCTCATTTGGGCAAAATAGCCAATGTAACTTTGGTAAACCCTAGAAATCAACAGAAATGGCTTTACCAAGATTTAGTCATGCAAATCTATTCTCCTTGATGCACCCCTTGGTGTAGTGTCATCATTTGAGGTTATGAACATGTCCACAAAAGTTGAGATCAAAAGGAGAAAGTTGCCAATGTAGAGTTGTTCAAATTTGGTTCTGAACAGGAAGGGTTTTGGGGCACTTTGAGCAAGATAACATTCTCTCCAACTTGTGCCATTTGGTCTAGATGAATAATTAGACCATTTGAGCATGTTCACAAGGTTTGAGAACATTTGGACATGTTTGGCAATGTAAAGTTGCTCAAACTTCAAAATGGACAGAAATGGTTTTGGGGAGATTTCATGGGGTTATACTATTCTCCATGACATGATACTTGGCAAGATCATCAAACATGTCATATGTCACATGCTAGAATTTTCTTGGAATTTTTGGGGAATATTTCCTTTGTAAATATTTCAAAATCTTGAAATATCCAGAAAGGGTTTTTGAGGGATTTGACCAATATTTTGAACATGACCATGTGTTGAAACTCTTATATATGGAAAATATATGTCCACTGAGTTTCCCTGATTTTTGTCAAATATTTTTGAAACAATAAAATATTTTTTTCCTATTAAAGACCATTTCTGGCCTTAAGAAAAAGCTTTTAAATAAAATAGGAAAATAACTTTTAAAATTATATTTTTATGGTTTCTGGGTATCCTATATCTAATAGGAGTCAAACATATTTTTGGAAAGATTTTTTTACTGCCCTGAATTAAGTACTTGCGGTACAAATCTTAATTCAGGGGTTTTTGGAAAACTAATTTTTGAAAATACTTTTTGGCCAAATTATTTTTGTAAGAAAATACTATATTGATTTATTTGAATTTTAGAGCACTTGCAAACAACAGACAAAATCCAAACAAGGCAAGGTCCAAAACACTCAAAAGTTTTTGTCAAACCACATTTTATCATGATTTATTAGCTTAAGTGTTGTGGCATGAAAAACAGGGTGTGACACCCTTCCCCCTCTTGGGCACCTCTGCCTCCAGATTCGTGGAGGCCTCTCCCTTTTCTTTCCCCCCTCCGGGGGGAAGCCGCCTTCTTCCTCCACCTCGCCGTCGTCTTCGGACGACATGTCCGAAGCACCCTTTCGACGAAGGCCACCCCTGCTCCCTTTGGCCTTCTTCTCCGGCACATCATAAGGCGCCGAAAATAGCATCTTCGTTAGGAGTGGGGTTTCCTCATCTTCGGGTAGTGGAGCTGGACAATTAATCCGCCCCACTATGTTGATCCAGGCCTAAAAATTGATAGGAAGGCTTAGACTCCTTCTAAAAAATATGCCAGTAAAGAACTTACCGAATTGGCCCCGCGTTTTAAGCTGAGCCCACGATCTTTGGCCATGGGCGGTGGTGTCTCGCCGGCCTTGAAGAGCACTTTCCAGATATCTTCGTGCGTTGTGCCGAAGAGCTCTAGTAGTGTCTGGTGCTTGGCCGGATCGAACTCCCACAAATAGCAAGTCCAGCATTGGCACGGAAGGATCCGGCGAATGAGCATGACCTGGATCACATTGACGAGTTTGATCCTCTTGGTTATCATGTTCTGAACGCACGTCTGGAGCCCAGTCAACTCGCTTGAAGAGCCCCAGGCGAGGCCCTTCTCTTGCCAGGAGGTGAGCCGCAGCGGAGCTCCGGATCGAAATTCGGGGGCCTCCGCCCAGTTGGTCTCGTGCGGCTCAGTGATGTAGAACCACCCCGACTGCCAACCCTTCACCATCTCCACAAAGGAGCCTTCGGGCCATGTAACGTTGGGCATCTTGCCCACCATGGCGCCTCCGCACTCTGCCTCTTGGCCTCTCACCACCTTCGGCTTTGCATTAAAAGTCTTCAGCCATTGGCAAAAGTGAGGCAGGATACGGAGAAAGGCCTCGCAAACGAGTATAAATGCCAAGATGTTGAGGATAAAGTTGGGCGCTAGATCATGGAAGTCCAGCCCGTAGTAAAACATCAGTCCGCGGACAAATGGGTGGAGAGGGAATCCCAGCCCGCGGACGAAATTTATGAGAAACACAACCCTCTCATGGGGCTCTGGGGTAGGGACGATCTGTCCTTTGGCCGGGAGATGGTGAACGATCTCCTTGGCCAGGTATCTGGCCTCTCGAAGCTCCTTGATGTCTTTCTTCATAGCAGAGGAAGCCATCCACTTGCCACCAGCTCTGGATTCAAACATGGTTGGAGTGTTTTCTCCGGTGGGGGAAGCTAGGGCTTGGGTGCTGGAGCTCAAGAATGGATGGGTAGAGGAAGGATAAGGCAGGGGTGAGTGAGGACGAATCCTTATCTCCTTATAAAGGCCATGAATATCAAATGCCTCCCTGCTCGCCTTAAAACTCGCCTATTCCCAAGGGCTGTGTAAATGGCACGGTTGGGTTACCCACGCTCGTATTGATGAGAATCCCGTAATAAGGGGACACGATCTCTCCTTTGACAAGACATGCCGATGGCAACCGCATCTCGAAACGTGGAACGGCAGACATAAAATGGTCTGAAATGATGGCCGGGTGGACGTGATGTCATGTTGTAACAAGTTGTCAGCGGATTGGACTCGTGGAATATTATATTCTCTCTGCGGTTGTGTGTGGTGTGTGTAACAGGTCCGAATACTATCATAGCGTCTGGAAATTATCTTGGAGTTCGGAAAGAAGGGAACCTGCCTTGCAATGCCGAAGACAAATCTACGCGCCGAACTCCTCGTCATTGAAGCCAGGTTCAGGGGCTACTGAGGGAGTCCTGGACTAAGGGGTCCTCGGATGTCCGGCCTATTAGCCATGGGCCGAACTAATGGGCTGTGAAGATACGGAGACAAAAGACTACACCCGTGTCCGGATGGGACTCTCCTTGGCGTGGAAGGCAAGCATGGAGACCGGATATATAGATTCCTTTCTTTGTAACCGCTTGTGTAACCCTAGATCCTGCCCGTGACTATATACACTGGAGGGCTAGGTCCGTAGATAGGCCGAATACTCATTACCATAGTCATACCAGCTAGACCTCTAGGGTTTAGCCATTACGATCTCGACGTAGATCAACTCTTGTAATACTCATATTCATCAATATCAATCAAGCAGGACGTAGGGTATTACCTCCATAGAGAGGGCCCGGACCTGGGTAAAACATCGTATCCCCTGTCTCCTGTTACCATCGACCTTAGACGCACAGTTCGGGACGCCCTACCTGAGACCCGCTGGTTTTGACACCGGCAATGGGGGTCATGCGTGGGGCCATTGCTGCCCTCATGCATCACATCGATAAATGGTAAAGAGGCATCCTGCGTCTTCCCCATTAAAAAAAGGGGAAACCGAGGGCGTGCTGCTCATTTACCCTCCGCGTCTCTCCAATTTCGGAACCGCCGTCCCCCCTTCTTCCTCAAGCAAAAAAGCCGAAACTCCCGCGTCCATCTGCCGCCGCCGCGCCCCCATTGCCCTCAATCTCCCATTGCTCCAGACTCCTCACCTCTTTCCCGACCGCCATGGCACCCAAAACCAGTAACGGCAAGGGAGTGGCCAAGGACGCCGGGGAGAAGGAGATGCCGGAGAGCGAGTTGGCGGTGCTTCGGACGCAGCTTGCCTTCTTCCCCTTGATGGTTGATGTGGTCCACCTTAGGGACTACTTTAGGCCTCTGTGGGGGGCGAAGATGATGGGGCATCCGGCCACGCACATCATCCCCGCCGATTTTGCCAAGGCCGGCCCGAATCGGTATCCTTTCTTCGTTTACTACTTCTCCTGCGGGCTCTGCCCCCCTTTCTTTGACTTTTTCAATGATGTCATGCACACCTACGGCTTCCATCTTCTTGATTTCACTTCGAATGTCGTGGCGTGCATGGCCCTCTTTGCCCACCTCTGTGAGGGCTTCGCCGGAATGGTTCCCAGCACGACATTGTTCCGCCACTACTTCTATCCCCGTATCCAGGCGGGGGGTGCCATCTCCGGCTACATCACCTAGATCCCACGGACCCAGGAGAAGGGCACGTATCCGAAAGGCGCCTAGAAGGAGAGGTGGGAGGAGTGGCGGGGTCGGTGGCTATGGACCGAGGTGGAGGACCCGCCAGAGTTCTGCCAAGTTCGTCACAGCCCAGCAGTCCACCGCAAGGACTGGAGCGTGGCACCCCGGCTCAGAGAAACCAGAACGCCCCATATTCCAGCCCAGAGACCGGGGAGAAGTCTTATGGAATACGGCACTGCTTAGCATAGAACAAACTAGCTCTGTATTGTAAGCTATATTGGGTACAAGGGGATTACATCAGCACGGCGACACTACGCCTATCATAAACTGAAAATTTGGACAGAACCAAAGAATTGATGCTCAGCTCACATGGTTGCATTGTAGGAGATCAAATCTTGTGGAGAGCTTTTATTTGACGATATGGAAGACCATGCAACATTCAACTCAATTGGATTAACCTAGCTAGTACTTCCTTCACAACCAATTCCCTCAGATAGGAACTTTGAAAAATTGCTCAGGAATATTTACTAGGCAAGTTAAGTTGAAATTTGTCATGAGGCAATTATTTATACATTAAAAAGATGTCCAAGAAGTTTGGATTCAATTGGGCACAGATAAACGGCACTTGCTTCACAATCTGCCATTCAGGACAGAATAGGAAATGAACTATTTGAGCATATTGGGAAACATGGCCAATGAAAGTTTTTGCCATATTTGAGGAATATATGACCCAAAGAATTTATGAGAATTATTTGGGATTTTTAGGAGTGACAGAAATATAGGTTGCTTCGCAACCTAGGGCAATTATGGTCATTCCTTTGATAGAATAGGAATATTCCCAATAAAAAGAATATTGGGATTTGGGCTATGATGAAAATGGAAAGGTCTAGGGAAGGATTTGAGATTGCCAAGCCACTCTGGAAGCAAAGAAGAGGTCATCTTCTTCCGTTTCCAGACCACAAAGCCATGGAAGAAGAAAACTCAAGCAAAAATCTCAGAAAAACAAAAGAAAAGAAAGGGCCAAAATCAGGCTGTGACAAACCTTCCCCCCTTAAAGAAATATCGTCCTCGAGATTTGGTTGCTCAGGGAACAAGTATGCATATACTGACTTAAGGAAACCGTTGCCAACTCGGGTATCCTTTTTCCTTTATGGATAGTTCCCATTAAATTCTTCATCTGACTTACTTGACTAGCTCTGGGGTGGTTTGCTTCACTGTATCCATATCCGGACAACGCTTATCTCAAATTTTCATGGTTATACTGGCTCCAATTCTTTTCATACCTGCTAACTTATCTGAGATTACCACGACTGAAATATCTGCCTGTCTCACAAATCTGAGAGTGATTTCCGATTGCTGTATCTGTACTGAAAACTGTCTATGAATTGGTGATCATATTTTCTTGATGAACACCCAAGCTCTGACTCCTTGCATTGGGTTCCTCCACTTATCTGCGGGTCCTTCGGGTTCCAAACAGCGAGGTGAGGCATAACCATTTTTCCTGACAGCTTCTGACTTATCGCAGGAATTTCTGAATCATGTTGACTGGTTCCACTGTCTTGAGTACCAGATCTGTACCAAATATTTGATTGTCGCATGTCGTGGCCATCATAAGGGGTATGACCTCATCCTTGACTGGCAGTGGTTCAAAATTAAGTAGACCCCTTAGGCGAATATCCATGGCGATCGATACTGACTCGGACTGTCTGGGGTATCTGCACCATGTGGGTCATGCAAAAATTATCAGTCTTGCTCCTTCATTACCGCTTTCTTTGTTTGGATCCTTGGCTGAAAGAGCTTGGTCCTATTGCTTCTTCGTGAGACCATAGATTCTGTCAGGTGCAACATTCTGACAGGCGTACTTTTATCCTCATCTCCTAACATGGTAGCATCATTGGCACGGCAGGTTCATCACCTCTCAAGTTTTGACCTTATGGAAAATGACCATCTGAACCATTGCAAGAAATCGGCAAATAAATCAGTAGCCACCAGAATGGTCTTTACAACGCAAATCTGGGACATCACTGAAATAGCTCAACCACGGCTCAAGACGGCTGAAAAGCAGCTCAGAGCATGAGACCGGGTCGATAAGAAGAAAGTGACAGCTCTCTAAAATAGCCAAAAGCAGCTATAGGGCTACTGTCACAAAAATAAACTCAACAGCTATATGAGACGGCCAAAAAGTAGCTCAGAACTCGTGACAGTTATTGAATAGAGAAAATAAAATCGGCATCCACCCCGGATGACCAAAAATGGCTCAGAACACAGGCATGGTGCCGTTATCAGAGAAAAGAAGACAAGGGCTCATCAGGATCATATTCCAGCTTCACCGGTACTTATACAGAGCTCAGTGTTGTCGTCAATCTTCATAGTCCTTGGCCACACTAAGGTGTATATCTGGGTTCCTTCACATATATCTGAGAATCTGATTCCTGAGGCAGACTTGTGTTCGGACTGATTCTTGCTTCTGACCAACAGTTGCGGATCTGATTCTGACATCTGTTGTCAATTCACAATGTTCCATCTTGCACCAATGTCATATTAAGGACGATTGGATGGCTTATGCTGAAAACCATCGAGAGTATCTTGCTGAGGAAGACTGGGTTTTGTGCTGAAACAGGAATTGCTGGACCATCCTCCTTTCTGAGTACGTGGCACATCCGTGATTTCTTCCAGGCATATCATGTTTCCAAATCATCCTCCACGAAGAATCAAACCTTGTATCTGAACCATACCTTTGACTGAAATTGCACTGTTGGTCTTGCACATAGCTTATCTTCTTGTTGATCTGATCATTTCTGTCATGAAGAGTGCACACTGAGGCAAACTTGATTATCCGTATTGTTGTAAGGAGTGCACGCTGATACAAACATGATACTGATTGTCCATCCAGGATTCCTTTTGCATTCAGACGAGATATTCCAAATTTGACTGCAGTCTGTTGATAACTTCATTCCATTTATCTGAGCTTCCAAGTATTTGAATTCCTTACAGATTCTTTAGGTCCGGTGTTGGTTGACGAGTAACTTTAATGAGGGTAAAATAATGCCACACTGAAGGCCCAAAGAAAGAAGCAAAAGAAACGACAAAAACAACCAAACAAACACACAAGCATACAAATAATATAAATAATCAAGCAACATCGCATATTACTGCTATTCACACAATAATATGCATGCACACCTAACCACACAAGTCTCACGGAAACTCCGGTATTGTGATCTAATATGTTGTGGCGGTGTGCACGAAAGTGAGTTCACGTGTGGAAGGAGTTGGCGTAACCAAGGCTACACCAAGCGCTGGTTGAACACCGGTCGCAATCGGGTGGATATGGGGCGAGGACAGACTTGGTGATCAAGTAGCGAGACACAAGGTCACGATCGCGCCATCATCAAGCATACGATGGGGAACCGTACACGTCCAAAGAATTAGGATGACAGGGCAATATAGGGGAGGAAAGCAAGGCTTGATGGCATTGCCCTTTTCTGATAACAATTACCAGCAAGGGTTGCTGAAGGGACGAGATGGATGGTACGATTCGGGATAGAGGCAGGTCTATCAATGAAATAATATGGGTGGGTGGGGGAATGATATCGATGCGATACCTGAGCATTACTCTTGCAAATGGTGTCTGGAACACTTGGCACCAGGGCATCACTCTGCTGGGACAGAGATGACGCCAAACACCGAAAAGCAGGCATGCTGAGAAGGAGGGTGCAGGTAGTGGATCAAAACCAATACCGCCTACACTCACAAGATTAACCGTTAACGACAAGATAATAATCTATATGCATGCTATGCACCAAACAAATGCAGCAATCAAGTGCAACAAATCAAAGGGGCTCTATACTACCGCATTCTAACGTTCGCGCGGGCAAGGGCATCCTACAGCCAGACCTGCTCTGATACCAAGCCTGTGGCACCTTGGCTCAGAGAAACTGGAACGCCACGTATTCTAGCCCGGAGATCGGGGAGAAGTCTTCTAGAATACGACACTTCTTAACATAGAACAAACCAGCTCTTTATTGCAAGCTATATTGGGTACAAGGGGATTACATCGGCACAGAGACACTACGCCTGCCACGGTTGCTCTATGTAAACAGCAAAACAACTCGACGCAACGGAATGACTACTGGCAGCGGAACAACAATGGCGGTGATGAACTCCACTCCGCAGGGACTCTCGCTGGAATGCTTCTCCTAGCACACAAACTAGGGATCCACGGCAAACAAGCAATCATATCCGGCATGACCTGCAAACTGGCATGACACGCTAGGTCAGTACGTGGAATGTAATTGCAAGCTCACAGCAACCTAAGCAATCAAGATAGACGACAACATGGCAATTACAGGTTAACAAGGATTACATGATACTATCAGATCAATCATAGCATGAACAAGATGATACAGCTAGAACAATACGAGCATGTCATAAACATATGAACATGATGAGACTAGCATGCAACATAATGAAACTATCATGCACCAACTTACTCTGCTTGGGTCATCTCGTAACCATCACATGCACAAACTTACCATCACGGACATCCCACGATCATCTCAGGATCCAATCAAGCTTGGTATTAACAATATCGTAGTAATCATTCATGACCACAAGGAGCTTGACTTTTACCCTTGACTCTCGCATAACACCACAAATATGCACAACCCAGTATCCTTGATACCACGGTGATCCTCTTGTGATCACATAAATATCAAACAACTTCTTTCATCATCGAACCGGAGTTGTTATTAAGCACATTATTATTACTGTTGAACCATAGTGTGACCAACTACGAACTGGGCCCTTATCGGCGGGCATGACTATCGATAGATTTAACACATACACTCTGCAGAGGTTAGCACACTTTACCCACACCAAGGAACCATGGCCTCGCACTCCCATTCGGGTGGACCAAAGCGTTCCGAAAAAACCGTCCTACTGCCATGACACCCTCCCGGTCACTCTGACCAACTCCCCTTTGGGCTAAGTCCTGGGTGGCCCCGTGCCTACCAAAGGCACCAATGGCCACCGTCGTGGCAAAGCGGTCCCAAACGGGGACAAGGATCCATACTCAACAACGGCACACAAGGCTTATGCCATCCTACCTGATCAGGGTAGCGCCCGCACATAACCTTCCCTCGCGGGAGACACCGGTGAGAGGCATGACAATAGACCCAGTTAGGACCCCCCCCCATAGGGTAAGCGTGGTTGCACTTGTCAGATCGATATGGTGGCACCATGACTCAGCCAACAATTGTTCAAGTCCAATTTAATCCGGTTAAACTTGAATGCAATATGCTGAGCCATGATAAAAATAACATGATGCAACTATAATGCATGAACATGATATCAACATAAGCATGGGGGTGTATCACAAACAATGAGCATAACACCAACATTTAACCATTTATCCAGATGAGCATGGCATACTGACGAGCATGAATATCACAACTAGAACACTACTCATAGCATAACATGACCACTGGCATCAATAATAAATACCATGCAATAACATAACGATAATCTACCATGCAAGCATTTAACCAACTGGATGCAAAGAAACATGCATACGACGGTATTCGGAACAGACGATAGTCATGCACCGAAGACCATCACCAACATGTACTACTACCAAACATTGCCAATATTAAAGTAGTACTAGCATGAAGAACATAATAACAGAGTGCAAGAAAACATAGCAGGATGGTAAACACTGATCCATAAGCATAACCGAAATACCAACAGCAGTAGCAAAACAATCAAACAATTATTAAAGATTCAAGTTGGAAACCAATGCTTCTGCATGGCTATCATGCAAATGGTGGTTGTGGCTTGCCTGGGTATGAAGAAGGCTCCGGGGAGAAGTGTGGAAAGATCGTGAAAACATTTGCCGAAAAGGGTTCTCTCTCGAAGGGGGGCTGATTAGGGGCAAGGACAAAATGATCATTTCCAGTATGTCAAACCATAGTGAAAATGATGGGAACGGAATAGGCTCGATGAGACGACGACGTGGGCATTGGATTCACCTCAATCGGAGTTACAGTTGCGGAGTTATGAGGTGTTGAACACTAGGGACCAATCTGTGAATAAAACTTCAACAAACAAGTCCCTGGAGGCAAAAACTGAACGCGCCTTCGGCTGAGTACGTTTTCCGAAAAGGAAAACATATTTTGAGCTGAAGTTAAAGGAAATACGCTTTCCAGAAGGGAAAGGACATTTTGGTTATAAGAAGGGATTATACGCTTTCCAGAAACGGAAACGTATTATTGCGAATACGCTTCCGCTTACGTAACTAGGCAGAGGCGGGGTTGGCTCGCGTGACGCTGACGTGCAGGTCCCATGGGAAGTGGGGCCCGTCACTTATCCACATCAGCAGGGGGCGGGCCGGGGCTTAAGTAGCTGACACGCGGGGCCCGCGGGGTCCACGCTGCTGGTCAACTCCCTCCTCCTGCTCCTCCTCCTTTCCCCGATGCTGCACGTAGACCAAAGACAGGTCACCGGCACCGGTGCTTGCCTGGGCTGCTCTGGCCATCTTCGGTGATGCCCAGGCCACTGGAGTTACCAGGAGAGCTAGACGCACCCATCCCCGCACCATACGGACACCGAGGAGCTTAAGGCGGAGACGAACGTGGTTCGCGGCGGAGGAAGGCTTCGGCCAGAGTCAAGGTCGTGGCAAACGGCCACCGGAGGAGGAGGAGGGGTGTTGGGGTGACTCCAGGGGACGTGGGGAGGCTACTGGTGGTGGTAGAAGAGAGGGGGAGGGCTCGGCTCGGGCGGATTTAGACGAGGCCGTGCGGCGGCCATGGCGGCAAAGGAGGGTAACGGGAGCTCCTCGAGCTCAGGCTAGTGGCTAGGCGGGACCAGAGGAGGAGCTTGGTGAGATCGGGAGGCGAGGGGAGGGGCTTAAATAGCCACGGCGTCGAGGCCGTGGCCATGGACGCGTGTCCGCGGCTCGGGCACGTCTGCGTATGCGTGTGCACGCCAGTGAGCTCGACGGACGGCGACGAGGAGCAACAGGGAGAAGCTCATGGGGTATATGAGGTCAAGGGGCACGGGGAAGAAGCAGCCAGGGCGCCATTAAATCCTTGTCAGCACAGTGTGCCCGTGGACGCTCACTGTTCAGCGACGGGGACGGCTCACCGAGAAAGAAGACGGAGGGGGAAAGCGCTCCAGAGGGACGGCGACTGCTCGGGGAAGGCTCTGGACATAGCTAGGTGACGGGGAGACAAGCGCGCAGCGAGGGAGAAGAAGACAGAGGCGCTAGAGCGCGAGAAACGCCACGCAAAAATTCAACTCAATTGGATTAACCTAGCTAGTACTTCCTTCACAACCAATTCCCTCAGACAGGAACTTTGAAAAATTGCACAGGAATATTTACTAGGTAAGTTAAGTTGAAATTTTTCATGAGGCAATTATTTGGACATTAAAAATATTTCCAAGAAGTTTGGATTCAATTGGGCAAAGATAAATGGCACTTGCTTCACAATATGCCATTCAGGACAGAATAGGAAATGAATTATTTGAGTATAATGGGAAACATGGCCACTGAAATATTTTGCCATATATGAGGAAGATATGACCCAAAGAATTTATGAGAATTATTCGGGATTTTTAGGAGTGACCAAAATATAGGTTGCTTCACAACCTAGGGCAATTAGGGTCATTCCTTTGATAGAATAGGAATATTCCCAATAAAAAGAATATTGGGATTTGGGCTAGGATGAAAATGGAAAGGTCTAGGGAAGGATTTGACATTGCCAAGCCACTCTAGAGGCAACGAAGAGGTCATCTTCTTCCGTTTCGAAAACACAGAGCCACGGAAAAAGAAAACTCAAGAAAAAATCTCAGAAAAACAAAAGAAAAAGAAAGGGCCAAAAATTAGGCAGTGACATGGAGCGACCTCGACGCCGACGACAAGAAGCTCGCGATCGCTACTACCAGAATCCATCGCCTCACCATGGCCGGGCTCACCCTTGAGATGCTTGGGGCCGATTTCATCCGCCGCCGAATCTCCCCGCTGCATAACAAGGGGAGGCCGGCCTGGATCTTCAGGAACGCGGCCGATATCATGAGGCTTCGCCCTGGCTTGAAGCACAGCTTCCCAGTGATGGGGCACACCCATTTTTGTTAGAGGCTTTTTCAGCTCAATGTGGGTGACGACGGCAGGGCTGAGAGAGCCGGCAAGGCCGCGAAGGCCGGCAAGGCCGTCAAGTGGCCTTTGTTCGGGTTGCCGGGAGGAGTGGTCCCGCTGAGCAACAACTCTCGCCAAACCGACATCATCGCCATGATGCCGGACTTCAACGTGCACGACCTTGACCCAAATTGGGCCGAGCCGGAGGCGGAGCAGGTGAAGGAGTTCTTTGTCAACCTTTCGGAGAGGTACATCCGCGATGAGCCACTACTTATCTAGGACACCGCCAAGGAGGAGCTAGACTATATTGCCGCCAGGGCGGCGGAGGCAGCGCTTGCCAGGGAAGCTGGCAGCGCCGGCCACGTGGAGGACGAAGCCAAGGTGGCCGCGGAGGAGGAGCTTGCCGGATGGGCAGAGTCTGCTGGGGAGGCTAGCAGCGCCGGCACCTGGGCCCCTCTCATCGAAGATGTGGTCGAGGAGTCAACCGAGGAAGAGGCTGAGGCTGACGACCTTCCAGCTATGGGGGAAAGGCGTGTCCTGCAGCGGGCCAGCTCCGGCGAGCCGGTCCGGCCTGGCAGGACCGAGCAGCGGCAAGAGGTCCAAGGGGAGTCCGTGTGCCTGATGAGGGCCGCGGCAGCGAAGAAGGTGGTGAAGGCCGTGGTTGGGAAGAATAAAGCGACCACCTCTTCTTCGTCCAAGCATCGCCGGACTCCATCCCCTTCCCCTCCCCCCGCAGATGTCGACACGGAGGTCGCCTTCGATCTTGGGTCTCTCAGCCCAAGGAGGAAGAGGAAGGCAGCGGAAGAGGAGGTGGAGGATGAGTAAGCATCTTGCCCTTCATCATCCCCGTCCCTTCAGACCGCGGTGGTTTTCTTGACTTGTTTTTATTCTTGCAGGGATATGGAGACGCTGGCCCAGAGGGTGGCGAAGAAGCCCAAGGCCTCGATGGGCGACAAGCCCCCGGCGGGTACTTCACGTACGCTGTTGTTGGTGGAGAGCAGCCCGGACATCAGTCCCCGTTGCAGCCCCTGGCGTAAGCTCACCACTCACTCCTCCACTGATCAACATTGGGTTGTGAATCCTCGATGCTGACCTTGCCGGGTTCGTTGGTGAAGAACGATGGCAGGAGGAGCCCCTGAGGGCCACGCCTAGCAAGCCGCCCCTCTCAACTACGCCGCCTCGAGGGGCGTCCCCGGCGAGGGCATCCACCACTGAGCCCACTCATATGGAGGAGGAGACGAACTTAGGTGCCGAGGGTTCTGCCCCGACAACAAATGCTGGAGGGGAGGGCGCTACTTCTTCCCAGCTTGAAGCAGGTAAGTCGTTTGCTTTCTGTCCTCGCTCTTTCTCTTTCTTACCGAACCTTGACCTTGGCCCCATCTCATCCTCTCTTCTTCGTATCCAGATCCTTCCTCGACGGACCAGGAGGATATCGACACCGTTATCGGGGAGGTCGCCAGGGACACTGAGGCCGAGGCCAACAAGATCACCACCGAGGAGGCTGCCAAGACCACTGCTTAAGAGGCAGCCAAGGAGCCTGCCGGGGAGGCCGGCAAGGCCGCTGCAGAGGAGGTCGGCAAGGGCCCTGCCGGAGAGGCCGGCAAGGCCGCTGCTGAGGAGGAGGTGGTTGACGACCAACCTTCCTCCTCTGCTACCTCCGGCTTAGGCAAGTACTTGAAGGTGGGCGACGACCTATTTGTCCACCTTCCAGGAATGGCAAGCACCAGGGCGCCAATCGAAGGGGAGGCGTTCGACGACGAGGCGCTCGCCTCCGCCGGGCTCTAGGTCGTTGACGAACCGAGCACCAGCGGCGGCGGTTCCCAAGAGGACTAGCTGCTTCGGGCCATGAGCACCAACTTCTAGAAGCTCTAGGTGCTTCGCCGTGCCTGCCTGGACAAGGCAAAAATCCAAGATGTCGGCGGTGGACAAGGCGGAGGCGGATCTTGAGGAACGCATTGTCGAGACGCAGGCCTGGTTCCACCAAGCCCACGAGGAACTAAAGGTCGCTCAAGACCTGTTGGCTGAGCGCAAACAGGAGCTCATCCTGAAGCAGGCCGATGTCGAGAAAGCCGAAGAGGAGGCGAGGGAATAGGCCGCTAAGGACGAGGCCGCTTGACATCAGCACCAGGCCGAGCTAAACTCCCAGGAGGAGGAGCTTACCGCTCGTGAGGAGGCACTCGCCGCCACGCTCCACGGCAAGGATGAGGAGGTCGAGAAGCTCGTCGTGCTACGGACCCGGGAACTGGAGCAGAAGCACAGGGAGGCGCTCGATGCCCAAGCCCTGGTCCATGCTGATGTGTACTACACAACCTTCTTCTTGTAGACGTTGTTGGGCCTCCAAGTGCAGAGGTTTGTAGGACAATAGAAAATTTCCCTCAAGTGGATGACCTAAGGTTTATCAATCCGTAGGAGGCGTAGGATTAAGATGGTCTCTCTCAAGCAACCCTGCAACCAAATAACAAAGAGTCTCTTGTGTCCCCAACACACCCAATACAATGGTAAATTGTATAGGTGCACTAGTTCGGCGAAGAGATGGTGATACAAGTGCAATATGGATGGTAGATAAAGGTATTTGTAATCTGAAATTATAAAAATAGCAAGGTAACGAATGATAAAAGTGAGCGTAAACGGTATTGCAATGCATGGAAATAAGGCCTAGGGTTCATACTTTCGCTAGTGTAAGTTCCCTCAACAATAGTAACATAATTGGATCACATAACTATCCCTCAACATGCAACAAAGAATCACTCCAAAGTCACTAATAGAGGAGAACGAACGAAGATATTATGGTAGGGTATGAAACCACCTCAAAGTTATTCTTTCCAATCAATCCGCTGGGCTATTCCTATAAGTGTCACAAACAGCCCTAGAGTTTGTACTAGAATAACACCTTAGGACACAAATCAACGAAAACCCTAATGTCACCTAGATACTCCAATGTCACCTCAAGTATCCGTGGGTATGATTATACGATATGCGTCACACAATCTCAGATTCATCTATTCAACCAACACATAGGACCTCAAAGAGTGCCCCAAAGTTGTACCGGAGAATCACGACAAAAACGTGTGCCAACCCCTATGCATAGGTTCATGGGCGGAACCCGCAAGTTGATCACCAAAACATACATCAAGTGAATCACGTGGTATCCCATTGTCATCACAGATACGCATGACAAGACATACATCAAGTGTTCTCAAATCTTTAAAGACTCAATCCGATAATATAACTTCAAAGGGGAAACTCAATCCATTACAAGATAGTAGAGGGGGAAGAAACATCATAGGATCCAAATATAATAGCAAAGCTCGCGATACATCAAGATCGTATCACCTCAAGAACACGAGAGAGAGAGAGAGATCAAACACATAGATACTGGTACATACCCTTAGCCTCGAGGGAGAACTACTCCCTCCTCATCATGGAGAGCACCGGAATGACGAAGATGGCCACCGGAGAAGGATTGCCCCCTCCGGCAGGGTGCCGGAACGGGTCTAGATTGGTTTTCGGTGGCTACGGAGGCTTTTGGCAGCGGAACTCCCGATCTATTGTGCTCACGGATGCTTTTAGGGTATATGGAGATATATAGGTGGAAGAAGTATGTCAGGGGGGCCACGAGGGTGGAGGGCGCGCCCCCTGCCTCGTGACCTCCTCGCAGATCCCCCGACGCGCACTCCAAGTCTTCTGGGCTTCTTTCCTTCCAAAAATGAGTTCCGTGAAGTTTCAGGTCAATTGGACTCCGTTTGATTTTCCTTTTCTTCGAAACCCTAAAACAGGGTAAAAACAGAAACATGCACTGGGCTCTGGGTTAATAGGTTAGTCCCAAAAATGATATAAAAGTGTGTAATAAAGCCCATAAACATTCAAAACAGTAGATAATATAGCATGGAGCAATCAAAAATTATAGATACGTTGCAGACGTATCACATGCCGACAGAGTGAAGGAGCTAGAGGCGGAGCGGGATGACTTGAAGAAATAGGTCCTGCAGCTGGCGAAGGAGAAAGTCATGCTCAACGGCGCCTTGGTGGAGGCGCAGGCCGTAGTCCTCGGCAAAGCCGAGTTGCTCTCCAAGGCCAATGACTCCATCAAAGACCTGAAGCTGAAGCTGGAGGGTCTTGAGGGGACGCTTTCGGAGGTCAGGGCCTGGGAATAGACCCTGACCAAGGTCCTGGAGAACGAGAAGCAGCCGCAGAGGAACAACACCGCCAACCACGAGGATTACGTGAAGGGCGAAAACCTCTGGATCAACCACCTCATCGCTGTCTTGGAGAGGCTTACCACACAGCTGGCCGCCATGGGCATGTCAAGATTTAGGTATTCCCCTGAGGCGGGTGCGAGCCCCAATACCAAGTTGACCCTGTTCTTCGAGGGCGTTCTTGAGGCCCTGGAGCAGCTCCATTCCAACAAAGCGTCCTCTCTGGCCAACAAGGCTCGAAGTCTTCGCTGGGGTGCCCTGACCAAGGTTCTCACTAAGGTGGCGTACTAGAACCCCAACAACGACTTCGACGCCGCGCTGGAGAGCTTGCCGGAGGGTGTGGACCTCGCGGCGCTCGAAGAGCATATCGAGCCCATCATTAGCCGCGTCGACGGAGTTCGGAGGATAGAGGGCCAGCACCGGGACTAGGCACCCTGTTTCTCATCGCCGCTGCAGGTTCATGACCAAGGCAATTTTTATCTTTAGTTAGAACCGCAGCAACAAGTAATGTAATATCACTCTGCAATACTTTGAAACGATGCATGTTATTTTCCTGTTCGGTCTTTCTTTGTATGTACACCCTATGCTCAACTGGATAGGCTTGCTAGTGCGTAAACCCAGGCTGTGGCGTTTCGAGGACGGATCCTCGACAATCGGCCAGGTGTGCTTGTGGCCAAGAAAACCACCTTGCTATGCTCAGCGTGGTCGCTCGAACTATTGAGCGGGCTGGAAATGGAACAAGGGCGTTGCCAATAGCGGGAATGCCAACTTGCCATTGTCGATGCAGCCGCTCGAACTATTGAACGGAGTCGAAACAAAACAAGGGCGTCGCCAATAGCGGAATGCCCCCATTGCATGCAGGTTTCTCATACCAAGAGTAGGATCTCCAAGGAAAACAACCTTATACATAACGGAATTACTCAAAGTTTCGCATGACTTAGCATTTCTGTCGCCGCGCGAGAATTTATTGCATCCACAAATGATGCCGCTCATTGGTTCATCTTCTTCTTTGGAGTGACGACCACAATGAAGCCACTGCGCCAACTAGACCCGATTTTCACAACTGCGCGCCCCCTACCTGGCGCGCCAGAGATGTCGGGGGAAACGGCACCTATGGGATCACTGGGATCCCTTTTTGCTACGGTTGGCGGGCGGGAGGTTGTGCAAAGAGCGAGTCTAGAAGCCAGCACGAGGATCGTTTACCCAGGTTCAGGCCATGAGGATGCGTAATACCCTAGTCTTGCTTTGGTGTATATCAGAGTGTTCTTAAGTTCTTGAACTAGCTACGATGTGTGCGTCGTCCAAAAAATCCGAATCCTTCTCCAGTACGCCTCGGGCCTCCTTTTATAGTCAAAAGGGGCTGCCACAGTGTCACACAGGAGGTGGAAAGGTATACAGTAATCGAGTCTATCTCCTGGCACGGTAGGACGAATGCATTTAATGCGCTGCCGACGTGCCCTTCTTGCTTTATCAGGGATGGCAAGGAAGCTCGTCCCAGCTGTCGTCGACTCGTCTGGCTTTGACGCGCGTCCGAACTGACGAGGCGTGTAGTGCCATGTTGGCTAGATGCTGAGTTGGTGCGGTAGTTGAATATTCACGAAGATTTGCATACCACCACGCAAGTGCTTGTCGAGTCGGCCTAGAGGCCGCATGTCGCCACGCAGGCGCCTGCCTAGCTGGTGGGCTGGCAGCTGCATGGGAACGGCGGTGGAGTCTTGGCAGACATGGGCCTTGCTGCGGCCCCGCGGATGTTTTCGCAAGAATCTTGTCGGGGCCCTGGCAAGGATCTTGCCACGGCATCTAGGTCATCCTCGGCAAGGGTCTTGCCGGGGGTCTCGTGGGTATCCGTGGCAAGGATCTTGCCGAGGATCGTCATCTTCTGGTCATCATCTAGTCTTGTGTGCTTCTACTTTCCACAAAGATCTTCGTGCCACCATGCAGGCACTTACCGAGCCTTGGTTTCAATGTTGTCGATGGCGTCGGAACACTCAGGCTCAAGGGTGGCTGTGATGTTGGTGTTGGGCAAGTTGCCCCGGCAAGGTTCTTGCCGGGGCTGCGGAGGCCGCCCTGGCAAGGGCCTTGCTGGGGGAGTCCAGCTCGCCCCTCTGCTCTTCGTGTTACTGGCTTGGTGTTGTTCTAGTTGTCTAGTGGCTTTGCTTCCTTACTCTGCCCCGCTAGGTGTGGCCGCAAGCGCGGCTCCAACTTCCCACGCACAAGTAAAGGGGTACAAAATAGGACCCCTCCTTTTGTGCACCAACAATGTGCATTTCCAATGCATTAATGCGCATAATTCAAGTTCAAACAATCGATGGATGAAAGGGTCCACAAGAATGGCCTAGAAAACCATGTGTCTACCATTTAGTAAATTCTCATGCCTTTTACAAGGAATGGACAAATATTTCAATGAAATTTGTGGCAATAGTCAACCACAAATGTTTGTTTGTTGGGTTTTCAGCTATATAAAAATGAAATAAATGCTTAAAAACATGACGCCTGGCATGGTGCCATGGTATGACCTGACCATGCTCTGGTAAAAATTTGAGAAGGTTTGGCTTATGTCGTCATGCACGCCCTTCATAAATCGAACCATCACCGAGGAAGTTCCATGCTTTCGAGAGGAAAATACCCAAGATTGAAGGGGAATCCAAAATTTCTTCGTTCTTTGCCCTGGAGTTTTTTTTCTATGACAAACATACACCCTGCAAATCACCTCGTTCAAATTTGGTATTTTTTCGAGCTCATTTACCATATTTAGGGGATTATGTGCATTTTCTAGGCATTTAGCGCATATAAATCCAATCCAGCTATAGGTGCACGGGTGTGATGTGAGGGACGTGGATTGCCGTTCGATCACGGCGCATCCTACGGTGCACATGTGCGATCCACGTGGCTATTGTTCTGGCCAATCATAAAGCAACACACAATAGGCTGAGCGCACACTGTTTCCGGAAGCAACGGAGATGAACCGTGTGTGATAATGAACGAGCAAAATTGTAAGGGAAGCCAAATTTCTGTTGTAGTTTGTTGTTGAACTCTTCAATACCACTGCACTGTACGGCTGCCCGGCCCCTCCATCCCAAAGCTCTCTCCAGGCGCCGTCCATGGCACCGCGGCGCACAATAACTAGTAAGGAAGCGATGGCATCCCGCCGCGCCGTGTTCCTCGCTGCCCCGCGACCGCACACATGGTAAGGAAGCGATGGCATCTCGTCGCGCCGAGTTCATCGTGGCCGCCGGCCAGACAGTTACATGGGCGGACCTTGAGGCTTCCATGGCCGAATGGATGGTGGATCTAGAGGCGGCCAAAGCCACATAGAAGGAGCGAAAAAGGCAGAAAGCAGTCAAGAAAAGAGAGTCCCACCACCGCAAGAAAAAAGAGGCCGCACGCCATGGTGAGGAGAGCTTGGCGGAGATCGAAGCACAGTGGCCTGCCGCCTACAAGGCCGGGAAGGAGAACGCCGGCGTCTGACCAGCAGGCTCTGATGGCAGCATGTGAGAAGTAGTTTAAGTTTGTAGTATTATAGAAAATTACCAGTAGTACTTTAAGTTTGTAGTATTAACATACAATCTCGGTAAGAGCATCCTTTGAGGGCTTTGAGCATTGATTAGCATGTGTGCCCGTGTGCATTTTTTTGCTTTAATCATTAGAAGATCACAAAACACACGGTTTCTATGTTGTACCAGTCTGCAGTGTTTGGTGTTAATGACCCAGAAGTCAGTTACCTATGCAATGTTTCCTAATAAACCAAGCGTACCATTGACCGAAAAAATCAAGTACACTTGTACATTTTTTTGGGGATGGGATCTGTTAACGTTCTTTTTTCTCGCACATGAGTATTTTACATGCTTCGTCTGTGTTGTGTGTTTCCCCCGCCCAAGTTTCAAGTTTCGCACTGAAATTTTCATTATGTGTTCTGTGTTGTGATGGCCGCTATGCGTGTTGAACCGGAGGAACACCTCACCTCCGCCGCCACCATCGACATGGTGCAGGCTCTGGCACAGATGAAGTCCCCCAGCGACTATCCCCCAGGACTTAACAGGTAAGATCTGACCAGCTAAATATTACCAATACCACTTGCAACTGGTATGATTTGTACGGTTGACGTATTAAGCATGTTCGTGCCTTGTTTGTTTCAGTACTGCACAATGTGTGATGTTCAAATATTACCGTGTCTAGCTCAATTTCACCAATACCAGCAACAAACTTACAATACATGACTCAGGATATCACTAGAGATGCTGCCCATTTGCTATTTTTAGTGGATTCTAACCCTGTTGTACTTAACATGCCTCTCCATGTACTTACGCAGGGTTATAATGACCGATGCTTTTGTTTGCCATCGAGGTGAGATGCATCCCATGTCTTACAGTATTTCACATAATTTGTGCAATTGCAGTTTAACTTCTACCATTTACTGGTTGTAGGTACACATGTCAGAGGCACTGATCCACGCTTCGACCCGGAGGAACAGTTCGCCTCCGCCGTCGCTGACTTTGGGCGGGCTCTGGCCAAGATGAATTGCCCCAGCAACTACCTCCTAGGACTTACCAAATATGTACTCTGCAGTTCATTCTTACTGATACCATTTGCAATTAATGGCTATGTTCTATACGATCGATGTATTAAGCATGTTCTAGTAAACATGCCTAACACGTTTTTGCTACTTTCACTACCTTTTTATAGACATCTGGGCCATTCTCTGCTCTAGCAGCACCTTCCTTGTGATGTTTAACTATGCCAATTGCATTTTATCAGTACCAGTTTCAATGTCTATTAAGCCTGTTGCAATTAACAGTTGAACCATTTTTAAACTGTTGTATTTCAATGGCTACAAACTTACAAAACATGACATAGGATGCTGTTAAGCCTGTTGCAATTAACAGTTGTATCCATTTTTTAATCTGTCCATTTGCTACCACGCTACTCTCCACAATGAAGATATACTAGAGATGCTGCTCATTTGCTATTTTTGGTGGATGCTAACCCTGTTGTACTTAACATGCTTGTCCATGTACTTACGCAGGGTCATAACGGCCGATGCTGCTGTTTGCCGTCGAGGTTAGCTGCATCCTATGTCTTATAGTATTTCACATCATTTGTGTAATTGCAGTTTAACTTCTACCATTTACTGGTTGCCTATAGGTAGACATGTCAGTGGCACTGATCCACGCTTCGACACGGAGGAACAGCTCGCCTCCACCACCGCTGACTTTGGGCGGGCTCTGGCCAAGATGATGTGCCCCAGCAACTACCTCTCAGGACTTACCAAGTATGTACCCACCAGTTCAATCTTACCAATACCAGTTGCAATTAATGGCTATGTTTTATACTGTCGATGTATTAAGCATGTTGTAGTAAACATGCTAACACATGTTAGCTATTTTCCCTACCTTTTAATAGACAACTAGGCCATTATTTGCTCTAGCAGCACCTGCCGTATGATGTTTAACTCTATCAATCGCATTTTTATCAATACTGGTTTCAATGGCCATTAAGCATGTTGCAATTAACAGTTGTATCCATTTTTAAAGAGTTGTATTTCAATGGCTACAAACTTACAAAACATGAATTTCGATGTTGTTAATCCTGTTGCAATTAACAGTTGTATCCATTTTTTAATCCGTCCCTTTGCTACCGTGCTACCCTTTTGAAATGAAGATATCATTACAGATGGTGTCGTTTTATTACCATTTGTTATTTTTGGTGGATGTTAAACCTGTTTTAGTTAACATTAGCTTTCCATGTACTGACACAGGGCTACAATGGGTGATGTTGTTGTTTGCCGTCGAGGTTAGCTGCATCCCATGTCTTATACACCATCTATTCCTAAATATAAGTATTTTTAGAGATCCAATATAGACTACATAAGGAGCAAAATGAGTGAATCTAGATTATAATCTAAACTATATCTATAATTCTACATACATCCGTATGTAGTTCATATTGAAATCTCGAAAAAATACTTGTACTTAGGAACACAGGTAGATGTATTTTACATCACTTGTGCAATCTCAGTTTAGCTTCTAACATTTATAGGTTGCTTATAGGTACATATATGAGCAGTACTGATCCACGCTTCGATCCCTTTTGCATATGGTGCAATGAGATATTGATGAACAAGCGTCAAGTGAGGAAACTAAGAAAGATGGTTAGGCGAAAGAAACGGGTGATTGGAATTAAGCTCTTTATTTACACTTTGTCGAAGACAACAGTGAACTTTTGGATGGTAAGTAATGTGTTGCCTTTTCCCCCTGCCCACAACAAGTTACTCTATTAGACCTCAGTATCTGATATTTTTCTCTTTTCAGTGGTTTCCAAAGCTATTTACTGATGATTACCTTGCAAACTACATGACCGGAGTGGAGGCAACTAAGGTGAAAGTATATAATTCATGCTACCATGATAATGCTCTAGAAGTCTTCCTGAAGGCGGTGAAGAATGGGCGGGCAATGGTCACAAGGGGTTGGACAAAAGTGGTTCGTGCCTATGGCATACATGAAGGCACATCATGGGCATTCTGCTTCTTCAACACCGTCGGCAGTCAAAATGATTTACACTTTTCTCTTCACCTTTAACGCCTTTAAATAATGTGGTTCATCATAGTTAATTGCTGCCTAATCCTGTAATTACTGAACATATTGTACTGGCAATTTTATTTATGGATTCATTGCTGAACCATTGTGTTGAGAATTTGAATTGCACGTTTCATATTTCAAAATTTCCAATTTGAATAATAAATTACATGCAAAAATAAAAAGAGAACAGACGGTCATGGAACTTTGCAAACGGTTTTGGCAATAAAAGCGCTTGTGATGGATAGCCCAATGCCACACAGTTTTCTACATCAAATCATGTGTGATGTAGTTAATGAAAGAAAATAGTTAACCAAGGCAGAGCGTGTGTGATAGTTACACCTTTCACACACGAGCGTATACATAAAACTGTGTGGGATGTACATATGAACGTAAACGTTTTCCCTGGATTGACTATGTGGGATGTAAATAAGAACGGAAACATATTCCTTGGATTGACTGTGTGTGATATACATACAAACGGAAAAGTCTTTCTAGGATTCACCGTGTGGGATGTACATACCTACGGAAATGATTTTCTCAGATTACCGTGTGGGATGTACATACCTACATAAATGATTGGGTTTCAATGCCTCGCCCGATCGCACATGGCCACAGCCTGGGTCCCAGGAGGGCCTATCCCCGACGTTTTCTGGGTCATGTGGGAAGGACACCCTATCGCACACACTCACTTGGCGACTGTTCCAAATGCCATCGTGGAAAGGGGTTAAAAACCATTTGTTTAGGACCGACACGCACCACTATAGGTGCTATTCCTTTTACCTTATATCTAGACATTATGAATGACATAACAGCCGCTAAAATAGAAGACATATATGTTACTATTAAAATTGCTAATAGACACCATCACACCACTTGGGATTGTTAGAGATGTCGAAGTCTTGTGTGGGTAGATAAAATATCCTATTAATTTTCTTGTTCTTGGTTCCCCACAAGATGACTTTTGTCCCATCATCTTTGGTAGACCTTTCTTGAACATCGTCAATGCTAAAATAGATTGTGAGAAACAAATTGTCGGTGCTAGTTTTGGTGATGAGTCTCATGAGTTTAATTTTTCTAAGTTTAGTAGAAAGCATCATATGAAATAATTCCTAGTAAGGATGAAATAATCTGTCTTGCTTCTATTCCCGTGCCTCCTACTGATCCACTAGAACAATATTTGCTAGACCTTTAAAATGATTTGCATCTGCATGAAAGAAATGAAATAGATAAGATTTTCTTTGAACACCGTCCTCTGCTTAAACACAATTTGCCCATTGAAACTCTAGGAGAATTTTTTTTACCATTGCCTAGTAAGTTTTTCTTTGAACAACGTCCTGTGTTTGAATTAAAACAATTACCAGACACTTTGCAATATGCTTATCTTGATGAGAAAAAGATATATCCTGTTATTATTAGTGCTACCTTTCAGAACATGAAGAAAGATTATTGAAGGTTCTGAAGAAGCACCGAGCTGCTATTGGATATACTCCTGATGATTTAAAGGGCATTAGTCCCACTCTCTGTCAGCACATAATTAATATGCAACCTGATGCTAAACCCATTGTTGATCACCAACGATGTTTGAATCCTAAAATGAAAGAAGTGGTAAGAACTGAAATACTGAAGCTTTTGGAAGCATGTATTATTTATCCTATAGCTAATAGTAGATGGGTAAGTCCTGTTCATTGTGTTCGTAAGAAAGGAGGTATCACTGTTGTCCCTAATGATAAGAATGAACTTATTCCACAAAGAATTGTCACTGGATATAGAATGGTAATTGATTTTTGAAAATTAAATAAAGCTACTAGAAAAGTACATTACCCTCTGCCTTTTATTGATTAAATGCTAGATAGACTATCTCAGCACATATACTTTTGTTTCCTTGATGGATATTCTGTTTTTTCTCAAATACATATTTCACAACTTGATCAAGAGGAAACCACCTTTACTTGTCCTTCTAGAACTTATGTTTATAGATGTATGCCTTTTGGTTTATACAATGCACCTGCTACCTTTCAAAGATGTATGACTGCTATATTCTCTGACTTTTGTGAAAATATTGTTGAGGTTATCATGGATGATTCTCCCATTTACAGAACTTCTTTTGATGATTGCTTGAGCAACCTTGATCGACTCTTGCAAAGATGCGAGCAGACTAATCTTGTCTTGAATTGGGAGAAGTGCCACTTTCTGGTTAAAGAAGGTATTGTCTTCGGACATAATATGTCTGAATGAGGTATTGAGGTGGATAAAGCTAAAGTTTATGCAATTGAGAAAATGCCATGTCCTAAAGATATCAAAGCTATTCGTAGTTTCCTCGTCCATGTTGGTTTCTATAGGAGATTTATTAAAGACTTTCCTAAAATTTCTAGCCCTCCAAGAAATCTTTTACAAAAGGATGTTCCATTTATTTTTAATGATGATTGTGCAGAAGCCTTTGGCCAACTTAAGAAAGCCTTGACTTCTACACCTATTATTCAACTACCTGATTGGAACTTGCCCTTTGAAATAATGTGTGATGCTAGTGATTTTGTTGTTAGTGTTGTTCTAGGACAACGAGATGATAAGAAATTATATGTGATTCATTATGCTAGCAAAACTCTATACACTGCCGCGCGTAATTATGCTACTACTAAAAAAGAAGTTTTAGTAGTGGTGTTTGCTTGTTATAAATTTAGATCTTACATTGTTGATTCTAAAGTGATTGTTCACACCGATCATACTCCTATAAAATATCTTATGGAAAAGAAAGATGCTAAACCAGAATCATTAGGTGGGTTCTTTTGATAGAAAAGGAGCCGAGAACCCCGTAGCTAATAACTTGTATAGGTTAGAAAATATTATTTATATGACCCACAACCTATTAATGATAGTTTTGCCAATGAACAATTAGCTGCAATAAATGTTTCTCATAACACTCCTTCATCAATCCACCAAAGCAGGAGTACGGTTTTATGCCTCACGGCGGCCCGAACCTTGGTAAATTGCTTGTGTGCTCTCTGTCGTGCTGCCGTGTGCTAGTCTGCTCTTTGCGCAATGCGATGTCCCCCTGCCGAACCAGCAAGGGGCCTCCTGGTGTCATAGGTGGCCGTGGATATCCCGCGACATATTTGGCGTGCCAGGTAGGGGGCTCGCTTGCGCCAACCTTAAGGCGTGCGCAGTGCGTCATCTTCATCACCATCTTCGTCTTCGACGACACCATCGACCATGGCGCCTAAGAAGAAGAAGTCCGTCCCTTCGGCCCATCCGTCCACCTCGAAGGCTCCACCGCCTGTGTCCTCTAGTGCCTTAGAGGATGCGGGGGCGAGCGAGGACGTGAACGCTGCTTGGGACGCGATTGGAGCAGGTGGCGCCATCGCCACTCCCCCCGCGGCCGACATGGGGGCTGGAGATGTCGGAGGAGAACAACATTAGCAACGCCTTGGCGGTCACGATCCACAAGGTGCGGGCGAGTTGGTCACTCTGTCTACACCCTCTCCTTCCACTGACGGACACAGCTGTCGGTGTCAGAACCGGCGGATCTCGGGTAGGGGGTCCCGAACTATGCGTCGAAGGTTGAGGGTAATAGGAGGCGGGGGACACAATGTTTACCCAGGTTTAGGCCCTCTCGATGGAGGTAATACCCTACTTCCTTCTTGATTGGTCTTGATGATATGAGCATTACAAGAGTTGATCTACCACGAGATCATAGAGGCTAAACCCTAGAAGCTAGCCTATGATTATGATTTTTGTTGTCCTACAGACTAAGCCCTCCGGTTTATATAGACACCGGAGGGGGCTAGGGTTACACAGAGTCGGTTACAAGGGAGGAGATCTACATATCCGAATTGCCAAGCTTGCCTTCCACGCAAACGAGATTCCCACCCGGACACGGGACGAAGTCTTCAATCTTGTATCTTCATAGTCCAACGGTCCGGCCAAAGTATATAGTCCGGTTGTCCGAGGACCCCCTAATCCAGGACTCCCTCAGTAGCCCCTGAACCAGGCTTCAATGACGATGAGTCCGGCGCGCAGATTGTCTTCGGCATTGCAAGGAGGGTTTTTCTCCAAATCTTGAGTACTTGTCGTAATGAGTAGTGTCCGGCTTCCCATGAATGTTGCACTCCTCGGCTTCTGCGCCTAATAATGGCTATCTTGCACGTGTCGAGCGAATGCGAGAAGTCGGGGCATTTTTACATTTGCCATCCTAACCATGTGTCACACCCTGATTTTCATGCCACAACACTTAAGCTAACCAATCATGATAAAATGTGGTTTGACAAAAACTTTTGAGTGTTTTGGTCTTTGCTTGATTTGATTTTTGTGTGTTGGTTGCAAGTGCTCTAAAAATCAAATAAATCCTCCAACTCTTATACTCCTTCTCCTTCATCCAAAACCTTGCCCAATGATCATGCCATGTGTGTAGGACACCAAAGTAATTTCTTTCAAAAATATTTTTGGCCAAAAAGTATTTTCTAAATTAGGTTTTCCAAAACCCCTAAATTGAGACTTGAACTACAAGTACTTAATAAAGGGTGTGAAAAATCTTTTAAAAATTATATTTGACTCCTATTAGATATAGGACACCCAGAAACCACAAAAATATAATTTTAAAAGTTATTTTCCTATTTTATTTAAAGGATTTTTCTTAAGGCCAGAAATGGTCTTTAATAGGTTAAAATTATTTTAATGTTTCAAGAATATTTTAGAAAATTTCGGGAAGCTTAGTGGACATATATTGTCCATATATAAGAGTTTCAACACATGGTCATGTTTAAATTATTGGTCAAATCCATCAAAACCCTTTCTGGATATTTCAAGCTTTTGAAATATTTACAAAGGAAATATTTCCCAAAAATTCAAAGAAAATTCTAGCATGTCACATATGACATGTTTGATGATCTTGCCAAGTCTCATGTCATGGAGAATAGTATAACCCCATGAAATCCCCTCAAAACCATTTCTGTCCTATTCCAAGTTTGAACAACTTTGCACTGCCAAACATGTCAAAATGCTCTCAAACTTGGGGCACATGCTAAAATGGTGTAAGAATGCATCTAGACCAAATGGCACAAGTTGGAGAGAAGGATATCATGATCAAAGTGTTCTAAAACCCTTTCTGTCCAGAACCAAAGTTGAACAACACTACATTGGCAAGTGTGTCCTTGTGATCTGAAATTTTGTGGACATGTTCAAATCCTCAAATGATGACACTACACCAAGTGGTGCATCAAGGAGAATAGATTTGCATGACTAAATCTTGGTAAAGCCATTTTTGCTGATTTCTAGGGTTTACCAAAGTTACATTGGCTACTTTGCCCAAATGAACTCAATCTTGGTGGAACCTCTTATTTTCTCAGTCCATTTGACCCTGTCAATCCTCATGACAAGGGAAGTCCATTTGGTTGCCCAAACCTACATCAAAAACCTTCTGGCAGAAACTTAAAATGCATGTTTTGGCCATTTCCACTAATCTCCACGAGCTGAACTTCTTCCCACAACCTCTCCTAGTCCCCCTCTACCTCTCGTGTGCTTCCCTGCCCGAGAGGCAATAATGAAGGGGGGCAGGGATCCACTTTTCTTCTCTCGACAGCAGCATTTTCACTCTCTCTCTCTACCCCTCCTCTCTTCTACTAGCTCCCCAACGCATCCAATGCCATTTCCACCTTGTTTACTCCCCCCTGCAGCCACTAGACACAAGTGGACACGCGAGTGCACGCGGAAAAGCCGCGGACGCCGGCCAAAGACGTGCTCTGGAGCACGTCATCGCGCTCCCGACCGTTGACGCCGCGTCCCCCGACCACCTCGAGCCTCCCCCTCACACCATTCGAGGTCCTCGACGTCCGCAACATGACAGCCGCGCATGCCCCCTCCTTTCCCCCTCTGTCTTCCCCATGCCGCGCGTGCCCAGAGCCGCCCGAGCCCGCCAATGCGCGTGCGAGCTCGTGGCTCCACCCGGAGCTCGTCCCTCTCCCTCTCTCTCTTCCTGGCACCCTACTCCACCCCTAGGAGCACCGCAGACAACCCCTCGCTCGCTCCCCTAGCCGCCCGAGCCGTTTCCACGGCCACCCGTGCACCGCGTCCACGATAAGCGGTGGCCTCGCCATTTAAGGCCACCCTCGAGCCCCCTCTCTACTCCTTTGGCCCTCTCTCCCTCCCGTGCATTCCCTGGACCAACCCACTACTCTTCCTGTGCTCTCCTTGCACCTCCATGGCCAGAGCAGTGCCGCCGGCCGCCGCTTAAATTCATGGGCCTCGACCCCTCTCTCGTCCCCATGAACACACCCGCACCCTCTCATCACCACCTCCAACTCCCCCCGTGCCCCATCCCGTCCTCCTTGTGCCTTCCTCGCCTTGCCGAACCCAGTCGTCAGCCCCGGTCTGCCGCACCCGAAGCCCTCCTCTTCCCGGGCTCCCCCATGGGCGTGCAGCACAATGGACGGGTGCGCAGCGGCGCACTGAGTCCGCCCGTGTGCCGGGCGCCGCCGGAGGTGGCCCGTGCCGCCCGGGAGAGCGCCGGCAACCGCTCGGCTTCGCCTCCCCTGCCTCTGCTCTGTTTAAGCGGGAGGTAGGCAAAGGCCTGAGTGATGGGCCCCACGCATCAGCGACCGCCGGGCGGGCCCCGTCCGTTTAAGTGGAGACGGACTGCTGGAGAAAACGCCTCCCCCAGGCGAAGACGTACTTCAGCTAAGACGCCTTCGACGTCGCCCTGTCATCTACGTGGCCGAGCTGCTAGGCCGGCCCAGTGCGCTGCGGCGCTATGCTGCACCCAGCGCACAGTATAGGTATAAACCCGCTTCCTTTGTCTTTTTCTTTTTTCCATAAACTTGTAAAATCTCCCAAATATTCATATTACCTCCAAATTTGATGATTCAAATTTCTAGTGACTCCATAAATCATGATCTACCTTTTGGTGCAACATGCACATTTTTCCAGAACAATTTTCCTCACACAAATTAAATAAAATCCCATTTTCCATTTCTGTGATAAACTTTAGAAAATCACAAAGAGCACAAATTTGATCCAAATGCCATGATTCAAATTTCCAGATGCTCCTAAGTTCATAAATTAGTTTATGAACATTTTTCTTAATACTTTCTATGCCACACAATATTATGAGCCATTTCTTCATATTTGTCAACTTTGCCAATTCATAGGGAATTCATTTGAACTCCAAATCAAGTGAAACCAACTCCTAGATGCTTCTAAAATCATGGTTTGTTAAATGGGTTCCTTTGCTCATTTTTCAAAAATATATCTCTGTACACTTCTTGCAAATCCATAAACCCCTTGATTCCATCATATCAAATTTTTTAGAAACATCCACTGACCCAACTCTAATTAAACCACTCTGGTTATTTTTCATATAACCAGAGATGTCCTAGAAAAGTCAAATTAATATTTTTAGAGCACTTTTATATTCTGCCTTGTTGTGTTGCTTATTACGGTTGCTTTCGACGATAGTTGACGAAGTAGACGAAATGCTCGGAGTTGGACCAGAGATATTTGAAGACCTCGAAGACTTTGTTAAAACAGGCAAGCAGCCCTTTGACCATATCTATGAAACCTTTTTATGAATGTCATATGGCATTTTTATTGCTTGCATCAGAGACATGATGATGAGGTGACCACGTGGGGTGGTTTGCCACCGTTACTTCCTCGTTGATACCTACATGGTGCATGACCCTACCTCCTTATGAGGGTTATGCCGGTGGGAGTAGATAGGTTGCTAGAGTAGTTTCTACGCAAAAAGGGACGGGGATATTCATGGTGATGTAGGCAAAGTATTTTAAAAAGACATTTTTTGAAAACCCCGCCGGGTGCCACTTATGCCCGAGGGAGATAATGAGATGGTTAACCACTTGATGACAAAGTGGTTTACCGAGGCAAGTGTGTGTGTTGTTTTTGAAAACGGATTAGATTTAAGATTTGTCGACTGTCCCAACCTTACACGCGCAACCACTCTACCCTTATATGGGAAAGGACATTATTGATTACCTAGGCCGATACTAGCTTGGATCCCGCATTACTAGTGACTGGAGAGTCGTTGTTGGGCTCTCTCGGGACGGGGTCGTGCCAGGTAGGGCGGCCATGACTGTTTTCACAGGGCACCAGACACACCGTTGGTACCCCGTGCTTGTGGTATGTGATGAATATGGGAGCGAGCCTCCACAATTTTAAGATGTGAATGTTGGGCACGGGGGTTACTACCAATCGAGTGGACTCTATGTTAGTGTCATCTAGGGAAAGGTAATGATCGGGTGCTTACCCCGGGTACTTGAGGTACCGCGGGTCGTGGATGACACGGAAGTTCCCCGGATCTTGTGGGTAAAGTGTGCAACCTCTCCAGAGTGTAAAACTATTCATATAGACGTGTACACGGTCAAGGAAAGTTGGGCGGTGCTGCTTAAACTACGTCCAGAATTTTTCAAACCACGTGTGTGTGTGTGTTGATGAGGCTAAATGGGTTAAGTCAGATGACTTGACCCGATGATCAAGTTGGATTGGTTTCCAACTCTGTTTATGTTGATATCTATAACTTGTTCATACGGAAATCCGTACTCTCATGATGCATATTTTACAGGTTGATAGATCATGCCATTGCACTCAAACTAGCTTTCTACAAACTACCTACTTAGTGCTATATCATTGCATTATTGTGCCTTGTTCCAATCATGGGTTGCTTGCGAGTACATTCAAAGTACTCATTGGCTTGCCACTGGTTATTTAATTGGCCGGGCATGGAAGAACAGGAGTTCGATGAAGAGTTCTTTGGAGACGAACATGTGAACTAGGACGTTTCCCAGTCAGAATGCCTGTAGGGTTAAGGCAGATGGCATGTGTTCTACTTATCGACGAAGATTTCCGATGCGATGATACACTCAAGACTTGACCATAATGGTCCTACTTGTGTAAAACGGTATGTATGGATGTAAGACTCTTGTTATTCAGCTTATGTGTGTTCAGTGAGCATTGATCTCTGCGATCACTGTACACGTGCATTTGGTGATCTCGACTTATGAGTCAAGGTCCCCACACCATGTGACTAAATCGTCTATTTAAAGAGTTGGGGATCCTCATATCCAGATCACACCATCCTCCCACAGCGAGTATCCATCGGAGCGCCCTCGGAAAAGTCCATCCCATCATGGCCGGCCATCGGAGCTCCTCCTCTCGCTCCCGTAGAACTAAGCCAGACAATTGGGAGAAGTGTTCCGTCCCCCACAGCCAATTAGTAGAGTTACAGACCCAGGGGTTTCTCCCTCCTGCGTACATGGTCCCCGTCCGAGCCGGACTAGCCACTTATAATGACGGGGAGCAAGCGGAGAGCTTTCCCAACCCATCCATGGGGGAGCGGGTATGCCTTGTCCCTTACTTATTGAGGGGACTCGGATTTCCAATCCATCCGTTCCTCCGCGGGCTCCTGGAGTTTTACGGCCTCCAGCTGCATAACTTTACTCCCGCCTCCATATTACACATCAAGCTATGGAAGAGGCTATTGTTCCTAGTACCCCGTACACAGGAGGGGTCAATATATCAAGTGGGCGGAGCCTAAATATGGCGCATCGCCGGGACTAGATACCTGCCGGTACTCTGAAGAAGACATGCGAAGATTGGCCTTCAGAGTGGTTTTATATGGAGGACGTCCCCCTTCCAGACCCTATTCGGATGGGCCTTCCTGAGTTTAATAACGCCCCTTTGAAGAAACGCCGCAACTGGCGCCCTCAGAGCCCCCAGGAGGAAGATAACCGGGAGGTCCTTTTCCTGATGGGCAGGATAAAAACGCTGGCCAAATCAAGACTGACAATAATCGAGGTTATGTCAATATGTATAATGCGGGGGGGGGGGGTGCATCCACTTCAGTATCGGGGGAAACCCATGTGGCACTTCAATGGAGAAGACGATGCCACCCGCTGCGGCCGTAAAGGCCTGAACTCCGCCGCTGCTCTAGCGAAAATACTGTCCGATTTATACAAAGGAGAGGAAGAGGAGTTCATCCGCATTAAGCCACAGGATGGATTCTCCATGTACAACCCCCAAACTGGGTGAGCTGCTACTTTTTACTTCAGACCTTCCTGCATTCTTCGTCATAAATATTTATCTTGCTATTTCATAGCAGGAACTGCGAAAAGCAGTGAGGGAGGTCCACAGCTCGTCTCCCCGGCCAGAGGGCCCTGACCGGGCCCTCGACCCCAGACTCGAAGAAGATCCGGACATATTTGTGGAGCTTATCGACATGACGTTCTATTAGTTAAGCTGCGACGGTGCCTTGGTGGCCATCATAGCCGATTATCCTGGACTGCTCCCTGCATCGCATGTAAGTAGAACGGGAGTCCCAACTTCCGAGAAGGATCCCTTTTTTTCACTTCACCCACCACACACATGTGGTGTCTTACAGGGAAGGCCCTCGGGACGCCATGCTAAACCCGTGGTGACTCACCAACGAGGGGCACCGAAGCCGGGTAGGCTTAAAAGGAAGGCGGTCAGGACTGAGACGCCATCGTAGAGGTATGAAAAATAACCCTGATCCGTGGTTGTCATCTTTAAAATATAATAACGTCCATGGTTCCTTGCAGAAAAAACGCTCGCCGGACTGTGTGTCCGGAGAGCCTTCCGACCACACCTCCACCAGCCGGACTACAGAGCCGGTCTTAGGGGCAGATGCTAACGTGGGGACAACAACGTATGTTCCTCCTACAGAGGATGCGGATAGGCTGTCCGCTACGCATTCCGAAGTGAAGAGTGCCATGAATCACAGGGGTCGCCGGGCCGTACTCCGCGACCCTGGTTTCTCCGAAGAGGCGTTTGATACCTTCAACTCGGGAGACGTGTACCTCCGAGCCGCTCAAAATGGTCTTGCCACAGCCACGGGCCACTATGTAAAAGATATACGGGTAGGAAAATCTGATAATTATGTATAGCAGTAGCCCCTGAGACTTGAAACAGTTGGCACAACTGATTTAAGGATCATTATATGTGTAGGTTGTTATGGAGAAGAATACCCAGTTGTCTCAAGAGATGGAGGAGTGCAAAGCCCAGCTACGGGCCGCAGTTGCCGAAATGAAGGAGTCCAAGAAGGCCTCATTTGGTAACACTTGTTTTGATCAAAAAAGAATGAAATGACATGTACCCGTTAGTATTCGGCATGCATGCAAATCTAACAATAGATTCTGCAGATGATCCTAGAGTGAATCCGAAGGTCGTGCAAGGGAATGAGCAACATGCTCAACGACAGCTAGACGCTGGCGAGCGCGTGCTTACGCGGGTTAGGCAGGAGAAAAATGATCTCCAAGATGACAATACACGGCTGGGTGTTGAACTGAAAGATGTTCGGGCCCAACTAGCCGACTCCGTAAAGGAGAATAAGGAGCTTCGACGCGGAATTTTAAGTAAGTTCTTGAACGAACTTTTATAGAGTTCGGCGAAGAAACCGGCTAACAGTGTTATATCTGTTGGTATGCTGACAGGTCGTCTCGGAGAGGAGATGCCCGGGTCTGCGGGCGATCTTCTGCCAGAGATCTCACAACTACACGAACAAGTTCGGCAGGTGATGCAGGGCCTTGCCCAGGCCTTGTGGACATCCGCCTCCCTGCCAGGAGGCATGGGGGAGCTCGTGGAGATGCTCAAGTGAGCGCAGTGGCACTTCCAATTATGGAAGATATCTTCCTACCAACAAGGTGCAAGGGAAGCCTGGGCCATGGTGAAGACTCGATATGCCAAGGCTGACCCGAACCACATGGCCAAGGTCGGACCTGTGTGGTCTGATGGGAAAGAGATCCCCGTTAGTCTGGTGTATGACCAGGTAAAATTAGCCGCAAAGTATTCCCAAGAGGATTGTAGGCTAGACAACCTGTTGGATGGTATAGAAGAAGAATTTAGTCAGTCTAAGTGACTGTGTACTTCAAGTGACATATATTGTCCCTAGCCGGATTGTAAATCATTTGTCATGGGGGACCTTTTTGCTTTGACCTCCAGACTCGACAGTCCGGAGTGTATCCGAATACCCGCTGAGTTATGTTAAAACCGGGGTACGCGTGGAAACCAGGTGTAGGGGTCATAAGTGCTTGAACAGACAAGTACCCAACTAGCTATGTTATATTACATGGATAGTAAGAAACATCTTCCAGGGAGAATAGTTCCGTTAAGGGTTCCTTTCCTAGGGTACGCATGAATTAATGTGCATGTCTGAACTGCGAAAAGAGACGCAAGATATAAACATCTGGGGCATGTATTGCAATAAGTAAAAGTCATCTTTGGTTCACCGACCGAATATTCCCTTAGAACGCTAGCTTTCGGCTTCACCCAGTCTGAGGTACACATCCGGCTGACCCGGCAGTAACAATCGCAGAGGTGCTCCCCTTATGCCCTAGCCGAATTAACGGGAACGTAGGGCATAAACACAAGAGCCAGGCAAGCCAGCTTGGCCAAAACTTAAGTCATATCGATGCATATAATGGCAAATAAAAGGTACATGTGGAAAAGTAACACATGTGCAGGGGGCATAGAGCCCGGAACATAATTATATTAAACTTCTGTATAAGAAGCCCCTAGGTATAATGAGCATGCCTGGCGCGTCAACATTGTGTTGTCAAGACACATTTTAACCTTTTAAGGCCATGGAGAAAAAGGGAAGAACGAAAGAATAAAAGACAGATAGCACATATATACAAAAAAGGCGGAGGTAAGGAGACGAACACAGAGTCCGGCACTAGGCATAGAACCTTCGGAGTCTGGCCGCGTTCCATGGGTTTGGCTCGAGTCGATTGTCGGATGCATCCCGCAGACGGTACGGTCCACCGGTTAGAACTTTGTCAATGACGAAGGGACCTTCCCATTTGGGCTTGAGCTTGTCCTTTTTCTTCTCTGGTAGGCATAGAACGAGTTAGCCAATGTTATAAGTTTTGGCCCGTACTTCTCTGCTTTGATACCGTCGAGCCTGTTGCTGATAGAATGCAGAGCGGGCTTTTGCCATGTCATGCTCCTCCTCCGGGGCGTCTAAACAGTCCTGCAGATCAAGCTCGGCTTCTTTCTCTTCGTACATGCGCACTCGAGGTGAGTCATGAATGATGTCGCAGGGCAGTACCGCCTCTACGCCGTACACCATAAAAAATGGTGTGTATCCAGTAGTGCGATTCGGCGTGGTCCGCAGCCTCCATAGTGCAGAGTCAAGCTCCTCAACCCAGTGCGTACCTGATTCCTTCAAGGATCCCACTAATCTGGGTTTAATGCCTCTCATAATAAGACCATTTGCTCCTTCGACTTGACCGTTTGTTTGGGGGTGATAGACGGAGGAATAATCGAGCTTAGTGCCCATGTTGCCGCACCAAGTTTTTACCTCGTCTGTTGTAAAGTTCGAACCGTTATCGGTGATGATGCTGTGGAGGACACCATAATGGTGTACAACCCCGGATATGAAGTCTACCACTGGTCCGGATTCGGCCGTGTTAACTGGTTTGGCTTCTATCCATTTGGTGAATTTATCCACCATGACCAATAGGTATGTTTGCTTATGGCTTCCTCCTTTAAGGGGTCCGACCATGTCAAGCCCCCAGACCACAAAGGGCCAAGTAATGGGGATTGTTTGGAGAGCGGTAGGTAGCATATGGCTTTGATTTGCAAAAAGCTGGCAACCGACACAATGTTCGATGAGGTCCTATGCGTCTGCTCGGGCTGTCGACCAGTAGAAACATGTACGGAAGGCCTTGCTTACAAGGGCCTGAGCTGCAGCGTGATGGCCGCTGAGTCCAGCGTGAATTTCTGCCAAAAGTTGTCGTCGTTCCTCTTCGGAGATACACCTTTGAAGTACTTCGGTAGCGCTTTTCTTATAAAGCTCTCCCTCGTGGACCTTGTAGGCTTTAGACCGCCGCACAATGTAACGTGCCTCGTTTGTGTCCTCGGGGAGTTCTTGCCTATTTAGGTAAGCCAAGAAGGGTTCTGTCCATGGGGCGATGACATCCATAATCACGTGGGCTGAAGGTGTTATTTCGGTGGCAGAGCCTCCGATTACGTCAGAGTCCTCGGGATCTGGTGTTGTGGCCGGATTCGGACTGTTGTTGCCGGTCTCCCCTTCCCACACCACAGATGGCTTAAACAGCCTTTCCAAGAAGATATTAGGTGGGACAGGGTCGCGCTTAGCGCCGGTGCGGGCACGTATATCCGCCGCTTGATTGTTTTTCTCGGACCACGTGGTGAAATTCGAGCCCCTCGAACCGAGCTGACATTTTGAGGACGGCATTGCGGTAAGCCGCTATTTTTGAGTCCTTGGCATCAAAGTCTCCATTTATGTGAGATATTGCGAGGTTCGAATCCCCACGCACCTCTAGGCGTTGAATGCCCATGGAGACTGCCATTCGGAGACCATGCAACAGGGCCTCATATTCTGCTGCATTGTTGAAGTCTGTGTATAATATTTGGAGTACGTATTGGACTGCATCTCTAGTGGGGGATGTCAGGACGACACCTCCCCCAGACCAGCCAGCATCTTAGAGCTGTCGAAGTGCATGATCCAATTGGAGTACGCGCCCTACTCCCCTACTCTTAGGGAGTTCGGCTTCTGTCCATTCGGCGACGAAATCAGCCAGTACTTGAGACTTAATGGCGCGTCGGGGTTTGTATGTTATGTCGAACGGGAGGAGCTCAATAGGTCATTTAGCAACCAGGCCCATGGCATCGCTGTTATTTATTATGTCATTGAGTGGTACTTTAGTGGCCACTGTAACTGAACACTCTTGAAAGTAGTGTCGTAGTTTCCGGGATGCCATGAAGACCGCGTATGCTATCTTTTGATAATGTGGGTACCGTGATTTTCATGGAGTGAGGACAGTGGATACGTAGTATACTGGCTTTTGAAGAGTGAACTTATGTCCGTCCGTCTCTCATTCGATGACGAGCACTGCGCTTACAACCTGGTTTGTTGCCGCTATATATAACATCATTGGTTCGCTGATATTTTGGCGCGGCCAAGATTGGGTTGCTGGCCAAGAGGGCTTTTATTTCCTCCAATCCGGCCGTGGCCGCATCCGCCCACTCGAAGTGTTCGGTGTGCCGAAGAAGGTGATAAAGGGGTAATGCCTTTTTTCCCAGTCAGGAGATAAAGTGGCTTAAGGCAGCCACGCATCCGGTTAATTTCTGGATTTGCTTGAGGTCTGTTGGGGTAGCCAACTGGGACAGAGCTCGGATTTTCGCCGGGTTTGCTTCAATTCCTCTATTTGAAACGAAGAGGCCCAAGAGCTTTCCATAGGGCACGCCAAAAATGCATTTTTCCGGATTGAGCTTGATGTCATATGTTCGGAGATTGTCGAACGTAAGCCTCAAGTCGTCTATTAAGGATTCGACGTGTCTGGTTTTAATGACCACACCGTCTACATATGCCTCCACTGTTTTGCCAATTTGTGCTTCCAGGCATGTCTGAATCATGCGTTGATAGGTTGCACCGGCGTTTTTGAGCCCGAAAGGCATGGTGTTAAAACAGAAGGGGCCGTATGGGGTGATGAATGTCGTTGCGGCTTGATTTGATGGTATCCAGAGTATGCGTCGAGGAAACACAATGAGTCGTGTCCTGCGGTAGCGTCGATAATTTTATCGATGTGGGGGAGGGGGGAGGGATCCTTGGGACAAGCCTTGTTAAGGTCCTTGAAATCAACACATAGGCGCCAGGATTTGTCCTTCTTTGGTACCATCACCAGGTTTGCTAGCCAGTCCTGGGGTTTTATTTCTGTAATGAATCCAGCATCGAGTAACTTGGCTAGCTCTTCTCCCATGGCTTGTTGCTTAGGTTCTGAGAAACGCCGAAGAGTCTGCTTGACCAGCTTGAATCCCTTTGGAATGTTTAGGCTATACTCGGCTAGCCTGCGTGGGATTCCTGGCATGTCTGAAGGGTGCCAGGCAAAGATGTCCCAATTATCGTGCAAGAACTCCCGTAGTGCGGTTTTTGTAGGGTCCGTAGGGTGGACCCGGAATTTGACTGTTTCGTTCACTGGTTTAAAAGAGGTGGATTTGGGTCTTTTGTTGAGTATCATGTTGTCCGTGTCCACTTTGGAGCGCAGCGCAGTTAATTCTTTGGCCGCGAGGGCTTCGGATAACGCCTCGAGGGCCAATGCGGCGGTTTTATTTTTGGCGCGGAGTGTTATGTCCGAATCACTAGCTAGAGTGATGATTCCATTTGGCCCAGGCATCTTGAGCTTCATGTACCCGTAATGGGGTATAGCTTGGAAGATTGTGAATGCCTCCCGCCCTAAAAGGGCGTGGTATCCGCTACTAAACGGGGCCACTTGGAATGTAATTTCTTCGGAACTATAATTCTCCGGCGTGCTGAATACCACATCTAGTGTGATTTTTCCCGCACATCGTGCCTCTTGACTACGGATTATTCCTCTGAAGGTCGTGCTAATTTGCTCAATGCGGCTCTTGTCTATTTCGATTTTGCTAAGTGTCTCCTCGTAGATGAGGTTTAATCCGCTGCCACCGTCCATGAGCACTTTAGTAAGCCGAAAGCCATCCACAATTGGACTAAGGACCAAAGCAGCTGGTGCTCGGGCTGTTCGAAATTGAGGTTCGTCACTGGCATTGAAGGTTATGGCCGTGTCGTTCCATGGATTTATTGTTGCAACGTGGCATACTTCAGCGAGGCTGCGGAGTGCTCGCTTGCGCCTATTATTTGAGGCGAAAGTCTTGAAGAGTGTCAGTACTGTATTGCTATTTTCCACGGGATGGTGCTCTATGGTATTGTTGATGAGGAGGTCCACGCCGCTCTTGGCCACCTGTCGGAGTATCCAAACATGCTCTAAGGCTATGTGTTGGCATGGTATCCGGTGTACTATGAATTTTGCATGGTCCGTTGAGCCATCCCTCCAATATGGTTCCTCGCCCTGTAGTGGGCTTTGGTTTCTTTATAATTGGATCGGGTGACTTGCGAGAGTACACCCTTTTAGTTCGGATGGAGGGATTAGTGAGAACCGGAGGATCCCAGAATTTTGTTTGGGTTTTCCAGGTGCTTTCCATCGCACAGTACGTCTGTACTATGGCCGCCAAGTCAGCAAAGTGTACTATGTCACGGCCTCTTATGGCATTGAGGATTCCCTTGTCCGTGCAATTTTTGCAAAAGAATGAAATTGCGTCTTCCTCGCGACAGTCCTTGACCTTGCTCATTACAAGGAGGAATCTAGACCAATAGTGATGTACTGTATCTTGGGGCTCTTGTCTAATGTGAGGAAGATCACTAATGTGAGGGTGGGTGGGTAGATTCAGGTCCAAACCCTGACCCGATCTGAGACCCAGGGGCAGAGGAGTTTCCGAGCTTAGCAGTTCGGGCTCCGGGCCATTGCCCCATAGTTCTGGCCCACTATCTAGGTTCGAAACTTGGGCCATGTCCTCCCGTAGAAGGGTATCTGGCTCGAAGAGCTCGGGAATCAGGACATAGTTTGTGCTCAAAAAAGAGGAAGAATCGCTACATCGCTCCTCCACCACCGCTATCTGATGGGTGACCGACGGAGAGTTAATCTCCCTTTGGTCGGGTTTAAGACTGATCCGATCATAGTCTGTAGCGACTCCCAAGGTGGCTATGCGATCCAAGAGCTCGTTCAAGGAAGAGAGCTCCATTGGATCCATCTACTCGGTGAATCCCGAGTCGACGTGGAGGCTGTTTTTGATGACCTGAGAAGTCATCGTCGGCGCGACGGCCGAACGGGCGGTCATGACGAAGCCGCCCAGTCGGAGAGTTTGGCCTACAGCCAGGGCTCCCCAGGAGGTAATGTTGTCCTTGACAACCAGACGAGCCATCAGGCCTTATCGTGACGGCACAATGGAACTCTCAATGAAAGCACCAATGTCGGTGTCAAAACCGGTGGATATCAGGTAGGGGGTCCCGAACTGTGCGTCTAAGGTTAATGGTAACAGGAGGCGGGGGACAGAATGTTTACCCAGGTTCAGGCCCTCTCGATGGAAGTAATACCCTACTTCCTGCTTGATTGATCTTGATGATATGAGTATTGCAAGAGTTGATCTACCAGGAGATCGTAGAGGCTAAACCCTAGAAGCTAGCCTATGATTATGATTGTTGTTGTCCTACGAACTAAGCCCTCCGGTTTATATAGACACCGGAGGGGGCTAGGGTTACACAGATTCGGTTACAAGGGAGCAGATCTACATATCCGAATTGCCAAGCTTGCCTTCCACGCAAAGGAGAGTCCCACCCGGACATGGGACGAAGTCTTCAATCTTGTATCTTCATAGTCCAACAGTCCGACCAAAGTATATAGTATGGCTATCCGAGGACCCCCTAATCCAGGACTCCCTCAATAGCCGCAGCAACTGCACTCGGTTTGGGATGAGTCATCGCCCTCCGGTCGCCCCCTCCGCAGGAGCGACCGCGGCCCATGTGCCTCCTCCCGTATGAGACGACTAGACCGGTGCGCTCAACGGAGCCACTGGCCCTCGAGCACCACTACCGCACGACCCCACTGCCCAGGTGGTCGTCCCACAGCTGCATGGATGCGGCACCACCGTCGTGGCCGCCGCTAGCACCATCAGGAGCCAGGCAACGGCACGGTCTCAGAGGCTATGGCATGAGCTCAGTTGCTACTGAGGTTCCCGCCAGCGCCGAGTAGATGAATGAATGGTGTGCCACCATCCAGAGCCTACTCGGTTTCACTGAAGTTGGGGGGTCACAATGAGCAGGCCCACTAAAACCTCCCCGAGCGACAGCAACCACCCGTACTGCTGGCCGAATGTAGGGGGTAGTCCCCACGGTGCAGTCCCCACCACGACAGCCGACGCGGGCACAGCTGATTCAAGACCCTGACGACGTCTTGATGGCCTCTCTGACCCTCGAGCACGTCCATGCCAACATCGAGCCCCGAAGGATAGGTGTCGGGGAGACGCGCACGTCGTCATGGATCAGCACCACGACGATCCCTGCGAGACCGACGGGTGCGGCGGCCTCAACATCGATGAGCATGCGCTCTATGTTGGCAGGTGCCTACCTTCCGAGGTCTGCTGCCCTGCCTTTACACGAGAGCTGCGGCAAGTCCGTTGGCCGTCTGTTCGCATGTTCAAGCCAGAAATACCTGAGAAGTACGACGGGAGGCTGAACCTGGCAGAGTTCCTGAGGACCTAACACCATCATTGTTCAAGCTGTCGGGGGAAGAGATGAGAAGTTGTTCGCCAATTATCTTGTTAGCCCTCAAGTCCAACGTGAGGTCTTGGCTGATGCATTTGCCGAAGAGCCTGGCAGACCTAGCGACCTGCAACTTGTCCAGCAGAAGGAAGGAGAAACTTTGTGTAAGTATTTATAGAGATTTAGTAAAGTTCATAGGAATATTCTGAATATCCATCCGATAGATGTTATAGCAGCCTTCTAGTCCAATGTGCGGAACCATCGCATTCGTTCTAAGATGAATGTGCGGTTGCCCAAGACTGTGAAGGAGCTATACACACTGGTGGATAAGTGTGCTCGGATGGAGGAAGGAAGGAAGTTGCCCGGAGAGGAGGATTGCATCAATGTTGATTCACAAGATCATGAATCAACAAGTCAGAGAAAGGGCAAGAAGCGCTATAAGAAGCCAAGAGATAAGGCAGTAATGACTATAGAACGTTTGGGCACACCTAGTACCGGCAAGAAGGCCAAGGTTGAGGCCCCCGGCAAGGAAGTTGCTGCTTGCACAGCTTGCCGGGAAGCTGCTGCCACTGAGAAAGCTGGGAAAGGCGATGGCCCGTACTGCAAGATCCACCAGACCAAGGGCGATGACCTTCAGGAGTGTTACCAGGTTGAGAAGCTTGTCAAGAAATAGAGAGTAGAATATGCTAATTGTGAAAAGGAAAAAGGTCAAAATGCCACTGGCGGAAAGGGCCGAGGCGGTGAAGCAAATTGCCCCGACAAACCCTTTCAGAACCAAGGAAAACACGCCAGGGGTCAATAGAAGGAAGTTCGTGATGATATGAGGGACGAAGGGAATGAAGAAGAAATCACTGAGCAGGAATTTCAGAAGGCCACTGACGCCCTATGCATTGATGGGGGTGCATCTTTGCACGCCTCCCACCACCAGCTCAAGTGATGGGCACGGGAGATAAATGTTGTGGAGCCAGCGCTAGAGGCCCGGAAACCGCTCAAATGGTCCCGCACACCAATCATATTTGATAAGGAGGATCACCCTGGCCGCACCACCACGGTAGGGTGCTTGCCATTGTTGGTCTCCCCAACAATTCGCAACCTCATGGTCAAAAACATGTTAGTGGATGGCGGGGCCGGGTTGAATCTGATTTCCCCAGCAGTGATCAGGATGCTTCAGATAGGAGAAGAAGAGCTAGAGGTTACTAGCACGTTTCAAGGAGTTAACCCCGGCAGGAGCCGTCCTAAAGGGAAGATTACGTTGCCGGTAACATTTGGGGGAGAACTGAACTACCGGATAGAGAAGGTTGCGTTTGATGTGGTTGATCTCACCCTGCCGTACAATGGGATTCTTGGACACCCGGCCTCGCTGAGTTCATGGCAGGATCCCACCATGCTTTTAACACTCTGAAGATGCCTGGGCCACTAGGAGTCATCACTATCCCATCGGATGAGAAGGATGCAATTATCTACGTAGACAAGACGTACCGGGATGCAGTCGCAGCAGAGGCTGCAGCGGCAATAGCTCCCGCCAAGGAAATCAAAGGAATGAAAAAGGATTGTAGGACCTCCCATAAGGATTCCGGGAAGCATGCCTCCTCCAAGTGCACGGCACCCGTTGACGGTGTGCCGGGGTGTTCCAACAGTAAGAAATCCAAGGTTGCTGCACCCTAAGTGAAGAAGGTCCCGGCAGGGCTGGCTGGCCTTGACGGTACTTTCACCATCAGCGTCACCCTTGATGACAAATAGGAAAGCGCGCTCATTGCCTTCCCGCGGGCGAATATCAATGTGTTTGCCTAGCTACCATCTGATATCCCTCGTGTTCCCATGGAGGTAATCGAGCACCACCTTGCCAGCTGCCCACACGCCCGACCTGTCAAGCAAAAAGTCCGGAAGCAGGCCTACGAAAGGCAGCAATTCATTATCGAGGAAATCAGGAAACTGGAGGCAGCTGGTTTGGTCAGAGAAGTGTTGCATCCTACATTGTTAGCAAATCCAGTGGTAGTCTGGAAGGCTAATGGGAAATGGAGGCTTTGCATTTATTTCACAGATCTCAACAAGGCTTGCCCGAAGGACCCATTTCCCTTGCCGCGCATCGACCAGATTGTGGATTCCACTTCAGGGTGTGATTTGCTCTCCTTTCTGGACGCGTATTCCGGATATATCACCAGGCTTTCATGTCCAAAGAAGATGAACATCATTCATCACTCAATGTGGTACATACTGCTTTGTCCACATGCCATTCGGAGTAAAGAGTGTCTAGTCCACTTTTGCAAGAGCAGTTCAGATTGGTTTTGAGCCAATGTTACACAGAAACATAGAAGCCTATATGGATGATATCGTGGTCAAAACCAGGGATATATAAGACCACTCTTATCCAGGATTTGGAGGAAGCATTTGCTAATCTCTGCAAGATCAATTTGAAGCTTAATCTGGAGAAGTGTGTGTTTGGATTCCCCTCCAGAAAGCTTTTTTTTTTCGTGTCCCATCGGGGGATCGAAGCTAACCCCGACAAGATCAAAGCCATCGAGCAGATCCAAGCACCGAGGACAGTTAAGGATGTGAGGCGCTTGACGGCATGCATTGCCTCGCTAAGTAGATTCATTTGTAAGTCTGCCGAGCGTGGACTGCCGTTATTTAAAATTTTGAGGAAGGAAGGGCCTATGAAGTGGACCCTGGAAGCAGATGCAGCTCTATAGGAATTGAAGGCCTAGTTATCGTTTGTGCCTACCTTGGTTTCACCCAAATCCCAAGAGACGTTGTAGTTATACGTGACGGAAACTAACCAAGTGGTCAGTGCAGCCTTGGTAGCACAGCGAGAATTGCATGAGGCAGAAAGTGGGCAGATAATGGCGGAGTCAGAAAAGGATCAAAACTACATTGAGCACGACAATGAGAGCAACCCAAAGGACGCGGCAAGGAAGAATGTTGCAGCGCCCAGTGTACGTCGTCAACTCCTTGTTACAAGGGGCTAGATCGAGCTACTCTAGCATGCAAAAGTTGTTCTTTGGTCTCAATATGACCTCAAGGAAACTGCGCCACTACTTCCAAGCCGATGAGATCACGGTTATCACTCTTTTTCCCTTGCACAGGATACTCCAAAACCCCGAGGCTACCGGCAGAATAGTGGAGTGGGCATTGGATTTATCCAGCTTTGGTTTCAAGTTTGAGAGCACATCAACTATTTAGAGCAGGGCGCTGGCAGAGTTTATTGCAGAATGGACGCCAACCCCTGATGAGGAAGTGATAGAGACACCTATGCCCGGCAAGGAATCACCCAACAATGGATTATGTATTTGGATGGTGCTTTTTCCCTACAAGGTGCAGGGGCTGGCGTGCTTCTTGTTGCCCCCTCCGGGGAGCACATGAAGTACGTCGTTCAAATGCACTTTGCCCGGGAAGAAGCCACCAAAAATACACCTGACTATGAAGGGCTCCTTGTCAGGCTTAGAATTGCAGCAGAATTGGGAATCAAGAAGGTGATCATACAAGGAGATTCACAGCTTGTGCTGAGACAAGTCAACACAGATTATCAAAGCCCACTGATGGAAGTATACGTCGAGGAAGTGAGGAGATTGGAGGAGCACTTTGATGGGTTGCAAATAGAGCACGTACCCCGTGCGGAAAACAACATAGCTAGTCACCTGACAAAGTGTCTTGCGCAGAAGCTTCCTGTGGAACCAGGAACTTTTGTTCTCCGTCTCTCTTAGCCCTCCGTATCACCAGCCACAATGGCCCGGAAAAGGAGAAAGTTGGACTATGGTAAGCCTCTCCCGGTCAAGTTGTCCACTCCCGGCAGAGACCCTGCCGGAAACAACTCCTCACAGCCTGCCGGACCACCCCCTCCAATCGGGTCCATGGACCCCGCAAACGAGGCTGGTGGTCCCGTAGCAAAGGAGGTGTCGCTAGTCCTCGTTGCCGAGCCCCAGGCTACAAGTTGGGCAAGGCACATCATCTGCTTCCTCCAAACCAGAGAACTTCCCGGCGACCAATATGAAGGTGAGAAAGTAGCTCGGAGGGCCAGTATGTATCAGTTTGTCAATGACACTCTATATAGAAGGAGGCCCAACGGTGTGAAATTGAAGTGTGTCTGCCGAGAGGATGGAAAGGAACTGCTGGCTGAGATCCACAGAGGAATGTGCGGCTCACACCTTGGATCAAGAGCGTTAGTTGGGAAAGCATTTCGGCAAGGATTCTATTGCCCCACAACCCTCCAAAATGTGGTCGAGCTTGTCACGACATGTGAAGCCTGCCAGTTCCATTCCAAGAGAATACACCTGCCTGTCCAAGCCCTTCAGATAATTTGTTTATCATCGCCATTTTTGGTCTGGGGGATCGATATACTCGACCCCTTCCCCCTAGCAATTGGGGGCTTTGAATTCTTGTTCGTCGCTATCGACAAGTTTACAAAGTGGCCGGAAGTGGCTGCCGTGAGAAAGGTGACTACTCAGTCGGCTATCAAGTTCTTGAAAAATTGGTGTGTCGTTTTGGAGTTCCGGCAAGGATCATCATCGACAACGGCACCCAATTCATGAGCCATGCCTTCATGCAATATGTTCATACCCTCGGATGCAAGATCTCATTCTCTTATGTGGCACACCCTCGGAGCAATGGACAAGCTGAGAGGGTAAATGTTGAAGTGCTACGTGGACTCAAGACAAGAACTTCTGATACGCTACAGAAGCACGGTAGGTGGTGGATCGAGGAGCTGCTAGTAGTTCTCTGGTTCCTCAGACCGACACCTAACCGAGCTACCAGGCAGACTCCCTTCTCCCTGGTCTATGGGACAGAAGTAGTTATCCCCACGGAACTCATTTATGGGTCCCCTCGAGTGCTTCGCTATGATGAAGTAGCGCAAGATCAACACCGGCGTGATGACGCTATGCTACTCGACGAGAACCGTCTCCGGGCAGGTATGCGTGCTACACGCTACCAGCAAGCCCTGCGCGGCTATCACAACCACAGGGTTCATGCCCGGTGTTTAGAGGAAGGGGACCTTGTCCTTAGGCGCGTTCAATCTGCCAAGGGTACAAACAAGCTGTCACCAAAGTAGGAAGGCCCTTACCGGGTGGTACGAGTCACCAGACCCGGCACAGTCTGTCTGGAGACCGGAGATGGCACTCAGTTGCAAAACTCATGGAATATTGAGCATCTCCACAAGTACTACCCATAAGGCGCGAGACTGTCGGGCATTGCCCGGCAGCCACCCTTTTGTACAGGCCTTGCCATAGCTGCATGTAACCCCTTGTACAAATCCGGGGCGATGACCTCGTGCAAGACAAAATAAAGAAGCGTTATAGGGGGGCCCCAACTAAGATTGCAAGCATGCAGGAGCACACCAAGATCACTGCATAAGCATTTCATCAGCATTTGCATATGCATATAGATAGGATCGCATCCTGCATTCATTCTCATGTACATGAAGTTGCAGGTTCCTGCCGTGAACTTGGCTTCGACAAGGGATGAGAAGATTGCATGGCACATCGATCCCTAGTAATCCAAACATATAAGTTTTACCTCTTGTCCATTAGGGTTCTGTAAACCTTTCCTCTCTTTTGAAACTTAGGTTCTCCCATCCATGACTCGAATGTTGCTTCAGTCAGGATGGTCGCAATAGCCTTTGGTAAAAAGGAGCTGGCGGGGGGCTGGCCCCTCTCTGTCTGTCCCCTGGCAGACATAGCTCTCCTGTAGACAAACAGGGTGTCAGCAGGATATCCTGTCAGGGAAAACTCGTTTATTTTCATTAAAGAGGCACTCCACCTCTGCATGGGCATACACATGCATGGGTTCCTCGCAAGGTTCATCTTTTTCATTCATATGATAATACAAGTACAAGCATTACAGAGCACAAATATGGACTCGAGAGATTACATTATTTGAATTAAAATTTGGCAAGTGCCGACTAGTTTAAGATTGAAAAAAGATAAGTGCTCCGTAAACTTCTCTCCCTATCCCTCTTATCCCAAGTATTGTGGTGGGAGGAGAAGAGGATGGGCACCGCGCCGGCACAACGCCACCCCGATCCTTGTTAGGAGTTGGCAACCCCAGCCTGACAAGATCGGGAGTGGCGAAGCAGCGAAGGAGGAAGACGTGCAGAGCACCTCGGCGGCCCCCTGGTCACCGCCCCCATGGCCGAAAGGGGGGCTCCAGCACAGGCACCGGCAGAGGAAGGCGCCGGAGCCCAGCCAGAAGGCCCCAAAAGGAAGCAGAAGCACCAGGGGGGAGAGCTTTTTCCCGGCTGCCGGAAGAAATGGTGATGATGGCACCGGGAAAAGGGGGAAGAGCCAGGCAGATGGGCAGCAGGTCGCTAGTACGAGATGAACGCGTCGATGCCGTCGTGCTCCTACTAGACGTCCTGCCTTTCGTCTTCTCCTTCTCCCTAGGCTTCACCTCCATCCACACCGTCCCGGAGGAATGCCGAGGCTCTAGTCCGGCACCCCCCCTTGGGAAGACAGCGAGCGGCCAAGACGACCAGGAGGCTTGAGGCGAGCAGGAAGGTGCGCCTCTCGTTGACAAAAGCCCCAGGACAACCGGGAGGGGCAATGCTGGGATTACCAATGATCTCCAGCCCCGCCTCTTGGTCGAGCCTCGAAGAGACCAAGAGATTCATCATGCCAAGGACCAGGCTCACTCCGCGAGCGTAAGCACCACCATCGGGCAATAATAACCCTAGGCAGGAGCCAGGGGTTGGCCCCAGGCTCTTCTCTTCGGCATCGCCGGCGGAAACACATAACAAGAAAAGAAGAGGGCGAATGCAAAGATGGATGACTCCGCCCTCCTCCGCACCTCCCTTTTATAGGTCGGGCCATTGGTGTATTTTAATTGAGTTTAGTTCAAGTCATCTACAACCAATATTAACAAATTCCCATCTGCCACATAACCGCGGGCACGACTCTTGAATGTTTAAACCCTGCGGGGGTGTCCCAACTTATCCCATGACAAGCTCACGATCCGCGGAGACAATCCTCCATCGCGGGACCCGAAGCCCAATGCACAACACATTTCGACAATGGTAAAACAAAAGTGGCAAGACCTCCCGATGTGTCGACAAATCCCGATAGGAGCCGCACGTATCTCATTCTCAGGGCACACCGGATGGGCAAGTCGGGTTGGCTGAGACCCTGGTTGCCTAGGGGGCGCCGGACATCGCCCGATTTGGACCAACACTCGGAGGTGCAGCGGCCGGGGGGGTTGATTAAAAATCCACGGGGCCCGGAAAGTCCCGATGCAAGTTTTAGTTGCTATGAGGCAAATGGTAAAACCAATGTTGGGCCTTGCTGGAAGAGTTTTATTAAAAGTGAACTATGAAGAGGGCCCCATACCCCTCACCGTATTAGGGATGCATAATCAAGGAACATAACACCAGTATGATGGAAACTACGGCGGCAAGAGTGGAACAAAACACCAGGCATAAGGCCGAGCCTTCCACCCTTTACCAAGTATACATATGCATCAATTAAATAAGAGATATTGTGATATCCCATGATATCCATGTCCCAACATGGAACAAACTGCAACTACACCTGCAACTAGCAATGCTATGAGAGGGGCTGAGCAAAACAGTGACATAGCCAAACAACGGTTTGCTGGGATGGTGGGAAAAGGTTAGAGGCTGTTTCATGGCATATTGGGAGGCTTGATAAACAAGTGGTAGGTAGTGCGACATAGCGATAGCATCAAGACAACTAGCAAAGCAAAGATAGTAGTGGTATCCAGAGGAACGGTCATCTCGCTTTAAATCCTGCTTGGAAGAATATAGAGTCCATGAAGAAGCTGAACCAACGTAGTCGAACGGATCCTCACAATCACAACAAAACCGGAAGGAGAAGCCCAACCGAAAAGAAGAAAACAACATGGTAAACCAACAAGCATAAACAAGGCATGATGCACAAGCAAGTACGATGCATGTCCAGTATAATGAGTCATGGCATGGCAAAGAGCAACAAACAATACAACAAGTTAAGTGGATCTCAATATGCAATTAGTTGCACATTGACGAGACACCACATTCAAGTTATTTAGTTCGCTCTTGTTTAGGTACACAATAATATTAAATGTTGTTAAACATGGCAAGAGGGGAAGCATAAGTAAATTTACTATTTAGGCAACTTTAAATGAGGCCGGAACAACAAACAACAAATCCAGAAAATCCTCATATGCATATTTCGAATTTGGTGTCGTTCTGCCCTAAACCATATTGTAGAGTTGTTAAACATGCAAAGTAAGTGCACCAAGCTAATCTATGCATTTTTATACCCCATTACATATGAAGTTTATTAAATTTGGAGCTACAGTTATTTAGTTATTAAATAAAGCATTTTAACATGTCATTTATGCAAATTAATGCAAACAGCAAGTTAAACATTTTTAACATGGAAGTAAGTGGCATATTGTGAAACTAGATGAAATTCTAAGCATTTTTCATATTTGAAGTTTTTACATATGATGCATGGTTATGTAGTTATTAAATGCATGAACAGTAATGGTTTTTCTATAAATCTATAAATCCTGGGATAATTGATTAAATTCGTCCAAAGAAAAAAACACTATATGGGCCGAATCTGCTGGAACTAGGCTAAACAGAGCATGGGCGTAGAACTCTATCCTACGCACAGGGCGAGGCATAGCATCAAAATAGGACAGGGCAAGCCCACTAGTAGAGAGCAGGCGGGCTGAGGGGCTGCTCATAATGGGCCTGAGGAGGTGATGGTCAGCTGGGCTGCGCATGAAGCAGAGGAGGTTGGGGTTGTGCTCGATCCAAAGTCAACGCAGGCGCGACATATGTTGGAGATATGCCCTAGAGGCAATCATGTATGATGATATTTCCTATGTGTTTATGAATAAAGATAGTCCTTGGACATTATCAATGATGTGTATCAGCGAGTACGTGACTTGTTTGTGGGACTATGCATTATATGATGAACGTCCTAAAAGGTCCCTAGTCGAAAGGGCTGTGTGGACGCGCAGCCGACTAGACTAGCATATGACACGGTCAATGTCTTGGTCTCACTAGCCATGGGGCATTGGATGCTAACCGGATAATATGGACTTGGAAGCATCTGATCGGATTCGACGTAGTCGGATCCGAGTCAAGATAAGGTCTGAGTCGGACAAACCCAACTATGAGACAGAGGGATATGTCATCTGTGAGTCTCTAGTATAACATACGGTCCATGTCCTAAGACCTGAGCTGGCGCATGTACTCGGGATGGTGACAGACTTGCTTTGGGCCAACCAAATGCTACTCCATGACTGGGTAGTTACAAAGGTAGGTTTCGGGCTTGTCTAGAGGTGATGGTCAACTGTTTCAAGTCTCAGGGGCTACTGATATATATATAATTATTAGATTTTCTTACACGTATATCCTTTACATACTGGTCCATGGCTCTGGCGAGACCATTTTGAGCAGCTCGGATGTACGCGTCTCTTGAGTTGAAGGCATCGAACGCCTCTTCAGAGAAACCAGGGTCGCGGAGTACGGCCCAGCGGCGCCTGTGATTCATGGCACTCTCCACTTCGGAATTCATAGCAGATAGCCTATCCGCATCCTCTGTAGGAGGAACATCCGGTATTGTCCTCACATCAGCAGCTGCCCCTAAGTCCGGCTCTGGAGTCCGGCTGGTGGAGGCATGGCCGGCAGGCTCTCCAGTCACGGTCCGGCGAGCGTTTTTTCTGCCAGGAACCATGGACGTTATTATATTTTAAAGACGGCAAACCACGGAGCAAGGTTTTTTCATACCTCTGCGACGGTGTCTTCGTCCTGACCGCCTTCCTTTTAAGCCTATCCAGTTTCGGTGCCCCTTGCTGGTGAGTCACTGCGGGTTCGGTGTGACGTCCCGAGGGCCTTCCCTATAGGACACCATATGTGTGTGATGGCTGAAGTGCAAAAAAAGGATCCTTCGCGAAAGTTGGGACTACGGTTTTACTTACATGCGATGCAGGGAGCAGGCCCGAAAAATCGGCTATGATAGCCACCAAGGCACCATCGCAGCTCAACTGATAGAACGTCATGTCGATGAGTTAATATGTCCGGATCTTCTTCGAGTCTGGGGTCGAGGGCCCGGTCAGGGTCCTCTGGCTGTGGAGATGGGCTATGGACCTCCCTCACAGCTTTTCGCAGTTCTTGCTATGAAATAGCAAGGTAAATACTTATAACAAAGAATGCAGGAAGATCTGGAGTGAAAGGTAGCAGCTCACCCAGTTTGGGGGTTGTACATGGAGAATCCATCTCGTGGCTTAAAACAAATGAACTCCTCTTCCTCTCCTTTGTATAAACCGGACAGTACTTTCGCTAGCGGCGGCGGAGTCTGGACCTTTAGGGCTGCAACGGCTGGCATCGTCTTCTCCATTGAAGTGCCACATGGGTTTCCCCCGATACTGAAGTGGTTGCACCCCCCGCATTATACATATTGACATAACCTCAATTATTGTCAGTCCTGATTTGGCGAGCGTTTCTATCCTGCGCATCAGGTAAAGGACCTCTTTGTTATCTTCCTCCTGGGGGCTCCGAGGACGCCAGCTATGGCGTCTCTTCAAAGGGGCATTATTGAACTCAGGAAGGCCCATTCGAATAGGGTCAAGAAGGGGGACGTCCTCCATATAAAACCACTCCGAGGGCCAGTCTTCGGATGTCTTCTTCAGGGTACCGGACATGTATCCGGTCCCGGTGATGCGCCATATTTCGGCTCCGCCCACTTGATATATTGACTCCTTCTGTGTGCGGGGTACCAGGCAGAATAGCCTTTTCCATAGCTCGAAATGAGCTTCGCAGCCCAAAAACAGCTCGCAAAATGCGACATAGCCCGCGATGTGTAATATGGAGGCGGGAGTAAAGTTATGGAGCTGGAGGCTGTAGAACTCCAGGAGCCCACGGAGGAACGGATGGATTGGAAATACGAGTCCCCACAATAAGTAAGGGACAAGGCATACCCGCTCCCACATGGACGGGATGGGGAAGCTCTCCGTTTGCTCCCCGCTGTTATAAGTGGCTAGTCCGGCTCGGACGGGGACCATATACGTAGGAGGGAGAAACCGTTGGGTCTGCAACTCTACTAATTGGCTGTGAGGGACGGAACACTTCTCCCAATTGCCTGGCTTACCGCTACGGGAGCGAGAGGAGGAGCTGCGATGGCCGGCCATGATAGGATGGGCTTTTTCGGGCGCGCTCCGATGGATACTCGCTGTGAGAGGATGGTGTGATCTGATCTGAGGATACCCGACTCTTTAAATAGGCGATTTACTCACAGGGTTAGGGTGGCAAATGTAAAATTGCCCCGACTTCTCACATTCGCTCGACACGGAAGATAGCCATTATTAAAGTGCAGAAGCCGAGGAGTACAACATTTATGGGAAGCCGGACACTAGTCGTACTCAGGATTTGGAGAAGAAACCGCCTTGCAATGCCGAAGACAAGCTGCATGCCGAACTCATCGTCATTAAAGCCTGCTTTGGGGGCTACTGAGGGAGTCCTGGATTAGGGGGTCCTCGGATTGTCGGACTATATACTTTGGCCAGACTGTTGGACTATGAAGATACAAGATTGAAGACTTCGTCCCGTGTCCGGGTGGGACTCTCCTTTGCGTGAAAGGCAAGCTTGGCAATTTGGATATGTAGATCTCCTCCCTTGTAACTGACTCTGTGTAACCCTAGCCCCCTCCGGTGTCTATATAAACCAGAGGGTTTAGTCCATAGGACAACAACAATCATAATCATAGGCTAGCTTCTAGGGTTTAGCCTCTACGATCTCGTGGTAGATCAACTCTTGTAATACTCATATAATCAAAATCAATGGAGCAGGAAGTAGGGTATTACCTCCATCGAGAGGGCCCGAACCTGGACAAACATTGTGTCCCCCGCCTCCTTTTACCATCCGCCTTAGACGCATTGTTCGGGACCCCCTACCCGAGATCCATCGGTTTTGACACCGATAATGATGACGGCGGGTCCGGTAGAGCTAGGGCCTCGAGGTGGAGCCGTATGAGGAGGCTCGGGAGGCCCTCTCCATGGGTGCTCGGGTGACGGAGCTCGGATGGGGCAGCGCTACTGCTGGCTTCTATGGCCGTGGATGAAGGCCACTGCCGGCGACCAGCGGGAAAGGTGGTGGAGCAGCGGCTATAGAGGACTACTGCGAGTGGACCTCGAGAGGAGCTTAGAAAAAAACGGAGAGCTCTTGTTCATGCGAAAACAGAGAAAGGGGCACGACCTGGTCGTCAAGCACGGTAGCGGCGGCGTGCTCCAGCGAGGAGGGATTGAGGAACTTGGGCTCCTACCTCCTGGACGAGGGAAGGCCCAGGCGCGAGGTCTCCTGCTCGGCTGCTACGGGCACGGGAACGAGGAGACAAGGGGATCGGGTGCGGCCGCGCTTGTCTTGTAGGTGAGGAGGGACTCCGGCGGCATTGGTTCCCGGGGTGGCTCGGATCAAAGACCGAGGTGAGCTCCCAATCCATGGCGGGGATGATGGGTATCGGGGAGAAGGAGCATGTGTGGGCACTGCATGGCTGCGGGGCTTCCATGATTGATGGATTAGATCGAAGGAATTGGCTAGTGGTTGGCATAGTGGGGAATCGAGGTAGGCGGTGGATCGATGGATTGGTGCCGATGGATTCGTAGGTTGTGGTTGGCCTGATCTGGAAAACAAGGAGGAAGGTGGTGGCTTCGATTAGTGGTTTGGATTGGGAGGGGATCCCAAGGAGGAGAATATAGTGGGCTGGCGGCGGCGGAGGATGGGACAAGTCCCTAGAAGTTAGGGTTTGATCTAGAAATGGACAAGTTAGGGAAGGGGAGTTTGGATCATCCGATCGAAATCAGACGGTCGAGATAAAATAGATGTGGGAAGTCCAAATAATAAACCAAAGATATTTAGGGGATGATTGGAGATGATCCGTATTCATCGATAACGACAACCCGGTTCGGGTCCGGGGCGATTTCGAACGCGCATGAGGGAGTCAATGAAAGAGAGGGGAGTTTGATGGGCTTAGAGAAGAGATAGAAGAGGGTGGTCCGATTGACCTGAGAGGAGGCCAACAGAGACAAGGAAGAAGCGGCTACTAAGAGCGGACACAAGTTTTGAACAAAATGACGGCAACGAAGTGCCGGTGCAACTGGATGATGCAATGATGAATGCAACAAACAAATATGTTCATCATCGACAACGGCACCCAATTCATGAGCCATGCCTTCATGCAATATGTTCATACCCTCGGATGCAAGATCTCATTCTCTTATGTGGCTCACCCCCGGACCAATGGACAAGCTGAGAGGGTAAATGTTGAAGTGCTACGTGGACTCAAGACAAGAACTTCTGATACGCTGTAGAAGCACGGTAGGTGGTGGATCGAGGAGCTGCTAGTAGTTCTCTGGTTCCTCAGACCGACACCTAACCAAGCTACCAGGCAGACTCCCTTCTCCCTGGTCTATGGGACAGAAGTAGTTATCCCCACGGAACTCATTTATGGGTCCCCTCGAGTGCTTCGCTACGATGAAGTAGCGCAAGATCAACACCGGCGTGATGATGCTATGCTACTCGACGAGAACCGTCTTCGGGCAGGTTTGCGTGCTACACGCTACCAGCAAGCCCTGCGCGGCTATCACAACCACAAGGTTCATGCCCGGTGTTTAGAGGAAGGGGACCTTGTCCTTAGGCGCGTTCAATCTGCCAAGGGTACAAACAAGCTGTCACCAAAGTAGGAAGGCCCTTACCGGGTGGTACGAGTCACCAGACCCGGCACAGTCTGTCTGGAGACCGGAGATGGCACTCAGTTGCAAAACTCATGGAATATTGAGCATCTCCACAAGTACTACCCATAAGGCGCAAGACTGTCGGGCATTGCCCGGCAGCCACGCTTTTGTACACGCCTTGCCACAGCTGCATGTAACCCCTTGTACAAATCCGAGGCGATGACCCCGTGCAAGACAAAATAAAGAAGCGCTATAGGGGGGCCCCAACTAAGATTGCAAGCATGCAGGAGCACACCAAGATCACTGCATAAGCATTTCATCAGCATTTGCATATGCATATAGATAGGATTGCATCCTGCATTCATTCTCATGTACATGAAGTTGCAGGTTCCTGCCATGAACTTGGCTTCGACAAGGGATGAGAAGATTGCATGGCACATCGATCCCTGGCAATCCAAACATATAAGTTTTACCTCTTGTCCATTAGGGTTCTGTAAACCTTGCCTCTCTTTTGAAACTTAGGTTCTCTCATCCATGACTCGAATGTTGCTTCAGTCAGGATGGTCGCAATAGCCTTTGGTAAAAAGGAGCTGGCGGGGGGTTGGCCCCTCTCTGTCTGTCCCCTGGCAGACATAGCTCTCCTGTAGACAAACAGGGTGTCAGCAGGATATCCTGTCAGGGAAAACTCGTTTATTTTCATTAAAGAGGCACTCCACCTCTGCATGGGCATACACATGCATGGGTTCCTCGCAAGGTTCATCTTTTTCATTCATATGATAATACAAGTACAAGCATTACAGAACACAAATATGGACTCGAGAGATTAGATTATTTGAATTAAAATTTGGCAAGTGCCGACTAGTTTAAGATTGAAAAAAGATAAGTGCTCCGTAAACTTCTCTCCCTATCCCTCTTATCCCAAGTATTGCGGTGGGAGGAGAAGAGGATGGGCGCCGCGCCGGCACAACGCCACCCTGATCCTTGTCAGGAGTTGGCTACCCCAGCCTGAGAAGATCGGGAGTGGCGAAGCAGCGAAGGAGGAAGACGTGCAGAGCACCTCGGCGGCCCCCTGGTCACCGCCCCCATGGCCGAAAGGGGGGCTCTAGCACAGGCACCGGCAGAGGAAGGCACCGGAGCCCAGCCAGAAGGCCCCAAAAGGAAGCAGAAGCGCAAGGGGGGAGAGCTTTTTCCCGGCTGCCGGAAGAAATGGTGATGATGGCACTGGGAAAAGGTGGAAGAGCCAGGCAGATGGGCAGCAGGTCGCTAGTACGAGATGAACGCGTCGATGCGGTCGTGCTCCTACTAGACGTCCTGCCTTTCGTCTTCTCCTTCTCCCCAGGCTTCACCTCCATCCACACCGTCCCGGAGGAATGCCAAGGCTCTAGTCCGGCACCCCCCCTCGGGAAGACAGCGAGCAGCCAAGATGACCAGGAGGCTCGAGGTGAGCCCCGCCCCACCTTGGCGGGCAGGAAGGTGCGCCTCTCGTTGACAAAAGCCCCAGGACAACCGGGAGGGGCAATGCTGGGATTACCAATGATCTCCAGCCCCGCCTCTTGGCCGAGCCTCGAAGAGACCAAGAGATTCATCATGTCAAGGACCAGGCTCACTCCGCGAGCGTAAGCACCACCATCGGGGAATACTAACCCCAGGCAGGAGCCCAGGGGTTGGCCCCAGGCTCTTCTCTTCGGCATCGTCGGCGGAAACACATAACAAGAAAAGAAGAGGGCGAATGCAAAGATGGATGACTTCGCCCTTCTCCGCCCCTCCCTTTTATAGGTCGGGCCATTGGTGTATTTTAGTTGAGTTTAGTTCAAGTCATCTACAACCAATATTAACAAATTCCCATCTGCCACATAACCGCGGGCACGACTCTTGAATGTTTAAACCCTGCAGGGGTGTCCCAACTTATCCCATGACAAGCTCACGATCCGCGGAGACAATCCTCCATCGCGGGACCCGAATCCCAATGCACAACACATTTCGACAATGGTAAAACAAAAGTAGCAAGACCTCCCGATGTGTCGACAAATCCTGATAGGAGCCGCACGTATCTCATTCTCAGGGCACACCGGATGGGCAAGTCGGGTTGGCTGAGACCCTGGTTGCCTAGGGGGCGCCGGACATCGCCCGATTTGGACCAACACTCGGAGGTGCAGTGGCCGGGGGGGTTGACTAAAAATCCACGGGGCCCGGAAAGTCCCGATGCAAGTTTTAGTTGCTATTAGGCAAAAGGTAAAACCAATGTTGGGCCTTGCTGGAAGAGTTTTATTCAAAGTGAACTATGAAGAGGGCCCCATACCCCTCACTGTGTTAGGGATGCATAATCAAGGAACATAACACCAGTATGATGGAAACTACGGCGGCAAGAGTGGAACAAAACACCAGGCATAAGGCCGAGCCTTCCACCCTTTACCAAGTATACATATGCATCAAGTAAATAAGAGATATTGTGATATCCCATGATATCCATGTCCCAACATGGAACAAACTGCAACTACACCTGCAACTAGCAATGCTATGAGAGGGGCTGAGCAAAACGGTGACATAGCCAAACAACGGTTTGCTGGGATGGTGGGAAAAGGTTAGAGGCTGTTTCATGGCATATTGGGAGGCTTGATAAACAATTGGTAGGTAGTGCGACATAGCGATAACATCAAGACAACTAGCAAAGCAAAGATAGTAGTGGTATCCAGAGTAATGGTCATCTCGCTTGAAATCCCGTTTGGAAGAAGACAGAGTCCATGAAGAAGCTGAACCAACATAGTCGAACGGATCCTCACAATCACAACAAAACCGGAAGGAGAAGCCCAACCGAAAAGAAGAAAACAACATGGTAAACCAACAAGCATAAACAAGGCATGATGCACAAGCAAGTATGATGCATGTCCAGTATAATGAGTCATGGCATGGCAAAGAGCAACACACAATACAACAAGTTAAGTGGATCTCAATATGCAATTAGTTGCACATTGACGAGACACCACATTCAAGTTATTTAGTTCGCTCTTGTTTAGGTACACAATAATATTAAATGTTGTTACACATGGCAAGAGGGGAAGCATAAGTAAATTTACTATTTAGGCAACTTTAAATGAGGCCGGAACAACAAACAACAAATCCAGAAAATCCTCATATGCATATTTCGAATTTGGTGTCGTTCTGCCCTAAACCATATTGTAGAGTTGTTAAACATGCAAAGTAAGTGCACCAAGCTAATCTATGCATTTTTATACCCCATTACATATGAAGTTTATTAAATTTGGAGCTACAGTTATTTAGTTATTAAATAAAGCATTTTAACATGTCATTTATGCAAATTAATGCAAACAGCAAGTTAAACATTTTTAACATGGAAGTAAGTGGCATATTGTGAAACTAGATGAAATTCTAAGCATTTTTCATATTTGAAGTTTTTACATATGATGCATGGTTATTTAGTTATTAAATGCATGAACAGTAATGGTTTTTCTATAAATATATAAATCCGGGGATAATTGATTAAATTCGTCCAAAGAAAAAAACACTATATGGGCCGAATCTGCTGGAACTAGGCTAAACAGAGCATGGGCGTAGAACTCTATCCTACGCACAGGGCGAGGCATAGCATCAAAATAGGACAGGGCAAGCCCACTAGTAGAGAGCAGGCGGGCTGAGGGGCTGCTCATAATGGGCCTGAGGAGGTGATGGTCAGCTGGGCTGCGCATGAAGCAGAGGAGGTTGGGGTTGTGCTCGATCCAAAGTCAACGCAGGCGCGACATATGTTGGAGATATGCCCTAGAGGCAATCATGTATGATGATATTTCCTATGTGTTTATGAATAAAGATAGTCCTTGGACATTATCAATGATGTGTATCAGCGAGTACGTGACTTGTTTGTGGGACTATGCATTATATGATGAACGTCCTAAAAGGTCCCTAGTCGAAAGGGTTGTGTGGACGCGCAGCCGACTAGACTAGCATATGACACGGTCAATGTCTTGGTCTCACTAGCCATGGGGCATTGGATGCTAACCGGATAATATGGACTTGGAAGCATCTGATCGGATTCGACGTAGTCGGATCCGAGTCAAGATAAGGTCTGAGTCGGACAAACCCAACTATGAGACAGAGGGATATGTCATCTGTGAGTCTCTAGTATAACATACGGTCCATGTCCTAAGACCTGAGCTGGCGCATGTACTCGGGATGGTGACAGACTTGTTTTGGGCCAACCAAATGCTACTCCGTGACTGGGTAGTTACAAAGGTAGGTTTCGGGCTTGTCTAGAGGTGATGGTCAACTGTTTCAAGTCTCAGGGGCTACTGATATATATATAATTATCAGATTTTCTTACCCGTATATCCTTTACATACTGGTCCGTGGCTCTGGCAAGACCATTTTGAGCAGCTCGGATGTACGCGTCTCCTGAGTTGAAGGCATCGAACGCCTCTTCAGAGAAACCAGGGTCGCGGAGTACGGCCCAGCGGCGCCTGTGATTCATGGCACTCTCCACTTCGGAATTCATAGCAGATAGCCTATCCGCATCCTCTGTAGGAGGAACATCCGGTATTGTCCTCACATCAGCAGCTGCCCCTAAGTCCGGCTCTGGAGTCCGGCTGGTGGAGGCATGGCCGGCAGGCTCTCCAGTCACGGTCCGGCGAGCGTTTTTTCTGCCAGGAACCATGGACGTTATTATATTTTAAAGACGACAAACCACGGAGCAAGGTTTTTTCATACCTTTGTGACGGTGTCTTCGTCCTGACCGCCTTCCTTTTAAGCCTATCCAGTTTCGGTGCCCCTTGCTGGTGAGTCACTGCGGGTTCGGTGTGGCGTCCCGAGGGCCTTCCCTGTAGGACACCATATGTGTGTGATGGGTGAAGTGCAAAAAAAGGATCCTTCCCGAAAGTTGGGACTACGGTTTTACTTACATGCGATGTAGGGAGCAGGCCCGGAAAATCGGCTATGATAGCCACCAAGGCACCATCGCAGCTCAACTGATAGAACGTCATGTCGATGAGTTCCACGAATATGTCTGGATCTTCTTCGAGTCTGGGGTCGAGGGCCCGGTTAGGGTCCTCTGGCTGTGGAGATGGGCTATGGACCTCCCTCATAGCTTTTCGCAGTTCTTGCTATGAAATAGCAAGGTAAATACTTATAACAAAGGATGCAGGAAGATCTGGAGTGAAAGGTAGCAGCTCACCCAGTTTGGGGGTTGTACATGGAGAATCCATCCCGTGGCTTAAAACAAATGAACTCCTCTCCCTCTCCTTTGTATAAACCGGACAGTACTTTCGTTAGCGGCGGCGGAGTCCGGACCTTTAGGGCCGCAACGGGTGGCATCGTCTTCTCCATTGAAGTGCCACATGGGTTTCCCCCGATACTGAAGTGGTTGCACCCCCCGCATTATACATATTGACATAACCTCAATTATTGTCAGTCCAGATTTGGCGAGCGTTTCTATCCTGCCCATCAGGTAAAGGACCTCTTTGTTATCTTCCTCCTGGGGGCTCCGAGGACGCCAGCTACGGCGTCTCTTCAAAGGGGCATTATTGAACTCAGGAAGGCCCATTCGAATAGGGTCAAGAAGGGGGACGTCCTCCATATAAAACCACTCCGAGGGCCAGTCTTCGGATGTCTTCTTCGGGGTACCGGACATGTATCCGGTCCCGGTGATGCGCCATATTTCGGCTCCGCCCACTTGATATATTGACTCCTTCTGTGTGCGGGGTACCAGGCAGAATAGCCTTTTCCATAGCTCGAAATGAGCTTCGCAGCCCAAAAATAGCTCGCAAAATGCGACATAGCCGGTGATGTGTAATATGGAGGCGGGAGTAAAGTTATGGAGCTGGAGGCTGTAGAACTCCAGGAGCCCACGGAGGAACGGATGGATTGGAAATCCGAGTCCCCACAATAAGTAAGGGACAAGGCATACCCGCTCCCACATGGACGGGATGGGGAAGCTCTCCGCTTGCTCCCCGCTGTTATAAGTGGCTAGTCCGGCTCGGACGGGGACCATATACGCAGGAGGGAGAAACCCTTGGGTCTGCAACTCTACTAATTGGCTGTGAGGGACGGAACACTTCTCCCAATTGCCTGGCTTACCGCTACGGGAGCGAGAGGAGGAGCTGCGATGGCCGGCCATGATAGGATGGGCTTTTCCGGGCGCGCTCCGATGGATACTCGCTGTGAGAGGATGGTGTGATCTGATCTGAGGATACCCGACTCTTTAAATAGGCGATTTACTCACAGGGTTAGGGTGGCAAATGTAAAATTGCCCCGACTTCTCACATTCGCTCGACACGGAAGATAGCCATTATTAAAGCGCAGAAGCCGAGGAGTACAACATTTATGGGAAGCCGGACACTAGTCGTACTCAGGATTTGGAGAAGAAACCGCCTTGCAATGCCGAAGACAAGTTGCGCGCCGAACTCATCATCATTAAAGCCTGCTTTGGGGGCTACTGAGGGAGTCCTGGATTAGGGGGTCCTCGGATTGTCGGACTATATACTTTGGCCAGACTGTTGGACTATGAAGATACAAGATTGAAGACTTTGTCCCGTGTCCGGGTGGGACTCTCCTTTGCGTGAAAGGCAAGCTTGGCAATTTGGATATGTAGATCTCCTCCCTTGTAACTAACTCTGTGTAACCCTACCCCCCTCCGGTGTCTATATAAACCGGAGGGTTTAGTCCGTAGGACAACAACAATCATAATCATAGGCTAGCTTCTAGGGTTTAGCCTCTACGATCTTGTGGTAGATCAACTCTTGTAATACTCATATAATCAAAATCAATGAAGCAGGAAGTAGGGTATTACCTCCATCAAGAGGGCCCGAACCTGGACAAACATTGTGTCCCCCGCCTCCTTTTACCATCCGCCTTAGACGCATAGTTCGGGACCCCCTACCCGAGATCCGTCGGTTTTGACACCGACAATGACGACGGCAGGTCCGGTAGGGCTGGGGCCTCGAGGTGGAGCCGTATGAGGAGGCTCGGGAGGCCCTCTCCATGGGTGCTCGGGTGACGGAGCTCGGACGGGGCAGCGCTACTGCTGGCTTCTATGGCCGTGGATGAAGGCAACTGCCGGCGACCAGCGGGAAAGGTGGTGGAGCAGCGGCTATAGAGGACTACTATGACTGGACCTTGAGAGGAGCTTAGACAAAAATGGAGAGCTCTTGTTCATGCGAAAACAGAGAAAGGGTGAGGGAGAGGGAAGCCAAGGAGGAAAAGGAAGAACGAAATGAGGAAGGGAGTAGGGGCACGACCTGGTCGTCAAGCACGGTAGCGGCGGCGTGCTCCAGCGAGGAGGGATCGAGGAACTTGGGTTCCTACCTCCTGGACGAGGGAAGGCCCAGGCGCGAGGTCTCCTGCTCGGCTGCTACGGGCACGGGAACGACGAGACAAGGAGATCGGGTGCGGCCGCGATTGTCTTGTAGGTGAGGAGGGACTCCGGCGGCATTGGTTCCCGGGGTGGCTCGGATCAGAGACCGAGGTGAGCTCCCAATCCATGGCGGGGATGATGGGTATCGGGGAGAAGGAGCATGTGTGGGCACTTCATGGTTGCGGGGCTTCCATGATTGATGAATTAGATCGAAGGAATTGGCTAGTGGTTGGCATAGTGGGGAATCGAGGGAGGCGGTGGATCGATGGATTGGTGCCGATGGGTTCGTAGGTTGTGGTTGGCCTGATCTGGAAAACGAGGAGGAAGGTGGTGGCTTCGATTAGTGGTTTGGATCGGGAGGGGATCCCAAGGAGGAGAATATAGTGGGCTGGCGGCGGCGGAGGATGGGACAAGTCCCTAGAAGTTAGGGTTTGATCTAGAAATGGACAAGTTAGGGAAGGGGAGTTTGGATCATCCGATCGAAATCAGACGGTCGACATAAAATAGACGTGGGAAGTCCAAATAATAAACCAAAGATATTTAGGGGATGATTGGAGATGATCCGTATTCATCGATAACGACAACCCGGTTCGGGTCCGGGGCGATTTCGAACGCGCATGAGGGAGTCAATGAAAGAGAGGGGAGTTTGATGGGCTTAGAGAAGAGATAGAAGAGGGTGGTCCGATTGACCTGAGAGGAGGCCAACAGAGACAAGGAAGAAGCGGCTACTAAGAGCGGACGCAAGTTTTGAAAAAAATGACGGCAACGAAGTGCCGATGCAATTCGGATGATGCAATGATGAATGCAACAAACAAATAAAACACACGGCGGTCATGCAAAACATGGAAGGCGTCTGGAGTGTCGGTCATGGGTCGTGACAAGATAGTCTGGCAAGCCTTGCGGGGCGACCAGTGATGTGTCACTAAGCGGTGAATTTAATGCACCCTGTCAGCCCGCAGAGTTAAGTATGATAGCATTGTTTGCTATCATATCAGTGGATAATGACTACTTTGCCGTTGTGGTGACCCCTGGATCTGTAAAAGGAGGCCCATGGCACCCGTAAGAAGGGTTGAAAAGGGTACGAACCCATACCACCATACGCGCATAGTCACTGCTGCCCCAAGGCAACCCCTGCCGGGCAAGTGTATTATGCTCCACCACCTCCATTCCACCATCAATCCACCGAAGCGGGAGTAGGGTTTTACACCTCACGGCAGACCGAACCTGGGTAAATTGCTTGTGTGCTCTCTGTCGTGCTACTGTGCGCTAGTCTGCTCTTTGCGCAACGCGATGGCCCCCTACCAAACTAGCAAGGGGCCTCCTGGTCCCATAGGTGGCCGTGGAAATCCCGCGACAGAGGGTGAGAGCTATGTTCCTGATTATATCGCGAACCCTAAGGTTTATGGGGATGTGGAGCATTATAGCTGGACTTTGGAGGAAGAAGAAGACTATAATCCTAAAGGGAAGGAGGAGACGAGCTCAGACAAGGATGATGTCCCACTACCTCAACCTGGGGACATGCACATGGAATTCAAGAAGTCAAGTCTCCCCAACAAAGCAAAGAAACCTAAGATCCAATTTATCCCCTTTTGTCTTTTGCAGGAAAACAAGCAATATTTATGTAAAAAGATATTGGAGCTTGAGCAGGAGGTCGGTGAATTGAAAGGCGAAAATTCCATCCTCAAGCATAAGCTAAGGAAAATTGAGTATCGGGTATGGGCACTCCCCTTGGCTTGTGCCAAGCTTGGGGGAGGTGCCCCGGTATTGTATCACCTTCACTATCCTTTGCGTTTACTTATCTTAGTTCGATCCATAGTTATATTTTGCGATAGATGAATAAAAGTTTAGTTTGATCCTTTCTTTTTGAGCGTTTTCTTAGCGATCTATCCTTGTAATCGTGTGCGGGATATATAAGAAAGTTTAGTTTGAAGTTTTGTTTTGTTTATTTTCATGTTCAACAAAAAGAAAGGAAATAAATGAAAAGATCATATGCTAATATTATGGTAAGTAATGACACCACAAAAGGAAGAGTATAAGTAGAAAAATCTATTGGAGATTTACAAACATAGCATTGGTTAATGATGCAATTCATGAAAGAATTAATAAGGGAAGAGAAGATTCACATGCAAATACACTATCTTGGACATCTTTGTAATTGTATGCCAAAATTGTTGATGTTGAACAAGGAAGAAAACGTAATGATTTATGTTCGTTCATATTCACATAGAAGTTATATTGTCATAGATCCTTCAACATGTGGTGCTTTCTCCCTATCTTTGCTAGCCAAAAAATCCGCACTAAGTAGAGATACTACTTGTGCATCCAAAAACCCTTAAACCGAAATCTTATTTAGAGGAGTCCACCATACGTACCTAAGGATTGAGTAAGATCCTTCAAGTAAGTTGTCATCGATGCAATAAGGCAATAAAAATTGCTTCTAGAAGTGTTAGATCATTTAGTGTAAGAGAAAATTGAGCGTTGTACGAACTTGTGATGGGAAAGAATAAAAGCGCCAAACTACATAATAATGGTTGCTATCATAAGGGGCAATATAACGTGACGTTCTTTTGCACTAGGAGATTGAGCATCCAAACAAAAAGTGCATAGCAACCTCTGCTTCCCTCTGCGAAGGGCCCATCTTTTACTTTTATGTATTTACTCTTATGCAAGAGTGAAAGTTCTTCTCTCTATTCATTTTTATTTTCTCTTTTGGAAAGTATCATATGGTGTGGAAATATCTAGGCACATATATCCAGTTGGATATGGCTAGCATGAGTTATTATTGTTCACATCAGCCTTGAGGTGAGTATGTCGGGAGGCGAAACTATAAGCCCCTATCTTCTATGTGTCCGGTTGAAACTTTTTTCTCGTGTGTATGAGGTGAGTGCTGGGAATCATAGAAGACCATATGATAGTTGACTATGTCAACTTGCCAAAAAGGCTCCGATACGTGACCCTTCCTGAAAAGATGATGAATTGTAGTTGCAATGTTGACTGAGAACATAGTTTGTTGATTTGCAATAGAGTTTACGCTTTATACTTCGATGTTGTGATGAATTGTTACTTACTCATGAGAAGTCTATGATGAAAGTTTATGATAAAAGTTATGTGGGAAGTTTTGTGTGATAAAGTTTATTGTTGTTATAATAATATACATGATGCCTCTATGTCTGTATTTTGTTTTTATTGACACCTCTCTCTCCAAGCATGTGGACATGTTTTTCAATTTCTGTATTTTGCTTGAGGACAAGCTAGGTCTAAGCTTGGGGGAGTTGATACGTCCATTTTGCATTGTGTTTTCCTATTGCTATTTATATTGTTTTTATCCATAATAATGCTTTCTGGAGTAATTCTAATGCCTTTTCTCTCATAATATGTAAGGTACACACAAAGAGGGAGAGTTCTGGCAGCTGGAAATCTGGACCTGGAAAAGCTATGTCAGGCTACATATTCTGCACAACTCCATCTGAGCTGAAACTTTACGAAGATTTTTTACGGAATATATAAGAAATATTGGAGCCAATAAGTACCAGAGGGGGCCCACCAGGTGGGCACAACCCACCTGGGTGCGCCAGGGAGCCCAGACGTGTCCTGGTGTGTTATGCCCTTCTCGGCCCACCTCCGGTGCCCCTCTTCTGGTATATAGGTCATTTTTACATAGAAAAAAAATAATGAGAGTACTTTTGGGACGAAGCGCCGCCATCTCCAGGCGGAACTTGGGCAGGAGCACTTTTGCCCTTCGGCGGAGCGATTTCGCCGGGGGTACGTACTTCCCTCCTAGAGGGGGAAATCATCATCATCACCACCAACAACTCTCCCACCATTGGGAGGGAAATATCCATCAACATCTTCAACAACACCATGTCCTCTCAAACCCTAGTTCATCTCCTGTGTTCAGTCTTTGTACGGAACTATAGATTGGTACTTGTGGGTGACTAGTAGTGTTGATTACATCTTGTAGTTTATTACTATATGGTTTATTTGGTGGAAGATTATATGTTCAGATTAATTATGCTATTAAATACCCCTCTGATCTTGAGCATGATTATCATTTGTGAGTAGTTACTTTTGTTCTTAACGTCACAGGAGAAATCTTGTTGCAAGTAATCATGTGAACTTGATATGTGTTCGATATTTTGATGGTATGTATGTTGTGATTCCCTTAGTGGTGTCATGTGAACGTCGACTACATGACACTTCACCATATTTGGGCCTAAGGGAATGCTTTGTGGAGTAGTTATTAGATGATGGGTTGCGAGAGTGACAGAAGCTCAAACCCTAGTTTGTGCGCTATTCCGTAAGGTACTGATTTGGATCCAATAATTTAATACTATGGTTAGATTTATTCTTAATACTTTTCTCATAGTTGTGGATGCTTGCGAGGGTGTTAATCATAAGTAGGAGGCCTGTTCAGGTAAGAACAACACCTAAGCACTGGTCCACCCACATATCAAATTATCAAAGTAGCGAACACAAATCAAACCAACATGATGAAAGTGACTAGATGAAATTCCCGTGTACCCTCAAGAATGCCTTGCTTATCATAAGAGACCATTTTGGCCTACCTTTGCCTCAAAACGATTGGGCTACCTTGCTGCACTTTTCTTACCATTAACGTAACTTGCTCGTTATAAATTATCTTGCTATCAAACTATTTGTTACTTATAATTTTAATGCTTCTAGAGAATACCTTGCTGAAAACCGCTTTTCAATTCCTTCTGCTCCTTGTTAGGTTCGACAATCTTACATTTCTAAAGAACTACAATTGATCCCCTATACTTTTGGGTCATCAAGGTTCTTTTCTGGTGCCGTTGCCGGGGAGTGAAGCGCTCTTGGTAAGTGGAAATTGGTAAAGAACAATTATTACAACGTGCTGAAATTTACTGTCACTTGTTACTATGGAAAACAATCCTTTGAGGGGTTTGTTCGTGGTATCTTCACCGCCTCCGGAACCACAATTATTCACCCCTCAATCTACCGCACCTACTAAAAATATTGGTTATGAAATTCCTTTGGGTATGATAGAACAACTACTAGCTAATCCTTATGTAGGAGATGGAACCGAACATCCTGATATGCACTTGAATATGTGGATGAAATTTGTGGACTGTTTAAGTTTGCAGGTTTACCCGGAGTGAATCTAAGAAGAAGGTTTTACCTTTATATTTGAAGGGAAAAGCATTGACATGGTATAGGCTATGCGATGATATTGGATCTTGGAATTGGAATCGATTGAAATTGGAGTCTCACCAAAAAAAATTATCCTACGCATCTAATTCATCGTGATCGGAATTATCTATATAATTTGTAGCCACGTGAAGGAGAAAGTATCGCTCTATCTTGGGGGAGGCTTAAGTCAATGTTACATTCATGCCCAAACCATGAGCTCTCAAGAGAAATTATCATTCAGAATATTTATGCTCGGCTTTCTCATGATGATCGATCCATGCTTGATACTTCTTGTACTAGTTCCTTTATGAAGAAGATTATTGATTTCTGGTGGGATCTTTTAGAAAGAATTAAACGCAACTCTGAAGATTGGGAACTTGACGAAGGTAAAGAGTCAGGTATTAAGCTTAAGTTTGATTGTGTTAAATATTTTATTACTATCGATGATTTTCAAAAGTTTAGCACTAAATATGGACTTGACTCTGAGATATTAGCCTCCTTTTGTGAATCTTTTGCTACTCATGTTGATCTTCTAAGGAGAAGTGGTTTAAATACCACCCACCTTTTAAAGAAGAAATTAAAGAACCGGTAATAGCTAAAGATGAAACTATCATTTATAATGTTGATCCAGTTGTTCAAACTGCTTATATTGAAAAACCACCTTTCCCTGTTAGGATGAAGGAACATGCTAAAGTTTCAACTTTGGTCAATAAAAGTTATATCAGAACACCTAAAATAACTGAACAAATCAAGGTAGAACCTAGTGTTGGTATGGTTAAAGATCTCTTGGTTGAAAATTTAGATGGGCATGTTATTTACTTCTGTGATAAAGCTGCTAGAATTGCCAAACCCAATGGGAAAGATAAACATAGACCCGTTGGCATGCCCATTGTCTCAGTTAAAATAGGAGATCACTGTTATCATGTCTTATTTGACATTGGTGCTAGCGTGAGTGCTATTCCTTTACATTATATAAATAAATTCTGAATGAGAAAACACCCGCTGAAATAGAAGACATAGATGTTACTATAAAACTTGCTAATAGAGACACCATCACAGCACTTGGGATTGTTAGAGATGTTGAAGTCTTGTGTGGGAAAATAAAACACCCTACTAATTTTCTTGTTCTTGGTTCCCCACAAGATGACTTTTGTCCCATTATCCTTGGTAGACCTTTCTTGAACAACGTTAATGCTAAAATAGATTGTGAGAACCAAATTGTCGGTGTTAGCTTTCGTGATGAGTCTCATGAGTTCAATTTTTCCAAGTTTAGTACAAAACCTCATAAAAAAAGAATTGCCTAGTAAGGATGAAGTTATTGGTCTTGCTTCTATTGTTGTACCTCCTATTGCCTTTAGAACAATATTTGCTAGACCATGAGAATGGTATGCATATGCACGAAAGAAATGAAATAAATAAGATTTTCTTTGAACAACGTCCTCTGCTTAAACACTACATTCATATTGAAACTCTAGGAGGTCCTCCTCCACCTAAAGGTGATCCTGTGTTTGAATTAAAACAGTTACCTAACACTTTGAAATATGCTTATCTTGATGAGAAGTAGATATATCAAGTTATTATTAGTGCTAACCTTTCAGAACATGAAGAAGAAAGATTATGGAAAGTTCTAAGGAAGCACCGAGCTGCTATTGGATATACTCTTGATGATCTTAAGGGTATTAGGCCCACTCTATGTCAGCACAAGATTAATATGGAACCTGATGCTAAACCCGTCGTTGATCACCAACATCGGTTAAATCCGAAAATGAAAGAAGTGGTAAGAACGACAATATTAAAATGTCTTGAAGCAGGTATAATCTATCCTATAGCTGATACTAGATGGGTAAGAACTATCCATTGTGTCCCTAGGAAAGGAGGTATTACTGTTATTCCTAATGATAAGAATGAACTTATTCCACATAGAATTGTTATAGGCTATAGAACGGTAATTGATTTTAGAAAATTAAACAAAGCAACTAGAAAATATCATTACCCTCTGCCTTTTATTGATCAAATGCTAGAAAGATTATCTAAGCACACACATTTTTTGCTTTCTTAATGGATATTCAGGTTTTTTGCAAATACCTGTTTCTCAACCTGATCAAGAAAATACCACTTTTAATTGTCCTTTCAGAACTTATGCTTATAGACGTATGCCTTTTGGTTTATGTAAAGCACCTGCTAGCTTTCAAAGATGTATGACTGCTATATTCTGTGACTTTTGTGAAAAGATTGTTGAGGTTTTCATGGATGACTTTTCTGTTTATGGGAAGTCTTTTGATGATTGTTTAAGCAATCTTGATCGAGTTTTGCAGAGATGTGAGCAAACAAATCTTGTCTTGAATTGGGAGAAGTGCCACTTCATGGTTAACGAAGGTATTTTTTTGGGCCATAAAATTTCTGAAGGAGGTATTGAGGTGGACAAAGCTAAGGTTGATGTAATTGAGAAAATGCCATGTCCTAAAGATATCAAAGGTATTCATAGTTTCCCCGGTCATGCAGGTTTATATAGGAGATTTCTCAAAGGCTTCTCTAAAATTTATAGGCCTCTTACAAATATTTTAACAAATGATGTTCCATTTGTTTTTTATGATGACTATGTAGAAGCCTTTGAAACACTTAAGAAAGTCTTAATTTCTACACCTATTGTTGGACCACTTGATTGGAACTTGCTAGTGATTATGTTGTTGGTGCTGTTCTAGGACAAAGAGCTGATAAGATGTTAAATGTTATTCATTATGGTAGTAAAACTCTAGACAGTGCTCAGCGCAATTATGCTACTACTGAGAAAAAAATTTAGCATTGGTGTTTGCTTGTGATAAATTTAGATCTTACACTGTTGATTCTAAGGTAATTGTTCACACCGATCATGCTGCTATAAAATATCTTATGGAAAAGAAAGATGCTAAACCTAGACTCATTAGGTGTGTTCTTTTGCTACAAGAATTTGACTTACATATCACTGATAGAAAGGGAGCTGAGAACCCCGTGGCTAATAACTTGTCTTGGTTAGAAAATATTCTTGATGTCCGACAACCTATTAATGATAGTTTTCCTGACAAACAATTAGCTGCAATAAATATTTCTCAAAACACTCCTTGTTATGTTGAGTATGCTAATTATATTGTTGCTAAATACATACCACCTAGTTTCACATACTAACAAAAGAAAAAATTCTTCTATGATTTAAGACATTACTTCTGGGATGACCCACATCTTTATAAAGAATGAGTAGATGATATTATTAGATGTTGTGTACCTGAGCATGTATAGGAACAAATCCTACGGAAATGTCACTCCGAAGCTTATGGAGGACATCATGCGGGAGACAGAATTGCTCACAAGGTATTGCAATCTGGGTTTTATTGGCCTACTATCTTCAAGGATGCTCGTAAGTTCGTCTTATCTTGTGATGAATGTTGAAGAATAGGTAATATCGGTAAGCGTCAAGAAATGCCTATGGATTATTCACTTGCTGTTGAACCATTTGATGTTTGGGGATTTGATTACATGGGACCTTTTCCTTCTTCTAATTGGCATACTCATGTTTTGGTTGCTGTTGATTATGTCACTAAGTGGGTAGAAGCTATACCAACTCGTCGTTCTGATCACAACACCTCTATTAAAATGCTTAACGATGTTATTTTCCCAAGGTTTGGTGTCCCTAGATATTTAGTGACTGATGGTGGTTCACACTTTATTCATGGTGCTTTCTACAAAATGCCTGCCCAATATGATGTTAACCATAGAATTGCATCACCCCATCATCCTTAGTCTAGTGGTCAAGTTGAAGTTAGCAATAGAGATATAAAATTAATTCTACAAAAGACTTTCAATAGGTCACAGAAGAATTGGTCTAAGAAATTAGATGATGCACTTTGGGCTTATAAAACGGCATATAAAATCCTATGGGTATGTCTCCTTATAAAATGGTTTATGGAAAAGTTTGTCTTTTGCCTCTTGAGTTTGGACATAAAGCTTATTGGGCAATTATAGAACTCAACTATGATTTCAAACTTGTTGGTGAGAAGAGGTATTCATAAGCTCATTAGAAAAATGGAGAACCCAAGCTTATGAAAATGCCAAGTTATTTAAATAAAAATTTAAAAGATAGCATGATAAAAGAATCTAAAAGCATGAGTTCAAGGTTGGAGAATATGTTCTTTTGTACAACTCTTGTTTCAGATTCTTAGCAGGAAAACTCCTCTCCGAGTGGGAAGGTGTAACGCCCAATATGCGGTTATACTCCATACGTGTTGAGGCATGACTTGGGGCATAAGTGCATTTTGGTATGGTCGCAAGAGTGGTTGTATCTTTGCTCATCTCATGTACTGAATAGATAGAATACAAGCTTTGGCTTACAATCGCCACAATGTCACACAATAACATTAAGTTATAAAATCATGCAAGATGAACACAAAGTCCGACTACGGAGGAAATCAAACGAATAAAAGAAAACAACCCAAGCTATGTCCCGATCGACCCTACAGGGCACCACTACTGATCATCCGGAAAGGAAACATAGTAACGGCCAAGGTCTTCGTCGAACTCCCACTTGAGCTCAGTGGTATCACCTGCATCAGTCTCATCGGCACCTGGAACTGTGTCTGTAGTATATTGTGAGCCATGGGGACTCAGCAATTCTATTACCCACGGTGTCAAGACTATGAAAGCTTAAAGGTAAGGTATGGATATAAGGTGGAGTTGCAGCAAGCACTAAGTATTGTATGGTCGCTATCTTACGCATACAAGAATAAGATGAGAAACTACACAATGGTCGTAATCTAGTAATGATCAAGAAGTGATCCTGAATTACTTACGTTCAAACATAACCCCACCGTGTTCTCTTCACGAACCTCGTCGGAAAGAGACCATCACGGTTACACATGTGGTTGGTGTATTTTAAAGAGCTTGGTTTCAAGTTCACTACAACCCGATATTAAAAACTCCCATCTACCACATAACTGCGGGCATGACTCACGAAAGTTTAAACCCTGCAGGAGTGTCCCAACTTAGTTCATGAGAAGCTCACGATGCGCGGAGACAATCCTCCATCACGGGACCCTCCGATCAGACTCGGAATCCCGGTGCACAAGACATTTCGACAATGGTAAAAGAAAACCAGCAAGACCTCCCGACGTGCCGACACCCTGATAGTAGCTGCGTGTATCTCGTCTTAGGCCACGGCAAATGAGCGACACGTACAGGTGCCAAAATAACCCAGGTTGCCCTGGGGCGGTCTCGCACAATGCTCTAATTTGGACCAACACTCATGAGGAGCATTGGCCTGGGGGTTGATTAAGAATCCTCGGGTTAATTACTCCCTATGCAAATTTTAGTTGTTATTAGGCGAATGGTAAAACCAATGTTGGGCCATGCTGAAAGAGTTTTATTCAAAGCAAACTGTCAAGAGGGGCCCATAAACCCTCACTGTGTCAGGGACGCAAAATCAAGGAACATAACACCGGTATGACGGAAACTAAGGCGGCAAGAGTGGAACAAAACACCGAGCAAAAGGCCAAGCCTTCCACCCTTTACCAAGTATATAGATGCATTAATTAAATAGGAGAGATATTGTGATATCCCAACACAACCATGTTCCAACATGGAACAACCTGCACTACACTTGCAACTAGCAACGCTATAAGAGGGGCTGAGCAAAAGTGGTAACATAGCCAAACAACAGTTTGCTAGGAAAGTGGGTTAGAGGCTTGACATGGCATAATGAGAGGCTTATGTGACAAGTGGTAGGTAGCGCGACAGACACTACAAAAAAAGACACATCCGTGACATTTTGGGCCAGACGAAATTTTTTTCTGTCATACTTATGACACTTCTATGAAAATAATTGTGACAAAACCCGGTCCTACTTCTATGACAAAAAATCATGACAGAAAATGGGCTTTTCGTCCTGGGCGGGCTGGAGACGCAGCTGCATGACATTTTTGGGCCGTCCATGATGGAAAAAACCATGGTAGAAGCGAGGGCGAGGAAAATATCAGGGAGTTCCCGGTTAGGGTGGCTAGTTGGGGGCCGAGCGATGCGCGTTTCTCTTGTACATACGCGCATGTGTGCGAGGCATTGCGCTCTAACTGAACCCAAGCGAGGCATTGGGTTCTAAGTGAACCCGAGCAATTGCACTGCAGGCTACGCGTTACTAAACCCGAGCGGTCGATCAATGACTGTTAACTGAACCTGATCGAGCGATTCCTTCGCTAATGCTGCTAACTGAAGCCGATCGATGCCGCCTATGGATGAACAGTGAGTGTTGTTGGGGGATTTGGATGAACAGTTCCCGGTGGGGGTTTGATGAACCCCTACTGTCAGCCTCTTCCGATGGCTGTTGTTTGTTGACCATGTTGACCTCGTCGCGCAGAGATCACAAACACAGTGGACGAGGGCGAGGCCCAGGAAGGGAACGACCCGGAGCTGGCGAAGCCACCGCAGCGGATGCCCACGCTGAGGGGTGTACGAGCGCTGACTGGTCGGCTGCGGGGTGACGCTGACGTCGCTAGAAAATAACTGGATGTGCGGGTGTGTAGAGGGATGGCCTGGCGGCAGCATAGCCAGCCATGGGGGGAGGGAGCAGGCAGTCCCACTGGCGCTGGTTTGGGCGGCTGGAGCAGGAAGATCAGAGATTGAAGAAGCACGACGGCCGTTGGATGGACATCCAATAGTCATTGCTCTGTGTTGACTAAGTTGACAAAGCCTTGCATATGCGTCAAAAAAATTAGGACATCGTCATCGTCAACCTAGTAGGCCCAAAACATTAGGAAAACAACATACAGCCCATTAGCCATTATTTTCAATAATTTACAGCCCATTTGCTAATTCTTAAGGATATTTGAAGCCCATATTCTTTTTATTAGCATTTCAGACCATATATTCTTCGCACTGCTAAAAAATTCAACGAAATCTTTCATATTTCGGTGTGGTCCGAACTCTTTTAGTCATGAAATTTCGAGTCGTGTTAAAAATAATTTTTTAAAAATTATATCAAAATAAAATTCAAAAAACAATTCTCCGCAAAAAATGAATGAAATTTAAAATCTTAACTAGCAAGATGCTTGTGCATTGCACGGAACATGAAGACGCATTTGTATGAGTAGTTTATCTTGTGGGAATAAAGACGATCTTTTAATGTAATTGCCAGTTGGCTCTGGTTTTTATAAGAGTAGAGAGTAGAGAAATCCAGAAAAAATGATATTTTAATGTAATTGCCGGTTGGCTTTGGTTTAAAAATGTAAAGCCCATTTCGTACAACTTATAGTCCATTTTCTGGGGAAGCGCATTTCTTACTACTTTACATCCCTTCCTCCTCTTCTTGAAAGATTTGCTGCCCAGTAGGGCTGAGAAAAGCAAGTAGGCCTCGGTTTCGGTGTTTTCCAAAAAAAACTGAGCCATTTTCATAAAGAAAAAGATATCAACTAGGCTTGTCATGTGCTCAAATAAAAGCGTTAGCATGGGCTAGACGGGCCACAGCGCCTGCACAATGCAGTTGAGCTCCATCTTTGAAACTAAAAAAACAATTGGCGAGCTGCTAGGTCCCTGGTGTTATCCGCTCGTTGTGTTATTTTAACAAATTCGCCGCCGCACCGTCCTATGCATCGCCGGTGTGAGATGAGACATCGATGACTTGTCCTGGCGACATGCTGCCTTGTTGGACTCCGCGTCCCCCTTTCTGAAGTCGACCGCATCCTCATCCTTGTCCTCGTCATCATCATCGGCGCCGCCCTCAAGGTTGTAGTATTCGTAGTAGTGGCTGCACCAAAGCTCACATTGGTACTCCACCGCCGATTCCTCGACGGATAGACTCTTCTCTACCTCGACCTTGGCCACGCGCAACTCCTCCTCCCGGTGCTCCTCGATCTCCGCCGCCTCCTGGATCTCCAGCTCCCGCTCGGCGACCTCATGAGGAAGCAGGTGCTCCATGGACACCGCTGCCTTTTCAGACGTGGGTTGCATGCTGGAGTCTGAGGTGGCCTGGAATATCTTGGCGTGTGCATCCTCGATCTTAGCATGGATGTCCTCGACCCGGGCCATGGCGACATCAGCGGCATGGACGATAGCTCGAGTGCTCTCGGCGTTTGCAGTCGCCGTCGCAGCAGCAGCTGCACCCGTCTCGGCTGCCGCAGATGCCCTCTCGGCGGCAGCGGCCGTGCTCAATGCGGATGCGGCGACACTCTCGGCGTAGGCGGCCGCGCTCTCGGCGCAGGCGGCGGCGCTCAGGGGGGACGCAGCCATTGTATGGGCCTTCACGAAGCGTTTCCACAGCGTCATCCTTGCAAGAAGGGGGTGCGGGAATGGGGTTTCGGATTCGTGGATTCGGGGGTTGTTGGCACTAGAGCAGACGAGCCGGCGAAGCTTAAGGAGGGAGACTTAAATAGACCCATATATTTTCATCACAAACGGTTCCTAGAAAACAACAGTGTGTGATGTTGTACATATTTTTTATTAGCTGTGAAAGACGAATTTGGAGTAAAGTGGCAACGGATGGTGTTTTAAATGAACGAGAAATTTTTTAGTACTAATACAACTATCATGTCAAATTTTGGAAAATTTCAGGGGTCATTTAACCTTTTAAGACATTTAAGTGATTTTCTAGGAGTGAGGAATTAGGAGGGAGTATTTTATTTGGCTTGTAATAACGAGGCACCTGCTTGCGTAATGCAATGACCCTGGTGGGTCCCTACTATCCGCCTCTCCACGTACAGTCATCTCCTGATTCCTCTTGGTTGTTGACCATGTTTTTTGCGGGGAGGTTGTTGACCATGTTGACAATGCAAGACGGCGGCGGGCACATCGAGCAAACCAAGGCGGAGAATGACGGCGAGGCCTCGGACGGGAATGAACAACAGTCGTGGAAGATGCGACAGTGTAGTGGTAGGTGGAGGGGAGTACGAGGGCAACAACATGCAACTCAAGCTTACAAATGGTACAAAAAGCCCAAGGATTAATTGTTCATCAAATTTTTAGACAAAACCTAGATTGAACATGGCAGTAACATCTAACCCAACCACTCTTTTTCGCAGTCACAAACAAATGGATTGGTCGGATCCACAAAATCAACATCCTGTGCAAAAAAAATTATTTCAGGATCACAACAACTTGTTGTAAATAGAAGCCGAGCACGTTTAGAAGCTTATTTGTCCACCTGAAACTTCTTTTTTTGCTTCCCAACGTATCCGTCCATGAGAAATCTCTTGCGGTAAAACTTAAGCTCATGGATAATAGTAACCTCACATTCAACAGGAAGAATGTGACAAAGTTCCTGTTTGCCTAGTTGGATGAATATCCTTCCATCGTTATTGTTGTCAATCGAATGTCATGAGAACTAAGAAAATCCTAGTGCTTATTACGCCACCGGTTGGTTATACATTTTTTTCCATGTGGTAGCACTTCCTAAGTAGACATGAAGATTGAAAACAGTTAAGGTCTGAACAAAGAGTATGTCGAAAGAGCGACAACTGAACGATTAATTCTAGTACAATATATACGGGCTTTCAATGTGCATGAAATCATCACCTCTATATATAAATTCTCCAGAGATGGAAAGCATCGCAGCAAGCCAATAATTATGTTCAGATCAAAACTAAACATTCCAATATATATAAGATCTTGATAGAATCCAGCAGCAATGATAGGCTATCCATGGACGAACTCTTCATTGAGCATATAACATAATATTAGTACGCAAAGTGTACTCCAAGATGATATAAAACTTATGCGCAAAAATGAAAAATGCAGCTTATGATTACAAATGTGTAGATGATAATATACGGTACCTGAATAAGTGTGGAGCCAAACAGCAACTTGTTGTGATCATCAAACGGATCACAAATTACACCCAAGGTCTCCAGTTTGGGCGCACAGACCACCGTTATTTGCGAAGGTGTATAACAATTATCAAGGAGCAACCTTTGAAGTGAAGGTGCATCTTCGATGATGAGTTGTTGTCGTTCAAAATAAATACCAATGCTTTTAAGGTGAGGCGACTTTATTTTGAGACAACTGATAGGGATTTCTAGTCCCAAAACAATCAGCAAGCGCTCTAGGGCAGGACAACTGGAGTGGATGATGCTATGAAATGAGGCCTCCAATAGATAAACCACCACAAGAGAAAGTTTTTTTAGCAGTGGGAGTCGAAGCATTTGTACCAGATCGTCTGGTAGATGGCACCGGGTGAAGGTGGTGGTGTGGAGAGAGGAGCAAAACCACGAGATGGACACCGGTGGCGTGGGCACGAATTCTTGGCGTGTGCATGGTATGAAACTTTCATGGTAATGGTAGAACTCAAACTGCTGGAGTTTTCTAAATTTAGGGGATGTCAGCCAAGCGTCCACCGTGCCGGGTATGGATAGCAGGTAGCATATCGGGATGCAGAGGCGTTGAACAGGGCCCTGCTGGTGAGAGAAGATGATGGCTCTGAGGAGATCAAATTTAGGAAGGACAGATATCTGCTCAAAGTCGAGATTGATGGGCATGGTGCGCCATAGAGGGCGCCACCGAGTTGAGAGGACTTGTGTGCGGCAACAATCCTTGGTGGGGAGAAGCGAGATGATCTCCTCAAGGATGACGTCCAGGAGATCGCTGATGTAGTCCACCGGAGATTCTACCGATTCCTAAGATCCGGGTGGGGGGGCTCGCTACTTCTCCCCGCGCGGCCGGGTGCAGGATCTACAACCGGCGTCGCCGCTGGCGGGAGCCTCGTCTTATTGGCACGGGGCCCAGCCGACTCCATTTTCCTTGTGGGCGTCGCGCCGAGCTGACGGGTTTGAGCAGAGTAGCCAGAGACGAGCCTAGTGGTAGTGCGAGCGGGGAAGGAGGGCTGGGGTTTTCTGTAGGAGTGGAAGAAGAGGAGCATGCGTTTTTTGTACTAGTAAGGAAGAAGGTGAGCGGGTGTTTTCTGGATGAGTGAGGAAGATGGGGAGCGGGGGGAATTGGGGGGCGACGGAAGCGGGAGAGTCCAGCGAGCTGTAGTATAAGTGGAAGTGAGGAGGAAGGAGGGTTTTCGTTGGATCGCCCCCTCTTCAAGAAATATGGGCTTCTCCTTGCAAAAAGCAAAAACAAATGGGCTTTAAGATGGATAGGCTTTTGTATCGGCCCAGTCGGCTACCCGTGTTTCGTACTGGAGGGCCTTGTGCTAGAGGTAGCCCGAGACACTCTCCAGCTTATTGCCCATTCGAAAGGAAAAAAAGACGCCTCCAGCTTATGGCTACTCATCGGTAACCTTTTTCAACTTGGCATCCACCAAATTAGAGGATGTGGTACTGGATGCAGACACTCACACTGGTCGTGTAGCACAGCAAAGTGAGGTGTCAAATATACTAACTAGATTGTGAAGGTTCCCACGGTAGTCAACATTTACATTAAACTAAGCTTGAGAAGATACGGTATGCATACTAACATTCAGAAGAACAAAAGTTCCGCATGTTTATGCATCTCAATGATTCACCATACTATAACCAATACAAAGCTGTGAGAAGGTGTGGAAATAAAGAAAATCGGTCGATGCTTGTCTGTGCAAAGGGCCTCCCTGCGCACACATTAATTTCCTTAATTTCTTGGCCATGCTTGTTTCTTCTCAATGTTGCGAGCACTTTGAGAATGTTGGAAACTCCAAAGCTAGCTAGCTGCCTCATCTTGCAATTGATGCTGACACATTTGCAGCAAACACATGAGGCAATAGAGATGACTCAACATGAGTCCATATTGTGCAGTTCCCCTGAAATCATCTTCATTGTCCTAAATCTGAAAAGATAGGAAAACAATAGCTATACTTAAACGGTGTTGCAAAACAGTAGCACATATCAATAGCTGGCATGACAAAACATTATCATCTGAACGAAGGGGATACTAACCTGCCTGAGGAAGATTATATATAATTTCATAAGTCCTTGGTTGATTTCCACCTTCGGCTGCACTGCTTGTTTGCTACTCCACACATGATAGGATCGTTCCACACTGCAATCAGCGAGTCAACGTACGAATAATCTTATTTCATCTTGCGGTGGTGATTGTACCTAGTTACGAATGTAGGAATACCAGGACCACCATGAGGTTAGCTGACAACAGCGAGATGCAGCAATATAAGTTTTGTGCCCCACCTTTTGTCTCACAAAGTATGTGTAGTCTGAAATGCCAGGCGTGCAGCGGGCGGTGCCCTCGGTCGGTGCTCCGCTTCAATGGCGGAAGTAGTGAGAGGTCGCGTCGCCCTGACTTGCCATCAATCTGGAGCGGTGGGCTCAGCTGGCACCGGGCGGGAAGGTTTCGATTTTTGATTCAGTTGTTGTGTTGCTGCCGTCCAATATTCGTGTATGGTTGTTTCTAGAATAAAAAAAGGAGGTACTCCTACTTATGTTACTCCCACTATGGCTAGCCTTGCGCTTGGCTCTTCGCCTCTTTCATAAGTCAAACAATAATGGTTTTACTACAGTAGTACTTCTGGCAATCTGATACCAAATGAACTGCTGCACATCCACCGCTTGTAAGCAAAAGTTTCTCCTCGTGCTGAGAGCCACCGTGCACGCGTTGGCGAGGGAGAAGGCATAGTAAGCAAACTTCTCGTCATTCTACGAGTTGACGGGACACAGCGAAGTTATTTAGTATGTACTCTCTCCAAAAAATGGCTGACCATGTCAAGGCTACCATCCCGTGCTCCGTTGTTGAGTATGTGCACTATTCATGTGCCATCGAGGAGAAAAATTATTGCATATCGGAGTAGGTGCCATCGAAGTGCATGACTCACTTATGCACTGCTTAACTTATTATCTCTATTTTCTTGCATGACACGTGCACCTTGATGCTAGATGTCTCGCGTGTTGGCAAAAGGATGAACAAAGCTCACGTAAAAAAAGAGTGGAAGAACATAGATTTCCGACGACTGAGAAGGAGCAAGGAACCTCGTGGTGGAGCGTCTGCAAAGAACCTTGTGCGTTTTCCCCAGTTTTTTGCCGCCTGCCTGCCTATAAACAAATAAAAGAACATGAACTCTTCGCTAACCACTAGAGACGATACATCAGGATGCTAAGTTGAAGATATTTTATTAATTTATATTGATAACCACGCAAGAAGCCACACATGTACAGGACGCATGCAGCCACACATGTACACACGCCAATGCAGTAACTCATGCCGATCCAACTCATGCATAAACACGCACAGCATGGAGCACACAACGCACATACACAACACATGCATGCACACACACTCGGCCGCAGAATGCACGTGAATAACACATGCATGCACACACACTCTGCTGGATGGAGGCGTGCGCCATCTGCGGTGACATCCGGTCCGTCGTGCTACGGTGAAGCTCGCACACAACGGCGCCTACGCATCTCTTGCAGCACCTCTTTGCCGTCATTGCTCAACGACTAGCCGGAGACAAAGACGACCGCAACCTTGGCCGTAGACCTAGCACTGATGAAAAAGCACGCACACTGCACGCACACGAGCACGGATGAAAAGATCCACCAGCCCGTATCGCTTCTCGCTGCTCGCCTCTCTCAATGTGCGGCGGGCTGGCGTTTTTGCCATCTTGAGGTCAGTTAAAACATCACATGTTAGGGACATGTCAAGAGCATTCTAAAAAGATCATTTCACGTCCCGTTTTCAAAAAGAAAAAAATATCCTTTCACATACGAATTTGACAGTATGCTTTGAGCAACTTGCATGTCCTATACTGCTCCTGTTTGGATACTCTAACTTAGCTAGAGGTTAGACTAACTCATGACTAACCCTGAACTAACTGTAGCGAAAGAGGTGTTTCAGAGAAAGGGTTAGATTGACAATAAATGCACTTGATGGAGAGAGAAACGTGATTTTTTAGTGGGCCCAAGGAGGTACTAACTATGGGAAAGGTGAAGTGATGGTTGCTTCGCCCGAGCAACTTATTACTATGGGAATATGGGAGTACCAGCGGATTCAAGGAACATAGAAATGATGGTTGCTTTGTTCGAGCAACTTACTGTGGCGAAGGTGGGGCTCTGTGATTTGACTGCTCATTAGTCATTACTAGTGCGGCGCAACGACCAGGGTGAATCTTTCCCTGCAGTTTTGCACTCAATATTACTGCACAACAGGTGGAGATGGATGAAGGATGTCCCACATGTCGGCGAAACGAAGTTGAGTTGTTTATGGCATTGCTGTAAATCCTTCAGGAATTCTTTATATGTACGCATAATTTTAATGAAATTGTACTGTGATGATATGAAGGTTTCAACTTTGGTTCCCGCAGGAAAAAGGTTTCAACTTAGGATTCATGTGTCCTCATGCCTCGGTATTATCTCGTTACAACATTCCATCAAATACAAATGAAACTACCATGGCTGCTAATGCATCTCAATGGTTAGAAGATCAACGCCAATATTCACATCACAACTAAAGACCAAGTTGTGAGACTGTGTACAAATAAAGAAAAATATATAATTGATCGATGATGTTCGTAGGCATGGGTCTATTTCCTGGGCACAGTGTTCATTGCTTGGCAACTAGTTTCACCCAGCGTTGTAGCCAAAAAGGGGGTGTATGGAGGACACCACAATGCGATCATTTTGTGTAGCTCCACTAAAATCAAGCTGACCATCCCTATTTGCAAAGATATCTAGTCAGTGTGATTACAATAATAGTGGAACTAGATGATGAAACATAACACACACATATAGAAGCCGATCACCTCTGTGATCTCTCTTTAGGACTAACTACTTGTTGGAGAAGATTAGGTAGGAGTTGGATGAGGAGGATAGCAAAACCAATCTCCCTTTCTGCAGTCCCACAGAAATGTAAAAACATTGCCCGTGTGACATTTTGGCAGAACTGCACAAAACACTCTTAATAAAAAAGTGATTTGTGCAGTTCACCAAAAGGTCGCAATAGCAACGAAGTGAAATGGCTAGCCCTGTTTGCAAAAAAAGAGGTAGAAAGGAAACAATTACTGGCGAATAACACGAGTTGAGGACACATACGCCGATAAAAAAGAAGCATATTCCTTGTAATAAGGGAAAGATAGCAGCATGGTGGTTTATCCAAAATGGTTTGAGGACGAGATTGCAAGATGGAAAGTACACCGGCCGAGATATGTTTTAAGAAAACAACTAAAGAAGATCCACATGCAGCAACGTGGGAAGATGGGCAGTGGAGCAAGGCCGAAGGAAGCTGTACTTGAGGGTCATCGGCATGTTACTAGGAGGGCGTCGGCGGCCGGGATCTGCCCATACTGCGGCAGCGAGCAAGTGGCGAAGGCCCTACTGCGTCGGAGCTTGGTCAGAGAGAACGGCGAGTACCGCAAATCGGGACGTGCTGCCTCAACACCATCGAACGGAGAAACCATGGACATCCTCCCTCTCCGCCGGCGTGCATGATGTGGCCGGATCACTGACCAATGGTGAGAGAGAGAGGCCACCGCCGCCTTGTGTGAGATGGTGTGACGAGAGAGAAACCCCGGCAGGCAGGCTCCGTTGTATATAGTGGAGCGGATTTTTCCATTTTCCCCACGGCAATTGTTTTATATTCTATACTATGCGCCATTGAGGAGGAATGTATAACTTTACTTAATACAAACGTGATAAGTCGAACTTTGTTCCGTCTAGGCGTGGTACTCGACCCTCCTTCGAGTAAACAACTGCTACACACGTCAAATTATCACATGGGCTGCCTTTTCATACAGAAACGAACTCCACCATGTACCCGCGCAGGTGTGGCTGGGAACAAGATGTGAGTACGTGCGTCTTGCGTGCACCTCTTCTTTAGGTGCAGGTACGTATGTGGGTGGGTGTGAGAGAGATGGTTTGTGCAAAACCGAGGCAATGTGTGGATGATATCTCAAACAGAAAAACGTAACATATGCAATGTGTGTGAAGTAGAGTCATGGATATATCATATATAGAGGGAGCGATCCACGAGAAGAGAGTGGAGGGATCATCGGCGTGAGATATCGATAGAATAAAAAATAGGGATGAAGTGTGTGGCTACGTGATTGATAAAGAGTGCCATCAAATTTGTGTTTGCCCACGTCAAAGATATAGGGCGGCTGTCCTACTGGAATTTGAGAGGGCAGAGGTGCAGTTTTTCTCTGTGGCATGGATACCTGCCTACAATGTTCGACTATCGATGGGGGGGAGGGGGTAGAGACCTAACTATAGAGAGGTAGATCAACTAGTATATGTGTGGAGAAGGAGAAAGACCTAGCTATGTATAGAGGGAGATCGATCGAACTCCATGGATATGTGTAGGAGAGGAATAAGGTTGGGAGAAAGACAAAGGTAGAGTGTCAGAGGGTTGGTGGTGGAGTGGCGTCTCACAAATGGTGGGAGAGGCATGCTAGACAAACGGAGGGTACAAGTGCAATATCAATAAGAGAGGGCGGGGATGTTTGTCTGTCTATGCACGTGCGTGTGAGAGACGGGTCGGGAGGTATGCAAGGATTATGAGGGTAGACGATATGGTTGTGGCAAGCATACGCAACTACATAGGAAGATCAACTATTGTGTGTCCGAGAAAGGGAGAGACATAACTACTGAGGTAAGTCAATCGGTGCATGGGGAAAAGAATTATAGTCGACCTAGCTATATATAGGGAGATAAGTATGTATACATGCATGCATGTGTTAGAAGCAAATAAGGTCCGGAGAGACAGACAGGAGGATAGGGGTGCGGCTAGGAGGTGGTGCGAGAGGCCTACTATGTTGAGGGGGGAGGAGTGTGCGACTATGAGATCGATGAAAAGATGGGCGGGAGTGTGCACCAGCATGGAACCGTATTGGACATAGGGGGCATGGACGGTGATAAGAGAAGAGGGGAAGTATGTGTTTGTGGTAGGCACACTTGGCTAGAGAGGTATATCGATCCGTGCGTGCCGGAAAGAAGGAGTCGAGGGGCCTACACACACCGCGGGTGAACGACCTAAAGAGAAATAACGAACGTGCGCGATGGAGGGGACGCTGAGGGAGGGTAAGAGGGGGCGGGTGTGTGCATGCATGATAGAAAATTAGCACTAGCTAGCTACAAAGAGAAGAGAGTCGTGAAGGTGTTAAAGACGAACATAGATCATAATTCATTATAAAAAATGGATACGGATACTTGGATAAGATATCATAATGTAGAACATTGATTATAATTTGGGCTAATGTGTGGCTTTTGCAGCTCAGGGCTAAATACTTGTCATAATGTAGGGGGCGGGGCACTATACTTTGTGTGATAAACACGGTGTATGTATGGAACATGGTTTAGATTATGAATATATAGTTAGTACATCAAATGTACTATTATTTGGAATCAACATCAAGTGTATTCAAAAGATTGAATTCGAGTTCATATAGTACACATAGTTCATATCTATCTCTATAGTAATCATGTGGTGTGTTGTTAAGGTAATACATGAATGATGGTTGAAGTTGGAAACAATCATGATTGTAGATTCTTATTGAAATAGAGAAACGAATTCAAATTCAGTTTGAATTGCAGCGGTAGTATAAACATTTGGAATGCACTGAAATGTTGGTATGAGTAGGTTACATGCATTATACAACTAGTGAAAAAAATTAATTGGACATAAAATGGATTCATACTCTCTTTGTGTAGCTTTGAATAGCATTTGTATAGTAAAGCGAGACAAGACTCTCTCTTTGTGTGGTGTGAATAGTTTTATTTTTTCGTTTTTTCATTGAGGGAAGTGCGAATTGATTTTGTACGTACAAGTACAATATTACACGTTAGGCTTGTCCCTAAAATTCAACCCGTGCCTTGTTATATCCCGAAAATTCTGATATCGTGCTCCCAAAACTGGGGCCTTCACAATCCGCACCTTGCGATCCCGAAATTACAACGCGCGCGAAAACTCCCTCAAGCTGCCAAATCCCGACACGCGAAATCCCCCTTCTAACCCTGAGCCAAAAGGGCCGCTAGTTCAAATCGGTGGGGGTACTTTTGTAACAAGCACTACATTTTGGATAAGCGCGTACCTAAGTCATGGTTCCCCCTCCCATCGCCTCCCTTTCGCCATTCGAAATCCCAGGCTGCCATAACTTCTCCGCTCCAGCCGCGAAACCCCACCCTCCTCCGTCCCCCACCTCACCGCTGCCCAGATGGAGCCTCTTCCCCAGTGACGTAGTCCACCGTAACAGCTCGACGTCCCTCATCTGCCTCCCCAGATGAGGATACGTCGTCCCTCCCGTCGTCCCGCCGGATCAGCCACCCCGTCCTCCACCTCCAAGGAGCTGCTCTGACGATCGCCTCGTCTATCACGGCTGCTCCATCCCCACAACGCCGCCTTAACCTGCTCCAGCTGAACTGTAGCATCCTCACCGACACCTCGGACGAAGCCGAGGCCTACTCGGCGCCACCAAAGAGATTGTGCACTCATCACATCCAACTTTCTCCTTAACTTGACCTCCCAGCGCCGACGGTGCTCCATCCCGCACCCCGTTGGAGCGGCTACCTCGAAGACGGCACCGAGGGCGAGATGTCCACGACGGCTCTCCCCAGTGCGAGGCCCCTTCAGCGGCGGCGTCCATACCAGCCGGATCTGCTGCTGCTGCTCCAGCTGACGCTCGGTCGCTCGCACTGCTGCTGCTGCCCAGGCTCTCGCTCACTTGCTTGCGCTGCTGCTGCTGCTCTGGCTCTCGCTCGCTCGCGCTGCTGCTCCCCCCTCACCCATGCTGCTACTTTGCTCCGATTTAGTTACACTTCAGTCGACTGAATCGACTTTTGGGTCAGTCAATTTTCAGGGGGTGGTGGGTCTCACCGGAGTTAAGGAAGAACCACCCGCAACGGGGAGGGGGGCTCGCCGGAGAGGTACCCCACTATCTATCCTAGGGTTCTGGGTGGGGTGCTGCTCGTCGGCGGTGGGGGCGCGATGGTGCGGCGGTGGCATGGGGATCGTCAGGGGGGCTAGAGGGCTAGCCGGGGCGGCGGTGGACCGACCGTGGGGAGTTGTTTCGGGGCGGCGAGGGGGCGGTGGACCGGCGGTGGGGAGCTGTTTCGGGGCGGCAAGGCGGCGGTGGGGAGTTGTTTCGGGGCGGCGAGGCGGCATGGGGTTCGACCGGTGGTGGCTGGGAGCTCATGGGGGTGCAGGTTGAAGATGAACTGCAGGCCGTCCCTAAACTATCCCATGTGAAGTGCCTCTCTGCTACCATTGCATTCAGTTTCGACAGTAACATTCAGATTCCACAGTAGATTTCAGTTTCGATAGTTAAGTTCAGAGTCAACAGTTTTTACCTCATCTATTATAGTCAGGTGGCCTTTGGTGATGTAAATTTTACATCTATCACTTTCTGGTAATGCAGTATACATCATCTATTGGAGATGCTATTAGAATCCCACTTGAGATTAACGATGTCTGTCTTGTGCTGCTTTAGCCTTGATGTCTTACGGATCACCGGAGCTGCTCCAAGGACGGAACGATCCATCACAACAGAGCAGTGCCCTGGACACCATCTACAGATTCCTCAGATCTTCCTCCGCAGCTCCGACAGCCACCTCTGCCTCAACTTCTTTAGCGACCAACCCAGTGATGCTGAGGTTGTACACGGCTACAGCAAAGAGGTTTTACACTTGTTGCATCACTTATTACTCTACATTCATGTCGAACCATTAGGGATATTGTAGTTCAATGGAAAAACATAGCAATAGGAAATTTTCCTATGGCACTCTACTATTCAATTATTCATGCATTTTGTTGAAAGGAATGGAGCAAAACATCCATCCGGACCTACTTTTCAAAATCCTATGCATGAAAACAAGACCAAGTGCATTAGTGGAAGAATAACATTCTAACTGTACACGCTTTCATATGGTTTCACTTTATTTTGGCCATGTTTCTTTCCATTCCTCTGCTCCTCCTTTTCCTGTGAACCAGACACCCAAGTTGGCAGAAATCCTGTGTTCACAAATGCTCTGTTTCCCATGTGCATTCCTATCCTATTCCAGTGCTTTCCTCCTATCCCTGCGTTTTTGGAATCATGCAAGCCAAATGAGCCCTTACAAAATTACTTCAGTTACAGGTAGGTGTCGAAGAAAATTTTGTGTGGTTTGTCCTGCTCCTGCCGCGATGTCATCCACCTCACCTGAGCTGCTCCATCGACAAAAGCGTCCACCAAACCAGACATCACGACTCCTGAACATCTTTCGCCGCCTCAGATCTGCGTCCCTGCCGCCGGCACCCACCGCAATGGCATCACCATCATCGACTCAGTAGATGAACCTAAGGAGTACACGGGTCCACAAGAGAGGTAGCACTCTTTTGTTTCTGCTCATGTTATGCATTGCTTAATATTACCTGCTACTTTAATGTCCTGTTCACCTCTTAGACTCCAAGTCATGTCCAAATTGATGTTCAAACTTGAGTTCTAAAATAGTTGTGGGGCACATGTCGAGGCAGCAATGAATAGTATCTCTATCTAATATCTGGTTCACCTAGGGTATGCCTATGCTGTTCATCTTGGGTGGGAAACAAATAGTAAAGCAATCATCATCTGTTTTTATTAAATTAAAGCAATCATCAACCTGCTATCATTATTTTTGGATCCATCCACTGGTTGTTACCATTACTCTAGATTTCGGCATGCTCTCCTTACATAATCTCACTATATTTTTGTATGCATGTCAGATATTGTACACAGTCATGCTGAACATGTAGAGACAAAGAGAAGAGTTTTGCGCGGCAATACAATGTCATGCAAACATCGCTCCATGGTGGGTTCAATGGCAAACCCTCCCCCTCTCCAGATTGTAATCCAGAGGAAGATATTTGTTCTGAGGAGGATTCAGACGCAGCTGACCACTCCTATTTACCCCCAAGGTGTTTGCTCTAACTTGGCATGATGATGTTAGTCATATCATGTATATGTTGCCTTGCAGTGCCTAGTTTCGACATCATATATGTCATATGCTTAGTTTACACATGTTCTGTAATGCCACCTATTTAGTTTCAATATAATATATGAGAATTATGCAGTCTCATGTCTTTTAGCCATCCATAATATATGTGAAATGTGCAATGCCATCCTGTTTAACCAGGCATCATATTTGAATGATACCTAGCCCATCCTTTTCTTAATTAAATTTCCATTTGTCGACAATGTTTGTACATTAAACTACTCTTCATGTGAATCATCCATTTGATTGGGTGATGGAAAAATCTGGAGTGAAAACAAGGCCTTTAGAGAAGACAGTGCTACCTATCGAAGAAGATATCTTGCTGGGTCCTGATATCTCCTCAGAGATGGATTCAGAGACAGATGATCAGTCTTATTCCCCCACCGAGGTGTATGCTCTAACTTGGCACAGTTCTACTTCTCATATCGTGCATATGGTGCCTTGCATTGCATAGTTTAGACATCATATACACAATATTCAACACCATGTTCTTAGTTCAGACATCATATGTGAATGCCCTCCACTTAGCACACAAATCACATATGTGAATTCAATCATGCGATCATGGTCACTTAGATAACATGTATGTGAATTATGTCATGCGATCCTGTTTAGTTAGTCATCATATCTTTGAATTATGTTATGCTATGCTATCCAGTTTAGATAGACATCATATATGTGAAATTATGTCATGCTATTCATTTTAGCTAAACAATATACATGTTAATTACTTAATGCCCTCTTTTTTCCACATTATCTATTGCATCTGTCTCTCATACAATGTCTGTACATTCAATTATGTTTCTTTTTTATCAACTATTTGAATTGGAGCGGGTGATGGCAGTATCTAGCGGAGTAAAAACACAGTCTTCAAATAAAACAGTGCTACCTCTTGGTGGAGATGGCACCCTGGTTGTACATGCACGAGAACTAGCCCTACCACACATAACCCAGACTCTCGCAAATTTTACCCCTACTGCGATGGATAGAGAACCAGCTTCTCCAAATCTAACGCCAATCCCAGTAGATAGTAACCCAGTTCCTATTGACACAGCACCATCTCCACCACAGAGCTCCCAAACAAGAGCAGTTAGTAAGGTAGCTCCATTGCCCGAAGCGCCACTACTACCACGGCGAACCCCAACTCCACCAGTTAGTACACCTATTCATGTGGAGGAAGCACAACCAAGCATTCATAATTTAGCATCTATCCAATTTGATGTTGTTAAATCCTATGTGCGTATCTTCCCATCATGGAAATATTATATTGAAGATGAAGGAAAATGCCAGTTGCAGGTGTTTGTCTAGGAGTTATGTGTAAGTAATGTTATTCTTGGCAATTAATTTGCTTTGTCCCATACATTCTACCTCCATGATGGTTATAATACAACAAATTTTCCCATTTTTCTGTATAGAGAATGACCGATTTGGAAACTTGGGATGAGGTAACCTGTGCTAATACCTCTGCTATCTTCAAGAATGCTTGGTGGCAGTATCGGAGTTACCTGAAGAAAACATACTTCACTGGCAAAGAAACTCATCGAATTCCCTTACGTTCTCCCGAGACAAATTTACTGGACGATGACTGGGAACGCCTAGTTCTTTACTGGTCCCGAACCAAGAGTGTGGTAAGCTCTATGAGCTTATTTTATTTTAAGTACTATATGCTTGAGTCTTACTGTAATCTGTTCATGTAGAACAAGTTCTTAAACCTAAAGAATAATTGTTCTCATTTAAGATTCCATTGCTATCGTTCATACTGCTTTGCTCTTGTATCATTGTATTTACTCATACAAACTTATTTTTAAATTGAACTATCCAATGGAAACTCCAATGGCACAACAGGTATGTTTACGCATGTTTCTTTAACAGGTTTGCTCTTATAAATAGCTATGTTAATATCAATTTCAATTGTGTATACAGTTGACTTCTCATATCATGCACAATACTAGCATCATAAAAGGGCCAATAGTGTTGTTCTACATGTAGACCCGTGGTACCCATTTGAAATCTTGTTGTGTCGTTTAGCTTCCCACGCTTTGTATTCTTTCAGTGCTGCTTTCTCTTGAACTGATATGATTTGAACCGTGTCTCTATTTTGATTTGGCAAGACAATGCTGTGACCAAAGGACATAGATATATGTTAGTTTTATGCTTTTATAATGTACTACTTGGCAATAGAAGACTTGGTAGTTTAATCTTGTCCACCTTACTAATGAACTGGTTCACCGAAATGAGTTTCATATACTAGTACATGCTAAACCTGTTATGTGTCTGCTTGTTTCTTCTTTTAGAATGATGACAGAATATTAGGGAAGAGTACCTTATTAAGCAATGATAAAGGAAGTAATGCAGATAAGGTTCAGGATCATGAGACATCCTTGTTGGTCTCCAACAAAGCTCATAAAACAGCTAAGGAAAACTATCTTGAAGACAGTGAGGCAACCCCAAAGTCTTGCCTTGGTTTACTGTTAGAGTTACATGCCACTACGGCTTGCACAAGCTATTCAAACTCACTGTCCGAATCAGTTCGGTTTCTTGAGTCTCAACTACAAGCTGAAAGACATCTATCAACTATGCTATGACAAGAAGCGGAAGGACTGCGGAAGTCCCTGGAGCATTCAGATGCATACTTTCTGGTGCAACACCAAGCGTTGGAGGATTTTAGCGCCAAACAGGACAAAGCTAATAAGCTTGCTAACTTATTGCCAGCATGGTGGATACCCAGGATAACGGTTCCTGAGCTCTTCTGAAGTTGTTTCAGTTATGGACTTGTTTTGCTGCTGCGTTTATTTGTATTGGTGGCCAATTTTGACGGCCAGTGTATGTAATATGCTGCTTTGTTCCCTATATTTGCACTGGTGGTGAACTTTGATGCCTAGTGGATGTAATATGTGTAATAGATGTAATAGGCTAGGGTTAGTTGCTTGCTTATTTATTTCCTTATTGTCTTGTTTAGTTGTTTGCTTGTAGTAACTGCAGTTCTTTTTCCGTGTTTCATTAATGGCCACAATAACCTAGTTTTGGTAACTAGGCCACAATAATCATGGCAACACACAGACTGTTGTAACCATGGGCCTCCTGTGGGCCATAGGATCCGTGGGACTTCTATGAGCCGTAGGATCCATGGGCCTTTTACGGGCCGTAGGATCCATGGACTTTCTACGGGCCGTATGATCCATAGGCCTTCTACGGGCCATAGGATCCATTGGTCTTCTACGGGCCATAGGATCCATGGGCCTTCTACGGGGCGTATAATCATTTTGCCAAACATGGGGCGTACTATTCGTGGACCATTACGGGCCGTTAATAGGCCATATTTGATAACGCTATGAAAATGGCCCAACGGGTTAACGGGCCACAAACGGGCCGAATGTAACCACGGGTTGTATTTGGCCCACAAAGGAACATGCCAGTAACGGACCGTATCTAACCGAATTCTAGAAATGAGCCCAAGAATAAATGGGCCCTTAGAAGGCCGAAAGTTAATACGGGATGGAAACGGCCGACGGAATAACGGGCCTTTAAGGTATAAAGCGATACACTGTTGATTATGGGGCTAGTTTCATCTCAGGCCTTTAATGGGCCGAGAGTTACAAAGGGCCTCATATGGGCCGAAAGACATCATGGGACATACATGGGCCGGAAGTTAAACAGCCTGGAATCATATTGGACGGCCCAGATGAAGCTACTGGGCTTAATTCCGATAGGCCGTAACGGGCCGGTAGTAAGCGGGCCGTAAATGGGCTATATACGAATAGGCCGTTAACAGGCTTTCCGTGGGCCAGCCCGTTACCTTTTGACCAAGTCAAACGGGCCGACCTTTTCACTGGAATGGTCCTCTATTGGGTCGTGCAACGTGTCGACGTATCATAGGCACCTCCTGTCCAATGAGTGGATGACATCTGTCCGAATGTTGAGCCGACGCGTGTTTCCTCTGGCCAATGAGAATTTACACGTCGAAAGTTCCCATTGGTCTGGGCTGTTAACGGGTTATCGGATCCAAAACTGGGCCCGATAGCTTAACGGCGTCCCGTTATGGTGTATGCCACGTGTCGATCACCCTTGACAAAAGCACTTCCATGACGCGCGATTTATCCTCATGGAAGTGGACACTTCCATGATAATAATTTTGGTAATGTCATGGAACACTTCTACGACGGCACAGGTATGACTATCTTGATTCTGTCATAAATTTGTCATGGATGTAGATGCATGACAGAAAACGTGACGTACTATGATAAACACGTATCATCACGGAAGTGTATTTTTTTGTAGTGATAGTGATAGAAGAAACAACTAGCAAGCAAATATAGAAGTGATATCAGGGGTAATGATCATCTCGCCTGCAATGTTTTCAGACGTGTCGAAAGCTTGCTCCTCATGAACGTACTCGACAGGGTCCTCTTACTCAAACTCGTCTCTTGGAACTACCCAAAGAAAACATAAGCATATAATAAACAACCACTCATGGCATGTTCTACATGCAATACTAACGAGGATGCATAACAAGAACGGTATGCACGGAGTTAGAGATCTATCGGAACGAAAGGGATAGACAACGAGAAGGAAACAGTGGAGTCATGAAAGATATGGGCAGAATCTCAGTGACCCAAGCATGCCACTGGAAATATTGAAAGATTTTGAATGAAATCGATATGAAGATCACCGAAAACGGATGCACGGTTTGCAAATGATGAGCCAAACAAGATGTAATGCAATAGCCAAACAAGATGCAATGCAATATATTGAAAACAGTAGCATGGCAACTTAGATGCGAAGTTTAAATATGCTACAGTACCCAAACATGGAAACAAAAGACATGGTATGAAGTACAGGTGAATCTCTACAGTTCATGAACACTGAGCTACTTCTAGAGCTCACTAGAAGAAGTCTAAAACAGCATGGCAAAAATGCAAAAGATAATAGTTTAACAGACTACATGCAACGGGGACACATCATGGCAACCTTGAGCATGGCATGCTAGCCCTAAATGTACTTAACAAAACTCCCTTACTGAACTTGTTCCAAAGAACTAAGAAAAGATGATAGCATCAATGCAAACATGGCAAGTGATATGAATAGGTTTCAGACTTAGAAGAATTACATGGCATGGCAGAAACAAATTCATGATATCATGTTTACAAGCTTGTGGCACTCATCACAGTGCACTATATGGCATGAAATAAATTCTAGCATGAAGTAGGCATGATGAAGAGCATGTTCATGTGTAAAACTACCCCATAGCATATTTGCATAAATATACACATAAAAGACAAAGCAACAACATGATCCAAAATGGAATGGGTGCAAACTTCCTCAAATGAATAAACTAATGCCACCACTGGATTGGTGGTATTTTTCTACCCCAAAAACATATATAATATGCCTAGGTTGGAGTAGAAAAATCCCCACAAATATGAAAAATCATAACCTGCCTAAAATGGAATCTCACAGAAATGGCATTTTCCTAATTTGGAAATGTCCAGAAATGGACTTGCTCGATTTGGAATCTGGGCCCTTTCCATAAATGGAATGAGCTGAAAATAAATCAAAGGGAAAGAAAAACTGAGGGGAGAGGGGGATGACAGGTGGGGTCCTGGTCCCCTGAGTGGCTGAGCAGTGGCTCCCACAGAGCCCACATGGCGGATTACATAGGCGTGCTCGAGAACGGGAAAAATAGAGGAGGGTGCCGGCGGATGGACAGAGCATAGCGAAGGCCTCTCCGGAGTAGCTTCGATGACCTAACGGAGCAGCAGATGGGCGCTACGGGATCTCCCGACGATCCCACACTCATACGTGCATCGTACGGCACCAGATGACGATGGAATCATACAGCACCGGAGGGGCGGAGGACGACGGGGAGCACGTCGGCGATGAAGCCATGCACTCCAGTGCGCTCGGGATGAGGTTCTAGCGGCGGATCTGGTGGCTCCCTCACCTGGCGGCGGCGAGAGGGAAGAGGGAACCCTAGAGAGGCGGGGAGACGTGGAGAGGGGGTTTAAAAGGGGCCAGGGTGGCAGGTGGAGAACGCCGTCATCGCGGGCACAACCATGTGCGCGAGCGGCTGGAGGTGGATGAAATGGTGGGTGGCGGGTCGCCTGTAGCAAGAGACCGACAGGTGGGGCCGCGGACGACACATGGGCGTACGGGCACATGGGTAGGGAGGTGGCTGGGTGAGAAAAGCTGGGGAAGCGACGTGCGGGCAGGCTGGCGCGCGTGCTGGTGGGCTGCGGGGCTGGGCTGGATGGGTTGTGGCTCGCCTAGAGCTGTGCTGCTGCTGCTGGGCTGCTCTGCGGCTGCTGCACTTTTCTGTTCCTTTTTTCGTCCGACAGAAAACAAATGGAAATGTGCAGGTGAAAAGGAGAGGTGTATGAGAGATATGAGAATATCCTCATGACCTTGGAATTACCCACTATTTGATAAAATTGATTTGGGCATTTAGAGGTAGAAAAATAATGCAAGTTTGAATTTAGTTCAAACTTGGGTCATTTTTGAACCTGTCCAAAACAACTTAGATAAAGCTGAAATTTGGCAGAGAGGTCTTGGGCATGGTGCTAGAATTTTGGGGAAAAGTTGGGCATTAATGGAGGAGTGAAAATGGCACTTTCCAAAAGAAAGAAAGAGAAGGAGAGGTGGTGATGCAGGGAGGGGGAAAATGATGATGCTTGGATCCCTAAGGAAAATGACACAATGCCATAAGCTAGAATATGAAGATTCACATGATGATGAGAATATGCTAAATGACACCAAGCACAATGCAACATATGATGAGGCCATGATGCAATAATTGATGGCAAAAAGAAATATGCCAAGAAAAGATAATACAATGCAATATGAAACAAGGCAAAACCCCAAAATAAAACCAATAAGGAGGAAACCACTTGGAATTGATCATGACAAGGTTGGATACATTGCCAAATATGGAAGTTTTACCACTAGGGTGTTACAACTCTCCTCCACTACAAGAGGATCTTGTCCTGAGATCTAGGTCTGAAAGAACTCCGGATATTCAGAACGGTGGTGATCCTTGCGCTCCCAAGTAGCTTCTAGGTCGGAATGGTGAGACCACTTAACTTTGAGGAACTTGATTGACTTGTTGCGAGTTTTGTGCTCAGTTTCTTCAATAATGGCAACGGGATGCTCATGATAAGACAAGTCTTCTTGGAGGTCAATCTCTTCGAAGTTGATAGTACGCTCGGGCGTCTTGAAGCACTTGCGAAGTTGTGACACGTGAAACACATCGTGCACATTTGAGAAGTTGGACGGGAGCTCAAGTTGATAGGCTAGGTCACCTTTTTTTCCAATGATCTTGAAAGGACCCACATATCTAGGGGCAAGCTTCCCTTTGACACCGAAGCATTGAGTGCCTTTCATTGGAGAGACTCGGAGATAGACATGGTCTCTGATTTCGAAAGCCAAGTCATGGTGCTTGCTATCATAGTAAGTCTTCTAGCGCGATTACGCGGCTTTGAGATTTTCATGGATGACTTTACACATTTCTTCAGCTTCTGTGATCAAGTCATTTCCAAGAAGTTGGCATTCACAAGTCTCAGACCAGTTGAGAGGAGTACGACACTTTCTGCCATATAGGATTTAGAAAGCGGCCTTGCCCGAACTTGCTTGGTAGCTGCTGTTGTAGGAGAACTCGGCATATGTGAGGCAATCTTCCCACTTCATACCGAAAGAGATGACACAAGCTCTGAGCATGTCTTCGAGGATTTGATTGACTCTCTTGACATGGCCACTTGTTTGAGGATGAAAGGTCATGCTGAAACAAATGTGGCCTTCTAGAAGGAGTCCCAGAACTTGGATGTGAAAATGCTTCTGTGGTCTGAGGAGATCAGTTGAGGAATCCCGTGCAACGAGACAATTCTGGAGGTGTATAGCTCTACCAACTGAGCTGCTGTGATATATTCTTTCACTGGAAGGAAATGAGCCACTTTTGTAAGCTTGTCAATGACAACGAACATAGCATCATTCCCATGCTTCGACTTGGGAAAGCCAGTGACAAAGTCCATTTCGATATGGTCAAACTTCCATTCTGGAATAGCAAGAGGTTGGAGGAGACCAGCTGGTTGTTGATGTTCTTCTTTCACCCTTCGACAGACATCACATTCATTCACGAATAGAGAAATCTCTCACTTCATTTGAGTCCACCAATACGATTGCTTGAGGTCATGGTATATCTTCGAACTGCCTGGGTGGATGGAAAGAAGAGAATTGTGCGCTTCGTTTATTATGACCTTCCTTAGATCACCCTTAGGAACCACTAGCCAGTCCTAAAAGAATAAGGTGTCCTTGTCATCAATGCGATAGCACTTGTATTTGGGTAAGCCCTCGGCAACACCATGTCTCACCTTCTTCACCATGGTATCAAGGAGTTGTGGCTCACGAATCTGGTCTTCCAGTTGGAGTGACTTGAAGGTTGGCAAGAAAACCTTGAGGAACAACTTGGAGGTTGAGCTTGCGAAAAACTTCACAAAGACCAGGTTGGAATGGTTTGAGAATTAAGTTGTTGCAATAAGACCTTCTGCTCAACGCATCTGCATTCATATTGGCCTTGCCTGGAGTGTATTCAATGCTTGGATTGTACTCTTGAATCGTTTCAACCCATCGAGTTTTCCTGAGGTTGAGGTTGGGCTAAGTGAAGATATACTTGAGGCTCTTGTGATCAGTGAAAATGTCCACTTGCCTACCCAACAAAAGATGTCTCCACGTGATTAATGCATGGACAACTGCCGCCAACTCAAGATCATGAGTGGGGTAGTTCCTCTCATTTGGCTTCAACTGCTGAGAAGTATAGGCCACAACTTTCTTCTCTTGCATTAAGACTACACCGAGACATTGCAACGAAGCATCATAGAAAAATTGGTAGGGCTTGGACTCATCGGGAGGAGTAAGGACAGGAGCTGTGACGAGTTTCTCTTTGAGAGTATTGAATGCAATGTGACACTCAAGATTCTAGGAGTACTTGACATCCTTCTAGAGGATGTTGGAAAGAGGATTTGCAATTTTTGAGAAGTTTTCCACAAACCTTCTGCAATAGCTTGCATGCCCAAGGAAACTGTGGAGCTGCTTGACGTTCTGAGGAGGCTCCCAGTTCACAATTGCAGAAAGCTTCTTCGGATTAATAGAAATGCCCTTGGAGGAGATGATGTGACCAAGGTAAAGAACTTCATCAAGGCAAAACTCAAATTTGGAGAACTTTGCATAGAATTGATACTCTCTGAGCTTGTCGAGCACCAATCGCAAATGCTTGGCATGATCCTTTTTATTCTTGGAGAAAACCGGGATATCGTCGAGATACAGCAGGACGAATTCATTGGTGTAGCAGTTGAAGTTGAAATTCATCATACGAGAGAATGTTGGAGGGGCATTCGCAACCCCGAAAGACATGACAGTATATTAATAAGAACCAAAGCTTGTTCTGAGTGCTGTCTTTGGGATATCTTCTACACGAATGTGAATCTTGTGATACCCCATACGGAGGTCAAGCTTGGAAAACACCTTTGCACCTTTGAGTTGCTCGACTAACTCATTGATATTGGGAAGTGGGTATTTATTCTTGATTGTCTTCTAGTTCAATGGGCGGTAACCGACGCACAGTCGTTTCGTGCCATCCTTCTTCTGGACAAAAAGAACACCATATCCCCAAGGAGAATAACTTGGTCTAATCAGACCCAGACGTTCTTGTTCATCGAGCTGTTTCTTCAATTCTTTCAGCTCTTTTGCCCCAAGCTTGTATGGGCGCTTGCAAATGGGTTTTGTATCGGGCTCAAGATCAATAACGAACTTGACTGGACGATGAGGAGGCATACCCGGAAGCTCTTCACGAAACACATCTTGATACTCACAAACAACTAGAATCTAAGAAATAGCGTCGATCTCGCCTTTCTCATTGAGAGAGAACAACCGAATGGTTTCATCTCGAGTGGCAAAGATGATCACATCTTCAGAAGGATGTGTCAGTTTAATCTCCTTGGTAGCACAATCAAGAAAGGCCTTGTGCTCAGGAAGCCAATCCATGCCGTGAATGAGATCAATATCGAAATCGCCGAGTACAATTGGGGAAGCCAGAAATTTATAATTGCCCATCTTGATGCGAACATCAGGAATCACTGAGTTGGAGCTCATTAACCCACCTGGAGAAAGAATACGCAAAGGTTTATCCAGATACGACCAAGAGAAATCATGCTTTGCAAAGAACGATCTAGACATGAAACAACGCGATGCACTAGAATCAAATAAAACTCTAGCAGGAATAGAGTTAACTGGAAGTGTACCCATGATGACATCAGTAGATTCCTCCGCTTAAGCTGCATTCAACATGTTCATCTTTGCATGCTTTGGATTGTGCTTGCCAACTGCATTGCTTGCCGACCTGACCGGAGGAGGAGGTGGAAGGCGCCTCTAGGTGCACTTGTTGGAGTAATGCCCTTTCAAACCACACTTGTGACAAGTGATCTCTGAAAGTGGACGAAAAGGTGGAGGAGGAGGAATACCTGTCCTCGGAGCCTGAGACTGAGACTTGTTGTGATAGCTTCGGTTGGGTCGGTGGGAAGATCCACGACCACCCGAGTGCTTCTGCTGGTAGGGCTGACGAAACAGAGGAGCTGGAGCAAGTCAGAACATTTGTTGCTTAGCTGCCACTTGAGAGGAAGAGGAATACTGGACTGCATCCCTGAGTTTCTTTGAAGCGTCACACTTGAGTTGGGCAGCTTTTGCTTGAGCGCCATGTTATAGAACTGATTGAACTGAGTGGGCTCAAGAAGAACGAGAGCTAACTATAGATCCTCTCTGAGGCCACCCCTGAAGTGTTAGATCATGCTCTTTTCATCTGGAACCTCTTGCCTTATGAAGCGAGCAAGATTCTGAAACTTGACATTGTATTGATACACAGACATGGTTCCTTGCTTGAGATTGCGGAATTCCTCATGCTTGCTCTCGTCAACACTTGTTGGAATGTGATGAGCTCGAAAGTCCCGGCAGTAGTTAGTCCAAGTAATCACTTGACCCCCTCTAGAGTCTTTGTACTGTTGATACCAATCTGCTGTTTGGTCCTTGAGCTGAAAAGAAGCGAACTTCATGTAGTCCTCAGGCCTGACATTACTGCATTCAAAATGCTTGTCGATGTCCACGAGCCAATCATCAGCATCCATGGCCTCAACACAAGCGCTGAAAGACTTTGGCTAAATTTCAAGAAACTAGTTGAGGGTAGCAAACTGAGGCTGATTGTTGTTGCCTTGGCCTTGGTTCCCTTGGTTGCCTTGTCATTGATTCACTCTTCCATGAGCTGAATCAGCATCTGGGTGTTGGCATTGGTGGCCGCCATCAAAGCTTGCCATGCCTCCGGAGGCGGAGAGGGTGGCGGAGAGTTCGACTCCTCTCCATCGGTACGTTCCGGATGTAGACGCGTTGGGGGAGCCATCCTGAAGAAGGTGGCATCCGTTAAAACCATGATAGACAAGCTGAATCAACAAATAGATATGTGCAAATAAGTCTTCATAATAAGCATCCGAACAGATATTGAACGAATGCATTCCAAAGTTAACATTACACGACCATTAGGGTGAGAAGCCACTTAGACAACGGTTGATGAATGAAACAATAAGGTACGACTGGAACAAATAAATGGTAAGGATCACCCAATCACATACCAATTATCTATCAGAAGAATAACTAAGAGCTACTTGAATTCCCACCTATTAACTCCCGGAACTTTCTGGTTATGCAATCTGGTATTGGGGATACAGGGAGGCACAATATATATCACGCAACTAACTAGCCCTACGCTCAACTATATCCATCCGTCAACACATAACCAAGAAAACTATGGAAATCGTGTACCTCGACCATTGAAAAGCATCCGCTATACTAGTTGTGGCAATACTCCTGAACTCCCTCCCCAGTACTAGGTGGCATCGAGGTTATCTCACCACTAACTACATAGAAGAGATTTTTGATGTCAGTGAGCTCAGGTATACCGGAACTGCAACGATAAAATTGTGACGACAACACCTCAAAGCTCAACTACCCGGGACACTTCCACAACCCCTAAATGTTAGGAGGCACCAAGAACAATGTTCTCGTCACAACAATATCGGAACGATGCCAAGATACCGGCGTGATCCTAAATTTTTTTAGTGAAAATGAGGAGAGGGAAGTCAAAACATCTATGTCAGGAGCCCTCAGCAGAGCGACGAAGGGATTGAGGAGTAAAAAGAATCCTACTCTCTGATATATATATATTCCTAACACTCCAAAATTGTTTTGTTCTAGACTCAACAATGTCAGCAGTTCGATCAAGCAGGGGCTCCTAAGTCAGGATGGCTCTGATTACCAACTTGTAACGCCCAATATGCGACTATACTCCATACGTGTCGAGGCACGACTTGGGGCATAAGCACACATTGGTATGGTCGCAAGAGTGGTTGTATCTTTGCTCATCTCATGTACTGAATAGATAGAATACGAGCTTTGGCTTACAATCGCCACAATGTCACACAATAACATCAAGTTATACAATCATTCAAGATGAACACAAAGTCTGACTACGGACGAAGTCAAACGAATAAAAGACAACCACCCAAGCTAAGTCCCGATCGACCCTACTGGGCACCACTACTGATCATCCGGAAAGGAAACATAGTAATGCCCAAGGTCTTCATCGAACTCCCACTTGAGTTCAGTGGCATCACCTGCATCAGTCTCATCGGCACCTGCAACTGTGTTTGTAGTATAGTGTGAGCCATGGGGACTCAACAATTCTATTACCCACGTTGTCAAGACTATCAAAGCTTAAAGGCAAGGTATGGATATAAGGTGGAGTTGCAGCAAGCACTAAGCATTGTATGGTGGCTAGCTTACGCATACAAGAATAAGATGAGAAACTATGCAACGGTCGTAATCTAGTAATGATCAAGAAGTGAACCTAGACTACTTACGTTCAAACATAACCCCACCATGCTCTCTTCCCGAACCTCGTCGAAAAGAGACCATCACGGTTATACACGTGGTTGCTATATTTTAAAGAGTTTGGTTTCAAGTTCACTACAACCGCATATTAAAAACTCCCATCTGCCACATAACTGCGGGCACGACTCTCGAAAACTTAAACCCTGCAGAGGTGTCCCAACTTAGCCCATGACAAGCTAACGATCCACGGAGACAATCCTCCATTGCAGGATCCTCCCTTCAGACTCAGAATCCCAGTGCACAAGACATTTTGACAATTGTAAAACAAAACCAACAAGACCTCACGACGTGCTGACACCCTGATAGTAGTCGCGCGTATCTCATCTCAGGCCACGGCGGATGAGCGACGCATACAGGTGCCAAAATAATCCAGGTTGCCCTGGGGCGGCCCTACATAGTGCTCTAGTTTGGACCAACACTCATGAGGAGCATTGGCCTGAGGGTTGATTACTCCCTATGCCAATTTTAGTTGTTATCAGGAAAATTGTAAAATCAATGTTGGGCCTTACTGGAAGAGTTTTATTCAAAGTGAGCTATCAAGGGGGGCCCATAAACCCTCACCGTGTTAGGCACGCAAAATCAAGGAATACAACACCGGTATGACGGTAACTAAGGCGGCAAGAGTGGAATAAAACACCGAGCAAAAGGCCAAGCCTTCTACACTTTACCAAGTATATAGATGCATTAATTAAATTAGAGAGACATTGTGATATCCCAACACAACCATGTTCCAACATGGAACAACCTACACCGCACCTGCAACTAGCAACGCTATAAGAGGGGCTGAGCAAAAGTGGTAACATAGCCAAACAACGGTTTTGCTTGGAAGGTGGGTTAGAGGCTTGACATGGCATAATAAGAGGCTTATGTGACAAGTGGTAGGTAGCGCGACATAGCGATAGAATGGACAACTAGCAAGCAAAGATATAAGTGTTATCAGGGGTAATTATCATCTTGCCTGCAATGTTTTCAGAGGTGTCGAAAGCTTGCTCCTCGTGAACGTACTCGATAGGGTCCTCGTACTCAAACTCGTCTCTCGGAACTACCCAAAGAAAAGACAAGCATACAGTGAACAACCACTCATGGAAAGAACATGTTCTACATGCAAGACTAACGAGGATGCATAACAAGAACGGTATGCACGGAGTTACGGATCTATCGGAACAAAAGGGACGGACAACGAGAAGGAAATGGTGGAGTCATGAAAGATATGGGCAGAATCTCAGCAACCCAAGCATGCGCTGGAAAGATTGAAAGATTTCGAATGAAATCGACATGAAGATCACCAGAAACGGATGCATGGTTTGCAAATGACGAGCCAAACAAGATGCAATGCAATATGTTGAAAATAGTAGCATGGCAACTTAGATGCAAAGTTTAAATATGGTACAGCACCCAAACATGAAAACAAAATAAATGGCAGTGAAGTACAGGTGAAGCTCTACAATTCATGAACACTGAGCTACTACTAGAACTCACTAGAACAAGTCTAAAATAGCATGGCAAAAATGCAAAAGATAACAGTCTCCCATAGCATATTTGCATAAATATACACATAAAAGACAAAACAGCAACATGATGCAAAATGGCATGGGTGAAAACTTTCTCAAATGCAGAAACTAAAGCCACCACTGGATTGGTGGGATTTTTCTACCCCAAAAACATATATAATATTCCTAGGTTGGAGTAGAAAAATCCCCACAAATATGCAAAAACATAACTTGCCTAAAGTGGAATCTGACAGAAGTGGCATTTTCCTAATTTGGAAACCTCCAGAAATTTAATTGCCCAATTTGGAATTTGGGTCCTTGCCAGAAATGGAGTGAGCTGAAAAGAAATAAAAGGAAAAGAAAAACGGAGGGGAGAGGGTGATGACAAGTGGGGTCCTGGTCCCCTGAGTGGCTGAGTAGTGGGACCCGCAGGGCCCACATGGCGGATGACATAGGCATGCTCGAGGAGGGGAAAAATAGAGGAGGGCGTCGGCGGATGGACAGAGCACAGCGAAGGCCTCGCCGGAGTAGCTCGGGTGACCTAACGGAGCATCGGATGGGCGCTACAGGATCTCCCGACGATCCCGCACTCGTACATGCATCGTATGACACCGGGCGACGATGGAGTTGGCGCCATCGATGCGAACCAAAGGCGGCGACGCGGAGACGAACGCGACGGGGCAACGACCCTAGCGAGCTACTACACACGGGGAACTGGCATACGCAACACGGCCATCATGACGGACATGCGCAGGGGAGCTGCAGAGGTCGGGGAACTCGTCGGAGACGAGGTCCAATGGTGGCAACATTGGGTGCGAGCAGCTAATAGCGACGGAGCATGCAAAAGAGGCGGGGAAAGAGGATGGGGAGGAGCGCAAGCTCACCACAAGCACGTGGGTGCGCTCGCTTTTTCGGGAGGTGGATGGAGACGGCGACGATGACGGACGAACGGCTACGGCCACCGGAGTCGGAGACGAGGAAGAAGAGGTGGATGCAGAGGTTCTGGCTCCATGTAGCCATCGACGAGGACATAGTCGATGTCGAGGAAGAAGAGGGACACGGTGGGAGGGATGGGGAACGACGGGGAGCACGTCGGCGACGAGGTCGTGCGCTCGGGATGAGGTTCTAGCAGTGGATCTGGAGGCTCCCTCACCTGGCGGCGGTGGCGAGAGGGAAGAGAGAACCCTAGAGAGGCGGGGATACATGGAGAGGGGGTTTAAAAGGGGCTAGGGCGACGGGTGGATGTAACACCCCAAATGTAACTTCCCATATTTTTAACTCAAACTCTTGCAATTTCCCACTATGTGATATGATATTCCCTTCGTGGTTGGGTTTTTGTCTTTTGTTTTGCATTTTGTTCTTGTCATGCATTTCATATCACATCATCATGTGCATCTCAGTTGCACTCATGTTCGTCTCATGCATCCGGTCATTTTCCCTGTTGTCTGTTTCGCGATCCGACACTCCCACATGCGCCCATTGCACCCCTCTAACCTCGTTTCGTGAGCAGGAGAAAAACTTACTCAGAATGGGTCAAGATTTGTCGAGTGGCCTTGGTACATCACCAGTAGGCCGCCTGTCAAATTTCGTTCCATTTGGAGGTCATTTGATGCCCCAACGGTTAACCGGTTAACCGTAAAAGCCCCTCTCTTATTGCAGCCCAACACCCCTCCAAAACATCCCACTAGCCTATCTAAACCCCCTCCATGCTCTCCATCGTTGCATCACGATTATGTGGGCGAAAACGGCACCTCATTTGGACACTCCTAGCTCCCCTACCTATAAATAGACATCCCCCCTTCCAATTCGCCGGTAAAACCCTAGCTCCCCTGTCCCTGCGCCGCCGGACATGTCTGGGCGACGCCGGACAAACCGCGCCGCCGCCCTCCATGAATCAGCGTGTGCCACGTGGCAAGCCGCCACCGTCCACCGCTGCGGTCCGCTCGGCCTGGGACGGGCCCCCGAGCCCACGTCGCCCGTGCCGCCTGCCTCCCGTGCGTCGCCCACTTCGCCCGTGACCCCACCGCCCGGTCGCCGCCCTTCTCCGCCGCCCTTCGCACCGGCCGTCGCCGGGGAGCGCCACCTCACCGCCTCCGCCCCGATCCGGTCATGGGTGACCGCGGCGACCTTCCCCGGCCCCCAGATCATGAGCCCTCGAGCCATCTCCGGTGAGCTTCCCCATCTTCGGCCGCCGACTGCTTCCTCTCCGGCGAACTACTCCGGCGAGATCCAGCTGCATTGATATCCGTGCCGAAACCCTAGAAGGTTGATCTCGTTTTCTCCTAAGTCCCGAATCTGTAACATCATGTGCCCCTGTTCATCATGTCATATCCCCATGCCCGTAACTCCATTTTGTGCATATGATATATCAAAGTGTTCATCTCATAATGATCTTCATGTTAGTGTCATTTTCATACATGTTACTGTCCATGTTGATGCCCTAATCCTCGTTGCAGAAGTGCTATATGATGTTGTCTGCTGGAATTCAACATAACTTGCTGATTAATCATTTTCATGCATTTTGTGTGTGCATCCTATGAGTTTGACGTCTACATGTTTTATGAGATCCAACATGCCATCTTTACAGAGGTGCAAGCCTTGTATTTTTATGAGCTATGTGGTGACTAGCACAAGCATGCAAAGTAGGCTATGTGATGTTGCTAATTTCACACACTTGGATATTTTGCTTAGTCATTTCCTGTTACATTTTGATGCTATGTAAACTTGTTGCTATAGTGAGATGCATGCACATTTTGAGATAGTTCAGTAAGAGTGTTTTCAATATGTGGTGTTGATCTATCCATTCGTGCCTCTGGTTGTATCTATGGAGTAATCTAGCATGTCTTTTCTATGCTATAATTTTGCTAAATATTATTCCTGGTAGATTGTTAACATGAGATTAAGTTTTGCCATGTGTTTTGCTATTGATCCATGCACCCTACGAACATGCTCTTTCCATGTTCAGCTTCATGAATATGTCTACTTACTGTTGGTTACCTTTCTATGCCATGAAATGCCTTGTGGTGAGTGGCATGGGCTTGCAAGGTTGCTATCATGAATATGTTTCTGCCATATCATGTTTTTCTTCTAAGTCTGGAACTGTTCATATAACTTGCCATGTTTGCATGGGTGCCAAGTTATTTTCCATGCATCTTTGGTTAAAGTTCAGTAAGTGAGTTTTGTTCTATGTCTTTAGTAATATCATTCCATGCCTTTGTTTGCAATGATATGTTCCTGTAGCATGTTGTTTGCTAGCTCTAAACATTGCTAGCTGATGCTGCCTTGACATGTTTAGTATATTCAGTAAGTCTGAATCTGTTATCATTTGCATTTTTGTCATGCTATTTTGAGCTTTTTCTAGCAAGTTCTAGCAGGAGCTCGGTGTTCATGATTTGTAGAGCTTCACCTGTACTTTATGGTCATGTGCTTTGTTGCTATGTTGAGGTGTTGTAGCATAGTTTCTTGTTGAATTCTAATTGCTATGATGCTGTTAATCGTAGATTTGTGTCATTCTTGTTTTGCTTGTCATTTGCAAACCAAGCATCCGTTTCCGGTGGTCCCTATATCGACTTCGACCAAAATCACCCCATATTTTCAGCGGCATACTTGGGTTGCCAAGTTGATGCCTTGTTCATCCTTTTTCCTTCCGGAGAACCCATATGCATTGCACATCATATCTTGCATTCCATGTCATGTATTGCATCATGTTGCTTGTGCATTGCACCGTGATTGATTGTTGTTCCATTACTTCTGTTCTTGCTTTTGGTAGATCCGGGAGACGAGTTCGTGGATGAGGAACCTGTTGAGTACGCTAACGATGAGAAAGCTTTCGACAACTCTGAGAACTTTGCAGGCAAGATGACCATTACCCTCGATATCACTTCTATCTTTGCTTGCTAGTTGTTCGTTCTATCGCTATGTCGCGCTACCTACCACTTGTTATCATGCCTCCCATATTGCCATGTCAAGCCTCTAACCCACCTTTCTAGCAAACCGTTGTTTGGATAAGTTACCACTTTTGCTCAAACCCTCTTATAGCGTTGCTAGTTGCAGGTGCAGAGCAGTTTGTTCCATGTTGGAACATGGATATGTTGGGATATCACCATATCTCTTATTTTAATTAATGCATCTATATACTTGGCAAAGGGTGGAAGACTTGGCCTTTTGCTCGGTGTTTTGTTCCACTCTTGCCGCCTTAGTTTCCGTCATACTGGTGTTATGTTCCTTGATTTTGTGTTCCTTACGCGGTTGGGGTTATGGGACCCCCTTGACAGTTCGCTTTGAATAAAACTCCTCCAGCAAGGCCAACCTTGGTTTGACATTTTCCTAACAACCTATAACTTTCCCTTAGGGATGCAAACCTGAGGGTCTTCTTTATTTTAACCCCCTCCCCCCTGGGCTAGTGCTCCTTTGAGTGTTGGTCCAAACCGAGTAGACTGCGGGGCCACCTCGGGAAAATTTGAGGGTTGGTTTTACTCATAGGATGTCTCATCTGGTGTGCCCTGAGAACGAGATATGTGCAGCTCCTATCGGGATTTGTCGGCACAGTCGGGAGGTCTTGCTGGTCTTGCTTCACCATTGTCGAAATGTCTTGTAACTGGGATTCCGATACTGATCGGGTCTTTCCGGGAGAAGGAATATCCTTCGTTGATCGTGAGAGCTTGTGATGGGCTAAGTTGGGACACCCTTGAAGGGTATAAACTTTCGAGAGCTGTGCACGCAGTTATGTGGCAGATGGGAATTTGTTACTATCCGATTGTAGAGAACTTGACTTATTAAAATGAATCAACCGCGTGTGTAGCCGTGATGGTCTCTTTTCGGCGGACTCCGGGAAGTGAACACAGTTTGGGTTATGTTTGATCGTAAGTAGTTTCAGGATCAGTTCTTGATCACTTATAGCTTCACGACCATTGCGTAGCTTCTCATCTTATTCTTATTTGCTTATGTTAGCCACCATATTTGCTTTGCGCTTGCTGTAACTCCACCTCATAACCTTGTCCTATCCATAAGCTTAAATAGTCTTTATCTTGGGGGTTTTGAGATTGCTGAGTCCTCGTGACTCACGGATACTTCCAAAACAGTTGCAGGTGCCGATGATACCAGTGCAGGTGATGCTAACGAACTCAAGTGGGAGTTCGACGAGGACCTTGGTCGTTACTACGTTTCGTTTCCTAATGATTAGTAGTGGGGGCCAGTTGGGACGATCGGGGATCTAGCATTTGCGGTGATCTTCTTTTATTTTGGATTTGACCGTAGTCGGTCTATGAGTGTACTCTAATGATGTATGACTTATTTGAATATTGTGTGACGTGGCGAGTGTAAGCCAACTCTATTTATCCCTTTCTTGTTCATTACATGGGATGTTGTGAAGATGACCGTTCTTGCGACAAAACCACCATGCGGTTATGCCTCTAAGTCGTGCCTCGACACATGGGAGATATAGCCGCATCGTGGGCGTTACTGTGGAGCTCGCCCTCATCACGGGCGCGGCCATGTGCGCTAGCGGCTGGAGGTGGACCAAAAGGTGGGCGGCGGGTCGACTGTAGCCACAGACCGACAGGTGGGGCCACGGATGACACGTGGGCGTACGGGCACATGGGTACAGAGGTGGCTGTGTGAGAAAAGCTGGGGAATCGACGTGCGGGCGGGCTGGCCCGCGCGCTGGTGGGCTGCGGGGGTGGGCTGGATGGATCACGGCTCGGCTAGAGCTGTGCTTCTGCTGCTGCTCTTTTATTTTTCCTTTTTTCTTCAGACAGAAAACAAATGGAAATGTGCGGGGGAAAAGGAGAGGTGTATGAGAGATATGAGAATATCCTCATGACCCTGGAAATACCCACTATTTGATAAAATTGATTTGGCATTTTTAGAGGTAGAAAAATAATGCAAGTTTGAATTTAGTTCAAACTTTGGTCATTTTTGAACCTGAGCAAAAAAACTTAGATAAAGCTGAAATTTGGCAGAGAGGTCTTGGGCATGGTGCTATACTTTTGGGGAAAAGTTGGCCATTAATGGATGAGTGAAAATGGCACTTACCAAAAGAAAGAAAGAGAAGGAGAGGTGGTGATGCATGGAAGGGGAAAATGATGATGCTTGGATCCCTCAGGAACATGACACAATGCCATAAGAAAAATATGAAGATGCACATGATGATGAGAATATGCATAATGACACCAAGCACAATGCAACATATGATGAGGCCATGATTCAACAATTGATGGAAAAAAGAAATATGACAAGAAACGATAATACAATGCAATATGAAACAAGGCAAAATTCCAAAATAAAACCAACAAGGAGGAAACCACTTGGGATTGATCGTGACAAGGTTGGATACATTGCCAAATATGGAAGTTTTACAACTAGGGTGTTACAGAAGGACCCTATGTTATCGAGGAGGTTTATCGATCTGGAGCTCTCAAAATAAATAATGCCGACAGTACTAACCCGAAGGTTGTTAATCGGCAACGAATAAAACATTATATCGCAGGTACGCCCATCAATGTTGAAAGCAATATTATCCAAACTATGACACCAGAAGAACACATAAAGGAAACCTTCTGCAACACTCCAGAATACCTAAAAAGAGGTGGTACGTGATACAGTAAGTAAACGGACTCCGAAAAATCCGCAAAAATATTTTTTGTCAGTTTTGGAACATTTGAAAAATTAGGAAAATAAGAAACTGTCAGGAAGGTTACCCTGGGGGGCATAAGACACTAGGGTGTGCCTGGCCCACCTCGGGTACCTTCCCGACTCCATTTTTCTTCCGTTTGCCTGTTTCGCAAGATAAAAAAATCTTTATATACCCCCCGAACCTATTGACCTCCGTATCGCAGAGAAATCTCGTGTTTTCTTTTCCTCGCTGTTTTCTGCCAGATCTAAAAATATCTGTCTCAAGATTCCAAGGAGGATTGTCCAGTTACTTAGCGGCCTCTAGACAAGAATATCTTCGAGGATACCTATCCCTATATGTGTTATACCGATGAGGAATATGAAGATGAACCAGTCCCTCCTCGTTTCAAGATGAAAGCATGCAGGCATTATGCAGGAGGATAATAAAGCTCGAGATGGAGAATGATGAGTTGAGGATAGATAACTATCCTCCGGCGTATGTTGGAGGAAAAGAAAGACAAACCCTCTACTTCATGACCACCACCTCCTTCTTCATCACCAAAAGAAAATTGAGTATCGGGTATGGGCACTCCCCTTGGATTGCGCCAAGCTTGGGGGAGGTTCCCCGGTATCGTAAAACCTCCACTATCTTTTTGCCTCTATTTACCTTAGTTCGATCCATAGTTATCTTTTGCTTTAGATCAATAAAACTTTAGTTCGATCCTTTCTTTTCGAGAGTTCGCATAGTAATCTATCCTTGTAATCGTGTGCGAAATATATAATAAAGATTAGTTTAAAGTTTTGTTTCCTTTACTTTCATGTCTAATAAAAAAGGGAAAGCAAATAAATGAAAAGGATCATATGATAATCTTATGGTAAGTAATGACACCACATAAGGAAAAGTATAATTATAAAATTTTATTGGAGATTGACAAACATAGCATTGGTCAATGATGCAATTCATGAAAGAATTAATAAGGGAAGAGTAGATCCACATGCAAATACACTATCCTAGAAATCTGTTTTGATCGTGAGCCCCCATCAAAATAATATATGCCAAAATTGTTGATGTTTGACAAGGAAGACAACATAATGATTTATGTTTGTTCATATTCACATAGAAGTTATATTTTCATAGATCCTTCAACATGCGGTGCTTGCCCCCATCTTTGCTAGCAAAAAAATTCCGCACCAAGTAGAGATACTACTTGTGCATCCAAAAACCCTGAAACCAAAATCTTATTTTCAAGAGTTCACCGTACCTACCTAAGGATTGAGTGAGATCCTTCAAGTAAGTTGTCAGCGGTGCAATAAGGCAATACAAATTGGTTCTAAAAGTGTTAGATCATTTAGTGTAAGAGAAAATTGAGCATTGTACGAACTTGTGATGGCAAAGAATAAAAGCGACAGACTACATAATAAATATTGCTATCATAAGGGGCAATATGATGTGATGTTCTTTTGCACTAAGGAAATGAGCATACACACAAAAAGTGCATGGAAACCTCTCCTTCCCTCTAGGAAGGGCCTATCTTTTACTTTTATGTATTTACTTTCATGCAAGAGTCAAAGTTTTTCTCTCTATTCCTTTTTATTTTTCTCTTTTGGCAAGCATCATGTGGTGAGGAAAGATCTAGGCACATATATCCAGTTGGATATGGGTAGCATGAGTTATTATTGTTGACGTCATCCTTGAGGTGAGTATGTTGGGAGGCGAAACTATAAGCCCCTATCTTTCTACGTGTCCGGTTGGAATGTTTTGCTCATGTGTATGTGTTGAGTGTTATCAATCATAGAAGACTATATGATGATTGAGTATGTGCACTTGCCTAAAGGCTCTGATACGTGACCATTCCTGAAAAGATGATGAATTGTAGTTGCAAAGTTGACTGAGAACGTAGTTTGTTTGTTTCCAATAGAGTTCATGCTTTATACTTCGATGTTGTGATGAATTGTTACTTATTCATGAGAAGTCGATGATAAAAGTTCTATGATAAAAGTTTTATCTTAAAGTTTGTTGTTGTTATAATAATTTACCTGAAGCTTCTATGTCCGTATTTTGTTTTTATCGACACCTTTCTCTCTAAGCATGTGTACAAGTTTTTCGATTTCGTTTTTCGCTTGAGGACAAGTGAGGTCTAAGCTTGGGGGAGTTGATACATCCATTTTGCATCATGTTTACCTACTGTTATTTATAATGTTCTTATGCATAATAATGCCTTTTGGAGTAATTATAATACCTTTTCTCTCATAATTTGCAAGGTTCACACAAAGAGGGAGAATTCCGGTAGATGGAAATCTGGATCCGTAAGAGCTACGTCAGGCTACCTATTCTACACAACTCCAAATGAGCTGAAACTTCATGAGGAATTTTTATGGAACATATAAGAAATACTGGAGCAAATAACTACAGGAGGAGGGCCACCTGGTGAACACAAGACACCAGGGCGCGCCAGCCCCCTCAGGCACGCCCTAGTGTGTTGTGCTCAACCCAGCCCACCTCTGGTGCCCATCTTCTGGTATATAAGTCATTTTGACCTAGAAAAAATCAGGAGAGAACTTTCGGGACGAAGCGCCGCCGTCTTGAGGCGGAACTTGGGCAGGAGCATGTTTGCCCTCCGGCGGAGCGATTTTGCCGAGGGAACTTCCCTCTCGGAGATGGAAATCATCGTCATCATCACCATCACCAACAACAATAACTCTCCCATCTTGGGGACAGCAATCTCCATCAGCATATTCAACAACACTGTCTCCTCTCAAACCCTAATTCATCTCTTGTGTTCAATCTTTGTACCGGAACTATAGATTGGTACTTGTGGGTGACTAGTAGTGTTGATTACATCTTGTATTTGATTACGATATGGTTTATTTGGTGGAAGATGATAGGTTTAGATCCATTATGCTATTTAATACCCCTATGGTCTTGAGCATGATTATTATTTGTGAGTAGTTCGTTTTGTTCTTGAGGTCACGGGAGAAATCTTGTTGCAAGTAATCATGTGAATTTTATATGTGTTCGATATTTGGAAGGTATGTATGTTGTGATTCCCTTAGTGGTGTCATGTGAAAGTCAACTACATGACACTTCACCATATTTGGGCCTAAGGGAATGCATTGTGGAGTAGTTATTAGATGATGGGTTGTGAGAGTGAAAGAAGCTTAAACCCTAGTTTATGCGCTATTCCGTAAGGGGCTGATTTGGATACAAAAGTTTAATGCTATGGTTAGAATTTATTCTTAATACTTTTCTCGTAGTTGCGGATGCTTGCAAGGGGGTTAATCATAAGTAGGAGGTTTGTTCAAGTAAGAATAGAACCTAAGCACCGGTCCACCCACATATCAAATTATCAAAGTAGTGAACACAAATCAAACCAACATGATGAAAGTGACTAGATGAAATTCCCATGTACCCTCAAGAACACTTTGCTTATTATAAGAGACTGTTTTGGCCTGTCCTTTGCCTCAAAAGGATTAGCCTACCTTGCTGCACCTTTGTTACTACTATCATTACTTGCTCGTTACAAATTATCTTGCTATCAAACTATTCGTTACTTATAATTTTAGTGCTTGCAGAGAATACCTTGATGAAAACCACTTGTTATTTCCTTCTGCTCCTCGGTGGGTTCGACACTCTTACTTATCAAACGGACTATGATTGATCCCCTATACTTGTGGGTCATCACCGGGGTGGTCTCAAGACTTGTCTTCAGGGAAACCTCGACCTCGCCAGGCTCGCCTGCCCGGCAAGGGAGGTTTTTCCTTAGCGGTATCTTGCTCCTTTGGTTGGCCTTTTTTTTCTTGATCCACCCATTGATTTCTCAAAAGAGTTTATCTCTTCTGCTTGGTCTTGTTTTGGACGCTGCAACCTTGCTCTTGCGCCTGTGTATAGTCTGGGCAACACACCTGGGATTTGTTGCACCGACAGGAGCCCCCTGGCCTGGCCTAAACATGCTGCCGAGCGTCGTCGGGGTAGGCCCTGTCAAGTACACAGGCGAGGAGGCTGCGGTAGTTCGTCCTTTGAGATCTTCTTTGTTTCTTTATTAATCTGTGCTTAGGTTAGTTTCCGGTTTTCTCGTGTGTCGCATAATGCCAATTGTAGTGGGGCCATCTCTATAATGGCATGTGAATGACTATAACGCACGGGGGAGTAACTGCAAATTCACTCTTCCCACCACGTCCTTATCCCTTGCCACGTATGCTGCATGCATCGAGTGGGGTAGGTAACGGAGGCCCGTGGTGTGGGAGAGCATCAAGGCAGGGGCTCGGTCTTCTCAGATTGGTGGATAAGGATGGCGGTTACCTTCCCTAAGGAAGGAGCAAGCCCCCGTCCTCATTTTCCCTATAAGAGGGGATGTGGGTGGGGGTGCAAGCTCACACCAATCTCCCCCCTCTGTTTTCTAGTGTTGCTTCTTCATCATGATGAGGGGAGGGGAAGGAGGGCACGGCCGCGCCTTCATTGAGATATGGTCCCCTTCCCGTGCTCACACAGAGTATCCGGCCTGGAGTGGCGGTCTGGTGCTTAGCATGAGTGGGAAAGGTCTTAGGAGGGCATGCAGGCGGCGCGGCGGTAGCGTTGGAGGTTGCTACTCCGGCGTGTTCGTCGCTGGGCCGTCCGCGGTCTCAATCTTAGTGAGGGGACACGTATGTGAAAACACGCTGAGCTCCGTAATAGACACAAAGCGTGGTAGTCGACCATGGTCTATCCTCTCTTCGCCTGCGATGATAAAGGGAGACCGTGGAAGCGATTCGCCATTGGTTACAGTAGAGCCCCTCTTTTGGGGTACTGCTTGTCTTGGATACGGTCGGATTCCTCGTGCCCGTGCATGCTTCTTCAGGGGACATCATCCTTCTAGCTTCGGGTCAATGGAGACGACGATGCTCTCTATGGAGTCTCCCGAAGCGCTTGGTGCCTGTCCTTGCCGTCGCGACAGGGGCTCGAGCGACGACAGACGTGCCTCTTCGAGCGACTTCGACAAGGAGGGTGGCGGCAACTCACGGCGCGTCAAGAGTGAGGATGATCACTCCGACGCAGCGTGATTTCTGGAAGCACCATCATCACCGGCCAGGCCTCGGCAGCACCACCATCTGCACCTGCCCTCCGGTTTCTTCCTCCCAGCTCAGGAACGGCGCCCTCCAGATCCTCGGGAGGCGCCGAATCCCAGCCAGACCTTCCCTCCGTCTTCTTCCTCTCCCCTACGGTTTTGAGGAGGAGAGGTGAAAGGATCGATATAGTTGACTAGAGGGAGCTGAAGAGGAAACTAACAATTTTTAGCTTTTCTTTACCAAATTAAACTTTGCATCAAAGTAGGTTGTCTAGATACGCACCTAGGTAAGCAACCTATATGATGCAACAACAATGAGCACGAAAGCAAGCAAGGGATACAACACAATATATGCTTGCGCAAGTCAAGGTAAGAGATAACCAAGAGTGGAGCCGGTGGAGACGAGGGTGTGTTACCGAAGTTCCTTCCCTTTGAGAGGAAGTACATCTCCGTTGGAGCGGTGTGGAGGCACAATGCTCCCCAAGAAGCCACTAGGGCCACCATATTCTCCTCACGCCCTCACACAATGCGAGATGCTGTGATACCACTATTGGTGCCCTTGGAGGCGGAGACCGAACCTTTACAAACAAGGTTAGGGCAATCTCCACAACTTAATCGGAGGCTCCCAACAACACCATGAAGCTTCACCATAATGGAATATGGCTCCGCAGTAACATCAATCGTCTAGGGTGCACCAACACCCAAGAGTAACATGATACGCAAGGGATTAGTGGGAGGAATCAAATTTCTCTTGGTGGAAGTGTAGATCGGGGCCTTCTCAACCAATCCCTACAAAATCAACAAATTTGATTGGATAGGGAGAGAGATCGGGCGAAAATGGAGCTTAGCGCAACGATGGAGCTTGGGGAGGGAAGAGGTAGTCAACTTGATGAAGAAGACCCCCTTTATATAGTGAGGGGAAAGATCCAACCATTACCCACTTATTCAGCCTCCAACATGCGGTACTACCACATAGACACACGGTACTACTGCAAGGGCATACGGTACTACCGCTCGCGTGGCAGAGACCAGATGAGGCCCTGGTGCGTGTAGCAACGAGCGGTAGAACCGCTAGAGCGGTACTACCGCGCCCCCTTGCGGTACTTCCGCAAGGCTGGGTTCAACTGGGCTGCGAAGGAACGGACTAATAAAATTACATCCGTGGCTACTTCCGCTGAGTTTCGGTCTATGCGAAAATCTGGTACGGTACTACTGCTCGCACGGAGCGGTAATACCGCATAGGGCGCGGAAGTAAAAAATACTTCTGCACCTTCTTCCATGCATGCCAGGTTTCTCGGCTAGAGGCCACGGTACTACCGCGGGCGAGGAGTGGTACTACCGCTACCCTGGGTGGTACTACCATGGACCGCTGCAGTACTACTTCTCTCTTGAGCAGTACTACCGCACTCCACAAAAACTATAGCACTTGGAGACCTTCATCTTCGTATAGATTAGGGAAAATGACCAGTGCTCCAATGAAGGGAAGGAAAGGTGGTGCAAAGGAATAGATGTGTACACGTTGATTCCACCCTAACCTTTCTAAAGCGGACCCCCTCTTAATAGTACGGCTTTCCTACGACTCAAATCCACTGAAAAGAAACACAGAGAAACGTCGTCTTCGATAGGCTTCGAGGGGCACCGAATCGTCTTGTGCCTAGACATGAGATATCTAAAATGCTCAATGCACACGATTAGTCTACAAATGCATTGTCATCAATCACCAAAACCACATACGGAGGAATATGCCCTTACAAGTTCCCCCTGTTTGGTGGATTGATGACAATTCTGGATTTGCACATACGGATATAAAATGAACATAAGCAAACCCAACATCTATAAAATATAGACAGGCTCCCCCTAGATGTGTGCACTCTATAGATATGCTTTGGACTGCACGACACACATACTAGGATCAACACCCCCCCTATATTTATAGACAAGGAAATCCTTGCAATAATATACATGACACTAAGCATTGAGGCAAGGTCAAGTAACTGAGCATGAAGTAAAGGGCACAGGATAGCATAAGCTCACAATCTACTAAACATACTAGACAATAAGATAAGCTTGAGGGCATATGTCTTACACCATATGATAGCCTCCTGGTCTCACACGAACACAACCACAAACCAACCAACGAAAGCAACGAAGGTTCAACAGAACGAAAACAAAGCGACACAAGACTCGACACGAGACTCACAAATCCTACACTCTCTCCCCCTTTGGCATCAAGACACCAAAAAGGCAGAGAGGACACCTATGACACAGGTGGTGGTAGAACTCCAAGGCATCACCATTCATGTTCCTCCTCCTCAAAGTCCTCAGCTGCATGGGATGAAGAGGGAACTCCAGTATCCTCCTCAGACTCACTCCATCGGCAGTGCTGTCTGGTCCATTGTTCCTCATCTGTGATCTTCTCCTCAGAGCCATCCTGGACCTCAAGGCCAACCTGCCTCATAATAGCTGTCGGTAGGAACGACACCTATGGGATCACAAGAATCCCTACTGTGGTTAGCGGGGAGCGGTGTCGTGAGAAGAGCGGATCAAACAGATAGCACACTGTTCGTTTATCCAGGTTCGGGCCGCGAGGATGCGTAAAACCCTACTCCTGCTTTGGTGGATTGTATATCGGTGTTCTTGAGCTAGCTATGCGGCGTGAGGAGCTCCAAAAAGCCGAATCCTTCCTCTGGTCGCCTCGGGACTCCTTTTATAGAAAAAAGGGGTTGCCACAGTGGCAAACATGAGGTGGAAAGGGTACAGTGCTGCGAGGTTATCCCTCACATCACATGACAAGGCGCATTTAATGCCTCTTGCTTAGGTGTCCTTGCTTTATCGGGGACGGGGGAGAAACCTGTCTTGTCCGTCGCCGCTCTTTCTTGTGTCGACACGCGCCCTGGCCAGCGACGCCTGCGATGCCATGTAGGTAGGCAGGCAGCTGAGGTGGCGCAGTGGTGGGTCTTCACGAAGATCTGCATGCCGCCACGCAGGTGCCTGCCCAGCTGGTTGGGTCGGCAGCTGCATGCATGCGGTGGTGGAGGTTTAGTCGGTGTGGGCCTGATGGTGGCCCTGCGGGTGTCCTCGGTAAGGGCCTTGCCGAGGCCCCTGCTGTCATCCCCGGCAAGGCGCTTGCTGGGGGCCTTGTGGTCTTCCTCGACTGGGATCCCGCCAAGGGTTGTCGTCTCCTTAGTGCGTATCTGATCTTGAATGTCTTCACAAAGATCTGCATGCCGCCACAGGGATGTCTCCCGAATCCTTGCCCTTTGGGGGCAGTGGACTCAAGGGTGATTTTCTCCGTAGGCGCAGGACAAGTCGCCGTGGCAAGGGTCTTGTCGGGGCTGCTAGAACTGTCTCCCGGCAAGGATCTTGCCGGGGGAGTCCGCTTCGTCCCCTTTGCTCTTCGTGGTCTTGGCCTTGGCGTCGTTCTAGTTCTCATGAGCTTCAGTCTTACCCTGGCTCACCTCCCTTGCCTTGCTTGGTGTGGTGGTATCCGCGGCTCAGACTTCCCGTGCACAGTTATATGGGTACAAAAAAGTGTACCCCTCTTTTTGTACACCGACAGGAGCCCCCGGGCCTGGGCCACACATAAGCGCAACGCGTTGTTGGGCTAGGCCCAAAAACAGTGCGCGGGCAGGTGGGGCGGTTTTTACCGTGGTAAGATTCTTCGCGCGCTGCGCTTCCCACAATTCCCGCGCGTGGCGCGTCGTGGGGAGGCGCGTGTGACGTGGGCGGCATGCGTGGGGTTGGTTCCCATAGGCATGCGTCACATCGTAGTAATGGGGCAGTTCGCGCCTTCCCCATAGACGGAGGGAGGCGTGGAGGCGCGGCCCATTTATTGAATGGGGCTGAGGCACGGTCTTCAAGGCGTCCACTCCCCACGATCACGGGGTGGGGAGTGGTCGTCTCACCCGTCCCCTCAGTTCTGCACGTCCGCCATGTGTCTCCCATGCGCCTGGGGTGGCAAACGGTGGAGGCGGGAAACCGGGCCGTCGTTGGTTGGGGCGGCGGGTCGGTCCTGGCTCCCTGTGCCTTCCGTATCTTGATTGGCCGAGCGGGGCGGCGGGTCGGTCCTGGCTCCCTGTGCCTTCCGTATCTTGATTGGCCGAGCGGGGCGGCCGAGCCCCAACCCCGATCCTTTATAAAGAGCGGGAGGGGGATGGCGTCTCGCATTCTTTCATCTTCTTCTTCCTTCAGCTTCTGCTCCTCCCTTCCATCTGTCATGGAGAGAGGGAATCCCGGTCCTTCAACAGTGGCGGCGAGGGTCGCCGCTCGACAACGCGTCCCTCCTTCTCCTACGCCTGTGGTGGCAGAGCCAGCCGCGAGGGGAAGGGGGAGGAGGCGAGGCCGTGGGCGAGGTCGGGGCGCTCGGGGAAGAGGAGGACGGGGCGGCGCGCCGGCCTCGCCTCCGCCAGCAGCTCCTCCAATGGAGGGCCATGTTGGGGATGACCCATATGAGTTCTTCGTCAGGCTGCGCCGGCCGCCGTGCCGTTGCCTTCATATCCTAACTCCATTTGTGCGGGAGATGGAGCTGGATCCGCCGAAGTCATTGCGGCTGCACATGAGGGGCTGCGGGATCAGTGGCACGCAGTTCTGCGTCGACTTCCCCGCCCGTCATGTGATGTATCTTCGTCGGGGATGGAAGACGTTTGCTCATATCCACCGCTTGACGGAGGGGCTCACTCTCCATTTTAAGCTGATGGAGGGTGGCTTTCTCTCCGTCAAGGTCTTCGGGCTCTTTGGGACCCGTGCAAGGTGCTGCGTGGAGAGCTCTTCTGATAGTGAAGAGACGAGGAGGATAGCGGCAGCGACGATGAGGGTAGTAGGCGGCAGGATGACGGGTCCGACTAGGTGTCGAGTGCCGCTCCGTGCGGCACCGGCGACCCCATCATCCGTGTCGCCGGCTCCCTGAACTTCTCGAGGTCGTCTCCTTGGGCGGCTGCGGAAGAGGGCGGGCGGCAAGGCCATCAAGTCGGAGTACGCGGGCACCGATGCCTTTGACGCGTGCTGACGTCCTGCCGCCTCATCTTTGAGCTCTGCTTCTGGCGCCGCCATCACCATCCAGCCTTTGGACGGCCACCAAGATGTTCTCTTGGTGTCTTCTGCCACCCGTACCTCGCCTAGGCGCTCCTTTTGTCCTTTTCGCCTCCTTGACCTGCCTCCTGAGGAGAGGGACAACAAAGGGATTACGGGCACCTTATCTCTTTTTAGTTTGTAAGCCTTCGGGCCTTTGTTGAATTTAAAACTTGTAATCCCATCATTCATGTTTTTCATTCCCTATGGACTGTACCTGAGTAGAATGTTTTTTAATGAAAAAGGGATGCTTGTGGGGTCATTTGTTTGCGGGTGGAACCCACGACAAGGAGTAAATCCTTGATATCTTCAAGATAAACATTTCTTTGCCCGGCAACAGGCCTTGCCATCTCCCCACTTCGCTCGACCTTCCTCACGCCTTTGGCGGAGGCAGGGATGAGGCGGGTTCAGGCTCCTTGTTTCATCCTTTCGCTGCCGCGACTACGACCAAACTTGGCCCAGGAACGAGCCCTAGGGCCTAGAGTTAGGGGAGCACGGTAGCTTAGGGGAAAACGAGGTTTCACATACCTCAGTCCATAATGGAATGCATGATAAGGGATGAAGAACTTATCTGAAGCTGCAGTCCCCGGCAACCCTGGTTCGCCGTGGGTGAATCTTTGCTCTTGCAGCCCCCGGCAATACTGGCTTGCCGGGGGCTAGATGCTGGTCTGTTCCTCTTTTTTTTCTCCCCATGTGGTTCGGCACGGATATCTGTGTGTCCTGTGAACCAAAGAAGACAAAAGAAAGACAAAGAGACGCACACTCGACCTCTAAGCTAGGGGTTAGTCACCGCTAAGCACTATGAACCCTAACCAAGGAAGAGACTTGACCTAGCATGCATGCTATAACTTAGGGCGCCAGCGCTTCATTTATTTATGCTTAGGGTCTGCGCCTGGCTTTGTACAAAGGGTTACATGCGTCATCGGCAAGGCTCGTACAAAAGGTGGCTTGCCGGGGGGGCCGGCAAGCCGCGCCTCATGGGTAAAAATTGCGAAGATGCTCAATGTTCCAGGAGTTACTCACCGGAATGGCATCTTCGGTCTCCAGGCGGACTGCGCCGAGCCTGGTGACTCGTATTACCCGATAAGGGCCTTCCCACTTTGGCGTCAACTTCTTGGAATTCTTGGCCGATTGAACGCACCGAAGAACAAGGCCGCCTTCCTCAAAGGTTCGGGCATGAACCTTGCGGCTATGGTAGCGGCGCAAGGCTTGCTGGTAGCGCGCTGCTCTCACAGCCGCCCGAAGATGATCATCCTCAAGGAGCGTTGCGTCATCTTTCCACAATTGCTCTTGCTCAAGCTCGTCATAAGCGAGTACTCGAGGTGACCCGTATATGAGTTCCGTGGGGAGAACTGCTTCTGCCCCGTATACCAGGGCAAAGGGTGTCTGGCTGGTGGCTCGATTTGGTGTCGTTCTGATTGACCAAAGAACCACCGGCAATTCATCAATCCAGCGCCTTCCACTCTTGTGCAGTCTGTCAAAGGTCTTTGTCCTCAAGCCTCGCAGTACTTCAGCATTTGCCCTCTCAGCTTGACCATTGCTTCGTGGGTGAGCAACGGAAGCGAAACAGACCTTGCTGCCGAGGTCTTGAATATATTGCATGAAGGTGTGGCTTGTGAACTGCGTGCCGTTGTCGGTGATAACCCTATTGGGTACACCAAAACGGCACACCAGTCCTTTGAAGAACTTGACGGCTGACTGTGCTGTGACCTTCCTCACTACTTCCACTTCTGGCCACTTTGTGAACTTGTCGATTGCAACGTACAAGTACTCAAAGCCCCCGACAGCGCGGGGGAAGGGCCCAGTATGTCGAGCCCCCAGACCGAGAAAGGCCAAGAGAGAGGAATGGTTTGAAGGGCTTGAGCTGGCTGATGAAGCTTCTTTGAATGGAACTGACACGCTTCACACCTGGTGACTAGTGTCGTCGCATCCTGGAGGGCGGTGGGCCAGAAGAAGCCTTGCCGAAACACTTTGTCGGCAAGGGCCCTTGACCCGATGTGGGATACACATATGCCTCCATGTATCTCCGCCAACAGCCCCAGTCCTTCCTCTCGAGGGATACACTTCAATTTCACGTCGTTCGGCCTCTTTCTGTACAGGACGTCATCGACGAACTGGTACATAGTAGAGCGACGGGCTACTTTTTCCGCTTCTTCCTGCTCCTTAGGAAGTTCCCCTGTTTGGAGGAATCGAACGGTATGCTGTGCCCACGCTGGAGCCTGGGCCTCGACGGCGAGGACTAAAGGTATTTCCTGCGCTATCGGAGCGGTTGTCTCCATGGAAAGAGCTTGATGCTTTGTCGGAGCCAGCCGTCCCGCGGCGGGCTCAGTGTCTCCGGCAACATCCTTGCCGGCAGCTTCGAGGAGCTCGGCGGGAAAGTACTTGCCATTGCACTTTTCGCCAACGTCAGATTTGAAGGCACGGTGAGTAGGCCACTGGAACTGCCGCAGCTCATGGGTAAAAGCCGGACAACCTACCTCGTAATGTAGGCCTCCAGGGCTCTCCGGGGCCGGGTGGTTCACAGCAGGCCCTGCTCGCCTGTCTGACTGGTGGCACGCTCCGCGCCGGCACTCGATAGTGGTTCGAGCGTCTTCATGGGCTCGTTCCCAAAGAACTTGGTGCTGGTCACAGTGGGTCCGCGGGTCAGACGATGCTATGGAGATGTCGTCGCCCGCGACATCGCGACGAGCCGGCGTCCGCGGTACCGGATGGGGAAGAGGTGAATGCACCATGGTCGCGGCGCCACCGGCTTTTCCTCCACTGGTCCGCGGGACTCCATCGGAGCGTCGACCCGGGGGCCCCACCGGACTTGGTTCGTCTTTGTTGGTCACTGCAACAAGGCTTCGGATAGTGGCTCTCCATTCGTCGAGTTTCCCCGTAGTGGGAGGAAAGTCGAGGAGCAACTGCGCGCGCGCCAGGGCCTCTGCTGGCGTCGGTGGCAGCGAAACCTGCACGGATCGCGACGCGCTTCGACTTCTGACCATGTCAGAAGGAGCGCTATCACGACCCCATGGTTGCACGCCGTTTTCACCAGCGCCTCGGCGAGTGGGAAGGTCTTCTACGTCCCGGTAGTGGCGCTCGGGGCTCTTCCCACGGCGAAGACCGGGATCTTCGGCGTGATTACGCCGTTCGTCGCGCGCTGCCTGGGAGGAGCGCGCTGTTGGCACCAGCATGGGAGTCTTGGAGGCCCTTGCGTCGCCTTCGGGCGGGGCGGCGATGACCCTGGAAGGCCCCGCTCCACCCGCGAAGGGCTTGGCTCCGCCTTTGGATTTGGCGACATGTGGCCCGTTACTAGGCGCACAAACATCGCTGCCTCCCAAACTCCGGCTACTGGGATGGTGTTGGTGTTCGCGAGCAGCGCCCCGGGTCCTTTTTGCAACCGGTCCGCTGCTCGCCCGCGTCGGGACGGGCTGTCCGGCTTTCGACTGGCCAACCGCCACCGTCGTCTTCTTCTTGGGCGCCATGATGATGAAGAAGCGCCGAACTAACTGCTAAAGCCGATTCTCACAACTGCGCCCCCCTACCTGGCGCGCCAAAGATGTCGGTGGGAACGACACCTATGGGATCACAAGAATCCCAACTGTGGTTAGCGGGGCGCGGGGTCATGAGAAGAGCGGATCAAACAGATAGCACACGGTTCGTTTATCCAGGTTCGGGCTGCGAGGATGCATAAAACCCTATTCCTGCTTTGGTGGATTGTATATCTGTGTTCTTGAGCTAGCTATGGGGCGTGAGGAGCTCCAAAAAGCTGAATCCTTCCTCTAGTCGCCTCGGGCCTCCTTTTATAGAAAAAAGGGGTTGCCACAGTGGCACACAGGAGGTGGAAAGGGTACAATGCGGCGAGGTTATCCCTCGCATCACATGACAAGGCACTTTCAATGCGTCTTGCTTAGGTGTCCTTGCTTTATCGGGGATGGGGGAGAAACCTATCTTGTCCATCGCCGCTCTTTCTTGTGTCGACACGCGCCCTGGCCAGCGACGCCTACGATGCCATGTAGGTAGGCAGGCAGCTGAGGTGGCGCAGTGGTGGGTCTTCACGAAGATCTGCATGCCGCCACGCAGGTGCCTGCCCAGCTGGTTGGGTCAGCAGCTGCATGCATGCGATGGTGGAGGTTTAGTCGGCGTGGGCCTGATGGTGGCCGTGCGGGTGTCCTCGGTAAGGGCCTTGCCGGGGCCCCGGCAAGGGTCTTGCCGAGGCGCCTGCTGTCATCCCCGGCAAGGCGCTTGCCGGGGGCCTTGTGGTCTTCCTTGGCTGGGATCCCGCCAAGGGTTGTCGTCTCCTTAGTGCGTATCTGATCTTGAATGTCTTCACAAAGATCTGCATGCCGCCACGGGGATGTCTCCCGAATCCTTGCACTTTGGGGGCAGTGGACTCAAGGGTGATTTGCTTCGGAGGCGCGGGACGAGTCGCCGCGGCAAGGGTCTTGCCGAGGCTGCTAGAACTGTCTCCCGGCAAGGATCTTGCCGGGGGAGTCCGCTTCGTCCCCTTTGCTCTTCGTGGTCTTGGCCTTGGCATCGTTCTAGTTCTCTTGAGCTTCGGTCTTACCCTAGCACACCTCCCTTGCCTTGCTTGGTGTGGTGGTATCTGTGGCTCAGACTGCCCGTGCACAGTTATAGGGGTACAAAAAAGTGTACCCCTCTTTTTGTACACCGACAATAGCCTTGTTGCGAGGAGGAGCCATCTTGGTGTTCACATGAGCCTGGTACTATCCCTTGGCCTGCAAGCAGAACAGAGCCTTTATCTTGGCCTTGAGCTTCTTATACCAAGTTGGCTTAGTAGAGGGTGGAGTGTATCCCTCAGAACTGTCCTCAACCGCCTCCTCCTCCAACTCATCCTCATCCACATCCATCCTAGCAGCCTCTGCCTCTGCCCGGGTAGTGGTGTTAGCCCACTTGTTCTTCTGGCGCAGCTTGATGGGTTCATGGCGAACCCAGTTGGGAGCAAGAAACTCTTCACACGAAAAGAGCTTCTCCCAAGTCTTCGATATCAAGAGAAACAGGTAAGGTCCCTAGATGGGCACCTTACGATTGAACACAGCAAATTGCGGCTCACACCACATGAGATGTGAGAGATCAAGTGGTTGAGTCTGCTTGAGACGCGCTTGCTCACAAATGAGCATCATATCCACAATATAGGCATGCACCTTCTCCTTGTTGCCTATGCGAGGAAAAAGTGAGTTGCGGAAGATCTCGTGCATGATGTCAAGGAACGGGTTCAACACCCAAGTCTTCTTGTCATTGGCTAACTTCTTCTCAACAAGGTACGGTAAAAGCTTGTTCTTGTTGGCCGACTCAGGGTTGGCATGTGGGCGGACACCAACGGGCACATTGAGCCCCTCATCACGAACGTGCAACATCTCCATGAATTCCTTCCACTCTGCAGACATCCTCTTCCCATTAGTCATCCACGTCATGGTCCGTTTCTCATCCATGTGGAAGTGGACATAAGCAAAGAACCGAGCCACATCTCCGGGTTAAAGTGCATGTGGAACGTGAGTAACTCCTCAATGACAAACTGCACAACCAAATCCGGAGGCTCACAAAAGTATGCATGGTCCTTCTTCAGATGATTCATATCAATCCACTGAACGAGTACATGGAGGTTCTGCTTGGCCTTGATCACATCCAAGAAGATAAGATTCTATTGCTTGGTCCAAAACAAGTCATTTCCCTTTGAAAGCTCCCTAGGGTTGGCTTAGGGGTTGAGCTTCCTTCGAGTGAGAAACTCCGCTTGAGGCATTTCATCCATGCCAATAGTTGGTGCCTTGAACTTGCTAGCTGTGGTCTAGACGTGGCGTTGTGGGGCCCTGGACTCCTCAGGAGGCTCTTGGTTGCGAAGGCGCTTCGATCTCGTGTCACAGCTGGGATTCGAGCGCCAGACATTGGAACCGGATCCACCACCTATGACACACAACACAGCACACGAGAAAAACGAGAAGGATTAGTGCAAAGACCAAGGCCAAAACAAATGAAACATGTAGAAATGAGGTTGGGAGGACAAAACCGAGTAGTTTTTAACCCAACGGTAGTACCGGGCTAGGATGCGGACGTTAAATTTTACATCCGCTTTAGCCGCGATAGTACTGTGCTGGGTTGGCACCGTAGTATCGCGCCTGGAGGAGCGGTAGTACCACTCCAGGCGGTAGTACCGCACGGAACATCAACTCACAAGAATGCCAAGAGCAGATCTAGAAACATATATAAAAGTAGATCGATACTACCGTTGATCAAAACTACACCCTTGTATCACAGCAAATAGCATATCTACTGCACTAGCACTCTCCAACAATCTCCTCTTGCAAAGATTTAGCCAAAAATCACAAGAACTACACATGCATCTCCCCAAAACCTAGAAACACAACAACGTGGCAAAGAGAGAGGGACAAGGGGAGATACCGAGTTCCACGGCAAGAGGGCGAGGTGGGGATCGATCCTACCGGTCGGAATGCAAGGAGAGCGGCCAGAGACGATGATCTAGTGAGGTCCTTCGGCACCGTTCTTGGACAGGAAAGAGAGAGAGAGAGACGAAGTGGGGAAAAGAGATGAATGGGTATGGGGAAGTTGGAACTCCCCCTGCCCGCTCTTAACCCCCATGCACTCACGAGGGTGCGGTAGTACCGCGGGTCATCGCGGTAGTACCGCCTAAGCAGATGTACCGCACACAGGGCAGTAGTACCGCCCAGGAAGATGTACCACACATAGGCCAGTAGTAACGCTCTTCCAGTGGCAGTAAAAAATTACAGCCGCGATGGAAGCGGTAGTACCGTGCCTGGGATGCAGCTGTGCACGCACATGGCAACCCATCTCCAACGGTAGTACCATGGCTTGCCACTGTAGTACCGTAAACCCAAGAAAGTGCACGTTTCGATAAAAACATAAAAACACGGCCTTTGCAATGCAACCTTCAAGCAACCGGACACGCAAAAGAGCACACACACGAGGCAACTTAAACACAAACACGAGACAAAAGAAGGCAAAAGAAAACGAGGACCAAACACGAAGAAAACCCTCAAAGGGAGAGGGCGGTGGCCGGAGCCACCTATGTTTGAGTCAATTGGTATGGAACTGCGAGGAATTATCCTTGGGCCCATGAACAAAACTCGTCTTTTAAGCACAAGTACCATAAAAATGGCTAATGTGAAAGAGTTGATCAATTTATGCATAATGGGAGAGGGAGAGTTCATTTAGAGAACAACACCCCCCTATGTCCATGCCTACACCTAAACAAGACATCAAGACGAGTATGGTGGGGTGTGCAAAGGTTCTAGCCACCTTGCTCGAATCAATGATATTTAGCTCATGCCTTAACTCACGAAATCTTGCTTCATCCAAGGACTTCGTGAAAATATCTGCAAGGTTATTATGAGTATTGACATAGTTGAGCTCGATCCCCCCTCGCCTAATGTGATCCTGAATGAAATGATACCGAATCTCAATATGCTTTTGTCCTGAAGTGTTGCACCGGGTTAAGAGAAATGTTGATGGCACTTTCATTGTCACACCAAAGAGGCACCATGAAATTGGCACCCTCCAAAAGTCGAATTCCTATCAACTTTTCTCCCACCCAATCCAAGTCCGGAAATCCCACAAGGTTCAAGTTAGCTCCTCTTGGGTACCATAAGCCAAAGTGTGGGGTATGAGCCAAATATTGAAAGATTCGCTTGACCGCCACATAGTGGCTTTCCTTGGGTGCAGCTTGAAGCCATGCACAAATTCCCACACTCAACATGATATCCAGTCTAGATGCACAATGGTAAAGCAACGAGCCAATCATGGAGCAATATACCTTTTGATCCACCGCTTTACCATTGGGATCTATGTCAAGTTGGCATTTGACGGGAATTGGAGTGGAAGCCGGCTTGACATCACTTAGCTTGAATCTCTTGAGCATGTCTTGAGTGTTTTTGGCTTGGTTGATGAAGTTTCCTTCTCTTCTTTGTTTGATTTCGAAGCCGAGAAAGAAGTTCAACTCTCCCATCATGGACATCTTGAACTTCGAGGTCATGAGAGCGGCAAACTCTTCATTGAAAGCTTTGTTAGGAGAACCAAAGATAATATCAGCAACATATAGTTGGCATACAAACAAATACCCTTCGACCTTCTTAGTAAAAAAAGAGTGGGGTCGATTTTCCGAATTTCAAACCCACGGTCTTGCAACAACTTGGTAAGGTGCTCATACCACGCATGTGAGGCTTGTTTAAGGCCATAGAGTGCCTTATCGAGGTGGTACACATGATTGGGGAACTTGGGATCCTCAAACCCCAGGGGTTGTTTGACATGCACCAACTCATTAATAGGACCATTAAGAAAAGCACTCTTCAAATCAATTTGTTGGAACTTGAAGTTATGATGAAAAGCATAAGCAATCAACAAACAAATAGATTCAAGGCGAGCAACGGGAGCAAGGGTTTCACCGTAGTCGATATCCTCGACTTGGGAGTAGCCTTGTGCTACCAAATGAGCCTTGTTGCGAACAATAATACCATGAGCATGTTGCTTGTTCTTGAATATCCACTTGGTTCCAATGACATTATGGTTCACCTTTGGCCTTGGCACCAATCTCCACACCTTGTTGTGCTCGAAATTGTTGAGTTCTTCATGCATAGCATTAAGCCAATCCAGATCCTCTAGCACCTCATAGACATTTTGGGGTTCAACACAAGAAACAAACATGTGATTTTCACAATAGTTTGCTAATTGTCTACGAGTGCTTACCCCCTTTCTTAAGCTTCCAAGCACATTTGTCATGAGATGATTTTTGGTAGTGAGCTTGGATGCAACCTTGGTGGCACGACGCTCCAATTCCTCCTCAGGAGAGAGTTGAGGAGCGGTAACTTGATCATCTTGAGCGTCGTATTGAGCTTGTTCTTGATCTTGAGCTTTCTCTTTATCTTGAACTTGCTCGGTGGTGAGAACTTGACCTTGGGCATCACCTGGTGGTTCACCACCATCTTGAGGTTGATCTTGCCCTTGATCTTGTTCATTTGGTTGAGGGCCTTCACTTTGTTCTTCGGATGCATGTGGGTCTTGGGTTGGTGCTGGTTCCACTTCAGTGGAACATTGTCCTACTCCTTCAGCCACAAGGGGTTCCCCAATGGGTAGGATATGACCAACACCCATTCTTCTTATGGCTTGGGGAGGAATTTCATCACCTACATCACAAGTACCACTTTGCTCCACCTGGGAGCCGTTATTCTCATCAAACTCCACGTTACACGTCTCCTCAATGAGTACGGTGGACTTGTTGAGGAGATGGTAAGCATGAGAGTTTGTAGCATAACCAAAAAATATGCCCTCATGAGCTCTAGCCTCAAATTTAGACAAACGAATACCTTTCTTGAGAATGAAACACTTACACCTGAACACCTGGAAGTACTTGAGGTTGGGCTTGTTGCCGGTGAGTATCTCATATGGAGTCTTGTTCAAGCCTTTGCGGAGATAGAGCCGACTGGATGCATGACAAGCGGTGTTGATGGCTTCGGCACAAAAGTTCTATAGAGACTTGAACTCCGCCATCATGGTCCTTGCCGCATCCATCAACGTCTGGATCTTCCTCTCCACTACACCATTTTGTTGAGGGGTGTAAGGTGTGGAATGTTGATGCTTGATCCGCTCATCACTAAGAAACTCATCCAAGGTGTAGTTCTTGAACTCGATGCCATTGTCACTTCTTATCGTCAAGATCTTTGCATTGTGTTGACGTTGAGCTTCATTTGCAAAGTCGATGACGGTTTGTTGGGTGTAACTCTTCCTCTTGAAGAAATATACCAAAGCATATCTTGAATAATCATTCACAATCACAAGGCAATACTTTCTACCCCCAAGACTATCAAAGGATGGAGGCCCAAAGGGATCCAAGTGAAGGAGCTCCAAGGGCCTCTTCGAGTAGATGATAGTCGTGGGAGGGTTAGCCTTCTCATGTAGCTTTCCTTTGATACAAGCACTGCAAGCACGGTCTTTGGCAAAACTACCATTTGTTAGTCCACGGACATGGTCCCCCTTGAGAATACTTTGCAAAGATCTCATATTGACATGGGCTAAATGGCGATGCCAAAGCCATCCCATCACTAGTAGAAAAAGGGTCAAACGTGAAGCACATTAGTGCCGGTTTGAATTAGAGCCGGCACTAATGTGTACATTAGTGCCGGTTCGTGGCAGCGATCAATAGTACCGGTTCGTGGCGAACCTTTAGTACCGGTTCATGCCACGAACCGGTACTAAAGAGGCTGCATCAGCCTGCGGTCAGGCTATGGCCCCACCATCACCATTTAGTGCCTGTTCTTACCACGAACCGGTACTAATGAGGTTATGGCAAGCTGTTTTTAGTCCCACCTCGCCAAGAGAGAGGCAGTATGAGCGGTTTATAAGCCGTGAGTGCACAGACAATGACGAAGAGTTGCAATGCTCACCTACATGTTGATTAGCTTCAAGCCTTGCGTAATAGCATAGATTGCACTGAGCTATGTGCAGTGCAGTCTACACTATTCCGAATGGCTTGAAGCAAATTAACCAGCATTGCACCTCTTTTTTATGTTTAATAACTTATTTAAACTCCGGACTTCTTTTGTGTTCAGTATGCAGCATTTAAAGCGACATCATCAATTTTCAACATGTTCTGACATCATTTGTTGTTTTTCGGTCATTTACCTAATTGTTTAGAGAGCTAAATGACCGTGAAATTGAAAATCATTACAAAATGAATCCTGAAAATGTTGAAACTTGGCATGGTATCATCATATCACCCGCGTAGCATGCGCGAAAGAGTAGAGAGGGTCACGGCAAAAACTGGACGCACTTCGTGTACAAACTGGACAAACTCTTTCCGAGTATCAGGGTTTCGGAGTCCGGAGTGGGTACTAATGTGCATCCCACCAATCAGGAAGAATCACACGGATCGTGTGTTTCTTTCTAGCTCTTGCGAGTCGTTGGATCAAGGGTGTGTTTCTTCCTAGCTCATGTGAGTCGTTGGATCGAAACTACCACAATCACTTTGTGAGCCAGACGACCCTATATATAGCTAGCCCACCTCTCGCCTTCCCTGCATAAGTCTTTCAGTTCATCGACTACATACATCTACCAGTTCATCGACTGCATACATCTACCAGTTCATCGACTGAATACAAATCATTCGGATTCGCCATCATACGTCCAACCGTGCATTTGATATGCATATATATGCATCACGAGCAACAGTTGGGCTGTATGATGGCGATACCGATTGGTTTGTTCTAGATCCGACATAAAAGGTTTGATACAACTTCTTTTTTGTGACATAAGAGCTATCTCTCCTCCTACCTATTTTAGTTACACAACTACCTATTTGTGCCAAATTTTCACTTTTGCTGTTGCTCTTGCATCATAAGCATCCATGTTAACTGGACTTACAAGTAATGCAATTTAACCAAACTATCTTGTGATCTTCGCCAAGAGAGAGGCAGTATGAGCGGTTTATAAGCCGTGAGTGCACAGACAATGACGAAGAGTTGCAATTCTCACCTACATGTTGATTAGCTTCAAGCCTTGCGGAATAGCATAGATTGCACTGAGCTATGTGCAGTGCAGTCTACACTATTCCGAATGGCTTGAAGCAAATTAACCAGCATTGCACCTCTTTTTTATTTTTAATAACTTATTTAAACTTCGGACTTCTTTTGTGTTCAGTATGCAGCATTTAAAGCGGCGTCATCAATTTCCAACATGTTCTGACATCATTTGTTGTTTTTCGGTCATTTACCTAATTGTTTAGAGCTAAATGACCGTGAAATTGAAAATCACTACAAAATGAATCCTGAAAATGTTGAAACTTGGCATGGTATCATCATATCACCCGCATAGCATGCGCGAAAGAGTAGAGAGGGTCACGGCAAAAACTGGACGCACTTCGTGTACAAATTGGACAAACTCTTTCCGAGTATCAGGGTATCGGACTATACAAAAATAAATAATGCAGAAAATAAAAAAACTATACAAAAAAATTACTCAAAAATAAATAGAAGAAAATAAATAATGCAGAAAAGAAAAAACTATATAAAAACTAATCAAAAATAAATAAAAGAAAATAAGTAATGCAGAAAAGAAAAAACTATATAACAAATTTGTTGGCGCACTGCCCTGTGGGTCTACCAGACCTAGGGTGTGCAAATGCAGGCCCAGGAGGGCCAGCAGACTCACAGGGCAGCGCGCCCTAATTAATTAGGCCCAGAAGCCTGCTATATAGAGGAGTTCGAAGAGGTAGCCGCGGTTGGGTTTATAAACCAGTGCGGCTGCCCTTCGCCGGGCGAGGTGGGACTAAACTTTGGGGTGGCAGCACAAGGCTTTTAGTACCGGTTGGAGCCAGCAACCGGTACTAAAGGCCCCCCTTTAGTACCGGTTGGTGGCTCCAACCGGTACTAAAAGCCTTCGTTTCCCGCCGCTTGGCCTGGCGAAAATAGGCCTTTAGTACCGGTTGGAGCCACCAACCGGTACTAAAGGCCCATCCTATATACATAGCTCTTACGAAAATTTCAGTTTCATCCCAGTTCGTCTCCAACCTCCGCCGCGCGCGCCGCACGATCCCGTCGTCGCCGCCCGTCGTCCGTCGTCATCGTCGCTGTCCCCGCCGCCGCCCGTCGTCGTCTCGTCTCGCGCTGCCGCCCCGAATGCCGCCGCCGTCCGTCGCCATCGCCGCGACCGTACGTCTCTCTCTCGCTCCCGCACACACATACACACACATGCATACACACACATACACACACACACACCGGCGCCCCCGCCCCGTACGCCGGCGCCCCCGCTCGTACGTACGGGGCCGCACACACACACACATACCACACACACACGCATACACACACACATACACACACACACACACACATTTTTTTTACTTATTTTCTGTTTTTTAGAAAAGTTAATTAGATGATCGAATGTTAGATTAATGTCGAATGTTAGATTAATGTCGAATGTTAGATGAATTAGCTAGCTAGATAGAAAAATTGTCGAACTAGAGATTAGAACTAGTTGAATAATTAATATAACTAGTTTATTTTTAGTAAGAAAATTTAGGTATATGAGATTAGAACTAGTGGAATAATTAATATAACTAGTTTATTTTTAGTAAGAAAATTTAGGTATATGAGATTAGAACTAGTTGAATAATTAATATAACTAGTTTATTTTAGTAAGAAAATTTAGGTAATGAGATTTGATGATCTAATTAAAATATTATTTGTTAATGAGTTTTTCTGTTTATTTAATATTTTATATATTTTGAGTTTATATAAATGTTAGATTAATGTCGAATGTTAGATGAATTAGATAGAAAAGTTAAATATATAGTAATGTCAATTGAATATATAGTTAGATATATTAATGTCAAATGTTAGATGAATATATATTTGGCTAGATATAGGTGTTTAATGTTTCACCTATATGAACATAGGAAATGTCATCTGACGACGAAAAAGATTTTATTTTGTGCCAACACTATGAAGACCAGCGCGGCCTGTGCGACCAAAATTTCCTTATTGATGGTAGGCGCTTCAGCATCAAGCTGGATGAGACATTCGAAGTTGATACAGTAAGTCACTTTGTCAATTATTATTTGAATGCAAAACTTATGCTTCATTTGCTTCAACTTATAATTTTAAATTTTCACTATTCTACTAGCGCATCCCCTGCCATGCAAGAATTTTTGTCTTGGATAAGATAGGTTTTAGTGCTATAGATGATATGGAGGTAAAGAGAGTTTACTTGAAGACGGAGAATGGGTAGACTTTCAACGTCAAATTATATAATGGAGACACATACACCCATTTTGAATGCAAAACTTGGCACGCACTATGCAAGGCTTATGCATTTGAGCCTGATATGGTTATCACCTTTGATATTCGTCCGGAAGATGATATTGAAGGTAATATAGACATCTGGGTCGATGTGCAAACGCCTCCAGTTCTACCATTTGGTGAGTTTTTCTCAACCATGCATGCATATGTTTATGTCTTTCATACAGTTTATTCAAAAATAGTTGACAACTAATTTGTATTGTCAGCTTATTTCGGTTCAAGCAAACATGTCCGGCGCTTGGTAGACAGGACCTACTACTGCCCCGGGGCTCAACTAAACTGCGAGGAGATAATTCATTATGTTTCATGGCTTGAGGATCTTAATACTGTCAAGACAAATTTTTTTCCTAAACTTAGAAATGTTAGTACTCAAAACGTGCGACCAATGGTGATCGTATTGAACTACGGTCACATCTATAATCAAAAGATGGTAAGATTTTAAATATTTGTCCTTAATTAGTGCATCTTTTGCATACATTATTTTTGAAGCTAAACTTTCATTGCTTAGTATATTAATTACTATACGATGTTGTTCAACAGGGACTTCCGATGACAGTTGTGCCTCAGTGGATCGAGACAAAAGGTCGCATGTCAATGGTTAGCTTACGACCAAGATTTCCTACATTGCACATGAGTGCATTCAGGATTTCTGAAAGCGAAGAATGCTTAATAGTGAAAGATTGGAGCAAAATTGTTAACGATCGCAGAGAAGTACTAGGGGGCAGTAAGGAGAAGCGCAACCCAAGATTAGGAGACAGATTCATCTGCATGCTCCAGTATGATGAATCAGGAGAGCTATACATGTTCTATGCTATTCTACCTGAGAGGGAGCAGCAGGATCAGTAGCTACTAGTTCATGCTCTTAATTAGTACTTGTCTCATGTCCGTGTCCTGAACTTCGATCTTGGTGACGATTATGTTGAACTTGATGATATCTTTGCTTCTGTTACAAAGTGAATGTTTCCTCTTTAAGCTAGCCAGCGTTGATGATGATTAGATAGCTAGCGCGGTAATGACTATGATGATTAAATAGTGGTAATTAGACGACTACGATGATTTTTAGCTAGCTAGAGTTTATTTATTTATTAATATGCGATGATGATGATGATGATGATGACGACTACAACTCATTATAACGTAAAACAATCCTAAATTAAATTGATAACACAAATTTAATTGAAAAATACAAAATAAAACAAAAACCCACAACCATTTAGTACCGGTTGGTGTTACCAGCCGGTACTAAAGGGCTCCCGGCCCCCGGAGCTGGCTCGTGCCACGTGGTTCCCCTTTAGCACCGGTTCATGCTGAACCGGTACTAAAGGGGGGGGTCCTTCAGTGCCGAAAGGTTAGTGCCGGTTCCATAACCGGCACTAAAGGCCCTTACAAACCGGTACTAATGGCCCGTTTTCTACTAGTGCATGTCAACTTTAGCCATTAGGCATGTCGTGGTCTTAGAGGGTCGCTCCAAAAATTTAATCACATAGAGACTGTTCTCGACATGCCCAACAAAGGCTACTTTAAGAGTCTTGCTCCAAAAGGGGGCCATAATATCAATATCAAAGAAAGTGGCAAAGCCCATGAGTGCAAGTTGACGAACAGAAAGTAAGTTGTATGCAAGGGACTCAACAAGCATGACTTTCTCGATTATGAGATCATTACAAATGACAGCCTTTCCAAGACCCAATACCTTAGAAGATGAGGCATCACCCCACTCGACATTGGTGGGCATAGATGAAATCTTGTGCACGTCCACCACCAAGTCCTTTCTTCCGGTCATATGATTTGTGGCTCCACTATCGAGCAACCATGACCCCCACCGGAAGCAAACACCTACAAGAGATCAATGCTTGGTTTTCGCTACCCATTTTGTAATGGGTCCTTTGATGTTAGTAACAAGGGTCTTAGGAACCCATATAGACCATTCAATGTACTCATAAGGAGAACCAAAATATTTGGCATAAGCATGCCCATCACTAGCATGGCATAACACATAAGAAGGTTAAATTTGCTGGCTTTGTTGGAAGGGGTGGCATTGCCCTTCTTGACACCACCACCCTTCACATTGTTCTTCTTCTCCTTAGAAACACCCTCTCCCTCCTTCACAAAAGTTTGCTTGAGGAGAGGAGGTCGTTTGGCCTTGTCGTTCTTCTTCTTGTTCTTGGACTTGGGTGCAAACACAATTCCCTCCTTGCCCACAACTTCCTTTTGATTACTCAAAAGGTCATTGAGGTTCTTCTCACCTTGTATGCACGACACAAGGCCTTTCTCAAGTTGCTCCTTCAACTTGGCATTATCCTCCGCAAGATGCACATGCTCACAACACGGGTTAGTAGCATTTGCACTATCAATTAAAACCATATGAGTAAATATGGCTTTCTCCTTGGTTAGCTTCACTTGGAGTTGAGCACGAGACTCTTTGAGGCTATCATGAGAACCTTTCAAGGCCTTGTGAGCCTTGTCAAGTATAGAAAACTCCTCCTTGCGTCTAGCATGGTCAACCCCAAGTTTAGCCTTCTCGGAATTGAGCACACGAGAAACAACAAGAGCATGATCAAGATATTTCTTTAGTTTAGCATGATCATCATTGTGTGACTCCTCAAGAGCCAAACGATGACCACGCTCTTCCTCAAGCTCATTAGAGAGATCCGATATCTCATTGGCATAGTCACGACTATGCCCTTCCATCTTAGAGATGGTTTCTTTGTGAGCCTCGATCATGTCATTGGCTTCACCAAGTTATTCCAAGAGAGCAACAAAGTGCTTCTTTTGTTTACCCTTGAGCTTACTCATAAAAGACTCAAACTCATTTTCTTCCTCCTTCGATCCCTCACTTTCATCAATGCAATCCGTCAAGGAAGGATTAGTAGTGATGGTGGTTTTGATGTTGGGGGTTTACCTTTTTGGTGGCTTTGCCCATGAGGCACATGGTGGTGCTATTCTCGTTTGGTGAGTCGAAGAGGGACACCCGGCAATGGCAACGGAGGCCATGGCGACCGTCTCACCGTCTTCATCATCATCGTCCTCATTGTACTCTTCTTGTGCCATGCTACCTCTTGACCATGCATTGGTTTTCCCTTGAAGAGTAAGGGTGATGCAACAAAGTAGCGTAAGTATTTCCCTCCATTTTTGAGAACCAAGGTATCAATCCAGTAGGAGGTAACATGCAAGTCCCTAGTACCTGCACAAATAAACGAGATCCTCGCAACCAATGCGATAAAGGGGTTGTCAATCCCTTCACGGTCACTTACGAAAGTGATATCTTATAGCGATAATAAGATAAATTTTTTGGTATTTTTATTATATAGATTGGAAAATAAAGATTGCAACATAAACAATGATAGAAATAGCAAGTGGATAGGAAAATAATATGATGGAAGATAGACCGAGAGGGGCATAGGTTTCACTAGTGGCTTCTCTCAAGATAGCAAATTCTACGGTGGGTGAACAAATTACAGTCGAGCAATTGATAGAAAAGCACATAATTATGAGAATATCTAGACATGATCATGTATATAGGCATCACGTCTGCGACAAGAAGACCAAAACGATTCTGTATCTACTACTATTACTCCACACATCGACCGCTATCCAGCATGCATCTAGAGTATTAAGTTCATAAGAATAGAGTAACGCATTAGGCTAGATGACATGATGTAGAGGGACAAACTCAAGCAATATGATATAAAGCCCATCTTTTTATCCTCGATGGCAAAAATACAATACATGCCTTGCTGCCCTTGCTGTCACTGGGAAAGGACACCGCAAGATTGAACCCAAAGCTAAGCACTTGTCCCATTGCAAGAAAGATCAATCTAGTAGGCCAAACCAAACTGATAAATTGAAGAGACTTGCAAAGATATTAAATCATGCATAAAAGAATTTAGATAAGAATCAAATATTGTTCATAGATAATCTTGATCATAAACCCACAATTCATCCGATCTCGAGAAACACACCGCAAAAACAATTACATCGAATAGATCTCCAAGAGAATCCAGGAGAACTTTGTATTGAGATCCAAAGAGAGAGAAGAAGCCATCTAGCTAATAACTATGGACCCGAAGGTCTGTCGTAAACTACTCACACATCATCAGAGAGGATATGGTGTTGATGTAGAAGCCCTCCGTGATCGATTCCCCCTCCGGCGGAGCGCCGAAAAAGGCCCCAAGATGGGATATCACGGGTACAGAAGGTTGCGACGGTGGAAATAGGGTTTTGTGGTGCTCTCGGATGTTACTAGGGTATATCAGTATATATAGGCGAAAGAAGAAGGTCAGGGGAGCCACGAGGGTGGGGGCGCGCCTTCCCCCCTAGGCGCGCCCTCCTACCTCGTGTCCGCCTCGTTTCTTCCATGACGTCCACTCCAAGTCTCCTGGATTGCATTTGTTCCAAAAATAACTCTCCCAAAGGTTTCATTCCTTTTGGATTCCGTTTTATATTCCTTTTTTACAAAACACTGAAATAGGCAAAAAAACAACAATTTTCATCGGGCCTTTGGTTAGTAGGTTCGTCCCAAATATAATATAAAAAGGTATATTAAAGCCCATTAAAATCCAAAACATATAATATAAAAGCATGGAACAATAAAAAATTATATATACGTTGGAGACGTATCAAGCATCCCCAAGCTTAATTCCTACTCATCCTCGAGTAGGTAAATGATAAAAACAGAATTTTTGATGTGGAATGCTACCTAACATAATTCTCAATGTAATTTTCTTTATTGTGGCATGAATGTTCATATACGAAAGATTCAATACAAAAGTTCAATATTGACATAAAAATAATAATACTTCAAGCATACAAACAAAGCAATCATGTCTTCTCAAAATAACATGGCCAAAGAAAGTTATCCCTACAAAATCATATAGTCTGGCTATGCTCTACCTTCATCACACAAAGTATTTAAATCATGCACAACCCCGATGACAAGCCAAGCAATTGTTTCATACTTTTGATGTTCTCAAACTTTTTCAATCTTCACGCAATACATGAGCGTCAGCCATGGATATAGCACTATATGTGGAATAGAATGGTGGTTGTCGAGAAGACAAAAAAGAAGAAGATAGTCTCACGTCAACTAGGCATATCAACGGGCTATGGAGATGCCCATCAATAGATATCAATGTGAGTGAGTAGGGATTGCCATGCAACGGTTGCACTAGAGCTATAAGTGTATGAAAGCTCAAAAAGAAACTAAGTGGGTGTGCATCCAACTTGCTTGCTCACGAAGACCTAGGGCATTTTGAGGAAGCCCATCATTGGAATATACAAGCCAATTTCTATAATGTAAAATTCCTACTAGTATATGGAAGTGACAACATAGGATACTCTATATCATGAAGATCATGGTGCTACTTTGAAGCACAAGTGTGGTAAAAGGATAGTAACATTGTCCCTTCTCTCTTTTTCTCTCATTTTTTTATTTGGGATTTTTCCTCTTTTTTATGGCCTATTTTTTTTTAATTTTTTTTCATTTTTTTCTTTTCTTCCGGAGTCTCATCCCGACTTGTGGGGGAATCATAGTCTCCATCATCCTTTCCTCACTTGGGACAATGCTCTAATAATGATGATGGTCACAATTTTATTTACTTACAACTCGATACTAGAACAAAATATGACTCTATGTGAATGCCTCCAGCGGTTTACCGGGATATGTAATGAATCAAGAGTTACATGTATGAAAGAATTATAAAGGTGGCTTTGCCATAAATACTATGTCAACTACATGATCATGCAAAGCAATATGACAATGATGTAACGTGTCATAACAAACGGAACGGTGGTAAGTTGCATGACAATATATCTCGGAATGGCTATGACAATGCCATAATAGGTAGGTATGATGGCTGTTTTGAGGAAGGTATATTGTGGGTGTATGGTATCAGTGAAACTTGTGCGGTGCTAAAGAGGCTAGCAATGGTGGAAAGGTGAGAGTGTGTATAATCCATGGACTCAACATTAGTCATAAAGAACTCACATACTTATTGCAAAAATCTATTTGTTATCTAAACAAAGTACTATACGCATGCTCCTAGGGGGATAGATTGACGGAAAAGACCATCGCTCATCCCCGACCGCCACTCATAAGAAAGAAAATCAATAAATAAATCATGCTCCGACTTCATCACATAACGGTTCACCATACGTGCATGCTACGGGAATCAAGAACTTTAGAACAAGTATTTCGCAAATTCACAACTACTCAACTAGCATGACTCTAATATCACCATCTTCATATCTCAAAACAATCATCAAGTGTCAAACTTCTCATAGTATTCAATGCACTTTTTATGAAAGTTTTTATTATACCCATCTTGGATGCCTATAATATTAGGACTAATTTTATAGCCAAAGAAAATTACCATGCTATTCTAAAAGACTCTCAAAATAATATAAATGAAGCATAAGAGATCAATAATTTCTACAAAATGAAACCACCATTGTGCTCTTAAAAAGGTATAAGTGAAGCACTAGAGCAAAATTATCTAGCTCAAAAGATATAAGTGAAGCACTTAGAGTATTCTAAAAAATTCCGACTTATGTGTGTCTTTCCAAAAGATGTGTACACAAAGGATGATTGTGGTAAACTAAAAAGCAAAGACTCAAATCATACAAGATGCTCCAAGCAAAACACATATCATGTGGTGAATAAAAATATAGCCTCAAGTAAAGTTACCGATGGATGAAGACGAAAGAGGGGATGCCTTCCGTGGCATCCCCAAGCTTAGGCTTTTGGTTGTCCTTGAATTTTAACTTGGGGTGCCTTGGGCATCCCCAAGCTTAGGCCCTTGCCACTCCTTATTCCAAAATCCATGAAATATTTACCCAAAACTTGAAAACTTCACAACACAAAACTCAACAGAAAATCTCATGAGCTCCGTTAGTATAAGAAAACAAACTACCACTTCAAGGTACTGTAATTAAATCATTATTTATTTATATTTGCGTTAAACCTAATGTATTCCAACTTCTCGATGGTTCATACCCCCCGATACTAGCCATAGATTCAACAAAATAAGCAAACAACACACGAAAAACAGAATCTGTCGGAAACAGAACAGTCTGTAGTAATCTCTAGGTTTCGAATACTTATGTAACCCAAAAATTCTGAAATAAATTTGTGGACGTCAGTAATGTGTCTATTAATAATCTTCAGAAAGAATCAACCTAATATCTATCTCCATTCAAAAATGGCAGCAAATCTCGTGAGCACTAAAGTTTCTGTTTTCTACAGCAAGATCGCAAAGACTTACACCAAGTCTTCCCAAAGGTTCTACTTGGCACAAACACTAATTAAAACATAAAACCACCTATTAAAAGAAGCTATATGAATTATTTATTACTAAACAGGAACAAAAAACAAGAAAATAAAATAAAATTGGGTTGCCTCCCAACAAGCGCTATCGTTTAACGCCCATAGCTAGGCATAAAAACAAGAATAGATCTAGGTATTGTTGTCTTTGTTATGCAATCCGTAAGTGGCTTCCATAATAGATTCATAAGGTAATTTAATTTTTCTTCCTAGGAAAATTTTCCATTCATGTCCTTAATGGAAATTGGAATATAATATTTCCTTCTTTTGTATCAATAATTGCATCAATCGTTGTAAGGAAAGGTCTACCAAGAATAATAGGACATGTAGGATTGCAATCTATATCAAGAACAATGAAATCTACGGGCACATAATTCCTATTTGAAACAATAAGAACATCATTAATCCTTCCCATAGGTTTCTTAATAGTGGAATCCGGAAGATGCAAATTTAAAGAACAATCATCAAATTCACGAAAACCTAACACATCACACAAAATTCTTGGAATCGTGGAAACACTAGCACCCAAATCACATAAACATAGCATTCATGATCTCTAATTTTAATTTTAATAGTAGGTTATTCATGAGGATAATAAAAAGCATCAGCATTTTCCATGTTATTACCACTATACTTATCAATGATAACCTCCCCAATTTTAGACATGATGGCAGCAATTTGCACAAAGAACGGGCACACAAAAAGCAAGAAGAAGAGTGAACGGAAAATAGGTGAACGGAAAAGAGGGCGAATAAATCGGCAAGGGTGAAGTGGGGGAGAGGAAAACGAGAGGCAAATGGCAAATAATGTAATGCGATGGATAAGAGCTTGTGATGGGTATTTGGTATGTCTTGACTTGTGCGTAGATCTCCCTGGCAATGGCGCCAGAAATGGCATGTTGACGGGAGATCAAATCTTCACTTGACTTGGTGCAACCTCCCCGGCAATGGTGCCAGAAATCCATCTTGGTACCTCTTGAGCATGTGTTGGTTTTCCCTTGAAGAGGAAAGGATGATGCTGCAAAGTAGCATAAGTATTTCCCTTAGTTTTTGAGAACCAAGGTATCAATCCAGTAGGAGGTAACACGCAAGTCCCTAGTACCTACACAAACAAACAAGAACCTCGCAACCAACACGATAAAGGGGTTGTCAATCCCTTCATGGTCACTTACGAAAGTGAGATCTGATAGACATAATAAGATAAATATTTTTGGTATTTTTATTGTATAGATTGGAAAATAAAGATTGCAAAATAAGCAACGATAGAAATAGCAAGTGGATAGGAAAATAATATGATGGAAGATAGACCCGGGGGCCATAGGTTTCTCTAGTGGCTTCTCTCAAGATTGCAAATTATACGGTGGGTGAACAATTTACTGTTGAGCAATTGATAGAAAAGCGCATAATTATGAGAATATCTAGGCATGATCATGTATATAGGCATCACGTCCGTGACAAGTAGACTGAAACGATTCTGCATCTACTACTATTACTCCACACATCGACCGCTATCCAGCATGCATCTAGAGTATTAAGTTCATAAGAATAGAGTAACACATTAGGCTAGATGACATGATGTAGAGGAATAAACTCAAGCAATATGATATAAACCCCATCTTTTTATCCTCGATGGCAACAATACAATACATGCCTTGCTGCCCATGTTTTCACTAGGAAAGGACACTGCAAGATTGAACCCAAAGCTAAGCACTTCTCCCATTGCAAGAAAGATCAATCTAGTAGGCCAAACCAAACTGATAAATCGAAGAGACTTGCAAACATATTAAACCATGCATAAAAGAATTCAGAGAAGAATCAAATATTGTTCATAGATAATCTTGATCATAAACCCACAATTCATCGGATCTCGACAAACACACCACAAAAACAATTACATCGAATAGATCTCTAAGAGAATCTAGGAGAACTTTGTATTGAGATCAACAGAGAGAGAAGAAGTCATCTAGCTAATAACTATGGACTCAAAGGTCTATGGTAAACTACTCACACATCATCGGAGAGGCTATGGTGTTGATGTAGAAGCCCTCCGTGATCGATTCCCCCTCCGGCGGAGCGCCGGAAAAGGCCCCAAGATGGGATCTCATGGGTACAGAAGGTTGCGGCGGTGGAAATAGGATTTTTTGGTGCTCTCGGATGTTTTCGGGGTATATGAGTATATAGGCGAAAGAAGTAGGTTAGTGGAGCCACAAGGGTGGGGGGCGCGCCCTCCTACCTCGTGGCTGCCTCGTTTCTTCCTTGACGTCCACTCCAAGTCTCCTTGATTGCGTTTGTTCCAAAAATAACTCTCCCAAAGGTTTCATTCCTTTTGGGTTCCATTTGATATTCCTTTTCTGCGAAACACTGAAATAGGCAAAAAAAACAGCAATTTGCACTGGGCCTTTGGTTAGTAGGTTAGTCCCAAAAATAATATAAAAAGGTATATTAAAGCCCATTAAACATCGAAAACAGATAATATAATAGCATGGAACAATAAAAAATTATAGATACGTTGGAGACGTATCAAGCAACCCCAAGCTTAATTCCTGCTCGTCCTCGAGTAGGTAAATGATGAAAACAGAATTTTTGATGTGGAATGCTACATAACATAATTCTCAATGTAATTTTGTTTATTGTGGCATGAATGTTCAGATCCTAAAGATTCAAGGCAAAAGTTTAATACTGACATAAAAATAATAATACTTCAAGCATACAATCTAAGCAATCATGTCTTCTCAAAATAACATGGCCAAAGAAAGTTATCCCTACAAAACCATATAGTCTGGCTATGCTCTATCTTCATCACACAAAGTATTTAAATCATGCACAACCCCGATGACAAGCCAGGCAATTCTTTCATACTTTTGATGTTCTCAAACTTTTTCAATCTTCACGCAATACATGAGCGTGAGCCATGGATATAGCACCATAGGTGGAATAGAATGGTGGTTGTGGAGAAGAAAAAAGGAAGAAGATAGTCTCACATCAACTAGCATATCAACGGGCTATGGAGATGCCCATCAATAGATATAAATGTGTAGCGACCCGACCTGAATGGATCAAGTCTCTGTGCTTAAGTGTCATCCCTGGATCGGTATGCTGACACACACAGTACTCGAGGATTTATAACAGAGGTAAATCACATGTAAAAGTAACGTAAATACTATTACCTCAATCCAAAATAGCGGAAGTAACAAGGTTGTGGATTCCCATCAACACCAACGGCAAAGTTGAGTGTAGAAGTCGTAACCCTAACGTATCACTTACTCGTCGTAAGAAATCCTGCAACATGAGAAGTTGCAGCCACAAAGGGTCAGAACAATGAATGTACTGGCAAATTCACACCATAGAGAATGATGAACAATGGCTATCACTACATGCATATTTGGCTGGTGGAAAAGCTCTACGGTTATAAGGTTTTTGCGAAAAGCCAATTTTTCCCTACTTCAAAGGAACAAATTTTATTTAACTATCATGGTGGTTGTTGAACATTGAGAATGGTTGACGGCATTCTCAATCCCAATTAAGTAACATCATTAAACCCAACAAACTTAATTTAAAGTAACGTGATGAGATTCACATGATAATCCAAGAACTAGATACTCAAGATGTCCATAACCGAGGACACGGCTAACCATGATTAGTTTATACACTCTGCAGAGGTTTGCGCACTTTTCCCAACAAGACTCGATCTCCTCCGTTGGATTTCGTGTTTGAGAAACGGATGACCGAGACATAGTTTTTCAGAAGCGTTTGCACCTTACGATGGGTAGACCGTACCACCTACAACCCCTACATCTGCTAGTCTACCACTGTAAGAGTTCGCACGACTTAATCAACTATGCTAGAGCCCATAATAGCTTGTGGCTGCACACGGAAGTTTCTAGCATGAATAATCTTATGATCCCTTTGAGCCTGGGTGGCGGACCGTAGGATGATCACACGGTATATCCCCGGGATCTCCTAGGACAACACTGGTATATCCCCAGGTGTCCGGGTAAGTCCACTGGTATATTCCCAGGGTGCCCCTAGCAATCCACCCAGATGTGTATTTAAGTTGCCACCTTAAGTTGAACCATTAAATAACAATATCACATCTGTCATGGATTTCACTCATACCCAAACCACGTCTACGAGCATAGCATAGCAATATAAGCAATGCGTAGAAGCAACTCCCTAGGGTTTGATAGTAACAGGGCAATAGGTTCCTACCTCAGTAACTACTTCCCAATACCCACATGTTATCAATCCTACTCATGCAATGTTTGAGGGTTGAAACTAATGCATAAAATCTGGGTACGAAAGGGATATGATCAAAGTGTGAACTTGCCTGCAATGTCGATGAAGATGATTCACACTCAAAACTCTTGATAGTTCTACTTGTCACACTCCGGTCAATCTATCGTAAGCAAGCAGTAGTAACCACACATAAGCAATCACTCCAAAGATCAGAAAGAACGGAGAAGACGATTCGAAAAACTTCAAAACCAAGCGAATAACTCTTGCAAAATAAATCAATTTCTAACAGTACCAAAATTATATGAATTTGGCCTTATTAGAATGTTTAGGTCAAGAGCTTCGATTTGCAAAAAGAATCAACTCAAACGGAGCTACGAAACTCAAGTTATGAACAAACGAAGTTTGAATTCAAATATGATCTAATTCAAATTTTAAACTTTGCAAAAATATTTTTGAGTTGGATTAATGGTTAGAGGATATCATAACGAAGACGTGAGCGTTGGTTTCGTTGGATTTGGACAAACGAGCGAAAAGTTATAGTCGTTTGAAAATCAGGGACTAATTTGTAAATAAAATCATCACAGATAGGTCCTTGGCCGAGAATTATAATAAAAAGAAAAATCCTATCTAACGAACGTTCTCTACGGAGGCGTACACGACGAAAACCGTTCGCTAAAGAAGCTAACTAATGAACGTTCACTACATAAATAAACCTAAACAAAACCGGTTTTATAACAAAACCGATCTAGGGGTTTTTTTTAACAAAAACCAAACCGGTGAACGGGGCGGTCTATTACCGGTTCGTGGTGTCGGCGGCGGCGGTTGCAAACTCCGGCGAGGGCGGCGCGCTCTGGTGCGGCGGCGCGCGGGGAAGGCGAGCGGCGGCTCTGGCATGTGGCGCGCGGCTGCGGGAGGCGGCGAGCGACGCGGGGCAAGGAGCGACAGGCGGCGGCGGGGGGGCGCGGGGCGGGGAGGCGGAGCTGCGGGGCTGTGGCGGCGGTGGCGATCTGTGGTGGCGGCGGATCGGGGTCCAGGGGGGCCCGGTTTCGGCTTAAATAGGGGGGGCGGCGAACCTCGGGAGGAGTCCCGAGCCCCCACGATGGCGCGGCGGTGCTCCGAGCGGAGTCCCGCTCGAAGACGGAGGCGGAGGCGGCGGGGCGCTGGGCTGCGGCCTGGCCCGGTTGGCTGGGCCGGCCCAGTCGGGATTTAAAAAAAACATTTTCAAACAAATAAAATAATAAAAGCAAAATAAATAAAATATTATATAGGCATATAATATATCAAAATTTTCAGAAAAAGATTCTCTACGACATGAACATTTTTATAAATTCAAATAAAATTCACACAAATTCAGATAAATCAAAGAGTGCTACTGGTCTAATAAAATCCAATAAAAATCATTTTAAAAATACCAAAATGATTTCAAATTATTTTTTCTCCAATTTTCTGTTGTAGGGAATCATGTTACCCTAATTTCCATATATCTTATTTTTTAAGAAAAGTAATTTGAATAAAACTCAAATAACTCCAAATTGAAAATAAATTCAAAAGAACTTTGAATTTAATTCTTTGAAACTCCCAACTCATATTTCATATAATTTGAAGAAGTCATTTTATCTCCTCTCGTGAAAATCATTGAGTTGCATAAAGTTTCAGAATTGGAGATATTTTCCAAATGAAATTCAACTATTTTCAACACCTCTTGTCATTTAAATAAATGGAAGAAGTCATGTCATCTTCTCTCTAGGGTTTTGTGATGAAAAGAATTTGAATTCTCGGGGATCAAAATAAAAATGTGAAAGTTTGGGGAAGTCCTTTTATTCCCTCTCATTTAACTTTCAAAAAGCTTCGTATTTCACTCACTTTCAGTCAATCAATCAAACATTCAATCAAATCTATCTATTTATTATAACATTCGAGAATTTTGAATTTTGGGATGTTACAAACCTACCACCCTTAAAAGGAATCTCGTCCTCGAGATTCGGAGAGGCTAGAAAGAAATAGGTTGGGTTTGGGGTCTCCCCAAAATCCATCGATCGTCTTCAGCGTCTCAGGTGCTACCACCCTTAGAAACATTGTTACGGTCCCATCAATACTCGTATACTCCATCCTTATTCTTGACAAGTCCGGTCTTCTCAGATCATAAGGATAATTCCTTCTCCGGCTCTTCCGACAGCGGCATAACCTTTTCCTCAATTCTTCTGTACTTTCATCATGGTAAGGTTATTCCAAGACTGGGTCTTCTTAGCTGACGGGTCTGGCGCCATTACTAACTAACTATCGATATCTCATGGTGGTTAACAATTTAGGGTTTCTCCTGCACGAAATGGGTCTGGTTGATCCTCACCGTATAACCTACGGTTGGCAAAAGTTGCCCTGTACAAGGGAAAATACTTATACCATTCTAAGGTTCAAACAAGGTTTACTATCATCGTCTCCCTACTATAGGTAAGTCACTCAGATTTACCATCCCATATAGCAAGGCGAATTACAAGAGTAAGTCGGTATGGTGATCAATCCATCCCACACCCAAATCATTACCTTGTATACGGTTTAGCGAATCATGCATTCTAACACTCGGTCATCCTCACAAGCATTGCAGAATTTCTCTTGTCCACGAACTACATTTGGAATAATCCATTGATTCTGCAAGCCAAGCAACCATCTATCGTTCCTTCATAACTCTCAGGTTTTGCGTAACTCCTATAAGATCGTCTGTCGATAAAATTTTTAACTTCTTTCAGGGTTTTTCCTTCAGCAAGAATGTGCTTGCTTCTTGGCAGGTCCTGGGGCCTGTGAGTTATGGCCCATCTCATCACTTGTAGTCCTTGAACTTATCATCGGGCAACTGATCATTATTCCAACTTCCAACATCCTAGTATTCTTAAATCCATCCAGTTGTATTGTCTTCCTTCCTTCTATTGGCACCAAACTAGGACATGATTACTCAGACTCATCATGGAGTTTCCATTGATCCATATTTCCAACATCACACCTCCTTTATATCCAATAGTAATTCGTCTCTTCATCCTCGTGGGTTATCCCACATACCGAGATATAAACTTATACTTATGGAGTCCATATTCCACTTCGTGGAACATCATTATCCTTTCCAGGGTCAAGCGTCCTTGCAGGGGAATATTGGCCATCTCTACATGGCACTTCTTCAACTGGGAAACGTGAAACACATCATGGACTCCTGACAGTCCTTCGGGTGACTCCAACTTGTTGGCCACTTCTCCCATACGCTCCAAAACTCGGTATGGTCCTACAAATCTCGGGGCTAACTGTCCCTTAACTCCAATCCGTTTAACTCCTCGCATAGGGGACACGCGAAGACATGATCTGTCTCCAATTTCATAGACTACCTCCTTGAGTTTTTGAGTCTACATAACTCTTCTGCCTGGACTGAGCTACCTTCAGTCTATCTCGAATCAACTTAACATTCTCTTCTGACTCCTTGATCACTTTTGGTCCAAACAACTAACGGTCTCCAACTTCATCCCACATACTCTTGGGGCATCACGCATATCGAGACAAAACTCGTATTCATTTTGTCCGAAATCCACTCAGTGGAGTATCTTTATCTTTTCCAGGGGTCAACGGTTCTTACAAGGTACTACCACCCTTAAAATGCACAAATCTTCCATAGACCATATTTCTCATATCCTCAAAAATGGTCAAAATTCTTCTTCATAGGGTAACAACTCATAAAATCCATATCAGTACCAACGATGCTAACTTTATTCATTGATTACAATCTCTCACTTTTCCATTACATGTCTCAACTCAACACCTCAATATAGAAGAAAAATGTTCTCACTTCTACTACTCGATTTCTTTTGTTGCAAACTCAACTATCTAGCACAAGTTTCCTTCTCCTTAGGGAATTCTCTGGCAAAGTGCCCTGCTCCATTACAACTAAAACATATTACTTCTGACTAGTCTCGAGGTGTCCTTTTTGGGCAACTGTTGAGGTAGTGCCCTGACTCCTTGCACCTGTAACAGGTGATATGACTCAGGTCCCTCCTGGAATCCAATCTGCTTCTCTTCCTGGACCTTTCCATGCCAATCATGGCTTCTATTTCTTGTGGGTCATATTCTACTTCCTCTGTCGGGAATTCTACTAGATCCCCCATTCATACAATTCTGGGAGATGTGTCCTTCTTCTCCACATGAATAGCATGACTTGGTGCAGGGTTTAATTAGTTCTTCTTTGGGTGTGTCCTCCACCTCTTCCTTCATCACGAGTTCTTCTAAAAATTCCATAAGGGCTCCTTTCATTACTTCTTTCTTCTGCTAGATGGTTCTTGTACCATGGGGTAAATGTGACACTGAGCAGGATGGTGGGTAGTCCCTTCACACAAGAAACAAGTAATCTGCCTAATTGGGCATTCTTCAACTGGGTGACTTCCTTCACAATTAGGGCATTCATCCTTGTGTTCTTTATGCGTGTGTCCTATTTCTCGACAAATCTTGCATGCACAAGGTTTCTTCATATCCTTTCCATAATTCTTCAACTTCTGGGACACAAGCTGAGACTTTGGCAGAGTCAACTTAAATTCTTTCCAAGTCGTTACTCCTTGCCATCCATTGATGGTTTGGTACATCCTCCACCAAGTAGCAGCACCTCTTTCAAAGCACTGAAGAGCATGCTGGGTCACATCATGTCCAACTATAGGGTTATTCTTCATGTGATCCTCCATGTTCTGAATCCATTGGTCCGTCTGCAATTGACTCATCGGTCCTCTATTGGGTCCATGGGTTTTGGGTGAGATAAGAGAGATAGAGAGGGATACACACAATACAAACAAAAGTTTTGAGACATATAATATATAGGCATATAATATAAGTAAAATAAAATAAAATAAGTAAAATAAAATCCACACATGGGCGCGGAAAGAGACATTTTCAGACAAATAAAATAATAAAAGCAAAATAAGTAAAATATTATATAGGCATATAATATATCAAAATTTTCAGAAAAAGATTCTCTACGACATGAACATTTTTATAACTTCAAATAAAATCCACACAAATTCAGATAAATCAAAGAGTGCTACTGGTCTAATAAAATCCAATAAAAATCATTTTAAAAATACCAAAATGATTTCAAATTAATTTTTCTCCGATTTTCTGTTGTAGGGAATCATGTTACCCTAATTTCCATATATTTTATTTTTGGAGAAAAGTAATTTGAATAAAACTCAAATAACTCCAAATTGAAAATAAATTCAAAAGAACTTTGAATTTAATTTTTTGAAACTCCCAACTCATATTTCATATAATTTGAAGAAGTCATTTTATCTCCTCTCGTGAAAATCATTGAGTTGCAAACGTTTCAGAATTGGAGATATTTTCCAAATGAAATTCAAATATTTTCAACACCCCTTGTCATTTAAATAAATGGAAGAAGTCATGTCATCTTCTCTCCAGGGTTTTGTGATGAAAAGAATTTGAATTCTCGGGGATCAAAAGAAAAAGGTGAAAGTTTGGGAAAGTCCTTTTATTCCCTCTCATTTAACTTTCAAAAAGCTTCGAATTTCACTCACTTTCAGTCAATCAATCAAACATTCAATCAAATCTATCTATTTATTATAACATTCCAGAATTTAGAATTTTGGGATGTTACACAATGTGAGTGAGTAGGGATTGCCATGCAACAGATGCACTAGAGCTCTAAGTGTCTGAAAGCTTAAAAAGAAACTAAGTGGGTGTGCATCCAAATCGCTTGCTCACGAAGACCTAGGGCATTTTGAGGAAGCCCATCATTGGAATATACTAGCCAAGTTCTATAATGTAAAATTCCTACTAGTATATGAAAGTGACAACATAGGAGACTCTCTATCATGAAGATCATGGTGCTACTTTGAATCACAAGTGTGGTAAAAGGATAGTAACATTGTCCCTTCTCTCTTTTTCTTTCATTTTTTTATTTGGGCCTTTTCCTCTTCTTTTTTATGGCCTTTTTTTCTTTTTTTTTCTTTTCGTCCGGAGTCTCATCCCGAAATGTGGGGGAATCATAGTCTCCATCATCCTATCCTCACTTGGGACAATGCTCTAATAATGATGATCATCACACTTTTATTTACTTACAACTCAAAAATTACAACTGGATACTAGAACAAAATATGACTCTATGTGAATGCCTCCGGCGGTGTACCGGGATATACAATGAATAAAGAGTGACATCTATGAAAGAATTATAAAGGTGGCTTTGCCACAAATACGATGTCAACTACATGATCATGCAAAGCAATATGACAATGATGTAACATGTTATAACAAACAGAATGGTGGTAAGTTGCATGGCAATATATCTCGGAATGGCTATGTAAATGCCATAATAGGTAGGTATGGTGGATGTTTTGAGGAAGGTATATTGTGGGTGTATGGTACCGATGAAAGTTGCGCGGTACTAGAGAGGCTAGCAATGGTGGAACGGTGAGAGTGCGTATAATCCATGGACTCAACATTAGTCATAAAGAACTCACGTACTTATTGCAAAAATCAATTACTTATCGAAACAAAGTACTGCACGCATTCTCCTAGGGAGACAGATAGGTAGGAAAAGACCATCGCTCATCCCCGACCGCCACTCATAAGGAACACAATCAATAAATAAATCATGCTCCAACTTCATCACATAACGGTTCACCATACATGCATGCTACAGGAATCACAAACTTTAGAACAAGTATTTCTCAAATTCACAACTACTCAACTAGCATGACTCTAATATCACCATCTTCATATCTCAAAACAATCATCAAGTGTCAAACTTCTCATAGTATTCAATGCACTTTTAATGAAAGTTTCTATTATACCCATCTTGGATGCCTATCATATTAGGACTAATTTTATAGCCAAAGAAAACTACCATGCTATTATAAAAGACTCTCAAAACAATATAACTGAAGCATGATATCAATAATTTCTATAAAATGAAACCACCACCGTGCTCTTAAAAAGGTATAAGTGAAGCACTAGAGCAAAAATATCTAACTCAAAAGATATAAGTGAAGCACATAGAGTATTCTATTAAATTATGATTTATGTGTGTATTTCCAAAAGGTGTGTACAGCAAGGATGATTGTGGTAAACTAAAAAGCAAAGACTCAAATAATACAAGACGCTCCAAGCAAAACACATATCATGTGGTGAATAAAAATATAGCCTCAAGTAAAGTTGCCGATGGATCAAGACGAAAGAGGGGATGCCTTCCGGGGCATCCCTAAGCTTAGTATTTTGGTTGTCCTTGAATTTTACCTTGGGGTGCCTTGGGCATCCCAATCTTAGGCTCTTTCCACTCCTTATTCCAAAATCCATGAAATCTTTACCCAAAACTTGAAAACTTCACAACACAAAACTCAACAGAAAATCTCATGAGCTTCGTTAGTTTAAGAAAACAAACCGCCACTTCAAGGTACTGTAATGAACTCATTATTTATTTATATTGGTGTTAAACCTACTGTATTCCAACTTCTCTATGGTTCATATCCCCCGATACTAGCCATAGATTCATCAAAATAAGCAAACAACACACAAAAAACAGAATCTGTCAAAAATAGAAGAGTCTGTAGTAATCTGTAGGTTTCGAATACTTATGCAACACAAAAAATTCTGAAATAAATTTTTGGCCGTGAGGAATTTGTCTATTAATCATATGCAGAAAGAATCAACCTAATCTCAATCGCCAGTAAAAACTGGCAGCAAATCTCGTGAGCGCTAAAGTTTCTGTTTTTTACAGCAAGATCGCAAAGACTTCCCACAAGTCTTCCCAAAGGTTCTACTTGGCACAAACACTAATTAAAAACATAAAACCACATCTAAACAGAAGATAGATGAATTATTTGTGACTAAACAGGAACAAAAAAAAAGAAAATAAAATAAAATTGGGTTGCCTCCCGACAAGCGTTGTCATTTAACGCCCCTAGCTAGGCATAAAAACAAGAATAGATCTAGGTATTGTTGTCTTTGGTATGCAATCCATAAGTGGCTTCCATAGTAGATTCATAAGGTAATTTAATTTTTCTTCCTAGGAAAATGTTCCATTCCTTTCCTTAACAGAAATTGGAACCTAATATTTCCTTCTTTCATAGCAATAATTGCACCAATCGTTTTAAGGAAAGGTCTACCAGGAATAATAGGACATGTAGGATTGCAATCTATATCAATGAAATCTATGGGCACATAATTCCTATTTGCAACAATAAGAACATCATTAATCCTTCCCATAGGTTTCTTAATAGTGGAATCCGCAAGATGAAAATTTAAAGAACAATCATCAAATTCATGGAAACCTAACACATCACACAAAGTTTTTGGAATCGTGGAAACACTAGCACCCAAATCACATAAAGCATAGCATTCATGATCTCTAATTTTAATTTTAATATTAGGTTCTTCATGAGGATAATCAAAAGCATCAACGTTTTCCATGTTATTACCACTATCCTTATCAACGATAACCTCCCCAATTTCAGACATGATGGCAGCAATTTGCACAAAGAGCGGGCACACAAAAAGCAAGAAGAAGAGCGAATGGTACATAGGAGAATGAAAAAGAGGGCGATTAAAACGGCAAGGGTGAAGTGGGGGAGAGGAAAACAAGAGGGAAATGGAAAATAATGTAATGCCAGGGATATGAGTTTGTGATGGGTACTTGGTATGTCTTGACTTGTGCGTAGATCTCCCCGGCAACGGCGCCAGAAATGGCATGTTGACGAGAGATCAAATCTTCACTTGACTTGGTGCAACCTCCCCGGCAACGGTGCTAGAAGTCCTTCTTGCTACCTCTTGAGCATGCGTTGGTTTTCCCTTGAAGATGAAAGGGTGATGCAGCAAAGTAGCGTAAGTATTTCGCCCAGTTTTTGAGAACCAAGGTATCAATCCATTAGGAGGTAACACGCAAGTTCCTTGTACCTACACAAACAAACAAGAACCTCGCAACCAACGCGATAAAGGGGTTGTCAATTCCTTCACGATCACTTACGAAAGTGACATCTGATAGAGATAATAAGATAAATATTTTTGTTATTTTTATTGTATAGATTGGAAAATAAAGATTGCAAAATAAACAACGATAGAAATAGTAAGTGGATAGGAAAATAATATGATGGAAGATAGACCCGGGGGCCATAGGTTTCACTAGTGGCTTCTCTCAAGATAGCAAATACTACGGTGGGTGAAAAAATTACTGTCAAGCAATTGATAGAAAAGCACATAATTCTGAGAATATCTAGGCATGGTCATGTATATAGGCATCACGTCCACGACAAGTAGACTGGAATGATTCTGCTTCTACTACTATTACTCCACACATCGACCGCTATCCAGCATGCATCTAGAGTATTAAGTTCATAAGAATAGAGTAATGCATTAGGCAAGATAACATCATGTAGAGGGATAAACTCAAGCAATATGATATAAACCCCATCTTTTTATCCTCGATGGAAACAATATAATACATGCCTTGCTTCCCCTGCTGTCACTGGGAAGGACACCGCAAGATTGAACCCAAAGCTAAGCACTTCTCCCATTGCAAGAAAGATTAATCTAGTAGGCCAAGCCAAACAAATAATTCGAAGAGACTTGCAAAGATATTAAATCATGCATAAAAGAATTCAGAGAAGAATTAAATATTGTTCATAGATAATCTTGATCATAAACCCACAATTCATCGGATCTCGACAAACACACCGCAAAAAGAAATACATCGAATAGATCTCCAAGGGAATCGAGGATAACTTTGTCCTGAGATACAAAGAGAGAGAAGAAGCCATCTAGCTAATAACTATGGACCCGATGGTCTGTGGTAAACTACTCACACGTCATCGGAGAGGCTATGGTGTGGATGTAGAAGCCCTCCGTGATCGATTCCCCCTCTGGTGGAGCACCAGAAACGGCCCCTGGATGGGATCTCACGAGTACAGAAGGTTGCGGCGGTGGAAATCGGGTTTTGTGGTGCTCTCGGATGTTTTAGGGGTATATGAGTATATATAGGAGAAAGAAGTAGGTCAGCGGAGCCACGAGGGGCCCACGAGGGTGGGGGCGCGCCTACCCCCCTGGGCACGCCCTCCTACCTCGTGGTCGTCTCGTTTCTTCCGTCACATCCAGTCCAAGTCTCCCGGATTGCGTTTGTTCCAAAAATAACTCTCCTGAAGGTTTCATTCCGTTTGGATTCCGTTTGATATTCCTTTTCTGTGAAACACTAAAATAGGCAAGAAAACAACAATTTTCACTAGCCCTTTGGTTAGTAGGTTAGTCCCAAAAATAATATAAAAAGGTATATTAAAGCCCATTAAACATCCAAAATAGATAACATAATAGCATGGAACAATCAAAAAATTATAGATATGTTGGAGACGTATCATGCCACCAACTCCTTGGGAGGAGTCTTCTTGGTGAAGTTGTTCTTGTTGGGGAAAGACTTGGCCTTGTATTTTCATATAAGCTTGCCACCATTGTCTTCCCTCTTCTCGTATGGGCACTCTGCAACAAAGTGGCTCACATTGCCACAATTATAGCATGTCCTCACATGTTGGTTGACCTTGGCGCCACTTGAGTTGTTCTTGTTGAAGTTGGGCCTTGAGTTCTTCTTGATCCAAAATTGCCATGAAGCAAGAGCCATGTGCTCATGATAAGCATACTTGGTATCTTTGGGGAAACACTCCTCTTCTTCCTCTTCACCCTCTTCTTCCACACTAGCCTTGGCCTTCAAAGCAAGGTTGGGATTCTTTACTCATTGCGAACTCAACACGCATTGTCGGCAGTCTTATCCAAGAGCCTCATCGCAACAAACTCATCCAACACTTCACTTGAGGACAAGGCGTGAAAGTACGGCCTTTGACAGATGACAGAGGACATGGCCTTATGGTAAGGCATCATGGCCTTGAGAAACTTGCACTTGATCCAATTGTCATCCGTATCCTTGCTCCCATGATCTCGGAGTGAGACCGCGCGAGTGGTTAATATCTTGTAAAGCTCACGAGGTTCTTCATCTTCATTCATTGCAAACTCATCGGCTTCATCTTGCACCACTTCATAGTTGGAGCGTTGAATGCTTGCGCTTCCCTTGTAAACAGAAACAACATGTTGACATGCTTCCTTGACAATGGCGAAAGGTTGGAGATACACAATATCTTCGGGTGGAATTGCATCTTGGAGAATGAAGAGAGCAGACAATTTGTATTGATGATCCGCGGCTTCTCTAGAAGTGAAGTTCCTTGGGTCATGCGGGTAGAAACCTTGCTCAAGAATTCTCCAAAGATTAGTAGAACTATGATTTAAATGACGTTTAAAGTCATAGACCCAAGAGGCAAAATCCTCATTTTTCACAAACTTAGGAGGAGGACCAACATGATTCAAATGTGTGGAGGGAACCGGTCTTCCATAAGTAGGGGGTGGTTCAACATGGGCAAAGATGTCGTTTCCACTTATACCACTAGTCAAAGGAACTTTATCACTAGTAGATCCCCCCTTGTCAGAGTCACCATCCATCACCTTGTTAGCGGGATCGACCGCTTCCAACGGTGCGGTGGATAATTTAAGACCATCAAGAAAATCCTTAAACATGCCTTTGACCTCGGTCATCATGGAGGTTTTCAATGTGTCCAAAGCCGCATTGAACTCCTCAAGAGGGACCGAGGATCCCCCATCGGCCATAGACGAGTACAGATTCACACCAGAGTTCTCCTCCCCACTGTCTACGGTGTCAACCAAATTCTTAAGATGGCAAAGTCCTTAATAAAGAGACGAGGCTCTGGTACCAATTGAAAGGATCGATATAGTTGACTAGAGGGGGATGAATAGGACACTAACAATTTTTAGCTTTTCTTTACCAAATTAAACTTTGCATCAATGTAGGTTTGTCTAGATATGCAACTAGGTGAGCAACCTATATGATGCAACAAGAATGAGCACACAAGCAAGCAAGGGATACAACACAATATAAGCTTGTGCAAGTAAAGGTAAGAGATAACCAAGAGTGGAGCCTGTGGAGATGAGGGTGTGTTACCAAAGTTCCTTCCCTTTGAGAGGAAGTACGTCTCCGTTGGAGCGGTGTGGAGGCACAATGCTCCCCAAGAAGCCACTAGGGCCACCGTATTCTCCTCGCGCCCTCACACAATGCGAGATGTCATGATTCCACTATTGGTGCCCTTGGAGGCGGCGACCGAACCTTTACAAACAAGGTTGGGGCAATCTCCACAACTTAATCAGAGGCTCCCAACAACACCACAGAGCTTCATCATAATGGAATATGGCTCCGCAGTGACCTCAACCATCTAGGGTACTCAAACACCCAAGAGTAACAAGATCCGCAAGGTATTAGTGGGGGGAATTAAATTTCTCTTGGTGGAAGTGTAGATCGGGGCCTTCTCAACCAATACCTAGAAAATCAACAAGTTTGATTGGCTAGGGAGAGAGATCAGGCGAAAATGGAGCTTAGAGCAATAATGGAGCATGGGGAGGGAATAGGTAGTCAACCTGGGGAAGAATACCACTTTTATATAGTGAGGGGAAAGATCAAACCGTTACCCACTTATTGAGCCCGCGACATGCGGTACTACCACACAGACACGCGGTAGTACCACAAGGGCATGTGCTACTACCGCTAGATGGTGCGGTACTACCGCTCGCGCAGCAGAGACCAGATGAGGCCCTGTTGCATATAGAAATGAGCGGTAGAACCGCCGAAGCGGTACTACCACGCGCTATTGCGGTACTACCGCAAGGCAGGGTTCAACTGGGTTGGGAAGGAACGGACTAATAAAATTACATCTGTGGCTACTTTTGCTGAGTTTTGGTCTGTGCGAAAATCCGGCATGGTACTACCGCCCGCAGGGAGCGGTACTACCGCATAGAGCGCGGATGTAAAAATTACTTCCGCACCTACTTCCGAGCGTGCCAGCGTTCTGGGCTAGAGGCCATAGTACTATCGTGGGCGAGGAGCGGTACTACCGCACAACGCGTTACTATCACTACCCTAGGCGGTACTACCATGGACCACTGCGGTACTACTGCTCCCTTGAGCAGTACTACCGCACGCCACAGAAACTATAGCACTTCGAGGCGTTCATCTTCGCATAGACAAGGGAAAACGACCGTTGCTCCAATGAAGCGAAGGAAAGGTGGTGCAAAGGAACATATGTGTACATGTTGATTCCACCCTAACCTTTCCGAAGAGGACACCCTCTTAATAGTATTGCTTTCCTACGACTCAAATCCATCGAAAAGAAACGTAGAGAAACACCGTCTTCGATAGGCTCCGAGGGGCACCGAATCGTCTTGTGCCTATACATGAGATATCTGAAATGCTCAATGCACATGATTAGTCACCAAATGCATTGTCATCAATCACCAAAACCACAAAGGGAGAAATATGCCCTTACAAGAGGGACAGATCAAAGGCATCATGGGGCACTTATCTTTTTTTCATAATAAAATATGTAGGCATCTGCCAAACTTTAGTCTAAGTTATGTAATCTCCTTTATCCATATTTGTGTTTTGTAAGTTCTGTACTTGCTTATCAGCATATTGATGAAAAATAAAAGGCTTGTCGGGTACTTGTGCATGTATCAAATCCATGCTGAGGTGAAATGCCTCTATACATTCAAGTAAACAAGTTTTCCCCGGCAGGTTATTCTGTCAGACTACAACAAGGGACCCGCCCCCCTGCCGAACCTTTTCCTCCAAAGGCCACTTCAACCGACCTAACCAAAGCAACGTTTGAGTCAAAGGATGGGAACACCTATGTTTTGAAGGTGGCGAGGTTTTCATATCCATAAGTTTCACTCCACCGAACACATATGGATAAGAAAGAACTTATCTATTTGGGTTGTCGGGGACCGTCATGTAGGCTTTTCTTAATCCTTTTCTTCAGGATCGAGTCCGCGGAATGAATCCTGCAATCTTAGTGCAGATGAAAACAGAGCTACATGTGATCTTATCTACATGAACATGCTATCCTCATGATATGCTTATGCATGCATGCAATCTTCCTTGGGGCCCCTAGCGCTTTCTTTATTTATCTGTTGCTCAAGGTCTGCGCCTGGCTTTATACAAAGGGTTACATGCAACTTCGGCAAGGGTTGTACAAAAGGGTGGCTGTCGAGCAGGGCCCGACAGCCGCGCCTTATGGGTAGAACTTACAGAGATTCTCAATATTCCATGAGTGTGGCAACTTAATGCCATCTCCGGTCTCCAAATGGACTGCGCCGGGTCTGGTGACTCGTACTACCTGGTAAGGGCCTTCCCACTTCGGTGTCAACTTATTTGTACCCTTGGCGAACTGAACACGCCTATGGAAAAGGTCACCTTCCTCAAAGCCCCAGGCATGAATCCCGCGACTGTGATAGCGACGCAGGGCTTGCTGGTAGCGTGCTGCACGCGTAGCAGCCCAGAGATGGTTCTCCTCAAGTAGCACATCATCATCACGTCGGGGTGGTTCTTGCGCTACTTCATGATAACTCACAAGTATAGGGGATCACAACAGTTTTCAAGGGTAGAGTATTCAACCCAAATTTATTGATTCGACACAAGGGGAGCCAAAGAATATTTGCAAGTAGTAGCAGCTGAGTTGTAAATTAAACCACACCTGGAGATTAACTATCTGCATCCAAGTGATTAGTAGCAAAGTAGTATGATAGTTTTGATAGTAGTAGCAACAAAAATAGTAATGGTAACGGTGAGAGCAACATCAATCCCAAAACATAATGGATACTTGGGATCAAGCCCTAACAAAACTAACTCGATTACATGATGAATCTCATCCAACTCCTCACCGGCCAGCGAGCCTACAAAGGAATTACTCACTCCTGGTGGGGAGCTTCATCGAATTGGCGATGGAGATGGGTTGGTGATGACGAATATCGAAGATCCCCCTCTCCGAAGCCCCAAATGGACTCTAGATCTGGCCTCCCAATGAAAAATAGGAGGTGGCGGCGGCTCTGTCTCGTGAAACGCGATACTTCTTTCTCCCCGATTGTTTCTCCAAATATGTGATTTTATAGTATTAGGGTTGAGTTCTACTGGGCCACCATGTGGGGACAACCCACCTGGGCGCGCCTGGAGGGGGCGCCTTGGTGGGTTATGCCCACTCAGGTGCCCCCTCCGGTGGTTCTTGGTTCTGGAAATTCTTATTTATTGTATAAAAATCTTCGCAAAGTTCCGTTCCAATCTGAGAACTTTTATTTCTGCACAAAAACAACACCATGGTAGTTCTGTTGAAAACAACGTCAGTCTGGGTTAGTTTCATTCAAATCATGCAAAGTAGAATCCAAAACAAGAGGAAATGTCAGAGTAAATAGCCAGGGGTAGCCTAGCCGGCTTCCCCTGGCCCTTCTGAAAAAATCACGAGCCCGTCCGGCTCTCAAGAATCCAAGACATGGAGCCGCCTCACCCTTGCTGGCTGCCACCCAGGCAGGCTTTCGGAAGGCGGCCCGACTTTACCCCTCATGAAGAAAACCATGGGAGGCCGACTCGAAGAAGCCGGCTCCAAGATGCCGACTCCAAGAAGCCGGCTCCCATAAAGCGGTCGAGACCGTACCCTCAAAGTGTGCACCCACCTAATGGTGGTGCGACGGGGCGTGGCTATAGTGAAGCCTGCCACCCCCGAATCCCGGGGCACGCCTGGCACAGTGCGTCGTACGGAGTAGGCCTGACCCGTCCGGCGCGGCACTGTTGCCATGTTGACCTTGGTGTCACCCATGACGGGCCGCCAGCGTGGCCCACAGATGGTGGGCCCCTTCCGGCAGAGAGACGCCCGAAGGCGGCCATGCCTCCAACCAGTCAGCCCAAGACAGAGCCGGCTCCCCGCAGCCGGCTTGCCGCCTCCCTCGAAGGAGACGCCCCCATTAAGGAGACCAGACGCGGTGAGGCTACAGCGATCGCCCGACGGGCGGCGGCACTGTAGCCGCGCCTACCACGACGAAGCCCACGTCACCAAGATGAAGCCACAGTAACCAGCCGCCGACCAGGCCCTGGACAGTGGGGCCTGCCTGTCGACCAAGGGGCCGGCAGCCGGCGGGGCCCACCAGTCGGCGGGCCCCAGCAGCCGGCGCAGAAGCCGGCGAGCGCAGTCACAGACGGCTGGGCCCCGCGCCCAGTCGGATTACCATTGTACCCCCGGGGGGTAGGCCTATATAAACCCCCCGAGGCACCCATGCAAAGGGTTGGACCCTCTACTAGTCTTAGACACCACGCAAGGAGAGGAAGCAGGCTAGCCATGCCCTTCTTCCCCCTCACATCAAACAGCTCAAGGAGCATTGTGTAGCTACTTGTTCATCTAGTGATCATGCGGAGACCCCGCAGAGCAGCAGTAGGGGTGTTATGTCCAAGGAGAGCCCCGAAGCTGGGTAAGATCCGCCGGCGTGCATGTCTTCGCCTTATCCAGTTTCCAGGCAACGGTGATGTCTTACTGGCTCCCACAATGATAAGCCACCCGTTGGCATATGTCGCACCTACCACCCGACATTTGGCGCCCATCGTGGGGCCAGGTGCACCATCGTCCGGAGACCTGTTCTGGACGGGAACCCTCTTCCTCCCCAGCGAGCGTAGCCAGCCCGGCACGCCCGATGGCGCTTGCCACGACGCGCTGCAAGGCGTCACCAGCATCTGCGCGGCGAGCAGCCTCGCCGATCTCCTCGACGAAACCCTCATCTCCGACGAGCTCGCCTCCGATGCGGGCACCGACCACCTCGCCAACCTTCTCGGTCAGCTCCATGTCTCCAACGAGCCCGCTGCAGACCTGGAGTTGGTTGGCTCCACCGACCCGATGCCTGTCGACTCCGACACGGCCTCCTACGACACCTTCCCCACCAACGTCACGATCTACAACGACCCGCTTCCTCAAGCCGACGGCTGCGATGCTGTCACCACCGAAGTAATTGTTGTCGGCCACGGCGGCCCGGCCGACGAGAGCGCCCACGACTTGTCCGCCCCCCTCCCGGCCAATGCCGACGATGAAGCACTGGAGGCACGCCGCCTCGCCCTCCTCGCAGAGGGCCGGAGGCTAGCCTCCGTGAGACGCCTCGCTGAGGCCTATCAGCGCGAAGCTGACCGCGCCGCCTTCGGCACGCCGGCCCCGGGCGGGCCAAGCCGGACCGGCCTTGTCAAGCAACGCGGTGCCATCATTGCCGACACGCTGGGAGTCGACCGCCCGGTTTATGCCACTCCGCTCGAGAACTTGCGTGTCGCCCAGGCGGCCGTAGACGAGTTGGACGACTTGGAGGCCGAAGACCTCCCCCACATGACCCGGCGCATCCAGCAACTGAGTGACGTAGCCGCGCAGCGACATGAAGCAGACACCCGCGCGGGAAGCCCTCCCCCGCGCCGAGATCACGGCGCGACGTCCCGGACGTCGGCTACGAGCAACACCCGCGCGCGGCGCGAGAAAGAGCCGGCTGCCAGCCGCAGCCGGACCCGAATCTCCATCGAGCGAGACGCGGACGGCCATCCCCGAGCCACGGAATGGCGGGGCAACCCGCCTCCGCCTCGACCCCGTGGAGAGAGATATCCCACCCCGCCGCTAGTGGCGCACCCGACTCTCAGCGGCCGACTTGGTCGCCGCGAAGGAGTCGGCGAGAACGATGCCCACCATCGGATCGACCGCCTGGCGCGATCCCTGGCGTTGGAAGAAGAAGACGATGTCGGCCCGCCTTGTTTCGGCCCCCGCATCCGCGATGAGCCTTTCCCCAAAGGGTTCTCGCTCCCAAGAGACACGCCCAAGTACAACGGCTCCGTGAAGCCGGAATATTGGCTAATCGACTACTCCACGGCAGTCAGCATAGCCAACGGCAACCGGCGCGTTGCTGTGAAGTACGTGCCCCTCATGCTGCAAGGCACGGCGCGGACCTGGCTCAACAGCCTCAAGCCTCTCAGCATCAACAGTTGGCTAGATTTCACCGAAGCTTTCATCCGCAAATTCACCAGCACCTACAAGCGGGCTCCCAAGCCCAGACAGCTCTCCTTGTGCGTACAAGGCCCCGCCGAGTCCACTCGCGACTACCTCACGCGTTGGGCCGAGCTCCGCAATTCTTGCGAGGGGGTGCACAAGGTGCAAGCCATCGAGTACTTTACAGCCAGATGCCGAGAAGGCACCCTCCTCAAGCACAAGCTCCTCTGCGACGAGCCGGCTAACCTCGATGAGCTTATGGACATAGCGGACAAGTACGCCACCGCCGATTCCTTGATGAAGACCGAGCTTCGGGTGGACGCGTCCGGAAAGGTACTCAACCCGGCGCCCAAGACGCCGGCTGGGGATTCCGGCCGACACCCCCACTCGAACGACCACAAGCGCAAGGGCCCCGCGCCACCTCCCGCCAGTCGGCAGGTGGCCACAGTTGAAGACGTGCCGCCTGAAGGGCGGCCCGCCCCCAAGAAACCCAAGGGCGGCCGACCGGCTTCGCAGCCGGCTTTCTCCTACGAGCAAACTCTCGACGCCCCGTGCAAGTTCCATAGCGGCGTGAAGTCATCCAACCACACAACCCAGAAGTGCCATTGGCTCACCCGAATCTCCAAAGGCGAGGGGCTCGCGCCGCCTCCGCCTGCCGGCCCGCCGCCTCCGCCTCCGCCGCCACCGGCAGCTCGGCCCGCGGTCGGAGTCGTGCATGACGAGTTCCCTGACAAGCAAGCAACCTACATCATCTTTACAAGCCAGCCCGAAGACCGGCGCGACAAACGCCGAGAGCACCAGGAAGTTAGCGTGGTCGCTGCCGACCCTGCCAGACACATGCATTGGTCAGAAAAGCCCATCAGCTAGAGCCGGGCCGGCCATCCAGAGGTGATGCCGTCTCCCAGTTCTTATGCCCTGGTCCTGGAAGCCACCCTCGCGACAGACAGACGCACCGCCCGCTTCTCCCGTGTGTTGATAGACGGCGGGAGCAGCATCAACATCCTGTACCGTGACACCCTGGAGAAGCTGAACGTCAAGACGAAGCAGCTCATGCCTACTCGGATAGTGTTTCATGGCATCGTACCCGGCTTATCCTGCGCCCCCATTGGCAAGATCAAGATCGATGTACTTTTTGGGGACAAGGAGCATTTCCGCCGGGAAGCAATCTGGTTTGAAGTGGTGGACCTGGAGAGCCCTTACCATGCATTGCTTGGCCGACCTGCCTGGGCCAAATTCATGGCAGATCCCCACTATGCATACCTCAAGATGAAGATACCAAGCACCAAAGGCGTCATCACCATTGCCGGCGATTACAAGAAGTCCTCTGAGTGCGCAGCAGCCAGCAGTCGGTTGGCCGAGTCCCTTGTGATTGCCGAAGAAAAGAAGATGCTGGACCGAGTCATGGCCATAGCCGGCAAGCAGTCGGCCGTGTCCCCCGACCCCAAGGAGCATGATGCTCAAGGATCTTTCCAGCCGGCCAAGGAGACGAAGAAGGTGCCTCTTGACCCCGAGCATCCAGAAAGGTTCACCGTCATCGGGGCAAACCTGAACAGCAAATAGGAAGGCGAGCTCGCCGATTTCCTCCGTGAGAATCGGGACATCTTTGCATGGTCCCCCAAGGACATGCCGGGTGTTCCGAGGAAATTCGTCGAGCACAAACTACACGTTCGAGAAGACGCAAAGCCAGTCAAACAACCCCTTCGCCGACTGTCGGAGGAGAAACGCAGGATTGTAGGGGAGGAGATAGCCCGACTTTTGGCAGCCGGCTTCATTATGGAAGTTTTCTTCCCAGAGTGGCTCGCCAACCCGGTCCTCGTGCTAAAGAAGAACAACAAGTGGCGCATGTGCATAGACTACACAAGCCTCAACAAGGCCTGCCCCAAAGATCCCTTTGCCCTGCCAAGGATAGACCAAGTGATAGACTCCACAGCCGGATGCGAGCTGTTGAGTTTCTTGGATGCTTACTCCGGATATCACCAGATAAAGCTGGATCCGGACGACCGCCTGAAGACCGCCTTCATCACGCCATTTGGAGCCTTCTGTTACCTGACTATGACATTCGGCTTGAGAAATGCCGGTGCCACTTTTCAGCGTTGCATGCAGAAGTGCCTCCTCAAGCAGCTCGGCAGAAACGCTCACGTTTACGTGGATGACATCATGTGAAGACGGAGAAGCGTGGCACCTTGCTGGGAGACCTCAAGGAAACGTTTGAGAACCTGCGCCGATTTCAAATCAAGCTCAACCCCGAGAAATGTGTGTTCGGAGTGCCAGCCGGCCAGCTCCTAGGCTTCCTGGTCTCCGAACGCGGCATCGAATGCAACCCGGTGAAGATCAAGGCCATCGAGAGAATGGCGATCCCCACCAAGCTTCGAGACATTCAGAAGTTCACCGGGTGCTTGGCCTCCTTGAACCGCTTCATCAGCCGGCTCGGAGAGAAAGCTCTCCCCCTCTACCGCCTCATGAAAAAGAGCACTCACTTTGAATGGAACGACCAGGCCGACCAAGCTTTTCACGAGCTGAAGAAGATGCTGGCCACGCCGCCTGTCCTCGCGGCGCCGACTGAGAAAGAGCCCATGCTCCTTTACATCGCCGCAACCAGCCGGGTGGTCAGCACCGTCATCGTAGTCCAACGCTCGGAAGAAGGCCGATCCCAGCTGGTCCAAAGGCCGGTGTATTATTTGAGCGAGGTGTTGTCCGCCTCAAAGCAGAACTACCCGCACTACCAGAAGATGTGTTACGGCGTGTACTTCACCGCCAAGAAGCTGAAGCCCTACTTTCAAGAGCATCCCGTCACGGTCGTATGCAGCGCCCAGCTGGCCGAGATCATAGGCAGCCGGGACGCATCCGGCCGGGTGGTGAAATGGGCCATCGAGCTGGCCCCTTACACAATCTTCTACCAGCCCCACACCTCCATCAAGTCCCAAGCACTGGCCGACTCCAGCATCTCACCGCCCAGCCCGCCCACCCTGGTGGCGGTAGCTACTTTGGCAGTAGAAGAAGTCGTGGCTCCGTCATGGGCCCAGTCCATCCTCAACTTCCTAGTAAACCAAGATCTGCCGGCTGACGAAACAGAAGCAAGACAAGTCCAACGTCGAGCCGGAGCATACACAACCGTCAACAGAGAACTAGTCAAGCGCAGTGTCACTGGAATCCTCCAACGGTGCGTTGAGCAAGAGAAGGGCATTGCAATCCTCAGAGACATTCACCAAGGAGAATGCGGCCACCATGCGGCCTCAAGATCACTTGTCGCCAAAGCCTTCCGCCGTGGTTTCTTCTGGCGGACTGCTTTGGATGACGCCAAAGAATTAGTTAAGCATTGCAAGGGATGCCAACTCTTCAGCTCCAAGCAACACATGCCGGCTTCGGCACTCAAGACCATTCCCCTCACTTGGCCCTTCACCGTTTGGGGACTAGACATGGTGGGCCCATTCAAGACGGCGCGCGGCGGCATGACGCATTTGCTCGTCGCCATGGACAAATTCACCAAGTGGATTGAGGCAAAGCCGATCAAGAAGCTAAATGGGCCGACTGCTATGACGTTCATCGCAGACATAACAACTCGGTACGACGTACCACACAGCATCATCACCGACAATGGCATGAATTTTGCCAAAGGAGCCTTGGCACGTTTCTGCGCAGCCCAAGGTATCCGGCTGGACTTAGCATCCGTCGCCCACCTGCAGTCAAACGGCCAGGTCAAGCGAGCCAATGGCCTCATCCTCTCCGGCATCAAGCCCCGACTGGTCGTACCTCTGGAGCGTTCAGCCGGCTGTTGGCTCGACGAGCTGCCGGCTGTCCTCTGGAGTCTGCGCACTACCCCAAACAAGTCAACCGGCTTCACCCCTTTCTTCCTTGTATATGGTGCTGAGGCGGTCATCCCAAATGACATCGAGTTCGACTCGCCTCGAGTAACCATGTACACAGAAGCGGAGGCCAAGGAAGCACAAGAAGACGGCATCGATCTGCTGGAAGAAAGCCGGCTGTTAGCCCTCAGCCGGTCTGCCATCTACCAGCAGGGTTTGCGCCGCTACCACAGCCGGAAGGTCAAGCCAAGATCTTTCCAAGAGGGCGATCTTGTGGTCCGGCTGATCCAGCGAACAGCCGGCCAGCACAAACTCTCGGCCCCTTGGGAAGGCCCCTTCGTCATCAGCAGAGCTCTAGGCAACGACTCCTACTACCTGATCGATGCACAGAAGCTGAAGGCACGCAAGAGAGATGACTCCGGCAAGGAGTCGGAACGACCATGGAACGCCAACCTCCTTCCAAAATTTTACAGTTGAAACGCCGTATGTATCACGCTAACTTTTGTATTAAGTACGAGACAATAGGCCCCCCGAGGAGGGCTCGGGGACTGCCATCTCTTATCTATGAATGAAAAGTATCATGCTTATGACCTTGTCATTTCATTTACTTGTTCCGTCCGGCACCGGGTTCGACTAGTCGGCTCGGGGACTGGCCGACTAGAGTTATATTAGATGTCCTACCCGCAGTCAGATAAGTAGTGTGCCGGCTCCCAAGCCTTCTCTTGCCAAAAGTCGCAGCTCGAAGAACCGGCTGTCCGGCTGGCAAGAGTTAAAGGCAGGAACGGGCGCCCACACAAAAAACGGCTAGGGACTAACAGACTAATATAACGAAAGCCGGTTTTTTCTCCCACCGCCGACTGGCTACCAGAGTAGCCGGCCGGCCGGTTTCCATTCACTTCACTTCAATCCAAGAAAGCTCAAGTACTTGCCTCCCCAAAGAGGGAAGGCGGCAAAGGAAAAAGGCTAAGGATAAAAAGCTTACGCGAATGGAAACCAAACATGCACATAATAATATTTACATAAAAGACCTCCGAGAGGCCAGCATTCAACATAGTTTGGATACACCCCCAGTGGGTGGAACTGCAAAAACTTAATGAGGATTGTTCAAAAGACAACAAGCAGGAAAGATAAAGACGGCAGGTCAAGCTGGCGGAGCGACCGACGAGCCGGACTGGTTGGCGGAGACGGTCGTGCCGGCTGAAGGAGCGGCCGGCTGGCGAACTTCTGCTTGGTCACCACCTCCCGCAGAGGGCGCGCTTCCACGCGCCTCGTTGCTGGAGGCACGGTCGGCCTGAGGTCGGCCGGTTGTTCCACCAGCCGGCTCGACGTCTTCGCCGTCCTCCTCTTTGTCATCCTCGCCCTCATCGCTGGAGGCAATCTCCTCCGCCGAGTCCTCGCCCACCGCCGGGTTCAGCCCGAACCACTCCTCCGGCTGAGCAACACCGTCATCATCGATTTCGGGTGCGAAAACGCTGATGTCGGTGCACTCGGCGATCGTCGAAGCTCGTTGGGCGATAGCCGGCCTCACCTCCTCTAGCTCCGCATCGGCCTCCATCCGCCAAGTGCGCAGCTGGTCCAGGCTCAGCCCTGGGTACCAAGCCCGAACGAACTCCAACGCCCGCCCGGCTCCGAGGCGGGCCGCCGACGCCTTCCAAGCTTCAAAGCGACTGACTGCGACCTCTAGCCAGTCGGTGGTTCGGCTTGGGGTGCGGGGGATCGTCTCGCCGGGCCAGAGGGCGGCCAACACCTGCGCCCCGGCACATTGGAGCCGGCGAAGCATCCGATGAGCCGGCTGCAACCGCGCCTGGACAGCCAGGAGCTGCTCCTCAAGCATCCGGTTCGCATCCGGCGCGATGTTGGCCCCCGCCTGACGACGCGCCTCGCGATGGGCCTCAATGCTTTGGGCGGCGAAGGCGGAGTAGCTAGGGAAGTAGTCTGCACCAAAAAACAAGCAGCAGCTCAAGTTAAGCCAAAAACCCAGGCGGCAAGGGGCGGGAGAGGGGCGAGGAAGGCGGCTTACCGTCGATCAAATCCTCGATCCGGCCAAAGCCTTCATCCAGGGCTCGCCGGGTCTCGGCCCAGCTCGCCGCCTCGGTCTCATACTCTGCCTTCAGGGCGGCTTCGCTGTCCTGCGCCGCCTGCAGGGCCGCCTTGTGGCTCTTCTCCTGGTCAGCCAGCTTCTTGGCCAGGCGATCACGCTCCTGGACCAAGGCAGCGTACTCGGCATCCTTGGTATGAAGGGCGGCCTTCGCCTCGCCAAGCTCCCTCCTCAAGTCGGCGTTGGCCCCTGAAGACAAAGAAAAAGAAAAACCAATAAGGAAAGAGTCGTCAAGAAAGATCTGACCCGACTGCTCAGCAGTCGGCCCGAATCTCGGGTACTACACCCAGTGGGTGCGCTAACGTGCCCCCATAGGAGACAGACAAGATCGAGTACTTACTTCGGCTGTCGGCCAGGTCGTCGGTCCTCCGGCTCAACTCCCGAGCCTGGGAGTTGAAGGCGGCAGCACGGAGGTTGTGATATTCCTGAAAATTCAGACAAGAGGCAAAAATAAGGTAGCCGTCAAGAAAGATCCGACCCGACTGCGCAGCAGTCGGCCTGAATCTCGAGGACTACACCCAGTGGGTGCACCGACGCGCCCCCACGGAAGAAATCAAGAAATCAAAAGCGGACAAGAATGAAGGACTCACCCGGATGGTGGCCCGCATCGACAAGAACTCCTGGGTGAACTGTTGCAGCAGGGCGGCTTGAGCTTGCAGCCGGCTCCGGACCCCTTGAGCCGCCACATTCAGCTCGCCAGTCCCCCCGCTGGGAGTCCACTCGGACGTGGCAGTGCTGGCCGCCTCCAGATCTTCCGCCGACTGGCCTGCGCCCGCGACTCGGCGCAACTCCGGCGGAGCGGCGCCTCCCCCTGCGCGCCGGCCCGTCGCCGGCTGCACCTCGAGGCTAGCTCTGTTCTCCAGCTCACCCCCGGTCGGCCCCTCTGGCGCCGCTGATGATTGGCAGCCTTGGCCCGCTCCGGTTGGCGCTGTTGGCGGCGCTTTCCTCGCAAAGGCCACGGGGTCCTCCCCCCTTTCCATCAGCGGCGGGTCTTGGACGATCTCCTCCGCCAAGGGCAATGGGGTGTCGGGGGCCACGGCTCGAAGGGGAATGGCGAGCAGCGAAGGCTGGTTGCGCGAACCCTCCACCTCCGGCTCCGTGGTCGCCGCCTCCGTCTGGGCCTTGGCTGCCGCGTCGGCCTGCTCCCTCGCCGCCTGGGCGGCCGCTTTCTCCGCCGCCTCGCGCTCCTCCCGCGCTTCATGGGCGTTCCGCTCTGTGGCCTCCCTAAGGTCGGCGCGGGGGTCCACGCGGCGGGAGCTTGAAGAACCTCTAGTCAGCCCAACTACGGAGCCGCCCGGACCACGCTCAAGGGAAAGCGGTGCCCTGCACAGCAAGCGGAAGAAATTAAGAAGAATGCTCGAACAAGAAGAGAATGATGAAGAGCATGTGACAAGGCAATTGACAACTTACGCTGAGACCGCCTGAGGCTGCTTCACCGCCTTGCGGAAGCGGGCCGCTTTCGCGGCCGCCTCGTCTCGCTTGGTCGCCGCGGTGGAGGGTTTGGACTTCTTCGGCCGACTGCCGAAGAGGCCCGAAGCGACCCGGCGCTTCTGTGCGCCACCACCGGCAGCCGGCGCGATGGACGAGCCCGCGCCCTGATGGTCGGCCGTCGGCTGGCGACGCGGGGCGACTTCGGCTTCAGCATCGTCCGGCCAGTCCTCGAAGCTCGCGGTGAGCCTTGAGCCCCCGGGCTCGGCGTCGTCCCCCACGACGGCGTCTTCCATGGCGGCCGCCCGCAAGTCCGGATCGTCGACGTCGTCCGCCATGCGGTCGGGGGCATACTGACGTTCTATCCCCGCTGTCCCGGTCGTTGGCGGAAGAAGGGGGTTCTGCTAAGAAGGACAGACTGATTAGAAGCCGGCCATCATGAAGCCGGCTACCTATGAAAAGAAGGAAGAAAAGAAAACTAACCACGGGCGGAGGGTTGGCGCGAGAATACAGTGCCTTGCCGTATCGCCAGTCTTCGGCGAGTTTGCAATTTGAGATGTAGTTTACCATATACGATACCTCCGCATGAGGCATCTCCCTGGTGCTCAGCCGGCTTGGGTCGAAGCGGCCGCTCATCTGGCACATCATGTGGGGCCGGCTCTGGAGAGGAGATATCCGGCGCTCCACGAAGGTGGCCACCAAGTCGGCCCCGTTCAGGCCCTCCGACTGGATCATTACCCGAAGCTGGGAGACGGCGGCGTTCCCGGCCTGAGACAGTGACCGGGACCGGAAACTCCACGAGGGCTGCCTCCCAGCCGGCGGGCCGGCTACGTAAGCCGGTAGGTTGACGTGGTCTCCTTGCTCGGCGACGTTCTTCACGTAGAAATATGATTTCTGCCAGATCTTCACCGACTGGATCAGGGGGGTGGGCGGGAACGGGTTGTTCTCGCTCGCCCTCCTCATGGCGATGAAGGCCCCGCAGGGGGCGCGCACGCCCGCGACGACGGTGCCGAGTTTGCTCTGGAAGAACTCTCCCCAGAGCTCCAGCGTGGGGAGCAGCCCCAAGAAGCCTTCGCAGAGGGAGACGAAGGCCGACAGCAGCATCACCGCATTGGGCGTGAGGTGATGCGGCTGGAGGTTGTAGAACTCAAGGAAGGAGAGAAGAAATCCGCTCGCCGGAAGGCCGAAGCCGCGCAGGAAGTGCGAGCGGAAGACGACCCGCTCGCCCTCCTCCGGCGCCAGCGAGATCTCCGTCTTCGGCGCCAGACGGACCCGCACGAGGTCGGCGTCGGGTAGGCGCCGAGTCTGGCGGAGGAACTCCACGTGATCCTCATGGACGTTGGAGCCGTCCCACGAGCTTGACAGCGCCATGGGAGCGAGGCGATGTGGAGGCGCGGCGGCGCTGAGACGGGAGGCTGCGGCGGCAACGAGAGGAAGAAGCAAGGGCAAGAGGGGGCGGAGCGAGAGAGAGCGTGCGAACCTCTGTCGCTCCACCTCCTCCCCCTACTTATAGGCTCGCGTGGCGGGACCGAGGAGGCGCGGCGTGGGGAAGCGTGAGGATCGATCGTGCCCACTCCCCCACGTCCCGCGATTACTGTGCCATGATGGTGGAATAAAACCTCCGCGGGAAGGCGAGCGGCCCATGTGGGCCACGGAAGATCCGCGCTCGGACCGAGGCCTGCGAGTGGCGGGCCCGGGCCTACGACGACGTCCCGTCGCGCGCGTGCATTGGCAGGATTTCCTCGCCACATGGTCCGCGCCCCCGCCTGCGAGAACCGGAGCTCTCTGAAGTCGGCGTGCACAAGCAAAGCCGGCTCTTCAGGATAGGAAGCTGACCAAGCTTCTCGTCCCTCTGTCCGCCTCGAAGCTCGATCAGCTTCGGGGACTACTGTCGGAGTAAATAGCCATGGGTAGCCTAGCCGGCTTCCCCTGGCCCTTTTGAAAAAATCATGAGCCCGTCCGGCTCTCAAGAATCCAAGACATGGAGCCGCCTCACCCTTGCTGGCTGCCACCCAGGCAGGCTTTCGGAAGGCGGCCCGACTTTACCCCTCATGAAGAAAACCATGGGAGGCCGACTCGAAGAAGCCGGCTCCAAGATGCCGACTCCAAGAAGCCGGCTCCCATAAAGCGGTCGAGACCGTACCCTCAAAGTTTGCACCCACCTAACGGTGGTGCGACGGGGCGTGGCTACAGTGAAGCCTGCCACCCCCGAATCCCGGGGCACGCCCTGGCACAGTGCGCCGTACGGAGTAGGCCTGACCCGTCCGGCGCGGCACTGTTGCCATGTTGACCTTGGTGTCACCCACGATGGGCTGCCAGCGTGGCCCACAGATGGTGGGCCCCTTCGGGCAGAGAGACGCCCGAAGGAGGCCACGCCTCCAACCAGTCGGCCCAAGACAGAGCCGGCTCCCCGCAGCCGGCTTGCCGCCTCCCTCGAAGGAGACGCCCCATTAAGGAGACCAGACGCGGTGAGGCTACAGCGATCGCCCGACGGGCGGCGGCACTGTAGCCGCGCCTACCACGACGAAGCCCACGTCACCAAGATGAAGCCACAGTAACCAGCCGCCGACCAGGCCCTGGACAGTGGGGCCTGCCTGTCGACCAAGGGGCTGGCAGCCGGCGGGGCCCACCAGTCGGCGGGCCCCAGCAGCCGGCGCAGAAGCCGGCGAGCACAGTCACAGACGGCTGGGCCCCGCGCCCAGTCGGATTACCATTGTACCCCCGGTGGTAGGCCTATATAAACCCCCCGAGGCACCCATGCAAAGGGTTGGACCCTCTGCTAGTCTTAGACACCACGCAAGGAGAGGAAGCAGGCTAGCCGTGCCCTTCTTCCCCCTCACATCAAACAGCTCAAGGAGCATTGTGTAGCTACTTGTTCATCTAGTGATCATGCGGAGACCCCGCAGAGCAGCAGTAGGGGTGTTATCTCCAAGGAGAGCTCCGAAGCTGTGTAAGATCCGCCGGCGTGCATGTCTTCGCCTTATCCCGTTTCCAGGCACCGGCGATGTCTTACTGGCTCCCACAATGATAAGCCACCCGTTGGCATATGTTGCACCTACCACCCGACAGGAAAAGCATTAGGAAATGTACATACAACGCAGACGTATCAACTCCCCCAAGCTTAAACCTTTGCTTGTCCTCAAGCAATTCAGTTGATAAACTGAAAGTGAAAAAGAAAAACTTCTACAAACTCTTTTGCTCTTGTTTACATAAATAAGCTTAAGTAGCAACCAGGTTTTCAACCGAAATTTTAACGTACCATGTTGGCGATAACTCTTAAAAATTATATTTACTCGTATCAATGGATTAATCAACTAGCGAACAATAATAAGATATCTCACACAATCAACACTTTGTCAAAGGAACCATGATATAATATGACAATAGTGGTATCTTGTTAGCCCTTTCTGAGACTGCAAAACATAAATGCAGATCACCTCCAAAGTTCAAGTAGCGACTAAACATTGTAATTCATGGTAGAAAAGATCAAGTCAGGATGCTCCCAACATTAGCTACACACAATGCATGAGGATGACAATAGTGCTCTCAAGTTTCGGCGCTTATTTGAGAAGTTGATGACACAATATAAAAGTAAATAGATAGTCCCTTCGCAGAGGGAAGCAGTGATTTGCAGTGGTGCCAGAGCTCAAGTTTTTAAAACATAGGTAAATGAAATTTTGAGAAATGCACCCTTCTTGTTTTGTAACACCCACAATGCGGCTATATCTCCCACGTGTCGGAGCATGACTTAGAGGCATAACCGCATTGTAGGCAATGTCGCAAGAGGGGTAATCTTTACACAACCCATGTACTGAATAAGAAAGAGGTACATAGTTGGCTTACAATCGCCACTTCAAACAGTACATAAATAGCATTACAATCATCCAGATACAATCAAGGTCCGACTACGAAACCAAAATAAAGACAACCCCAAATGCATAATGTCCCCGATCGCCCCAACTGGGCTCCACTACTGATCGTCTGGAAAGGAAACGTAGTATCGTCCTGAGTCCTCATCGAACTCCCACTTGAGCTTAGTCGCATCCCTGGAACGGTATCATCGGCACCTGCATCTGGTTTTGGAAGTAATCTGCGAGTCACGGGGACTCAGCAATCTCACACCCTCACGATCAATACTATTTAAGCTTATGGGTAGGGAAAAGGTATGAGGTGGAGCTGCTGCAAGCACTAGCATATATGGTGTCTAACATACGCAAATGAGAGCAAGAAGAGAAGGCAAAGCACGTTCGAGAATCTGTGATCAAGAAGTGATCCTAGAAATACTTACGTTCAAGCATAACCCGAGACCGTGTTCTCTTCCCGGGCTCCGCCGAAAAGAGACCATCACGGCTACACACGCTGTTGATTCATTTTAATTAAGTTAAGTTTCAGGTTTTCTACAGCCGAACATTAACAAATTCCCATCTGCCCATAACTGCGGGCACGGCTTTCGAAAGTTCAAATCCCTGCAGGGGTGTCCCAACTTAGCCCATCACAAGCTCTCACGTTGAACGAAGGATATTCCTTCTCCCAGGACGGCCCGATCAGACTCGGAATCCCAATTACAAGACATCTCGACAATGGTAAAACTAAACCAGCAAAGCCACCCAAATGTGCCGACAAATCCCGATAGGAGCTGCACATTTCTCGTTCTCAGGGCACACCGGATGAGACATCCTACGAGTAAAACCAACCCTCAAGTTGCCCCGAGGTGGCCCCACAGTCTATTCGGTTCGGACCAACACTTAGAGGAGCACTGGCCCGGGGGGTCTAAAATAAAGATGACCCTTGAGTCCGCGGAACCCAAGGGAAAAAGGCTAGGTGGCAAATGGTAAAACCGAGGCTGGACCTTGCTGGAGGAGTTTTATTCAAGGTGAACTGTGAAGGGGTTCCTGAGGGAGTCCTGGATTAGGGGGTGTTCGGATAGCCGGACTATACCTTCAGCCGGACTACTGGACTATGAAGATACAATATTGAAGACTTCGTCCCATGTCCGGAAGGGACTTATCTTGGCGTGGAAGGCATGCTTGGCAATATGGATATGCAGATCTCCTACCATTGTAACCGACTCTATGTAACCCTAACCCTATCCGGTGTATATATAAACCGGAGGGTTTTAGTCCGTAGGACAACATACACATCAACAATCATACCATAGGCTAGCTTCTAGGGTTTAGCCTCTCTGATCTCGTGGTAGATCTACTCTTGTACTACCCATATCATCAATATTAATCAAGCAGGACGTAGGGTTTTACCTCCATCGAGAGGGCCCGAACCTGGGTAAAACTTCGTGTCCCTTGCCTCCTGTTACCATCCGGCCTAGACGCACAGTTCGGGACCCCCTACCTGAGATCCGCCGGTTTTGACACCGACATTGGTGCTTTCATTGAGAGTTCCTCTGTGCCGTCGCCGTCAGGCCCGATGGCTCCTACGATCATCAATGGCGATGCAGTCCAGGGTGAGACCTTCCTCCCCGGACAGATCTTCCTCTTTGGTGGCTTCGCACTGCGGGCCAATTCACTTGGCCATCTAGAGCAGATCGAAAGCTACGCCCCTGGCCGTCAGGTCAGATTCGGAAGTTTAAACTACACGGCTGACATCCGGGGGGACTTGATCTTCGACGGATTCGAACCACTACCGAGCGCCGCACTGTCACGACGAGCATGATCTAGCTCTGCCTCCGAACAGTGCCCTGGAGGCCGCACCCGCATCTGCTCCGACACTTAGTTCGGAGCCAACCGCGCCGATCGAGGATAGGCGGTTGGACGCCGCCTCGGGGGCTGCGATCCCAACGACGGTTGAGCCGAACACCAGCCCCGTATTCTGCGGGACACGTGACTCCAAGGAGCTGGACTCCTCTCCGGACTCTGAACCCTCCACGCCCTGCCAATTGAATCCGATTGGGCGCCGATCATGGAGTTCACTACCGCAGACATCTTTCAGCACTCGCCTTTCGGCGATATCTTGAAGACACTAAAGTCTCTCTCTTTATTAGGAGAGCCCTGGCCGGACTGCGGTCAGCAAGGTTGGGGTACGGACGATGAAGAAATTCAAAGCCCACCCACCACCCACTTTGTAGCCACTGTCGATGACCTGACCAACATGCTCGAAGTCGACTCCGAAGACATCGACGGTATGGAAGCCGATGAAGGAGACGATGAAGAACCAGCGCCTGTTGGGCCCTGGAACGCCACCTCGTCATATGACGTATACACGGTGAACGCACCAAAAGATGACCACGAGGAGTGGAAGGACGCACCGAAGGCTTGTTCCCTCGAAAAGCAGACAAAACGGCGATGCAAGCTTCGCCCCAAATCCCGCCTCGACAAAAATAGCGATCACACAGACCCACCGCTGGAGCAGGGCGAACCGTTGCTGGACAACGACAATCCGGATGTTCAAACCGAACAAAAAAATTCCTATCAAGGATAATGGCCCGGACGACATAACGCCGGACAGGCACCCGGAGCATCAGAATGCCTGCAAAAGGCTCGTTGCCACCGCGAGGAGCCTTCAAAAGCAGAAGCGAAGGCTCAAGGCCACGCAAAACACACTCCAATTCAGATGGAGTAAAATACTCAATACAGCAGCAATGTACGGCGACAATCGCCCCTCAAAGAGCTACCCAAAGCGGAAGCTACTACCTGAATTCGATGAGGAGGCCTCCGACCCCCCACAACCAAATATCAAAGCATCCACCCAGTCAGATAGACGACCCCTCTATCAACACAGAATGGCATACAACGCCGCTCACAATACAACATGCGACCCAGGCGAGGGCTCGCACCCAAAGGACGGCGCAACAAGATCCATTTATGGACCACGCTGGCGCACCCCAGCATACAATGCAACACAACAAACGTCCGAACAACATGGCACACCCAGCTACAGGGGTGCCGCACATCCCCTGTGTTTCACCGATGAGGTGCTAGACGATGAATTTCCAGAGGGATTCAAGCCCGTAAACATAGAGGCATACGACGGAACAACAGACCCGGGGTCTGGATTGAGGACTACATCCTTCATATCCATATGGCTCGAGGAGATGATCTCCACGCCATCAAGTATTTACCCCTCAAGCTCAAAGGGCCAGCTCGTCACTGGCTCAAAGGCCTCCCCGAAAGCTCCATTGGAAGTTAGGAAGAGCTCGAAGACGCCTTTCGGGCAAATTTTCAAGGGACTTATGTCCGACCTCCGGATGCGGATGATCTGAGTCATATAACTCAGCAGCCCGGAGAGTCAGCCCGAAAGCTTTGGAATAGGTTTCTTACTAAAAAGAACCAGATTGTCAACTGTCCGGACGCCGAAGCCTTAGCGGCTTTCAAGCATAGCGTCCGTGACGAATGGCTCGCCAGACACCTCGGCCAAAATAAGCCGAGAACAATGGCCGCATTAACAAACCTCACGACCCGCTTTTGCGCGGGTGAGGACAGCTGGCTAGCCAGATGCAGCACTAGCGATCCCAACACATCTGAAGTTAGATATGGAAATGGGAAATCACGGTGCAACAGCAATAACAAACGCCGGAATAAAGAAGACAACACGAAGGGCACGGCAGTAAACGCCGGATTCAAAGTCTCTCGGCCAGGACAAAAGCCGCCCACTAAAGGCACCAGGGATGAACCGTCCAGCCTCAACAAAATTCTGGACCGGGTATGTCAGATACATAGTACCCCTAGCAAGCCCGCTAATCATACCCACAGAGAATGTTGGGTCTTTAAGCAGTCTGGCAAACTCAACGCCGTACACAAGGGGGAGGATACACCAAACGAAGACGAGGACGAGCCTCCCAAGCAAGAAACTGGGGAACAAAAGAAATTCCCACCAGAAGTCAAAACAGTAAACGTACTACACATGATCAAGGGAAAAACAATGCGGCACCCCCAGGAAAATATACCCAAATGCCTGTCACCGCGAAGTCCTGCCAATGGTCGTCTCAACCGATCATTTTTGACCATCGCAATTACTCACCAAGTATCCGACACGCAGGATGGGCTGCCCTGGTATTAGACCCAGTAATTGGCGGATATCACTTCACACGAGTCTTGATGGTGGCGGCAGCAGCCTAAACCTAATATACCAGGATACAATCCGCGGGATGGGGTTAGACCCAACACAAATTCGCCATAGCAATACTACCTTCAAAGGAGTAACGCCAGGCCCAGGGGCTCATTGTACGGGCTCCCTCCTACTACAAGTTATATTCGGCTCCCCCGATAACTTCCGTAGCAAGCATTTAACCTTCCACATCGCTCCGTTTCAAAGTGGCTATCAAGCACTACTCGGGCGCGAAGCTTTCGCTCGCTTTAATGCAATATCACACTATGCCTCCCTCACACTCAAGATGCCCGGTCCACGCGGCATCATTTCAGTGCAAGGAAATACCAAGCGATCTCTGCGCGCCGAAGAGAGTGAGGCTGCCTTGGCAGCCACACACTAAAGGCACCCGGACTAGCCAAAATGCCCCATAGGTCGTCAAGACCTCCGACACAACTAATCAAGTCCGGCGCCGCTACTTATACCGAATAAATGGTCACACCCCTAGCCAACAATACAAGGGGCTCAACGCGCGCAGACATGTGGCCATTCCTCCTCATCTTGAATTATGCATAGTTTCTTTAACTATCTTTTTGCACGACAACCTTTTTCACCTAAATTCCTCTCTTTTACAGACGATCATCGTGCCACACCCATCCAGGATACGGCACAACGGAGACACAGGCGCAGACGTGCAGCAGGGACCCGCTCCAAGGATTCTTTTTAGATTAAGACCGTGCGTAAACCTTTTTTACTGTCTCTTGTTGATACATATCCACCGTTGAGAAGGATGCTGACATCTTGGCATGTGGCCACGCCAGACCAATGCACATACCTGGACATAAGGGGCTTCTTACGAAGGCCATTATTTAGGCCCGGTTTATACCACAAAGACCGAATACCTTAGGGAGTGTTCGGCGTCGCGAGTTTTGCCCTATATGCATCAGCTCCGAATCATTGTCTTTGGTCAAATGTTGGGTTTGCCCGGCTCCTGTGTTTTGGTGCCTTACGTTCCGCTTTACCGGCTAAGGTAGCACCAGGAGAACTACTGCGATTGTGCCCTGGTTCATCCGGACGAGCACCTCAATAGAGAAAGCCGAAAACTGACTGTCATGATCTAGCGCGAGAATGGTCAACCACTCGATGACCCATGGGAATGTTAGAATTCCCCCGCCTTAACGAAGGGCCGCTTTCCGGCCAGGCATATACGCACCCCGGGATCGGGAGAGTGTGGAGCCACCAGGGGCTATCTAGTAGCCCCACTGTCAAACTCCTATGGCTAAGTGAAAGTGTTAAAGCATTATAGTCTGGTTGCCTCGCTCGCTCCGCTATCACCTCCTTAATAGGACCAAGACGTTGGGTTAAGTGTGAACGCATGTTTCTGCGAACACCTCCGCATTATATGCGTGGGGGTTGAAGCCGACGGCTGCAATCTTTCAGGTTATACACATGTATACATAAACGGCCGCCCAGGAGGCATCACAATACTTTCAGGCAAAAGTATAAAAGTAGCCTTATGAAAATTTATAAAAGCATTTCGCTTACAATGAGATTACATGTCACTCAAACATAATATTTTTTGAGCACTGGGTCTCTATCAAACGAGCACCCTCAAGAACTTCCTCAAAGTAGTGCTCAGTAGCCCTTTGACCTATGGCCGAATCCTGCACTGCAACAGTGGTAGCATCCATCTCTGCCCAGTATGCTTTAGCACGGGAAAAGGCCATTCGTGTGCCTTCTATGCACGCCGACCTCTTCATCGCATTTATGCACGGCACCACGTCAAGGAACTGCTGCACCAAGCTGAAATAGCTGCTCGGTTTTGACCTTTCCGGCCATAGCTGATCCACAACAGACCTCATGGAGAGTCCGGACAACCTATTTAGTTCGGACCATTCGGCTAATTGGCCCGTCAATGAAAGCGGACGCTCGGGAGAAAGGAATTGTTTCCAAAACAGCTGGTCTACTTCATGGTCTGTCTGACTCTGGAAGTACTTGGCCGCATCGGCAGCGCTCGCCGCCAAATCCATATACACATCTTCCGAACTCCACAATCGATCCAGAGGGGCATACCGTGGATCTCCGAACTTCCTCTGCAGCATAACGGATTTCCCGGCTACAATATCCCCAGCTTCCCGCAGCTCCTCCTTCTTTGCCCTCATTGCAGAGCGGAGGTCTTTTCCCGTTGCAGCAGCCTTCTCAAGGTCCGATACCTTCGCCTGGTTTTCCTTTTCAAGAACCCGACAACGGTCGGTGGCGGCTTTTAATTCTATGGCCATCTTGGCCATCTTATCTCGGCTCTCGCCATGCGCGGCCTTCTCGGCTTGCAACTCTTTGGCCGCCTGCAAAGCAGCCGCATTACCCAACCTCGCTTGTTCCTTGGCTCGGGCAAGTTCTGCCCGCAAGGCTTCAACAGTGGCAGCTCCATCTGCAGTCACAACACATTACAGATACTGGCATCATGCTGCTCTTCCTATGTGGCGTTTACCAGATAATGACAATTAGCTTGGGCCTCGTCAAGCCTTTTGTTAACAAGCTCGATGTCGGTGTCTGCCGCATCCAACTGCCGTTCTAAATGGGCAAACTCACGAGCCCGGCTAGCCACCGGAGCTTCCATCACCTGCACATAAAGGCAGTATGGTTATTACCTGGGAATATGATCCTCTGTTCGTCGTCGTTTCCGACGATGACCAGAGTCTTAGGGGATACTATCTACACAGGGCACACCTAGTATGTGCAGGACTAGCACACATTATTTTACGTACCTCAAAGCCTGTCAGTAGACTCATAAAAGCTTTATGCAATCCGCTTTCGGCGGATAAGATTCTCTCCATCACCGTATTCATCAGCACACGGTGTTCATCTGAGATGGCCGCTCGCCCCACCAACTCCCTCAGAACATCCGACTGCGCACTAGACGGTGCCGGACTCGTTTGTCTGCTCTCTTCGGGAGCCGTACACTGGGAACTTCGGGGTTCGACGGGATTATCTTCTGGCCTCGCTGGACTCGGAGAGGCCCTCCGCGATGACACTTCAGGGTCGCCCGCTTCCGGAGCAGAGGAGTCCAGAGGAGGCGTTTCGCTCTCCATCATCTCTGGAAGAAGATCCCCCGAAGACGAGCTCATTTGAGAGGGGCTAAGGCCCGAACTGCAAAGATACATGTAGTGGTTATATTCTCAGAATAAAATACGACATATCTATACTATTAAGGTATTTTGGGTCACTCATGACTCGTGGGAGAATGGATCCCCCCGCGGACTTTGTGCGGCAACCGCACCCCCCGGGGTGGGACCCTTTGTGGGAGACCTCTTCTCCCGTTTGGAAGCTTCGGCTTCCGAATCCCCAGACGCAATCCTTTTCCTCTTCTGGTCGTCTTCCTTCATGGAGACGCTCGCTCCCTCGGCTGGAGCGGCCAGCGTTTGGGGCCCGCGACCGCCCACATTTTCCTTCAAGGGCTCTGGGCAAGGTGCGGTCTGGAGCATCTTTTCCAATATCAGATTTTCCAAACCCTCAGGGAGGGGGGCCGAGCACCGAATCAACTTCGCCTTCGTTAGCCAGTCCTGGTCAAAAAGCAAACTCTCAGAAATAACTTCGCATCAAAGGAGATGTAGTACGCTCGGTAGGAAGATGCCTTACCTGTTCGGCGGCACGGTTGCTACTCAGGCCCATGTCCTCGGTAATTTCCGGACACACCACTTGAGGTCCGAAGAACAACTTGTACATCTTCTCGTGCGTCAGGCCGAGGAAATTTCGAATGGTGCGCGGTCCCTCGGGATTGAACTCCCACAAGCGAAGAGCCCAGCGTTTGCAAGGCTGGACTTGACGAACCAGCATAACTTGTGTTACCGCGACCAAACTGAAATCTCCATTAAAGAGATCTTGAATGCGGCTTTGTGGTATAGGCACGTCCTTGGCCGGACCCCAGCTCAATGCTCTGCTAATCCATGACATCAGTTGTGGAGGAGGGCCCGGGCGGAAAACGGGGGCGGCCGCCCACTTGGCACTTCTAGGAGCCGTGATGTAGAACCACTCCTGTTGCCACAATTCAGACACCTCTGGAATGGAACCTTTGGGCCATGCAGCTCCCGTCATCTTGCGTATTGAGGCACCTCCACACACCGCATGTTGCCCCTCGATCATCTTCGGCTTTACTTCAAAAGTCTTGAGCCATAGGCCAAAGTGAGGGGTAACCCGGAGGAAGGCCTCGCACACAACAATGAACGTCATGATATGAAGAAAGGAGTCTGGAGCTAGATCATGGAAATCTAGCCCGTAGTAAAACATCAAGCCCCTGACAAAAGGATCCAATGCAAGGCCTAGACCTCGGAGGAAGTGGGAGACGAACACGACACTCTCATTGGGTTCGGGGGAGGGGACGGCCTGCCCCCGGGGAGGCAGCCGATGCAGAATCTCGGCAATCAGATATCTGGCCTCCCTCAACTTTTTGACGTCTTCTTCCGTGACGGAAGAAGGCACCCATCGGCCTTGAAGGCTAGATCCGGACATGGCTCAAGGTTCGGAGCACCTGACCTGAACTTTGGGCATTTGAGCTTGAGGTGGGGGAAGGATTCGATTGAGCACGGGAGGGAAAAATAAAAGGCCTCGTCCCTTTATAAAGAGGTTGGATATCGAGCGTCCTCTCCGTGTCCGTTTGGACTTGCCTTTGATCTAGGAGTCCTAGAAGCGGTTGGGTTACCCACGCCCGTATTGATGAGAATCCCGGAATAAGGGGGCACGATCTCTGCTTTGAAAAGACGTGCAAAGGAAGCCGCCTCGCATGACGCGCTGAGGTGGGATAATTAAACGACTCGGATAGAGGCTTGGTTGTGGTGTGTCGCACCACGGAATACGTCAGCAGATTAGATTTGTGTAAATATTATTCTCTCTATGGCAATATGTGGAAAACTTATTTTGTAGAACCGGACACCATCTTTGTGTTTAAAATCTTCTATGAAGTATTTGGAGGAGGAACCCGCCTTGCAATGCCGAAGACAATCTGCGCGCCGGACTCGTCGTCATTGAAGCCTGGTTCAGGGGCTACTGAGGGAGTCCTGGATTAGGTGGTCTTCGGAGAGCCGGACTCCTGGACTATGAAGATACAAGATTGAAGACTTCGTCCCATGTCCGGAAGGGACTTTTCTTGGCGTGGAAGGCAAGCTTGGCGATACGGATATGCAGATCTCCTACCGTTGTAACCGACTCTATGTAACCCTAACCCTAACCGGTGTCTATATAAACCGGAGGGTTTTAGTCCGTAGGACAGCATACACATCAACAATCATACCATAGACTAGCTTCTAGGGTTTAGCCTCTCTGGTCTCGTGGTAGATCTACTCTTGTACTACCCATATCATCAATATTAATCCAGCAGGACGTAGGGTTTTACCTCCATCGAGAGGGCCCAAACCTGGGTAAAACTTCGTGTCCCTTGCCTCCTGTTACCATCCAGCCTAGACGCACAGTTCGGGACCCCCTACCCGAGATCCGCCGGTTTTGACACCGACAGTTCCCATTATCACCCAACCGTGTAAGGAACGCAAAATCAAGGAACATAACACCGGTATGACGGAAACTAGGGCGGCAAGAGTGGAACAAAACACCATGCCTTCACCTGCAAGAGTGGAAACTAGGGCCGAGCCTTGCACCCTTTACCAAGTATATAGGTGCATTAAAGTAAGCAATATATAATGGTGATATCCCAACAATAAACCTGTTCCGACAAGGAACAAACTCCAAACTTCACCTTCAACTAGCAACGCTATAAGAGGGGCTGAGCAAAGCGGTAACATAGCCAAACAACGGTTTGCTAGGACAAGGTGGGTTAGAGGTTTGACATGGCAATATGGGAGGCATGATAAAGCATGTGGTAGGTATCGTAGCATAGGCATACAAATAGAGGGAGCAACTAGCAAGCAAAGATAGACGTGATTTCGAGGGTATGGTCATCTTGCCTGCAAAGTTCTCCGAGTTGATGTAAGCTTGATCCTCGTAAGCATACTCAACGGGTTCCTCGATCACGTACTCGTCTCCCGGCTCTACCCAAAGCAAGAACACAAGCAAAGGGAGACACAGTCAACCACGGTGCAATGCGCAAGCAACATGATGCAATACATGGCATGATATGCGGGATGTGATATGCAATGCATATGCATGCTTCGGAAAGGAAAGATTGAACTAAGCGTCAACTTGGAAAACCAAGAGTGCCGCTGGAAAGATGAGTTGATTTCGGTCGAAATTGATATAAAGATCACTGGAATCGGATGCACGGTTTGCAAATGGCAAGCCAAACAATAATGGCACAAAGCTATGATTAACAGCACGATGCCATCTAAATGCATCAAGAAAAATAAGCTACTACACTCTAACATAACAACAAAGCACGGGGCAGTGATCCATTCAAGATGCTTGACAAAAGATGAACACTGAGCTACGGCTAAAATCACACAATAGCAGGTTCAAACAAGCATGGCGAAAGTGCAAAAGATATCAGGTTCTCAGACTTAGTGAAAATAACAACATGTCAGGAATTAACATCAGGAAGCAATGTTTAGAGCAAGATAACAACATGCTACAGGAACATATCATAACTTAGTGCCGGAAATGGCAAGAGTTGGAATACAAATATGGCAAGTTACATATGGGGCGTTACATGTTTACTTCGTGACCATTAGTTATCGATATCTTCCATGCTAAAAACATTAGTGGCGGTTCCCAAGCGATAAAAGTAAGGTTTTACCCCCCCCCCTCCTCGGTACGACTCAATAAAAATAAAATAACTTCAGATAAACACATTGAAATATTTTTGGAGTTTTTGGTTTTTCTTGAACCAGCAAATAAAAGGGAAAAAAGAAAAACAAGAAAAACTATATACACGGGAAAGCTCCCAATGAGCAAAAAGAAGAAAAGGGAAATCTTTTTGGATTTTCTCAAAGTTTTTCAAACACACAAGAAGAAAATGAGGAAATAAATCTAGCATGGATAATACAATGAAAGAGTGTGGACACCAACAACTTGAATGAAAAACGTGAACATGGATGTAATGACGATGGAAATACATACTCCCCAAGCTTAGGCTTTTGGCCTACACTGGTGCGCGTCGGTCCTAAACAAATGGTTTTTAACACCTTTCCGCGACGGCATCTGGAACCGTCGCCAAGTGAATGTGGGCGATAGGGGGGTCCTTCCCACACAACCTAGAAACCGTCGAGGATATGCCCTCCTGGCACACATGTTCGGCAAAATTAGGTCGTGTGCGACCCGTGAGTGCTCAAATGCGGAAATACGTATAGTAAAGCTAAAAAATACAATTATACGGCGAAATTGTTTCCGTCACAAGTACATCCCACACAGTTAGTCCCTGCTAAACCTTTTCGTTCACATGTACATCCCACACAGTCGCTCCAAGGAAAACTTTTCCGTTCACAGGTACACCACACACAATTTTTCCCGTTAAATCGTTTGAGATAGCGTTGCCATTGCACACGACATTAATAATTTTATCGTTTGCGTTATTGAATGCATCACACACGGTGCGTAGAAAGAAACAGTGTGGCAAAGGCTGTCCATCACACACACTTTTTATGTGATAAACGTTTGCGCAAGGTGGCCTAACGCAAACAGTTTTCAAGAGAAAGTTTTCTTTGAAGTGGAGATTGATCGCACACGTAGTGGATCCTAGAAACGTTTCTGATCTCCACGTATATTGCTGACGTTTCACTTTCACAAACCATGTGCAGTGTAATCCCTATTTAATCCATAATTAATCCAATTAATCACTAATTTAAAAATCACATGTTATTAATTTGAAAGTAGGCAATCACTTATTTCATATCCAACCATGTTTATTACAAATATAGGTTCAACCACGAATCCATAATTCAATGCACATGTACATATACTGAAGAACTACAAAAGCACCAAGTAAAGTATGATGAACCACAGTTGTACTAAAGACTGTAAAGAGAGAGGCAAAAGACATTCTGGTTGCTGGAGAAGGTGAAGCGGAATGCCCATATGGTGCCCTCCTCCATGCATAAGGCGCGCATGACTCTAGGCCAACCCCTTGTGATGGATGCCCGTCCATCCTTCACTGTCTTCATTAGGACTTCTCGATGCTCATTGTAGTCTGGATGAAATACTTTAACCTTCATTGCGTGTCCACCAATCATGTACTTTGCGAGGTAATCTTGAGTGAACTGCTTTGGGAACCACTCGGAACAAAAAAGATTCATACATTGTTGTCTAACAACTCATTATGGGCAGTGAAAAGAGAAGGCTGCAGAGTTTGTAGTTACCATCCTACAGCTCACTGTTGTGTTGGATAGAGAATAAACAAATAATTTTCTTGCCACCATTCGTATATTTTTGCTAATAATCCTTATCAGTTTCCTCACTTGATTCTTGTTCATCAATATCTCATTGCCCCATAAGCAAAAAGGGTCGATGCGTGGATCCTTGCCAAGGGCATATGTACCTACAAGCAACAAGTCAATATTAGCAGCTAACTAGTGTCCAGGCCTGGATCTACATGCACTACATTATGGAATGATGAGGGGAGTACAAGCCGAGGGATGAAGCTAACCTCGGCGGAAAATGGTGGCCACTCCCGTTGTTGTCCTGCATAAGTAGTGGAAAGGCATGATAAGTACAGCAATCTTAACATCAAACAAATATAGCAAAGGTAAACAACGTCATCTCGAAATGTTAGCTTGAATGTGTTGGTTTCAGCATGCTGTTAAAGCAGATATAAAATGGAAGGCAATGTTACCAACAGCAGGCTTAACAGCCATCAAATATTACAATTCAAACTGGTATTGTTGAAAATGAATAGAACGTAGGTAATGCTTAAACATCACACTAGATAAATGTGTAAAACTAAAATAAAGGGCATGTGTTAACTACACCAGGAATAACTGGAACCAAATATAGCCGTTCAAACTGGTATTGATGTAGTCGAGCGGCATAGTTCCGACTTGCACATAATGAACCACACATTGTGAATGACTGAAATAAAGAAGGCATAAATGATAGTTACAACAACCAAATATAGCCATTGAAAACTGGACAGAGTCTCACTGCAACCGACCTAACAAGAAAATACAGATGAACAGGGCATATGCTTGAAAACTGGACAAATGCTCACTGCAACCAACCTAACAAGCAGATAAAGATAAACAAGGAATCTGCTTGATAACTGGAGAAATGCTAAGAAAAAGCAACTTAATAACCAAATACAGATAAACAAGGCATCTGCTAGATAACTGGACAAGTGCGAAAAAAAGTAACCTAACAACCAAATACAGATAAACAAGGAATCTGCTTCATAACTGGAGAAATACTCACTGCAACCAAACTAAGAACCAAATACAGATAAACAAGGCATCTGCTTGATAACTGAAAAAATGCTCAGTCCAACCAACCTAACAACCGAATACAGATAAACAAGGCATCTACTCACTATAAACAACCAAATATAGCCATTCGTGAAACTAAAGTGGACAATTCATACTTAAACATCACATAGACCTATTGAACAATACATTTTTGCATAACTGAAATAATTAAACATGACACAGTTAAAGCACCGCATGGCAAATGCTACTACAACAAAGGGTATGGGTTGGCGAGCTAGAAAAGGTAATATTTCCTATCAGAATGTTGCCTCACATTTCATGGACGGAATCCTTCCAGTTGGAAGAGCACAGATCCATGGTGCGCTCTCTGATGTCACAGATGGGCTGTTTCACCTTGGAAGAACCTTCGTGGGTGCCCTCCTTGTGGTCGTGGTCGTGGTCGATGATATCTGACTTGGCAATTGAGGATCCCAAGCCGCCGCCATAGAACGTGTCCTTCAGAAGTGACAAAATGGGCTCGATGGCGTACAAAGCTCGCAAATCCTTGACCGCTTAGCGGAGGAGATCAGCAGCATGGCCGTCGAAGAGATCGACGGCGGTTGAACCAGAGGGGTTGGGGATGGACCACTTAACCTGTGACATGGCCCGTGTGGAGCCGTCGGTGTGGACGAGCTTGATGTCGTAGCCAGCTTTCCCGAGATACAGTAATACGCTAGCCCGCTGACATGAAGCCTTCGGCATGGCAACCTAGTCAATGTCTTCACCGGCTTCCGCAGTGACATGTTGATCCAGGATCGACAGGTCGGGGCGAACGGCGGCCACCTCGCCAATGTCTGTCGGAGAGGCCATGATAAAACTCTTCTTGGTTGAACGCTCGTTGGGCTCCCCGGGATACGTGGTCGAGCTTAGGCTGTGACATTCCGGAGAAGGGGATGTGGAACTGGCGGGGAGGGATACCGTAGGCCTCATCCAAAAACTTAGGGCAGTGGGGCGACGGTATGGGAATCGCTGGATAACCTGAACTTTATTATCTAAGCTAGGAGGAACGGGCAGACCGGCAGGGTTGGCGGTGGCCGCAAGCTAGGGTTCGAAGGGGGGAGGGGCGGATGGGGGACTATGGAGGGGGGGTAGTGTTTGAGGATACGCCTCGACTACTAAAATTTTTAGTAATGGTGAGTGGAGATGGTGGTGGACGAGGGAGGGCGACGGTTCTAATGCCTCGGCTGCTAAAATTTTACTATAAGGTCGGTGCGGGAGGAGTGTGGGCGACGGTTGAAGTACGGCGGCTACTAAAATTTGGGTAAAGGAATTGATGCGGGGTGGGAGTGCCCAAGATCGCGCACGGTCCAATAACAATATGCGTGTATGATAATAAGGAAAAGTGGCGGGAATCTGCCGATTTTTGCAACGCTCAAGGCGGGTAGTTTGTTTTTTATATTTCTAGCTAGCTGGTCTATCGCACATTATTCATCCTAATTTCCAAATAAACTTACCCGCCTTTAGCTTCCACAGGTGGTGGTTTTACAGCACACTTGCATCGCACACGGTTAAGCTAGTACCTCCACCCTTTGCCCGCACTTGCACGGTCGTGGGGATTTCAACGCACTTGCATCGCACACGGTTGAGTCAGTACCTCCACCCTTTGCTCGCGCTTGCGCGGTCGTGGTGATTTCAGTGCACTTGCATCGCACACGGTTGAGCCAGTACCTCCACCTTAATTTTCTTGCGCTTGCGCGGTCGTGGTGAATCACATCGCACTTGTATCGCACATGGTTTAGGTATTATACCCCGTGTCCGTTGAGGATCATCAGAGTCTTTGCAGCAAAAAATAACGTTAGGGAGGGTCAAAATACAGCCACACCAGCATGTGGCCCAAATATATATGTGTGAAAAGGGTGGTATGTGATGTTCAAAATTCCAATGCACAACTTTGACCCCGTGGGCCCATGGTTGGGCGCGTCATTGAAGATCGATGAGAGGGGCTAGAAGTCAAGAACCACCTGGAAGTGGCCAAATATATGTACGAATATTGGGGATGTTTAAAACATTAAATACACAATGCATAACTTTGGTGGCACCTTCCTCGCAAACCCGAAAGCACCCTAACAACCACCGAGCTAGGATATATATAATGACATAATGTCATACCTAGCTAGGATGCTTGGCCCACCACCTCCCACTTCGTGTCAGTGGGGCGGATGCACGTAATGATCGATACTTTCGTCATACATGCATGTCGCCATGACCTACCATAAGATGGACCAATGAATCTTTCGTTTGGTCAAATGACAGTTGTTGTTGTCGATAAACCGCTTGGGCCAATAGATTGAACCATCATAAACATCGCACGAGAGGGACCACAAAACTAGCACCTCTTGCATGCGTCCCAAAATGATGTACGTTGGGAAGGGGTGATGTGTGTTTTCAATATAGAATAATGTACAATTTAGATGTCGTGCCTACCTCTCGATACAGACAACAACCCTAAAGGCAAGGTAGTTAAGGACGAGATACATACGCAGGGTTTGATGTAGGTCGAACCCAGCAATCCGAGCATGTGGGAGGGAATCCTGACAACGCATGATCTCGAGCTTTGGTTGACCAACATTTGATGGTGACCGGCCCTAACATGAACTAGGAGGAATCCATTCATGGCCAACACATACCCCTCATTATCGGTCAAAGTGATGATATATCTACACTCGGGGAGCCCACAGATATCTTTGTCGTCACAAAAAACCGCACAAGGGAGACGTGGTCGATCAGAAGACCCCATATACACTGCACGCGGCCCGAAAATATGTATGGGTATGATGGTGTATGATGTGTTTAAATCCCAAATGCACGACTTTGATGGGCCACGCCAAGTACATTACAAGCCGAAACACCATACCTGAATCCAAGCCTGGTTCAATATCCTATGATGTCAGTTTCCCAACTTTGAGGCAGCAGTGGGGGGGGGTCATCCCACGCATGCGCTCAAACTTTATTTTGTCTAGCATGGGACACATCTATATATATCTATACATCTATACATCTATACACATATATAGTGTGTGAATAACTATGAAAGTTACTCGTTGGATGAAGCCAATCCGATGGTACAGAGATGGCAAATCCGAGCACTACTGGCCATTGGATATCATCTGCATTCCACCAGATTCTGCCACATATACAATCTAGAAGACTCCATGGTTGAACTTAAGCATAATGCACAAACCTCTAAACACAAGCACTTCTCCTTTGTTCTCTAGAATCTTCCATATCTTAATTGCCCAAACCTTTTTCTAAATGAATTGTCAATTTTTGTTTTTACCTTTACAATGCACAATTCCATGAATCTTAAAATAGTTTTTTTACAAAACTAATTGATTTTGGATGAGATGAACTATAAGAATTAAACGAACATCTACATCATGCATATCTGGGAGAAGAGGCGGGAAACCGATGAGAGGAGTGGCGAGAAACGGTAGCCTGTTTTGAATGCAAACCTAGTAGAGAAGGAAGCGTGAGCTACATGACGCATGCGCACAGTGCTTACCCATGTACTGCATGTGCTGTCGAAAGGGCTAAGGGTTGCCGTCCGATCTGGGAGCATCCAATGGTGCACACGTATGATCCGTGGGGTTTGGGTTCTGGCCAGTCAGAACGCAGGACTCAGATCGCGCGCGCAGCGGGGGTGATATCATACGGAAACCAACATTCGGTGGAAACCGGTGAAAACCACGAGAAAAAGATGTTTTGAAGTTTCAAAAAAAATTCAAAAAAATGTTGGATGTTAATACGATGATGTTTTATTGGCACACAAAATTTCAAGTTGAAACACATTAAGAGATGTGAGCTATGAAAAAGACAAAATCAGTGTTGAATAGTAATGTCACTATTTAGGGAGGAATTTGTCTTTTTCATAGCTCACATCTCGTAATGTTTTTCAACTTGAAATTTTGTGTCCCAATAAAACATCACCTTATTAACATCCCACATTTTTTAGATTTTATGAAACTTTAAAATATGGCTTCCATGAAGTTTTCATTGAATATCGGCTTTCGTGAGTGAACCATGTGCTATTCAAAACATTTCGTGAGAAGAATCTCGGTTTTTAAATCCCTGTAAGTACAAAACTAAGTTGAAAATCATGAAACCTTCCATGGTGTCATGACATCGCACTTATATGTCGAGGAATTTTTTTCGTCCATTGTGGCACAAGTTTTATTACAAGCGTCTTACAAACCGGAGTTTCTCTCAAAGAAGCCTAGTGGTTCCAATAGGGAAACGTGTCCCCCTTGTGGGTGAAACGTAATCACTACTCTTTTCACCTTGTATTTCCTTCTACGGGAAACATGGAACGACAGGATATCCGCGCTGAAATTTAAACTTATTCAGGGTTCATTTGGCCTTTTTATACACTAATTGAGTTTCCTAGGCATTTAATGTCCACAATTCAAATCTGAACTACAAATACATGCTCTAGTTACCCAAAATGGCTAGAAAAATTATACATCTGTCCTTGGGTGCATGTTTAGGTCCCATGCTAGGAATGGGAACGAATTACAACCGTACTGGTGTCATGGCTCATATTCAAACATTTTGAATCGCGGTTTTTAAGTCCCCATAAATCCTAAACTCACTAGAAAGTCATCAAAGGTGGCATGGTGTCATGTCATGGCACATATATGTCGTGGTAAAAACATTGTCCAATTTGGGCCAAGCTTTATTGCAAACCTCTTACAAAAACTGGAGCTTCTCTCAAAGAAGCCTCGTGGTTCTGGTAGGTAAACGTGTTCCCCTTGTGGGCGAAACGTAATCACTGCCTCTTTTCGCCTTGTATTTTCTTCCATGGGCAACATGGGACAATAGGATATCCGTGCTGAAATTTAAACTTATTCAGGGTTTGTTTGGCCTTTTATACACTAATTGAGTTTCCTAGGCATTTAATGTCCATAATTCAAATCTGAACTATAAATACATGCTCCAGTTCACCAAAATGGCTAGAAAAATTATACATGTGTCCTTGGGTGCATGTTTAGGTCTCATGCCAGGAATGGGAACGAATTACAACCATACCGGTGTCCTGGCTCTTCCTCAAACATTTTGAAACTTGGTTTTTAAGTCCCCATAAATCTTAAACTCACCAGAAAGTCATCAAAGGTGGCAAGGTGTCATGTCATGGCACACATATATGTCGTGGTAAAAACATTCCCAATTTGGTCCAAGCTTTATTACAAACCTCTTATAAACCGGATCCTGTCGCAAGAACCCTTGTGGTTTCAATAGGGAAACATGTCCTCTTGTGGGCCAAGCGATAATCACTCCCTCTTCTAGCCTCGTATTTTCTTCTACACGCGACACAGAGCAACTGGAGATTCGCGCTGAACGTTGAAATTATTCAGGGTTCGTTTGACCTTTTTTATTCATTAATTGAGTTTTCTAGGCATTTAATGTCCATCATTCAAATCCGAACTACAAACACATGCTCCAATGCACCAAAATGGCTACAAAAAACGTACATGTTTCCTTGGGGTGCATGTTCAGGTCCCATGGAACGAATGGGAACGAATCCAACCATCTCGCCGTCCTGGCCTGGCCACAAACATTGCAAATCTCAGTTTTTAAATGTGTGTAATCCAAAACACACCAGGAAATCATGAAACTTGGCATGGTGTCACTACATGGTATATATAATTGTCCAATTTGGGCGAAGCTATATTACAAGCCTTTTCCAAACCGGAGCCTATCGCAACCCTCGTGGTTCTGGTAGGGAAACATGCCCCTCTTGTGGGCGAAATGACAATCGATGCATCTTCTCGCCTTGAACTTGGTTTTCTACAGGCAACATAGAATAACAGGAGTGTCGAGCTGAAATTTGAAACTGTTTAGGGTTCGTTTGGCCATTGTATATATATTACTAATTACTATGTTTTCTATGCATTTAATGTAGTCCATAATTCAAATTTGAACTACAACCACATGCTCCAGTGAAGCAAAATGGATGGGAAATCGTACATGTGTCATTGGGTGCATGTTTAGGTCTCGTTTAAGGAATGAGAATGAATTACAAACTTGTCATCGTCTTGAAACAATGAGAATCTCGGTTTTTAAATCCCAGTAAATGAAAAACTCACCCAAAAAACATGAAACTTGGCATGGTTTCATGACATGGCACATATATGCCGTGGTAAAAAAATCGTCCAGTTTGAGAAGAGGCAGACACATTAGTAGCCAATGAAGTCCTTTTTGAAACAAAAATCTGACACGTTAATATCGCAAACGGTTGTATTATATTTACCGTGTCGAAATTTAACCATACTCCCTGGCGTGGGTGCAGCTGTTTGATTAGACGGGATGAGCACGAGTAGTCCGCCGTGCAGCTTCGATGGGACGCGTGCGAGCAGTCCGCCGCGCAGGCTTGACAGGACGCGTGCATCCTGTCCACCTCGCAGGCTCGACGGGACACGTGTGAGCAGCAAGGCCGCCCATGCTCACCAAGAAGTGAGCTCTTTAACCTCCATGCACCAGCTGCCGCCCGCCTCGCTCACAACTTCTCCATTAATGGGCTAATTAAAGCACCTGTACGGAGGATGTTTGCTTGTGATCCCATGGTAGCATTTTCTTTATTCGTGTTTTCAACTAGTCTTCTGCCCTAATTTAAATTTCCATATAGAGCAACGGATAATACGACCACAAACAAAATGGCAACGGATAATACGATGACAAATTTACAATGGCGCACATAATAATTGTCTTACATATTCCGGATAATTTAAAATGCCACATGCGGCAAAGCTCGGAAGACACGGGGGCAAGAGAAGATGAAAATTACAGACAATGATCTGGGTCGCTACTGTCTCTACACATCGATGAATCATCGGGCGGTGAAATCCTCCAGCTCCTTCAATTCCTCACGACTTTGCTTGAAAGAAGCCACGGATTCCTCAACCTCCTACTCCCGCTCGATCCGGAGCTTCCTCAAGCCACCCATCAATTCCTCAACGACCGCTTTCAGCGTCATCTCTGAGGCACTGCTCTGCTCATGCAGCATCTTCCAGCCGGCGGCCTCCTCCTCCTTCCTGGCGACCAACTTGAGGAGCTTCGCATTGTCATCCATGAGTTGCTCGACGAGGCCGGTCGCCTTGTCAACCAAGGCATCGCTAATCTTGAGCAGCTTCATCAAGCCGTCGACCAGCTCCTGCTACATAGTGACGCCAGCGAGAATGTCGTCGGCCGCAGCGAAGGACTTCAGGAACGCCGACTCGTCGCGATGGCCGACGCCGCGAATGCGCTTGTGAGAGCCCTCGCGTGCCCGTGAGAGCTCGTTCGAGGGCTCCGCGACACGCCCAGACATCTCTGCTGCGGTTGCGGCTTCACGGCGGGACCTCTCTAGTGCTTCTGTGGCCTTGGTCTTTGCTGCTTGGTTATATGTCCACCCTAAACTCCTCCTACCGGTCATGGTGGAACAACTTGATAGAGAAAACAAGTTTTGTGGGTGATGAGGAGAGGAACTATGAAGTAATTTTCGAATTGGTAGTTTTTATAGCCCGGTGCTGAGTGTGAAAACATATTAGTTTTATAGGTGTGAACAGATTTGCAATTAGTTATTGCGTTGTAATCAGCAATGTGACGAGAAACAAGGTCAAAATTTATTGATGGCAGAAGGTTGACCACGTGGTTGCTCGCTGTTGAGGCGGCCGTGGCGCGCTCCACTATGGCGTCCCTACGCGCGCTCTGCTCGTCGTTGAGGCAAAGTTACAATGGCAACTTTTAATAATTCTTAATAATTGTCTTACATATTCAGGATAATTTAAAATGCCAAATGCGGCAAGGCCCAGAACACTCATGACCTACATATGCATACAATTATAATAAAATATAAGCTAAAAGGCTGAGTTGGCAACCATCCGACGATGGTCTTCTCGGACTCCATGATCAGCATAGCACCCTTGCGGCCGTTCACTCCGAGTGTCCCGACCTGCCTCCGCCTACGGAGCTGCTAGCGCTGGGAGGCTCTTGGGGCTGTTGGGCCTCTTCCAGAACAGCTTGACAGCGTGCAATCGCGTGCATGACAACTCCGCGGAACCGCTCCATTTCCATGTCTCTAGCCTGGTAGCAAATTCCGTCGATCACCTGCATCCTCAAGATATCACGTTGGTGATGTTCTACTTCATCGGGGACGTCAACTCCACCAAGGATGCGCTCGAGGCTGGCCACCACATCATCGGGATCGAGGTTGACATGCCCGCCGCGGGCAATGATGAAGCCGTAGGCTGCCTTTATCTTGACTGAATCGCAGAGGTCATCTGCCCATTCCTTGCGGGGCATCAGGCTCGCGATGAGCAATGGTGACAGCGGCTCTTCGAGTGGGTCGTCGATCATGCCGCCGAGCAGCTCTAGATCTTTTGCACGGTGGATGGCAAACTTCTCATCACACCTCCTCTGATATATGTCGATTGTGCTCCCAAGGACTGTGACGCCAATATCGCTGCCGATGGGCCATGGTGCCTGCACCAGCCGTTGAAGCTCTTGCTTCCCGACCTGCTCCAGCCCGTTCTCCTCGCCGAAGATGTAACGCAGGTAGGCGTCGACGTCGAAGCTTTGGTCGGTGCCTGGAATGCTTGGAATAACTAATGGTAGATGGGTGAGGACTAGATCTTCATAGAGTGTCGCGGTGGTGCGTTGCCGCCTGGGTTATAGGTAGCAAGCCGTTAGGTGGTGGCGGAAAACCGGTGAGGGAATAGGCGTGGATTTTACATTCATCCATGTGGAGCGCGGGAAGCATTCGCTGGAGTGCGGGAAGTATTCGCTGGAGCGCGGGAAGAATAAGTGGAGCACAAACACAACCTGAATACCGTATCCGATGCCATGTGTTATTTATCACACAAGTGTTAACATAAGGAAACGTATGTGTAACTTACTAATCATTGCACATGAGTACTCGCAGATGCATCATGTGCGATACTCATATCCACCGCAAGCAACTAGTTTCATTTTTCAAAGTTTTTTGTACACACGGAATCGCACACGAACTAACTGTATTAACCGTATGTGTTGGAATTTCTCATCGCAAATAATTCATCCGAGTCGGCTATTTGCCATGTATCACACACATCTTGTTAAGTTGAACCATTTCTGTTGCATTCGCTAATCGAAAACAGTTCGTCCGAGTGAACCGTATGCCCCATATCACAGACACCTTGATCTGGCAAACCGTTTATGTTCCACTCCGTAATAGCAAACGGTTCATCAGAGCGAACTCTATGCCGTATATCGCAGACACATTGATATGGCTGCCCGTTTCTATTGTTCTGCCTCATCACAAATAGTTCGAACGGGTTAACCGTGTGGCTTTAATCGCACAAGCAACTAAAATCTGAACCGTGTTTGATGCATCCTCAATTGCAAACGTTTTGCACCTTTTTTGACGGTTTTCATACACCACCGTTTGCAATTATTGCATCGCACACAGTTTCTCGAAGGGTCTCTGATCGTAGTGTCGCGTTAGCAGCATCCTGTTGTAGTGCTAACTTGGTAATCACCATTCAAAGAAACCATGGGGTCCTATATTGAAGTGCTGGGTAGTGGGCGCCTGAGGGTCCCACTCCTCAGGCTCCTCCTCTGCCACTGCGAGGTTGTTCCGGTAGGCGACAATGTCCTCAGGCATAATCCTATATCCGCCCCTGGCAATAGGATCAAACAAAGCAGGTGCAGACAATGGAATAATACCATGAGTATCCGCACTGAAAACCAGGTTATAAGGAATAGGAATGTCAGTGTTCTCGCCAGCAATAAACTAGTGGTGTGCCATAGCCTGGCGATCTAGATAAACATTGGGTAAAGGATAATCATGCTGGCGTATCTGCATGTTAAAGTGACTCGCTAAACGAGTAGCATAAATACCATGATGTATTTTACCCTTGGATCTGCTAATGTGGAGGCGACGTGCCACAATAGCTCCCAAGCTATAAGTGTTGTCGCCGTAGAGTGCGCGGTGTAAAACGGCGAAATCGAGGGCACTAAGTGCACCAACCTTCTCTATAGCAAGTAAACACTTCGCAATAAATAAAGTAAAATAATGTAGTGAAGGAAATTGTAAGCTAGTTGCGGTGACACTCGACACCCCTCTCTCATCTCCTATGGACAAAGTATGATAAAAACCTTCGAACTCTGCATGCATAGGCTCTACTAAACTCCCATCAGAAGGGATCAAGCATATGTCACAAAATTCAGTAAGTGGTATCTGATGAGGTTCAGCATATAAGTTAAACTGCACCTCAGGGGGATTATTCCTAGGCAGGAAATGAAAACTTTGCACAAAGGAATTTGTGAGGAGATGATACTGTTCGCATTTAGCTGCGATGAAGTAGGTGAGGCCGGCATTAGCAGCAGATTGTGCAAACTCTTGAAGGATTCCGGGCCCCTCCATGAATCAGTCATCTGGCCATTCGCACAGCCGTACCTCTGCCATTCTCCGGGTACGAAGATCACTGTCGGATGACTCCCCAATAACTCCCTTGGAGTTCTTCTATGAAGCAAACTTCCTAAAGAAACTCCTCTTTTTCCTATGAATAAAATTCTGAAATTTTTAATCCACAATTTTTTTCTCAACAAAACATCACACGGTTGATAGCAACTACTCATAGGGATGCAGAGAGGCCATATCAAGCATTCAAACTGCCTAGAACTCTAAGAATTCATCATCTAAGCTCATCTACAGCAGCACCAAGAATAACTAATATACAAAATATAAACCACTAAAGCAAAAACTAATTGGACCAACGGAGGAGTCACACACCAAGCAACAATTCCTCAAAACAGTTTCGGAAATGGAGCTTCGAGCAAAGAGATCGAAATCCGCGGGTTTGAGAGCAAGAACATGATAGAGAGAGAGAGAGAGCGATGGTGATTTTTTCTAGAGGTAGGTGGTGATATGAAATGAAGAGATAAGTGAGGGGGCCCATGTGGGGAGCACAACCCACCATGGTGCGCCTGGGGTCCTGGCGCGCTCAGGTGGGTTGTGCCCACAGGGTGCACCTCCCTCTAATGTTATTTGCACCCAAAATTCTTAAATATTTAGAAAAAATTGTATTAAATTTTCAAAGAATTCTGAGAACTTTTATTTTTGGGTCATTTTTTTATTGCACGGGGAATTCAGAAAACAGACAAAATATGGCACTTTATTTTATTTAACAAATAAAAATAGAAAATAAAGATAATGACAGAAGGTAGTGCTTACTAAATTCATCAAGGTCAAATCTGTGAAAAGTGATTCATTAATAAGGTTGATCAAGTCTTATTAACAACCATTTCCAATTAGCATGAAACCGAAGAACTTCCGCAAAAACACTAAGTTAGCCCAACGGGGATATGAATGTCCCTAGCAATAAGCATTTCATATTTCTTTTTGGCAGTACGTAGAGGTAGTTGAAAACTTCCAATAGTGATTGTCGGAGATTTTTCAATAACATTAATACCATTCACTTGGAATTGTTTCTTCAGAAAGTGCAATGTATGCTCATTACAATTGATATGAAAAGTGACCTTGCTTTTATTGCAATCAATAATAGCCCCTGTAGTGTTCAAGAATGGTATACCAAAGATAATCGACATGTTGTCCTTCTCGGGCATCTCAAGTATAAGAAAGTCAGTTAAAATAGTAACATTAGCAACAACAACGGGCACATCCTTATAAATACCGATAGGTATGGCAATTGATTTATCAGCCATTTGCAAAGATATTTCAGTAGGTGTTAGTTTATTCAAGTGAAGTCTTCTATATAAAGAGAAATGCATAACACTAACACCAACTCCTAAATCACATAAAGCACCTTTCACATAATTTCTTTTGATGGTGCAAGGTATAGTTGGGATTCACGGATCTCCGTGTTTTTAGGTACTCCATCCTTAAAAGTATAATTAGCAAGCATGATGGAGATTTCAACTTCCGTTATTTTTCTCTTATTGGTGATGATGTCTTTCATGTACTTTGGGTAAGGAGGCATTTTTAAGATATCAGTCAAGCGAGTAAGCAAAAAGACTGTCCTAAGCATTTCAGCAAAGCGTTCAAATTCTTCATCATCTTTCTTTTTAGTTGACTTAGGTGGAAAGGGCATAGGTTTTTGAACCCATGGTTCTCTTTCTTCCCATGCTTCCTAGCAACAAAGTCTCTTTTATCATATCTCTTATTCTTAGGTTATGGGATATCAAGATCAACAACTGGTTCTATTTCAACGTCATTGTCTGGTTCTTTATTATTTGTTTGAGTGTCTACATGAACCTCATCATTATCTTTTTCATTATCAGAAGGTGAGTGTTCATTATCAGATTGACTTTCAGCGTCATAAATAGAAACATCACTAGTAGCATCAGGAGGTTTTTCTACTTCAGGTTCACTAGAGGCATGCAAAGTCCTATCGGTTTTCTTCTTATTTTTCTTTTTAGAAGGACCAAGTGCATCAGTGTAAATTCTTTGAGAATCTTGTACAATTCTCTTTGGGTGTCCCTTAGGATAAAGTGGTTCCTGAGTCATTTTACCTCCTCTGGTGACTACTCTAACAGCAAAGTCATTTATATTATTGTTCATTTCATCAAGCAACTCTCTTTGAGACTTAGCAACTTGTTCTAGTTGTGTTTGAACCATAGAGGCATGCTTTCCTACACTTCTAACATCATTAGTAATTCTAAACAACAAGTCACTCAGGCGAGCAAATCATATCACAATTATATTTCAGTTGTTTCATAACATTGCCGTTGAAGTGATCTTGTTTTCTAATGTAGTTGTCAAACTCATAAAGGCATTGACTAGGATGCATATTGTAAGGATTATCATTGTCATTGAATTTCATTAGAGAATCTACATCTACCACCTTAGGTAGTGTTGGTGTTTCAAGCCCATGTATTTCGTCAATAGGAGGTAAATTTTTGACATCCTCAGCTTCAATACCTTTTTCTTTCATTGATTTCTTTGCATCTTGCATATCTTCAGGTCTGAGATATAAGATACCCCTCTTCTTTGGAGTTGGTTTAAGTGGTGGTTCGGGAAGAGTCCAGTCATCATTTTTCAATGTGTTATTCAATACTTCTTCAGCTTGTCCAATAGTTTGTTCCCTGAAAACACAACCGACACAAGTATCTAGGAAATCCCTAGAAGCATCGGTTAGTCCATTATAGAAGATATCAAGTATTTCATTTTTCTTAAGAGGATGATCAGGAAAAGCATTAAGCAATTGGAGAAGCATCCCCCAAGCTTGTGGGAGACTCTCTTCTTCAATTTGCACAAAGTTAAATATTTCCTGTAAGGCAGCTTGTTTCTTATGAGCAGGAAAATATTTTTCAAAGAAGTAATAAATCATATCCTGGGGACTACGCACACAACCAGGAGCAAGAGTATTATACCATGTCTTGGCATCACCCTTTAATGAGAACTGCAATAATTTGAGAATATAAAATAACGAATCTTCACACCATGAGCAAAAGGGTGGCTATGTCATTCAGCTTAGTAAGATGTGCCACAACAGTTTTAGTTTCATAACCATGGAAAGGATCAGATTCAACCAAAGTAATTAACTCTAGGTTGACAGAGAATTCATAATCCTTATCATCAACAAAGATAAGTGAAGTAGCAAACTTGGGATCACATTTCATTTTGGCATTCAAAGTTTTTTCTCTATACTTGCATAATAATTTTTCCAAATCATCTCTATCCTTATAAGCAAGAATGTCTCTAGTTCTCTCCTCATCCATAACATAACCTTTCGGTACCTTTGGAAATTCATATCTAGGAGAACTAGGTGTAATGGGTGTTTCAAGATTTTCGGTTTCAAGCTCTTCATAAGTTTCAACAATTTCATCAGTTTCAGCATTCACAAAAGCTTTAGTTATAGCAATTTTTTCCTCAAGAAATTCACCTAGTCGCACATTATCATCAAGAAAGCTACTAGCATCATCATGAGTATCATTCATAGTAGAAGTAGCATCATCAATAACTTGCAACATATCAGAATTGATAGCATGTGGTGGTGTTGCAAGTCTACTTATAAAAGAAGGCGAATCTAAAGTGGAGCTGGATGGCAGTTCCTTGCCTCCCCTTGTGTTAGAGGGAAAAATCTTAGTTTTAGCATGCTTCAGATTCTTCATAGTGATAATTTGATAATAATCCCAAGTGACTCGACAAATATAGATATGCTCCACGGAAACGGCTCCAGAAAAAGGTCTTGATAACCCACAAGTATAGGGGATCGCAATAGTTTTCGAGGGTAGAGTATTCAACCCAAATATATTGATTTGACACAAGGGGAGACAAAGAATATTTGCAAGTAGTAGCAATTGAGTTGTAAATTAAACCACACCTGGAGATTAATTATCAGCATCCAAGTGATCAGTAGCAAAGTAGTATGATAGTTTTGATAGTAGTAGCAACAACAATAGTAACGGTAACAGTAATATCAATGATTTTGTAGCAAGTATAACAATAACAATAGCAGTTGTAACTTAGCAAGAACAATATGATAGAAATTTGTAGGCATTGGATCGGTGAATTCGTTGGATGATACTCATCATATAATGTAGGCATGTCATTACCACAGGATGCTGCTAACGCGACACTACGATCAGAGACCCTTCGACGAAACTGTGTGCGATGCAATAACCGCAAACGGTGGTGTAAAAGAACCGTCAAAAAAGGTGCGGAACATTTGCGATGCTGGAGCCATCAAACACGGTTCAGATTTTAGTTGCATGTGCGATGCAGGGCATACGGTTCAGTTCAATGAACTATTTGTGATGAGGAGGAACAAAAGAAACAGGCAGCTAGATGAAGGCGTGTGCGATATACAGCATACGGTTCACTCGGATGAACTGTTTTTAATGAGGTGGAACAATAGAAACGGGCAGCTTGATAAAGGTGTGTGCCATTGAGGGCATACACTTTAGAAGGATTAACTGTTTGCGATTAGGCAACAAAACAAAAATGGGTCAGCCATATCAAAGTGTCTATGATTATTAGCAAAAAAGTGTCTGCGATTGATGGCATACACTTCACACGGATGAACTATTTGCGATTAGCCACAACAAACTGAAATAGATAGATAGATCAACATGTGTGCACTAGACGGGCACACACATTCTAATTAAAAGAAGCGTGCGCGATGGTAATAACGAGCGTGCGTGGTTGTTGGAACAAGATGTGTGCGGACATTGCCTATTGCGGCGCACCCTATGATGCAAACGCCACTTATGTGGCCAAGAAGGCGTATGTGCCCACGTTACGCCTTCCAGGAATAGTGCCACACTTATAACCGTCAGTAAATTTTGAGCCTGCGTCATGTCACATTCCAAATTGCAAATCTGTTCGCACCGATCAAAACCTAAACGGTTTGCCACTTAGGAGCGTATTAGTACTCGGTTATAAATACTACTACTCCAAGATGACTGCACATTCCTCCTCAACTCCACATCCACAAAAACAAACAAGTCATTCTTCATCGTTCCCTTGCGTCTGCCATGGCGAGCGTGAGTTCTGGGTCGGGAGATTGCCACCAAGGAGATGCGAGCATGGAAGCGGAAGCACGTGAGATGTCCCGCCTCGTCGCGAACGCAACCGGCATGTCCCACCGCGCGGTCGTAGTGGCATAGAGGTCCCGCCGCGCCGCCGAAGCAGCATGGAGGTCCCGACGCACCGTCAATGCAGCAGACTGGTCCGGCCGCACCGCGGAAGCAGAAGAGATGTCCCACCGTGCCACGAATGCAGCAGAGATGTCCTTCCATGCCGCGGCTACCTGGGAAAATGTCTCATGGGCAGGTGAGGACTCTTACGGGCGCATGCAGGCGATAGTCCATAGCCAGATGGATCGGATCTCCGGTTGGGCGAGGTTGTAGGACGACATGAAATCCTATTTTGAACAGGCTACCAGCATCGTCCGACAACTAAATGAGAACAACACGAAGCTTCGGGCTGAGCACGACCTATTGAGGGTGAAGATCGTCGGAAGTGCGGAGCAGCAGGACGAGACCACTGCCTTGTTGAAGAGGACCAACATCATCGTCGAGAAAATTATGGACGAGAATGCCATGCCACGCATCGAGCGCAGAAAGCTGGTGGAGGAATCCGTTGATGCTCTCAAGCAGCATATTGAGGACAAGAAAGAGCTCATCACTGCTCGCCGCGGAGACTAGTTCCCGTAGCCTGCAACAACGCATCAAGAAAGTAGAGATCAGCGAGCCAGATCGTTGTCTTCCTTCTTCTTTTTCTCTTAAGTATTTCGGGCGTTGCCACATGTCGCTTTTTTTAATTATGTTCCTAAATATGTAAGACAATTATTATCCACTGTCATCGTCCTTATATTCATCATGCTTGCTATAAGTCGCAGTCGAGCATGTGATTTTTGAACCAACTTTGGTGCAGTGGAGCATGTGCTTGGAGTTCAAATTTGAATTATGCACATTAAATGACCAGAAACTCAATTAATTTATAAAAAGGCCAAAAGAACCCCGAAAAAATCCAAAATTAAACACAACACTCATGTTGTTCTATTTAGACACTAGAAATTTTTTGAAAGCAATAAGAGGCAATGAATATAGTTCCGTCCCCAAAGGTGGTACGTTCCCTACCAAAACCATCACGCTTGTTGTGAGAAGCTTATACCCAAACCTGCCCCAAATGGGACAACTTTTTAACCACGACATGTTGATGCCGCTCCATGATAGCATGCCATGTTTCATGAATTTCAGATGAGTTTTGGATTTACTAGAATTTAAAAACCAGGTATCTCAACGTTTTGCTAGCAATCAATAGTGCCCTAGTGATTGAATTTCATTCCGATCTGTTGCATGGGACCTAGAAATTCACCCAAGGACACACATGTGATTTTTCAACCAACTTTGGTGCACTGGAGCATGTGCTTGTAGTTGAAATATCAATTATGCACATTAAATGCCCAGAAACTCGATTAATGTATAAAAAAGGCCAAATGAACCCGAAAAATTCCAAAATTAAACACAACACTAATTTTGTTCTATGTTGACACTAGAATTTTTTTGAAAGCAATAAGAGGCAACGGATATCGTTCCATCCCCAAAGGTGGCACGTTCCCTATTGAAACCATCACACTTGTTGTGAGAAGCTCTGGTTTGTGAGAAGCTTATACCCAAACCAGCCCCAAATGGGACAAACAATTTACCACGAAATGTTGATGCCGCTCGATGATAGCATGCCAAGTTTCATGAATTTCAGACGTGTTTTGGATTTACTAGAATTTAAAAACCAGGTATCTCAATGTTTTGTCGGTAATCAACAGTGCCCTGGTGTTTGAATTTCATTCTCATCTCTTGCATGGGACATAGAAATTCACCCAAGGACACACATGTGATTTTTCAACCAACTGTGGTGCACTGGAGCATGTGCTTGTAGTTCAAATTTGAATTATGCACATTAAATGCCAAGAAACTCAATTAATGTATAAAAGGCCAAATGAACCCCGAAAAATTCCAAAATTAAACGCAACACTCCTGTTGTTCTATGTTGACACTAGAAAATTTTTGGAAGCTATAAGAGCCAGCAGTTATCGTTCCGTCCCCAAAGGTGGCACGTTCCCTACCAAAACCATCACGCTTGTTGTGAGAAGCTCTGGTTTGTGAGAAGCTTATACCCAAACCTGCCCCAAATGGGACAAAGTTTTTTACCATGGCATGTTGATGCCGCTCCATGATAGCATGCCAAGTTTCATGAATTCCAGACAAGTTTTGGATTTTCTAGAATTTAAAAACCAGGCATCTCAATGTTTTGTCGGCAATCAACAGTGCCCTAGTGTTTTAATTTCATTCCCATCTCTTGCATGGGACCTAGAAATTCACCCAAGAACACACATGTGATTTTTCAACCAACAATGGTCCACTGGAGCATGTGCTTATAGGTCAAATTTGAATTATGCACATTAAATGCCCACAAACACAATTAATGTATAAAAAAGGGAAAATGAACCCAGACAAATTCCAAAACTAAACACAACACTCTTTTAGTTTTATGTTGACACTAGAATTTATTTGAAAGCAATAAGAGGCAACTGATATCGTTTCATCATCAATGGTGGCACGTTCCCTACCGATACCATCATGCTTGTTGTGACGAGCTCTGGTTTGTGAGAAGCTTATACCCAAATCTGCCCCAAATGGGACAAATTTTTTACCATGGCATGTTGATGCCGCTCCATCATAGTATGCCAAGTTTCATGAATTTCAGACGAGTTTTGCATTTACTAGAACTTAAAAACCAGGTATCTCCAAATTTTGCCGACAATCAACAGTGCCCTGTAGTTTGAATTTAATTCCCATCTCTTGCATGGGACCTAGAAATTCACCCAAGGACACACATGTGATTTTTCAACCAACTTTGGTGCACTGGAGCATGTGCTTGTAGTTGAAATATCAATTATGCACATTAAATGCCCAGAAACTCGATTAATGTATAAAAAAGGCCAAACGAACCCCAAAAATTCCAAAATTAAACACAACACTCATGTTGTTCTATGTTGACACTAGAAATTTTTTGAAAGCAATAAGAGGCAACGGATATCGTTCCATCCCCAAAGGTGGCACGTTCCCTATTGAAACCATCACACTTGTTGTGAGAAGCTCTGGTTTGTGAGAAGCTTATACCCAAACCTGCCCCAAATGGGACAAAAAATTTACCACGAAATGTTGATGCCGCTCCATGATAGCATGCCAAGTTTCATGAATTTTAGACGTGTTTTGGATTTACTAGAATTTAAAAACCAGGCATCTCAACATTTTGCCGGCAATCAACAGTGCGCTGGTGTTTGAATTTTATTGTCATTTCTTGCATGGGACCTAGACATTCACCCAAGGACACGCATGTGATTTTTAAACTAACTTTGGTGCACTAGAGCATATGCTTGTAGCTCAAATTTGAATTATGCACATTAAATGCACAGAAACCAATTAATTTATAAAAAAGGCCAAACGAACCTCGAAAAATTCCAAAATTAAACATAACGCTCCTGTTGTTCTATGTTGACACTAGAAATTTTTTGAAAGCAATAAGAGGCAAGGGATATCGTTTCGTCCCCAAAGGTGGCACGTTCCCTACCGAAACCATCACGCTTGTTGTGAGAAGCTCTGGTTTGTGAGAAGCTTATACCCAAACCTGCCCCAAATGGGACAAAAAATTTACCACGACATGTTGATGCCGCTCCATGATAGCATGCCAAGTTTCATTAATTTCAGACGAGTTTTGGATTTACTAGAATTAAAAAACTTGGTATCTCAATGTTTTGCAGGCAATCAACGGCGCCCTTGTGTTTGAAATTCAATCCCTTTTCTTGCATGGGACCTAAGCATGCATCCAAGGACACATATTTGATTTTTCTACCAATGTGTATGCACCGGAGCATGTGCATGTATTTCGAATTTGAATTATGCACATAAAATGCTTAGAAAACCTAGTTAATGTATAAAAATGTCCAAGCAAACCCCAAAAAATTCGAAAACTTAACACGACACTCCTATTGTTCTATGTTGGCACTAGAAATTTTTTGAAAGCAATTAGAGGCAACAGATATGGTTTCGTCCCCAAAGGTGGCACGTTCCATATCGAAACCATCACGCGTGTTGTGAGAAGCTCTGGTTTGTGAGAAGCTTATACCCGGACCCATCCCCAAATGGGACAAATTTCTTACCACGACATGTTGATGCCTCTCCATGATACCATGCCATGTTTCATGAATTTCAGACGAGTTTTGGATTTACTAGAATTTAAAAACCAGGTATCTCAATGTTTTGCTGGCAATCAACAATGCCCTGGTGTTTGAAATTCATTCCCATTTCTTGCATGGGACCTAAGCATGCACCCAAGGACACAAATTTGATTTTTCAACCAATTTATATGCACCGGAGCATGTGCACGTAGTTTAATTTTGAATTTTGCACCTGAAATGGCTAGAAAACCAGTTTAATGTATAAAATGTCCAAACGAACCCTTAATAATTCCTATTCTTTTACGACAAACATATAGTTCCATGTTCACCACAGATAAAAGGTCTAGCAATTCAAACACCATCCATTGCTGCTGTGACCCCATTATGTAATTCAAATCAAGATGAAAAATCAAGTAGATCCCACACAGCTTATTATCGCCAACCATGTGAGATGTAGTACAAAATATCCTGGAGCACTGTCGGTGTACAGTACGACTATGGCTTACGCGAGAAGGTGCGTCGGCTAAAGTCCACACCCGGCGTCTCAAGCACACTAGCTCGCTCCCCAAATACTCCCACCTCTGCATCCCTCGCAATCTCGAAAATATTACTTCCTCGTAATCTCAAAAATATCTACAACCTAGAAGGTTTTAATGTTTGATAGCACAAGATTAGTATGTGCGGACCGTGTGTGATGTGTGTTACTCCCGCTCTGTTTCAGTCCATTGATTCAAATTTTTAGTAGCCCCGGCATTTTACTCCCGCCTCTGCATCCCTCACAATCTCAAAAATATCTTCTCGCCCTTGATCCAAATTTTCAGTAGCCCCACCTTCTTACTCCCGCCTAGTAAAAATTTCAGTTGCCGCAGCATTTCCTCTTACACCACCTTGCCCCCCTGCCTCCCTCCACACACACCACACACTCCCCACAACCACCGCTCACACAGACACACACAACCCTCGAAACCATTGGTAGGTCGCCACCATCACCGACGCCTCCATCCTCAACCTCTGCCTGTGTGCCAGGGAGCTCGAGGAGCCAATGGCTAAAAAGAGGTTTATCACGGTGGGGGACGTGGGTCATCGAGATTACAAATCGGGAGACCCACGCCCGCCAGAGGCTCGGTAGATTCCCCACGGCCGAGCTTGCGGCCATGGAGTTGGACCGCTGGCAGGTCCGCTACCACGGTGCGACGGCTAGGCTCAATTTCCCCTTCGGCACACGTCTGATTGACCTCGTTTCGCCAGAGCTAAGGGCGGTGAGCTCGGCTATGGCGCGGGAGGACCTCGAGACGTGGGAGCGCCTCGAGGCCGAGGCCGCCGCCGAGGCCTACATGCAAGAGCTCCGCCGGCAGCATCTGAAGCTCGTGGAGGCGGATGACCCCAACGACGGTACCGGCCCGGACCCGGCTCACGGCACACCGTACATGACGAGGAAGAATTGGCTTGACCTCTACTTCAACCGAAAGTAGTTTAGCTTAGTTTAAATTTATGTTTTATGTTCGGTTATGCAAAACTATCTATGCTTATGTTTGAATGCCTGCTACTTTCGGTTGAACTTTCTTTGAACTTGATCAAATTGAAGCTTACAATGTTAAGTTTAGGGGATCGACTAGAAAAGGCCAAACATTACTGGAGTATATATATATATCTTTACCTAATAATAAAGCAAACTGGGTTTCTTTCGTCCGTCATGGCATTTTTCAGAAAAGTCCCTCTATTTCAGAGAATTCAACCTGCAGTCCTGTTTTAAGTTAAAACGAATCATTATTTTCGTATTTTACACAAAAGTCCCTGTCTTTTCTTGAAATCAACCCGCCGTCCGGATTTAAGTCACACACGAACCGTTATTTTACATTTTTCGAAACCACCCTGATGTTTTAGGTAATTCATCCATGGATCATATTTTTGTCAAACAAATGTTTTTTAAAATCATCCATATCTTTTAAACCGTAACTCTGATTTAAACATGTTATATATGAAATTTGATTAGAAAAATATGTAGAATATGAATATGAGATTATTTTTACCTGTTAAGTATTTTTAAATATTATTTTGGAATATATTTGAATCGAACCAAATGATTTTCTAAATTATCTGTATCTTTTAAACCATAACTTCGATTTTAACATATTATATATGAAATTTTATTAGAAAATTGTGTGGAATCTAAATATGATGTTAATTTTACCTGTTATTGTTATGGAAGCAAACTTATAATTTATAGCGCATGATTCATTTTTTTCATACCGGCGGCGATCCGGATTGCAAATAAACACCCCACTATAACCATATACGAAAAAGCAAACATCGATAACTACACATGCATACCTCTGAAAAATGTCGCGGGGGAAAACAACAGATTTCTCACCGCGAGAGTGAGAGAAAGCGAGCAAGAGAGAGAGGGAGAGAGAGAGAGGGAGAGGCAGGAGAGAGGGAGAGAGAGGTGCCTTAGGATTAACCATATTCAACACACGTTTTTTGTTGTTTTGTGTGAATACTAAGGCCATCGTCGGCGAGGGTGAGAAGGAGGATAAGCGGCAAAACAAATATGATGCCTCGTAAAGATAAAGGAGATGGACCTATTGTGGTCTTGAGTGATGGTTGTTGAGTTAAGAGCGTGTGTTATGTTTTCTCTCCCGTTGCAACGCACGGGCTCTTTTGCTAGTATATATATACATATATATATATATATCCACTAAGGGTTTTAGTCCTTCAAATTTTAAAGGATCTACTAGAGATGGCCTTATGACTTGGTTATTTCAGTTCTTCACAATGTGATACTCTATATGTGCAACTATTTGCCGTGCAGTACAATTTCATCAATAACAGTTTCAAGAATACCACTATGAATTACGATATTTGGTTGTTGTTAAGGATATTGCAGTTAACATGCCTTTTTGTTTTTTTAACAATGACTAGTGTACTTTAGACCTGCACAATACCAGTTTGAATGACTATTTTCTTGTTTTTAAATGTTATGCCTGATGCATTTAACACACCTTTCCACTTCTTGTTTTGCTTAACTAGGGTGCTTAAGCCTGCACACTGAAGCTACCATTTGTAGATTATGTTGTCTACCATAGATATATTTGGTTAATGTTTAGCCTGGAGTGCTTAACATGCATTTATATGTACTCATGTAGGACAATATTGAGAACAGTGTTGTTTTCCATCGAGGTTATTTTCATCGCATTGCTTATATGTACTCACTGTTTAGGATATCGGTAGCTGGTACCATATAGCCTAGGGTTGATAAGGGATTAATCGTCGAATCGGGCATTTCACTGAATATATCTATAACCCATTTATCAGTAGGTTAACTAGCTCCATATTTAGTATATCTAAGGCTACCTAGCAACATACATTTTACTGAATGACTAGATATGCAAACCCAGGCTACATAGCAACAAGGAAGAGTGTTACCTTAATGTTCTGATGATGTCTAGATATTCATGTAATAAAATCTTATATAATGGGATGGAGGGAGTGTTGTACTACATCATTTTTAAATTGTTGTTTAGCTTCTAATATTAACACGGTGCTTTTAGGTACTATATCATTGCCAAAGTTCCACACTTCGACACTTTCTGGGGCAATGAGATATTCATGAACCAACATCAAGTGAGGAAACTGATAAAGATTGTTATTAAAATGGGCCCAAAGACGTCAATAACTATTTCTTTACACTTTATGCAAGACAACAGTGAACTGCACGATGGTAAGTAAGAACCCTATATCATTCTTTTTACTGCCCATAATGAGTTGTGTTAGATGACAATGTCTGAATCTTTTTTCCTTTGAAGTGGATCTTGAAGCAGTTTACTCAAGATTACCTCTCAAACTACATGATTGGCGGCCGGCCATCACAAGGGGTTGGACTAGAGTCTTGCATGCCTTCTGCATATAGTTGAGCACAATAGGGCCATTCCGCTTTACCTTGTTCGGCAACAAGAATGTTTGTCGCCTCTTTCTTTACCATCTGTAATACTACAAGTCTATAACCCTGGTTAATCATTCTTTATTTGGTGCTTATGTATTCTTAAACATATGTACATGTGAATCGAATAATGCATTGGTTGTTTGAACCTGATGGATATGAATAAAGCTAAAGCCTACTTTCAATTTTAAATTAGGTACAATTTTAAATAGCGGCAATTAAATTAGGGAGAAATTAGGGTGTGTAGGTCATTACGGTGCACACGGTTAATAAAGCACAGCGTGTGAGATATACATCATAATCTAACACGGTTCACGGAGAGGAAACATGTGTAACAATGCAGATAATTGCCGTTCGCAAAGCGTGTGTGATGTCAGACACTATCGCATACGGTGCGGAAAAACTAAATGTGTGTGCTTGTCTACCTATCGTACACGGTTTATAATCATGAACTGTTTGTGATGTGCCAGGCATCGTAAAACTCCCGTGCCTGGAATCTGCCTGGAAAACTGTCGTTCCTGGAATCTGCTTGGATTTAGGTAAAACCACGAAACTCCGACTGCGATGGAAATGCGAGCACAAATGAGTAGCAAAGGATGAAGCATTTGGGATATTCGAGATATCGGAAACGATTATATAGGGACAACTATATGCATCAAGGCTCCCTCTCCCCGACGGTTTCTGGGTCGTGTGGGAAGGACTCCCCTATCACTGTCACTCACTAGACGATGGTTCCAAATGCCGTCGCGGAAAGGGGTTAAAAACCATTTGTATAGCACCGACACGTACTAGTGTGTATTGCATAAATAGTCATACATGCTTATGGAAAGAACTTGCATGAGATCTTTTGCCCTACCCCCCGTGGTAGCGGGGTCCTATTGGAAACTAAGGGATATTAAGGCCTCCTTTTAATAGAGAATTGGAACAAAGCATTAACACATAGTAAATACATGAACTCCTCAAACTACGGCCATCACCGGGAAGTGTCCCGACTGTTGTCACTTTGGGGTTGCCGGATCATAACACATAGTAGGTGACTATAACTTGCAAGATCGGATCTAGAACATAGATATAATCGTGATAACATAAATGGTTCAGATCTGAAATCGTGGCACCCGGGCCCAAAGTGACAAGCATTAAGCATTGTAAAGCCATAGCAACATCAATCCCAGAACATAATGGATACTAGGGATCAAGCCCTGACAAAACTAACTCGATTACATGATGAATCTCATCCAACTCCTCACCGACCAGTGAGCCTACGAAGGAATTACTCACTCCCGGTCGGGAGCTCCATGGAATTGGCGATGGAGAAGGGTTTGTGATGATGAATATTGAAAATCCCCCTCTCTGGAGCACCAAACGGACTCTTGATCTGGCCTCCTGATGAAGAAGAGGAGGTGGTGGTGGCTCCATCTTGTGAAACGCGATAATTCTTTCTCCCTGATTTTTTTCTGCAAATTTGTGATTTTATAGTAGCAGGGTTGAGGTCCGCGGGGCCACCAGGTGGGGCCAACCCACCGGGGCGCGCCTGGAGGGGGGCTCCCTGGTGGGTTGTGCCAACCCAGGTGCCCCCCTCTGGTGGTTCTTGGCTCCAGAAATTCTAATTTATTGTGTAAAAATCCTCGCAAAGTTTCTTTCCAATCCGAGAAGTTTTATTTCTGCACAACAACAACACCATGGTAGTTCTGCTGAAAACAGCGTCAGTGCAGATTATTTTCATTCAAATCATGCAAATTAGAGTCCAAAACAAGAGGGAAAGCATTAGGAAAAGTAGATATGACGGTGACGTATCACTTCATCATAGGCAAGCACTCGAGGTGATCCGTATATGAGTTATGTGGGGATAATTGCTTCTGCCCCATAGACTAGGGAGAAGGGAGTCTGTCTGGTAGCTCGATTTGGTGTCATACAGTCTTGTCTTGATTCCTTGTGGCACTTAACATTTGCCCTCTCAGCTTGTCCGTTGCTTTTGGGATGGGCAATAGAGGCAAATGAGATCTTGCTTCTGAGTGCATGAACGTATTGCATTAAGGCGCGAGTCGTGAATTGGGTGCCATTGTTGGTGATGATTCGGGCAGGTACCCTGAAGCGGCACACCAATCCTTTCAAGAACTTGATAGCTGACTGTGCAGTCACCTTTGTCATGGGCTCCACTTCCGGCTACTTTGTAAACTTTCGATTGTGATGAACAGGAATTCAAAGCCCCCATAGCGTGGGGGAAAGGGCCCAATATGTTGAGCCCCCAGAGCGAAAATGGCCATGACAAAGGGATCGTTTGGAGAGCTTGAGAAGGTTGATGGATATTCTTGGAGTGGAATTGGCAGGCTTCACACTAGGTGACTAGCTCAATTGCATCTTGGAGGGTTGTGGTCTAGTAGAAACCTTATCGAAAAGCTTTTCCAACCAAGGCCCTTGATCCAATGTGGGAGCCACACATAGCATTGTGTATTTCTGCCATCAGTTCCTTTCCTTCTTCCCGACAAATGCACTTCAATTTCACACCGTTAGGACTTCTTCTGTATAGCGTGTTATCAACGAACTAATACATAGCCCTCCGGGCTACTCTTTCAGCTCCTGCTTGCTCTTCGAAAAGTTCTCTTGTTTGGAGGAAATTGACTATGTGTGGTGCCCAAGTTGGAGCCAGAGGCTCGACAACGAGGACCAGCGGCACCTCATTGTTCACGGGAGCACACTCCACCGCAAAGGTTGGTAGTTTGGCAGGAGTGTGCAGTTCACTGATCTTAGGGGAGTTGTTCCCACCAAGTTCTCTGCCGTTGGCTTCGGGAAGCTCTGCCAGGAGAGGCTTCCCTGAGTCAATTTCCTCCTATTTCTGGCCATTGTTGCCCGGGATATGGGGGGTTCATTTAGATGGAGAACATAAGTCCTTGGTTCCACATGGAGTTTTTGTGGAGCGCACTCTGACAGTTGGTCAGCAATGTTGTTTTCCGCACGTGGCACGTGCTCTGTTTGCAACCCATCAAAGCGCTCCTCCAACTTTCTCACTTCCTCAACATATGCCTCCATCAAGGCGCGCCCAGGTGGGTTGTTGTCGGTGTATAAAAGTAGGGGCTCTCCTTTTGCACCCCTTTACTTCTGCACGGGCAGTCAGAGCCACGCCCACGCCCGCACTGAGCAGGGCAGAGGAGGGATGCCCGAGCGCAAGACAGCCAGGGCAACGCCAGGACCAGGGGTGCAAAGAGAGCAAGAGGGCGAGGTGGGCTCCCCCGGCAAGGCTCTTGCCGGGGTGGCTTCCGCAGCCCCAGCAAGTTCCTTGCCGGGGCAACATGCCTGACGCAAGTAGAGCGCGCCACCCTTGAGCCCAAGGATTCCCGACGCCATCAGACACATCAAAACCAAAGCTCGGGAGGCACCTCCATGGTGGAATGCAGATCTTTGTAGAGATCATAAATATGCAAGATTGGATGAGAACTAGAAGACGACGATCCTTGGCGAGATCCTTTCCAAGGAAATCCACGAGACCCCCAGCAAGATCCTTGCCGGGGTGACCGCAGTGCCACGACAAGACCCTTGCCGAGGACGTCTACGGGGCCGCAGCCAGGCCCACGTCTGCCAAGACACCATCGCCGCTCCCATGCAGCTGCTAGCTCAACCAGTTGGCTAGGCGTCTGCGTGGCAGTGTGCGGCCTCCACACTAACTTAGCAAGCACTTGCGTGGAGGCATGCAGATCTTCGTTAAGGCTCCGCCATCAAGCCAGCCCAGCTGCCAGCCAACATGGCGCTACAACGCCTTGTCAGCTCGGATGCCCGTCGGAGCCAGGCGAGGCGGCGATAGCTAGGACGAGCTTCCTCGCCGTCCCCGATAAAGCAAGAGGGGCACGTCGGCAGCGCATTAAATGCGTTTTTCCGACGGTGCCAGAAGATAGACTCAGCCGTGATGCACCTTTCCACCTCTTGTGTGCCACTGTGGCGACCCCCTTTGTCTATAAAAAGGAGGCCTGAGGCGTACTGGAGGGGGATTTGGATCTTTGGAACCAGGGAGACACCGTAGCTAGTTCAAGAACTCAAGAACACTCAAATATACATCAAAGCAGGACTAGGGTTTTATGCGTCTCTGCAGCCCGAACCTGGGTAAACGATCCTTGTGCCGACCGCCAGACTCGCTCTTTGCACAACCCCGCACCCGCCAACCATAGAAGGGATCATAGTGACCCCATAGGTGTCATTTCCCACCGACATCTCTAGCGCGCCAGGTAGGTGGTGCGCAGTTGTGAAAATCCGGTCTAGCAATTAGTTTAGCAGTTCTTCATCGCCATGGCTTCCAAGAAGAAGACGATCACAGTGATCGGATCGTCGGGGGCCAACGGCCCGTACCAGTGCGGGTGAGTGGTGGGGCGGTCACGGACAGAAGCCAAGGCGCGGCCCACGAACACCCGCATCGCTCTGGCAGCCAAAGCCTAGCGACCGGTGCCGTTCGTGTGCGAGACGACGGGCTGCACGCCACCAAATCCAAAGACGGAGCTGGGACTCCCGCAGGCGGCGCGGCGACTTCCGAGGCACCTACATCGGCGCCCGCGACGCGCTCCTCCCAGGTTGCGCCCGACGAGCAGTGTCACCCCGCTGGTGACCTTGGGCGCTGCCGTGGGAAGAGTCCCGTGCATCATTCGCGGGACGTAGAAGGCCAGCATGCACGCCGAGAAACTGGCGAAAACGGCGCACGTCCGCCAGGCCATGATAGAGCTCCTTATAACATGGTTAGGAGTCGGAGTGCGTCACCGTCCATGCAGCTTTCGCCGCCACCCACACCAGCAGAAGCTTTGGCGCGTAGTTGCTCCTTGACTTTCGTCCTGCTGCGAGAAATCTCGACGAGTGGAGAGCCACCATCCGGAGCCTCATCGGCGTTGCCAACAAAGATGAACTGAAACCAGTGGGGCTCTCAGGCCGACGCTTAGTCGAGCCACCAGGTGCCAGTGGCGGAAGGATCAAAGGTGCTGCGGCCATGGTGCACTCTCCTCCCCCACGTCCATCACCGCGGGTGCCAGTCCATCGTGATGGCGCTTGTGATAACGTATCCATAGTGTCGTCCGACCCAAGGACCCATCGCGATCAGCGCCAAGTTCTTCGGGAGCGACCCCGTGAAGACGCTCGAACCACCATCAAGCGCCGGTGCGATGCACACCACCAATCAGATCGGCGGGCGAGGCCCACTATGGACCACCCAGCACCGGGAGACTCTGGCGGCCTACCATACGAGGTGGGTTGCCCATCCTTTACCCGTGAGCTGCGGCAGTTCCAGTGGCCCTCCCACCGCACATTCAAGCTCGACGTTGGCGAGAAGTACAACGGCAAGACCCACCCGTCAGAGTTCCTCAGCATCTACACCATCGCGATGTAAGCTGTTGGAGCCCGCGACGACAAGGTGCTTGCCAATTACTTCCCGTTGGCACTTAAAACCAACGTTATGTCATGGTTGATGCACTTGCCGACGGATTCCATTTCTTCTTGGTCGGACTTGTGCCATGAGTTCGTTGGCGCTTTCACCGGAGGCCACCAAGCTCATGGCCAGGCAAGCAATTTGCATATCATCCCCCAGAAGGAAGGTGAAACCCTGCGCAAGTACATACAGAGGTTCAGACGGGTGCAGTTCAACATCCCAGATATTCATCCCGTCGCCGTGATCAGCGCATTTCATCAGAATGTGCGCAACCGCAAGATGCATGAAGAGCTGGCGATGACCAAGGTCAAAGATGTGGCCGAACTTTATGTTCAGCCCGATAGGTGCGCTCAAGCTGAAGAGGGGAGGAAGTACCCCGGCGAAGATGTCGGCGCGGAAACCGACTCCACAGACGAAGGCACAGCCACCCTGACGAAGAAGGGCCGGCCCCGCTACAGGAAGCGCAAGGGCAAGACCATGCTTGCCGTCGAGGGATCTGAGGACACCAGCGCTGCCAAGAAGGCCAAGACAGATGACCCCGGCAAGGAAATTGTCGGGTGCGCCGCCTGCTGGGCCTTGGTGACTGCCGAAAAGCTAGGAGGCTCCAACAAGCAATACTGTAAGATCCACCGCACCAAGGGCCACGACCTCCAGAACTGCCGGCAAGTCGAGCTGCTTGCTGAGAAGCAAAAAGCTGAGTATGAGAGGTAGGACAAGGAGAAGGGCCAGGATGGTGCCGAGGGATCTAGCAAGAAACGTGGCGGCCAAGGAGGTCTCCGCGGAAAGGATAACCAGCAAGTGAGGCCCGCTCGGGGCCGCGAAGAAGCTAGGATATGATGATCATGACGAAGATGATGAGTCTGGCGAGCATGAGTTCCAGAAGGCTACAGAGGCCATGTGTGTCGACGGTGGTGCCTCGCTGCACACCTCTCACCGCCATCTCAAGCAGTGGGCGCGTGAGATCACTACAGCAGAACCATCGCTCGATGCTTAGAAGCCACTGAAGTGGTCCGACACGCCTATCATTTTTGACACCAAGGACCACCCTCATCGCACAACTACGGTCGGGTGTTTGCCGTTGTTGGTCTCGCCAACAATATGCAACCTCAAGGTGACCAAGATGCTAGTTGACATCGGGGCCGACCTGAATTTGATCTCGCCCGTTGTGATCAAAAGGCTGCAGATTCCTGATGAAGACCTCGAAGACACGGGCACGTTTCAAGGGGTCAACCCGGGGAGGAGTCAGCCAAAGGGTAAGGTCATGCTGCCCGTGATGTTTGGAGGCGAGTTAAACTACAGGACGGAGAGGATTGTTTTCGATGTAGCCGAGATCCCCTTGCCCTACAATGGGATCCTCAGCCGCCCGGAACTAGCCAAGTTCATGGCGGCATCGCATTACGCCTACAACACGCTGAAGATGCTGGGGCCGATGACCATCATCACCATCCCCTCCGAAAAGAAGGACGAAGTGATCTGCGCTGACCAACTCTACCGGGAAGCAGTTGCAGCAACTGCCGCTAAGGCACTCGCTCCTGCCGCTGGAGCCCCGGCAGGAAAGAAGACCAGCAAGACCTCTCACACCCACTCTGGCAAGCGCACCTCTTCGGAGTGTTGTGCTCCCATCGAGGACGTGCCAGAGAGCTCCACCGGCAAGAGCAAGAAATCCAGAGCTGCGCCACCAGGGACCAAGAGGGTGTCCGTAGAGGAGGATGGCACGGGAGGGGCTTTCACCATAAGCTCCACCCTAGACAGAAAATAGGAAAGCACGCTCGTCACCTTCTTGCGGGCGAATGTCGACGTGTTTGCATGGCACGCATCCGACATCCCCGGCATTCCCAGGGAGGTGATTGAGCACCACCTTACTGTCTGTCCTCATGCGCGACCTGTCAAGCAGAAGGTCAGGAAGCAACCTTTGGAACGACATGAGTTCACTACGGAGGAGATCAGGAAGTTGGAAGCGTCAGGCTTGGTGAGAGGAGTACTCCATCCGACGTGGTTGGCCAATCCGGTGGTGGTGCGCAAGGCAAATGGGAAGTGGAGGCTGTGTATTGACTACACCGATATCAATAAGGCTTGTCCCAAGGACCCTTTCCCGTTGCCGCCCATTGACCAGCTTGTTCACTCCAGGGCTGGGTGTGATCTGTTATCATTCCTTGACGCCTACTCGGGCTACCACCAGATCTTCATGACAAGAGAAGACGAAGAGAAGATAGCGTTCATCACCCCATGTGGCACGTATTGCTTTTTACGGATGCCTTTTGGGTTGAAGAGTGCTGGCTCGACGTTTGCAAGGGCAGCACAGATTGGTTTTCAGCCCTAGCTAGATACAAATATGGAAGCTTATATGGATGACATAGTGGTCAAAACCAAGGACAGGGCGACACTTGTACAAGATTTGGAAGAGACGTTTGCAAATCTGTGCAAGATCAACCTCAAGTTGAACCCCGAGAAATGTGTCTTCAGCGTTTCCGTCCGGCAAACTTCTCGGGTTCTTTGTGTCCAGCGTGGGATCGAGGCGAATCTGGACAAGATCAAGGCTATTGAGCAGATTGAGGCACCCAAGCGGATCAAGGATGTGTGTCGGCTCACTGGCTGCATTGCCACCATGAGCAGATTCATCTCCGGGTCTGCTGAGCGCGCCCTTCCCTTTTTCAAAATTTTGAAAAAGGCAGGCCCAATGGAATGGACCCCGGAGGCCGAAGCAGCGCTGAAGAATTTGAAGAAATACCTCTCCTCCACACCGATACTGGTTGCGCCCAAACCACAAGAACCATTACTGTTGTATCTGGCGGCAACGAATCAAGTGGTCAGTGCCGCGCTAGTGGCAGTGGCAACGACAAGACTGGTGGATAGCAAGCCAGAGCTCCCCCCGGTAGGGCCTGGTGCCGGCAAGGCAAGGCCCCCGGAAGAGTCTGACGCTGGCAGGACAGGGCCTACGCAACAAAACGAAGTGGTGCATAAGAAGAAAATGATGCAGCACCAGGTTTACTTGGTCAGCTCCCTCTTGCAGGGGGCTAGGTCAAGGTACTCCGGTGTGCACAAATTGCTCTTCGGCCTCCTTATGTTCTCGAGGAAGCTGCGTCATTACTTCCAAGCACATGAAATCACTGTCGTCACCCACCTCCCGTTGCAACGGATATTGCATAACCCAAACGCAACCGGGAGGATTGTGGAGTGGGCCGTGGAACTGTCAAGCTTTGGTTTGAAGTTTGAAAGTACTTCAACAATACAGAGCAGAGTCTTGGCAGAGTTCATTGCTGAGTGGACCTCAACGCCTGACAAAGAGATCCAGGAGACCACCCTCCCCGGCAAGGAGGCAAGTTGCAACTGGATTATGTACTTTGACGGGGCTTTCTAGCTGCAAGGCGCCAGTGCTGGTGTGCTGCTCGTTGCACCCACCAGAGAGCACCTCAAGTATGTAATCCAGATGCACTTTCCCAGGGAGATCTCCACGAACAACACTGCTGAATACGAGGGTTTGCTTGCCGGTCTTAGTATAGCGGCAGACCTCGGGATTAAGAAGCTCATCGTCAGGGGTGATTCATAGCTTGTCGTCAGGCAAGTCAACAAAGATTATCAAAGCCCGTTGACGGAGGCCTACGTAGATGTGGTGAGGAAGCTGGAGGAGCGTTTTGATGGTATACAGGTGGAGCATGTTCCCCGAGTGGAGAACGGCATCGCCGACTACCTATCGAAGCATGCCGCCTTCAAACTACCTGTAGAACCAGGTACATTTGTGCTTCGGTTGACTCAACCATCTGTTGAACCATCGACAAAGCAGAACAAGCAAAGGAAATCAGGCCCCGGCAAGTACTTCCCCGCCGGGCTCCCAGGAGCTGCCGGCAAAGATGTTGCTGTGGACGCTGAGCCTGCCGTGGGGCAACCGACTCCGGCGGGGCGTCAAGACCTATCTGTAGAGACGACCACTCCCATGGTGGAAGGAATGCCTTTAGTCCTTACCGTCGAGCCCCAGGCTCCCGCATGGGCGCAGCATACCGTCCAATTCCTCCAAACAGGGGAACTCCATGAGGAGAAAGAAGAAGCGGAGAAAGTAGCCCGTCGGTCTTCCATGTATCAGTTCGTCGACGACGCCCTGTACAGAAAGAGACCAAACGGTGTGAAATTGAAGTGCACTCCCCGGGAGGAAGGACTGGAGCTATGGGCGGAGATACACAGAGGCATATGTGGCTCCCACATAGGGTCGAGGGCCCTTGCCGGCAAGGCATTCCAGCAAGGTTTCTTCTGGCCCACTGCCCTCCAGGATGCAACGACACTAGTAACCAAGTGTGAAGCATGTCAGTTCCATTCGAAGAAGCACCATCAACCAGCCCAAGCCCTTCAAATGATTCCTCTCTCCTGGCCATTTTCGGTCTGGGAGCTCGACATACTGGGCCCCTTCCCCCGTGCTGTCGGGGGCTTTGAGTACTTGTATGTTGCAATCGGCAAGTTCACAATCAGCGGTGAGGAAGGTGACGGCGCAATCATCCGTCAAATTCTTCAAGGGGCTAGTCTACCGTTTTGGTGTGCCAAACAGAGTCATCACCGACAACGGCACACAGTTTACAAGTCACACCTTCATGCAATACATCCAAGACCACAGCAACACGGTCTGTTTTGCGTCCGTGGCACACCCACGGAGCAACGGCCTGGTGGAGAGGGCAAATTCTGAAGTACTGCGAGGCCTGAGGATGAAGACTTTTGACAAGCTGCACAAGAATGGAAGGCGCTGGATTGATGAGATGCCGGCGGTTCTTTGGTCGATCAAAACGACGCCAAATCGAGCCACCGTCCAGACACCCTTCGCCATGGTATACGGCGTGGAAGCAGTTCTCCCCACGGAACTCACATACGGGTCACCTCGAGTGCTCGCTTATGACGAGCTTGAGCAAGAGCAGTTGCGGCAAGATGACACAAAGCTCCTTGAGGAAGATCGTCTTCGGGCGGCTGTGAGAGCAGCGCGCTACCAGCAAGCCTTGCGCCACTACAATAGCCACAAGGTCCATGCCCTAAGCTTTGAGGAAGGCGACCTTGTTCTTCGCCGCGTTCAATCGGCCAAGAATTCCAACAAGTTGACGCCAAAGTGGGAAGGCCCTTATCGGGTAATACGAGTCACTAGGCCCGGCGTAATCCGCTTGGAGACCGAAGATGCGATTCCGGTGAGCAACTCCTGGAACATCAAACATCTTCGCAAGTTTTACACATAAGGCGCAGTTGTCGCCCCCCCGGAAAGCCACCTTTTGTACGAGCCTTGCCGGCAAGGCATGTAACCCTCTGTACAAAGCCAGGCGCAGACCCTGAGCACAAATAAATGAAGCGCTGGTGCCCTAAGTTTTAGCATGCATGCTAGTTTGAGTCTCTCCCTCGGTTAGGGTTAGCGGCGGCTAACCCCTAGCATAGAGGTCGAGTGTGCGACTCTCTATTCCTTTCCGTCCTCTTTGGTTTGCAGGGTACATGGACATTTCTGCTAAGCTATTTGGAAGGAAGAGAACAGGCCGACGCCCCGACCCCGACAAGCCAAGGTTGCCAGGGGCTACAGGTCAAAGGATCCAATCACGGCAAACCAAGGTTGCCGGGGGCTGCGACATCAGATAAGTCTTTCTCCCCCACTCCGTGCCCCCATAAGAACCTTGAATGTATAAGGCTTCGCTCGCTCTCGTGCCATCTTGCTCCCTTTGTACCATGTCCGAAAACCTTACTTTGGGCCGGAACTTGGTTTTAATCCAGTGAGAAGAGGGAGAGCGAGGGGCCTAATCCTACTCGGCCCCTACCTCCGCCAAGGGCGTGAGTGTAGCCGAGCCATAGAGCAGGAGAACGGCAAGGCCTGTTGCCGGGATACAATGTTTATCTCAAGATAACGAGGACGCGTTCCTCGGTGTGGCCCTCGCCCACGCGCAAGCAAAACCCAGCAAATACCCTTCTTTTCATTCATACTTTGTAAAAAAGTACAATTCATACGGAATGAGTACATGAGCGAGGGGATTACAATATCTAAATTCTACCAAGGCCCGTAGGCTTACCAACTAAAAAAAGATAAGTGCCCCGTGATCCCCGTCCTTGCCCTTTTCTTCCCAAGCGTGGCATGTGAAGGCAAAAAGAAGGCGACGGGGAACGCGCTGATGGAGAGATTGACGAGGAAGGACCTTGGCAGGGCGCATGGCCAAGGGAGGGGCGGCGCGGTCAGTCGGAGTCGGTGTTCCCCTGCTCGACACCCTCGTCGTCGCTGTCGCTGTCCTCCTTGTCACTCCCGCTTGAGGAAGAGCCTTCGTCATCGGAGGAGCTCTCCACGCAGCACTTAAAGCGAGTTCCAGAGTCTCCAAAGACCTTGACGGAGAGCAGGCCGTTCTCCATTAATTTGAAATAGAGAACGATCCCCGTCGTCGGGCTGTGGATACGAGCAAAAGTCTTCCATCCGCGATGAAGATACATGACGTGAGGGGCGGGAAAGTCAACGTCGACCCGCGTGCCGTTGTTCCCGCAGCCCCTCATATGCAACCCCAGGGTTTGGGGCGGATCAAGCTCCATCTCCCAAGCAAATGGAGCAGGGAGATGAAGGCGACGTCGTGGTGGGCGGCATAGACTGATGAAGAACTCACGAGGCTGGTCCCCGACATGGCCCTCCATTGGAGGAGGTATCGCTGGTGGAGGCAAGGCCGGTGCGCCGCCCCATCCCCCTCTTCCCTGAGCACCACACCGACCTCAACCTCGCCCCATCCCCCTTCCTATCATGGCCGGTTCCGCTGCCGCGTGCTCTTGGGAAGGGGGGACGCGCTGTCGAGCAGAGACCAGCCGCCACAGTCGAAGGGCCGGCTCCCTCTCTCGCCATGGCAGATTGAAGAATGGAGCTGAAGAGGAAGGAGAGGAATGGTTAAAGATTGTGGGATGCCATCCCCCTCCCCCCTCTTATAAAGGGGCGGGGTCGGGGCTGGGCTACACACTCAGCCAATCCGGCCAACGGGGGCGCAGGGAATCGGGACCGACCCACCGCTCCAATCAGCGACGACCTGGTTTCCCGCCTCGTTATTTAAGGTCCGTGCCCCCCCCCCATTCGTCTGCCCCCTGCCGCCTCGAGGGCACGGGGGACACGTGGAGAGCAAGAAGAAATCAAGGGGACATGTGAGGCGACCGTTCTCCACCCCGTGATCACGAGGCGCGGGCACCTTGAAGACCATGACCCAAGTCCACTCAGTAAATGAGATGCGCCTCTGCGTTTTCCTCTTTTTATGGAGAAGGCGCGAGCTGCCTCTTTACCACGATGTGACGCATACGTGCGAAAACCGCCCCACGCATGATCCCCATGTCACGCATGACCCCCCATGTTGCACGTGCAACGCGGGTCGTCGGGAAGCGCAGCGGACGGAAAAGTTACTGCAGTAAAAATCCACCCCGCCTGCCGGCACACCGTTCTGGGCCTAGCCCAACAACGGTTGCGCTGATGTGTGTCCCAGGCCCAGGGGCTCCTGTTGGTGTACAAAAGTAGGGGCTCTCCTTTTGCACCCCTTTAATTGTGCACGAGCAGTCAGAGCCGTGCCCACGGCCGCACTGAGCAGGGCAGAGGAGAGATGTTGGAGCGCAAGATAGCCAGGGCAACGCCAGGACTAGGGGCGCAAATAGAGCAAGAGGGCGAGGCGGGCTCCCCCGGCAAGATTCTTGCCGGGGTGGCTTCCGCAGCCCCGGCAAGATCCTTGCCGAGGCAACTTGCCTGACACCAGTAGAGCGCGCCACCCTTGTGCCCAAGGGTTTCCAACGCCATCAACCACATCAAAACCAAGGCTCGGGAGGCACCTCCATGGTGGCATGCAGATCTTTGTAGAGATCATAAATACGCAAGATTGGATGAGAACCAGAAGACGACGATCCTTGGCGAGATCCTTGCCAAGGAAATCCACAAGACTCCTGGTAAGATCCTTGCCGGGGACGACCGTAGTGCCACGGCAAGACCCTTGCCGAGGACGTCTGTGGGGCCGCAGCCAGGCCACGTCTACCAAGACTCCATCGCCGCTCCCATGCAGCTGCTAGCTCAACCAGTTGGGCAGGCGTCTGTGTGGCAGCGTGCGGCCTCCACACTGACTCAGCAAGCACCTGCGTGGAGGCATGCAGATCTTCATGAAGGCTCCGCCATCAAGCCAGCCCAGCAGCCAACCAATGTGGCGCTACAACGCCTTGTCAGCTCGGATGCCCGTCGGAGCCAGGCGAGGCAGCGACAGCTGGGACGAGCTTCCTCGCCGTCCCCGTTAAGCAAGAGGGGACGTCGGCAGTGCATTGAATGCGTTTGTCCGACGGTGCCAGAAGATAGACTCAGCCGCAATGCACCTTTCCACCTCCTGTGTGCTACTTTGGTGACCCCCTTTGTCTATAAAAAGAGATTCGAGGCGTACTAGAGGGGGATTCAGATCTTCGGAACCAGAGAGACACCGTAGCTAGTTCAAGAACTCAAGAACACTCAAATATACATCAAAGCAGGACTAGGGTTTTACGCGTCTCTGCGGCCCGAACCTGGGTAAACGATCCTTGTGCTAACCGCCAGACCCGCTCTTTGCACAACCCCGCGCCCGCCAACTATAGAAGGGATCCCAATGTCCCCATAGGTGTCATTTCCCACCAACAGTTGTGCTCCCCTCGGGGTCCCCTCTGGTACTTTTTTGGCCCAACCGGTGTCTTCTGGTCCAGAAAAATTCTCCAAAAAGTTTTGCTGCATTTGGACTCCGTTTGGTACTAATATTCTATGAAGTAAAAAACAAGCAAAAAACAGCAACTGGCACTGGGCACTATGTCAATTGGTTAGCCCCCAAAAATGATATAAAGTTGCTATAAAATAATTGTAAAACATCCAAGAATGATAATATAATAGCATTGAACAAGCAAAAATTATAGATACATTGGACACGTATCAGCATCCCAAGCTTAATTCCTACTCGTCCTCGAGTAGTTAAGTGATAAAAACAGAATTTTTGATGTGGAATGCTACCTAACAAGTTCATCAGATATTCTTCTCTTTTGTAGCATGGACATATGGACTTTTATATGGTTCAAAGCAATTGTTTAGTATTGACATGAAGATTTCAATACTAAAGCTTATCAACAAGCAACCATGTCTTTCAAAATATTAACACTAAAGAAAGTTATCCGTAGCCCATTATGCTCAATCATTGATCCATTCATGAAACACACTCGCATATTAGCTATACCTAATAATCAAGTATGATCATAGTGCCCCTTCGTTGGTGCTTTATAAGAGAAAATGGAGACTCAAAATAAAAGAATAAAAATTGCATAAAGTAAATAGAAAGGCCCTTCACAGAGGGAAGTAGGGATTTGTAGAGGTGCTAGAGCTCAAAGCGAAAACAATAGAGATAAAACATTTTGGGTGGCATGCTTTTCTTGTCAATGAAATCGATCGAGTAGTTCCTAGTACTTTCCATGCTAGATATATCATAGGCGGTTCCCAAACAAAAAATAAAGTACATTCCTTTTTCCACCATACTTTCACATTCCACGGCTAGCCGTATCCACCAGTGCCATCCATACCAACACTTTCCAAGGAATTTATTATTTGACAACATAAAGTAAATTCATTTTTCATTTCAGGACTGGGCATTCCTAATAACTTTGCCATACTCTCGTGCAATGCCAAGTGAATAAACATGCATCTTGAGAATAACACATCTAGGATGGAAAAATATCAGCCACCCCTAATGTTTCATGAGCGGTATGAGCACACAAAAAGGAAATAATTTTGAAAATTAGAGATGTCACATACAAATTTTCTTAGAAAGACAAGGGAATACCGCATATAGGTAGGTATGGTGGAGTCATATGGAAAAACTAGGTCTAAAGATTTTGGATACACAGGTAGTATTCCTACTTAGTACAAGTGAAGGCTCGCAAAAAGATAGAGAAGCATCCAACAAAAGAACAAAAAATAACATAAGCGAGAATTAAGCATAACTAACACCGAATAAAGCACCACAAGTAGGATGTAATTTCATTGCATAACTATTGACTTTTGTGCTTTCATAGGGAATCACAAACCTTACACCCAATATTCTTACTAAAGCACAATTACTCACCAACATAACTCACGTATCACTATCATCATATCTCAAAACTATTACAAAGAATCAAGTTTATTTTGTCCAATGATCTTCATGAAAGTTTTTATAATACCCCCCTTGAATATCTATCACTTTGTGACTAGTTTCATATGTTGCTTTTGATAAGCTCAAAAAAATTAAGTGAAGAACATGAGCATAAAAATTTTCTTCTCTCAAAATAATTTAAGTTAAGCATGATAGAATTTCTTCAAAATTTACTAACTCTCAAATAAATCTAAGTGAAGCATGAGATCATTTCTTCAAAATGTTAAAGCACACCGTGCTCAAACAGATATAAGTGAAGCACTAGAACAATTCCATAGCTGAAAAATTTAAGTGAAGCATAGAGAGCAATTCTAACAAATCATACCATAATTTTGGCTCTCTCAAATAGGTGTGTCCACCAAGGATAGATGACACAAACTAAAAAGCACAAAAAGCAAAGACTCATATAATACAAGACGCTCCAAGAAAAACTCATGATATGTACCATATACAAATATAGCTCCAAGTAAAATACCGATGGTTGTTAGAAGAAAGAGGGGATGCCACTCGGGGCATCCCCAAGCTTAGGTGCTTGTTTATCCTTGAATATTTCCTTGGGGTGCCATGGGGCATCCCCAAGCTTAGGCTCTTCTTACTCCTTATTCCAACATCCATCGTGATCTCACCCAAAACTTCAAAACTTCAATCACCCAAAACTCAACAAAAACCTTTTTGAGATCAGTTAGTACAACAAAGCAAATGACCACTCTAAGTACTGTTGCAAACCCATTCATAATTTATTTTTGCATTATATATACTGTATTCCAACTTTGCTGTGGCTTATACACCCCCCCATAAAGTCCATAGATTCATCAAAATAAGCACACAACACAAAGAAAACATAATCTGTCAAAAACTAAATAGTCGGTAGCAATCTGAAAACTTCGTATACTTTTGTAACTCCAAGCAAAATATAATCCGAGGAGGAAGGGACGATGCAGCACAGCTATGGTATGTATTTCCCTCACTTATGAAACCAAGGTTATTGAACCGGTAGGAGAACCAAGAAACACTATGCAAACTGTACCTGCACACAAAGAACAAATACTAGCAACCGACGTGTAAGAGGGGTTGTCAGTCCCTCACGGGTAAAAGATAAATTGGTTTGTATGATTTTTGATAAATAGATCTCGCGAAGGAACAAAATAAAATAAATTAAGAAAAAATTAAGAAGGTATTTTTGGTTTTTTAGAATAATAGATCTGAAAGTGACATGATGACCCACAAGTATAGGGGATCAATCATAGTCCTTTGATAAGTAAGAGTGTCAAACCCAATGAGGAGCAAAAGGAAATGACAAGCAGTTTTTAGCAAGGTATTCTCTGCAAGAACTGAAATTATAAGTAACGAGTAGTTTGATAGCAAGATAATTTGTAACGAGCAAGTAACGGTAATGGTAACAAAAGTGAGCGCAAGGTAGCCCAATCCTTTTGAGGCAAAGGACAGGTCAAAACGGTCTCTTATGATAAGCAAAGTATTCTTGAGGGTACACGGGAATTTCATCTAGTCACTTTCATCATGCTGGTTTGATTTGTGTTTGGTACTTTGATAATTTGATATGTGGGTGGACCGGTGCTTAGGTTTTGTTCTTACTTGAACAAGCCTCCTACTTGCGAATAACCCCCTTCCAAGCATCCGCAACTACGAGAAAAGTATTAAGAATAAATCTAACCATAGCATTAAATTTTTGATTCCAAATCAGTCCCTTACGAAATAGCGCATAAACTAGGGTTTAAGCTTCTGTCACTCACGCAACCCATCATCTAATAACTAATCCACAATTCATTCCCTAAGGACCAAATATGTTGAAGTGTCATGTAGTCGACATTCACATGACACCACTAAGGGAATCACAACATACATACCATCGAAATATCGAACACATATCAAGTTCACATGATTACTTGCAACAAGATTTCTCCCGTGACCTCAAGAATAAAAGTAACTACTCACAAATGATAATCATGCTCAAGATCAGAGGGGTAAATAGCATAATGGATCTGAACATATAATCTTCCACCAAATAAACCATATAGTAATCAACTACAAGATGTAATCAACACTACTAGTCACCCACAAGTACCAATCGATAGTTCCGGTACAAAGATTGAACACAAGAGATGAACTAGGGTTTGAGAGGAGACGGTGTTGTTGAAGATGTTGATGGATATTGCCCTCCCCAAGATGGGAGAGTTGTTGGTGATGATGAGTTCCCCCTCCGGGGGGGAAGTTTCCTCGGTGGAATCGATCCGCCTGAGGGCAAAAGTGCTCCTGCCCAAGTTCCGCCTCGAGACGGCGGTGCTTCGTCCCGAAAGTCCTCTCCTTAATCTTTTTTTCTTGGTCAAAATGACTTATATACCAGAAGAGGGGCACCGGAGGTGGGCCAAGGAGGGCACAACCCAGCAGGGTGCGCCTGGGCTCCCTAGCGCGCCCATGTTGGTTGTGCCCACTTGGTGGGCCCCCTCTGGTACTTATTGGCTCCAATATTTCTTATATATTCCATAAAAAATCACCATAAAGTTTCAGCTTATTTGGACTTGTGCAGAATAGGTAGCCTGACGTAGCTTTTTCAGGTCCAGATTTCCAGTTACCGGAATTCTCCCTCTTTGTGTGTACCTTGCATATTATGAGAGTAAAGGCATTAGAATTACTCAAAGAAGAATTATTATGGATAAAGACAATATAAATAACATTAGGAAAACATGATGCAAAATGGACATATCAACTCACCCAAGCTTAGACCTCACTTGTCCTCAAGCAAAAAACATGTCGACATGCTTGGAGAGAGAGGTGTCGATAAAAATAAAATACGGACATAGAAGCATCATGTATATTATTATAACAACAACAAACTTTAACATAAAACTTTATCATATAACTTTTATCATAGACTTCTCATGAGTAAGTAACAATTCATCACAACATCGAAGTATAAAGCATAAACTCTATTGGAAACCAACAAACTATGTTCTTAGTCAACTTTGCAACTAAAATTCATCATCTTTTGAGGAAAGTTCGTGTATCAGGGCCTTTTTGGCAAGTCCACATACTCAACCATCATATAGTCTTCTATGATTGCTAACACTCATCGCATACACATGAGCAAAATATTTCAACCAGACAGATAGAAAGATAGGGGCTTATAGAGTTCGCCTCCCAACATACTCACCTCAAGGGTGATGTCAACAATAATAACTCATGCTACCCATATCCAACTGGATTGTACCTAGATCTTTCCTCACGACATGATGCTTGCCAAAAGAGAAAATAAAAAGGAATAGGGAGAAAAACTTTGACACTTGCATAAAAGTAAAACATAGGCCCTTCGTAGAGGGAAGCAGAGGTTTCCATGTGCTTTTTGTTTGTATGCTCAATCTCTTAGTGCAAAAGAACGTCACGCTATATTGCCGCTTATGATAGCAACCTTTATTATGTAGTTTGTTGCTTTTATTCTTTGCCATCACAAGTTCGTACAACGCTCAATTTTCTATTACACTAAATGATCTAACGCTTTTACAAGCAATTTTTATTGCCTTTATTGCATCGATGACAACTAACTTGAAGGACCTTACTCAATCCATAGGTAGGTATGGTGGACTCTCAAAACAAGATTTGATTTAAGGGTTTTGGATGCACAAGTAGTATCTCTACTTAGTGCGAAATTTTTGCCTAGCAAAGGTAGGGGCGCAAGCACGAAATGTTAAAGGATCTATGACAATATAAGTTCTATGTGAATATGAGCAAACATAAAACATTACATTGTCTTCCTTGTCCAACGTCAACAATTTTGGCATATAATATTTTGATGGGGGCTCACAATCACAAAAGATGTCTAGGATAGTGTATTTGCATGTGAATCTTCTCTTCCCTTATTAATTCTTTCATGAGTTGCATCATTGACCAATTCTATGTTTTTAAATCTCCATTAAAATTGTCTACTAGTACTCTTCCTTATGTGATGTCACTACTTACCATAAGATTAGCATATGATATTTTCATTTATTTCCTTTCTTTTTATTGAACATGAAAATAAAGAAAACAAAACTTTATTATATATCTTGCACATGATTACAAGCATAGATCATTAAGCAAACACTCGAAAAGAAAGGATCGAACTAAACTTTTATTCAATCTATAGCAAAATATTACTATGGATCGAACTAAGATAAGTAAAGAAAAATGATAGTGGAGGTGATATGATACCGAGGCACCTCCCCCAGGCTTGGCACAAGCCAAGGGGAGTGACCATACCCGATCCACTATTTTCCTTTGGTGATGAAGAAGGAGGTGATGGTGATGAATTAGAGGGTTCGTCCTTCTTCTTCTCCATCTTGCGTTTGAGCACTACTAGGGAAAACCTTATACACAGAACTTTAGTAGTAGCGCGTGTTAAAAAAGCACGCTAGTGCTAAGTAGCAGTAGTGTGTTGGCGTAAACAATGCTACAGATTGTAACAGCCTAGATTTTGGCCCTTTTCTTTTTCTTTTGATTTATTTAGTTTTTGATGAGTTTTTCTTTTTGGAGTGGTTTTGTGGCCTTGCCACCTGGGAAATCATCCTCATTCCTCCTCCCAAGTGGCTCATCACTCTCAAAACCTTGCCAAGATCATGTCACTTCACTGCTTGACCAAACCCTAATTTCTTTTTCTCAAGAATATTCCTTTTTTATTAAAGGAATAACCCTATCTACCATAGGTTGTGAAGCAACCTTTATTTCTGCCCATCCAAAAATCCCCAAATAATTCTTATAAATTGTTTGGGTCATATCTCCCTCAAATATGGAAAAATATTTCATTGGCCATGTTTATCATCATGCTCAATAAATTCATTTCCCATTCTATCCTAAATAGCACATTGTGAAGAAAGTGCTATTTATCTTTGCCCATTTGGCACCAAACTTTTTTCACATTTTTTCCTGTCCAAATAATTGACCTGTGCCAAAAGTGAACTTTATTTGCCTAGCCAAACTTCCTCGGTGATTTTTCAAAGTTCCTGTCTGAGGGAAGCCTTTGTAAAGGAAATGATAGCTAGGGTTATCCAAATGAGTTGAAATTTTGCACACTCCTTAATGTGCTCATATCATTGCTCTCCTCCAATTGTCAGCCTTATCCAATCATCTATGTGAACACAGGACCAAATCTTTGATTCTAGCAATATTTTCAGATTGTGAAGCAAGTACATTTTTTATTGCTTCATTTTACCTAAAAATTTCCAGAGCATTCTCATGACCATATAACCCCTCTCCACCAAGTTTGTGACCAATTCATCAAGAAAATACTCCTCTGGAATTTTTGCAAGTTTTTGGACAGAGAGAATAGCTGTGAAGGAAGTACCATTTTGGTGAATCCAATTGATATGAAATTTTTACAGCATCTTACTAGGTCCAAATCCCTAAGCCTTGCCAAATTTCAGCTCAAGTTGATGCTTCATGTGAGTGCATCATCCTGATCTAGTTTCTGACCAGATTTGGTCAATTGCAAAGTAAGCACATTAAATCATGATCCAATCCTCCAACTTTCCAGGACTAAAGTCCTCCCTAATCTAATCACCCCAGACAAACATTTTGGACCCAACCAAGTTACTGCTGATCACCAGTACACGTTCAAGTTTACTGCAGTAAACTTTAAAGGTTAATTACCATTTAACCAGAGCATTTTTCACCGAGCTACCATCGCAGTTGCAACCTCCCCAGGAAGGACAAAACCGCGGACATCGTTTGGCCGGCCATGTGGCACTATGTGCACATGCGGTGATCACGAGCTCTGGCATGCCATGGACGCGAGCTGGATAGTTTCTTGCTCGGGCCCCTCCCCCTCTCATCGTCTTCAAGCTCATGAACATGTCTAACCATTTTACCTCGTCGTCGCCATCCTCCTACAGCCATCTCCCCCTCCGTAAGCTCCTCCGTCAGCACTCGTCGCCGCGTGCCCACAGGCGCACTGTGGCCGACCGAGCTTTAATGGCGCCGTGGCCACTTCTCCTCTATGCCCTCGGCCCCCTTACCCTGTGCATCTCTGTAGCTCGTGCATTGCCTCCCTCGTCGCCTTCCCGCGCCACCCCGTGCTCGCTACGCATCGCCAGAACCTTGGCCGGACTCCCACGGCGACACCCGAGCCCGTGCCCTCACTCCGGCTATATATAGCCAGCCCTGAGGCCTCTTGACCTCACCCAGCTTCTTCCCTCCCTCCTAGATACCTCCCCGACCACCCAAACGAGCTCGAGGAGCTCTTTGTGTCCACCATCGCCGACATGTCCGCCGCTGCTGCTCTCTCAAATCTGGTCAGGCCAGCCCTGTTCCCTCCTCCTCTCAACCACCAGAGCCCTCAAGGCCTCCCCTGGACCCTTCCCGCCCTACGCCTCCTCCTCCAATGGCCTCTCGCCATGAGCTCCATCATCGCCCAAAGATGCTGTCCGCCGCGGTCGCAGCTCCGCCGTCTTTAGTGATCCTCGGGTGCTCCACTCCTCGCCTTCAGGTGATGGCCGTCTCCCCGAGCTCACCGGTGGTCGAAGCGCGGCAAACGGTGACCGGAGCCGCACAGACGAGCGCCGGCACCGGAGGCCTCCCTCTGCACCACGGGCGAACGTGAGGAGAAGACGATGGCGACGACATCGCCCCGTCAGCTAGCCAGTGGACCCCGCGGGCCCCGCACGTCAGTGGCTCGGAAAGCCGACCCCGCCTTTGCTACGCTGGATAAGTGGAGGCATAATCCCCTGGATTATGTCTTCGCTAATCGAAAGCGTATTCCTCTTCTAGTTCAGCCCAAAATGCATTTTCACATCTAGGAAACATATTCCCTTCTAATACGCTTTCTGTTTTTCTGTCCAGGCCCTGTTTGAAAATATTTTCATTACCGATAGGTCCCTGGCAGAAAACACTTCATAACTTTTTGCTCGCAACTCCAATTGAGGTGATTCGAAAGTCCACTTCTTCGTTTCGTCGAGCCCGTTCCGTTGGTTTCACTTTCACCATGTTTTAACATTCTGAAAATGCCCATTTTACCCTTGCCCTTATTCAGCCCCCTCGAGAGAGAACGTTTTCTGGTGATTCTTTCCGCGAGCTTCTCGCACGTCCTGCCGGTGATTTCTTCCACCCCAGGAAAGCCACAACCACCATTTGCAGGATAGCCATGTAGTAGAATTGGTTTTCAACTTGAATCTTTAATAATTGTATGATTGTTTTGCTACTGTTGTCATTGTTCCGGTTATGCTTATGGATCGGTGATTACCGTCATGCTATACTTTGTTGCACTTTGTTATCATAAACTACTTGCTAGTAGTACTTTAATATTTCCATGCTTGATAGTAGTACATTTTGGGTTGGTCATGTTCTTCGAGGCATGACTGTCGTCGAGTACCGTGTACCTGTAATATGAATTGTTCCTTTGCTGTTAGTTGGTTAAGTGTTTACTCGGTAAGGTTATTGATGAGGTCTTGCATGGTATTTATGGTTGATGCTAGTGGTCCTGTTATGCTATGAGTAATGTTGTACTTGCAATATTCATACTCGTCATTATGCCATGCTCTGTTGGATATGATTCATTGTTGATATGGTTGATAGTTATGTTGTACCCTCATGGTTATATTGATATCATGCTCATGCATTTTAATTGCATCATGTTATTTTATCATGGCTCAGCATATTGCATTCATGTTTAACTGGATTAAATTGAACTTCAACAAGTATTGGCGGAGTCATGGTGCCACCATATCGAGCTGACCAGTGCAACCACGCTTACCTAAAGGGAAGGTCCTAACTGGGTCTATTGTCATGCCTTTCGCCGATGCCTCCAACGAGGGAAGGTTATGTGCGGGCGCTACCTTGGTCGGGTAGGACGGCATAAGCCTTGTGTGCCTGAGTTTTTTTGCGCGCTTTTGTCCCCGTTTGGGACCGCTTATGTTTTGCCACGATGGTGGCCATTGGTGCCTTTGGTTGGCACGGGGCCACCCATGACTTAGCCCAAAGTGGAGTTGGTCGGAGTGGCCGGGAGAGTGTCATGGCAGTAGATCGGATTTGTCGGAACGCCGTTGGTCCACCTGAATGGGAGTGCGAGGCCATGGGTTCCGTGGTGTGGGTACAGTGTGCTAACCTCAGCAGAGTGTATATTAAATATATCGATAGCCATGCCCAAGGATAAGGGCCCAGTTTGTCTCGGTCACACTATGGGTCAACAGTAATAATAATAACTTGCTTAATAACAACCCTAGTTCGATGATGAGAAAGAAATTGGTTGTGATTGTGAAATGATCACTGTTTGGTTACGAGGTAACTCGTTGAGCCCAGAGTGGTTCCGTTTGTGATATGTGAATGATCACTGTGGTATCGAGGATACCGAGTTGTTATATATTTGTGATGTTGTGTGAGAATCATGGGTAAAGATCAAGCTCCTTGTGGTCATTTAATGATTTCTACGGTATTGTTTATACCAAGCTTGATTTGATCCTAAGATGATCATGTGATGTCCGAGGTTGGTAAGTGATACATGTGAGGGTTATGAGTTAACCCGAGCAGAATAAGTGGTGCATATAGTGTCATCATGTTGCATGCTAGTATCGTCAGCTTTATATGTTCATGCCATGCTCATATTGTTCTAGCTGTACCATGTTCATGTTGTTCATGCCATGTTATCCTGATGATCTCATGATAAATCCTGCTTAACCTGTAATTGCCATGTTGTTGTTTGTCTTGAATGCTTCTGGTTATTGTGAGCTTGCAAGTACATTCAATGTACTGACCTGGCGTGTCATGCCAGTTTGCAGGTCATGATGTGATTGCTTGATTGCTTGTCGTGGTTTCTGTTCATGCGAGCTAGGATAAGCGTTCCAGCTAGAGTCCCTGTGGAGTGGAGTTTACCACCATCGTCGTTGTTCCGCTGCTAGAGTTCTTCCACTGCAATCGTGTTGTTCTGCTGCTTGCATAGAGAAAATGAGGATGGCGTGGTGTCGCCGTGCCGATGTTATTCATTGTAATAGCGGAGACCTTGTATTTATATTTGTGTAATAATAGAAAGCTGGGTTGTTCTACTCTAAGCAGTGCCGTATTCCAGAAGACATCTCCTCAATCTCTGGGCTGGAATACGGGGCATTCCGGTTTCTTTGAGCTGGGGTGCCACACAGATACATTTGTAGCAGTAGCGCGCCTGAAGATAAAAGCGCTACTACTAAAATTCGCACTGGTAAGCCGATAGGCTACACATAGTAGTAGCGATCTACTGCGAACTGCGCTACCGCTACTTGCTTTGTAGCAGCGCGTTTACG